>NC_053039.3:379549632-380174632 GCF_002575655.3 Aegilops tauschii subsp. strangulata
ACCATGTTACGTTTACCTTAAATTGAAGATGCCTGGTCCTAAAGGAGTGATCACTATCACTGGCAATCAGAAGAAGGCAGAAGAGTGCTTCCAGAAGGGCTCAAAGATCGTCGATGCACAAATGGTAGTCGTGGAATTACAAGAGTATATAAAAAATACAGATCCGAGTGATTTGTTGCGAGCTAAGAAGCCTGCCACGGATTCAGCATTTCAGTCGTCTGGTGAAACGAAGCCGATTCATATTCATCCGACCGATCCCAATGCTGCTCCGACTCATATCTCGACAACACTCGACTCCAAATAGGAGGAAGCGCTCATCCAGTTCCTCCGTGAGAACTGGGACATCTTTGCATGGAAACCTTCTGACATGCCGGGTGTTCCCAGGGGGCTGGCTGAGCACCGTTTGCGAGTCAACCCAAAAGTGAAACCGGTCAAAGAACATCTTCGACGGTCCGCCGTGCAGAAGAGAAAAGCAATCGGTGAAGAAGTGGCTCGGCTCCTAGCAGCTGAGTTTATCCGAGAGATTTACCACTCCGAGTGGCTAGCCAATGTTTTCATGGTCCCCAAGAAGGAAGACTCACTTCGCATGTGCATTGACTTCAAGCATATCAATCGGGCCTGCCCGAAAGATCGCTTTCCTCTCCCCCGCATCGATCAAATAGTTGACTCGACTGCAGGGTGTGAGCGCTTACCCTTTTTGGACGCTTATTTCGGGTATCATCAGATCCGACTGTATGGACCCGATGAGATAAAAATAGCTTTCATCACTCCATTTGGGTGCTTCTGTTACGTCACCATGCCATTCGGCCTGAAGAATGCTGGAGCCACATTCATGAGGATGATTCAGAAGTGTTTACTCACTCAAATCAGTCGGAATGTGGAAGCATACATGGATGACATTGTGGTCAAGTCACGTAAAGGTTCCGACCTGTTGGCTGACCTTGCTGAAACTTTTGCCAACCTCAGAAGGTATGATATCAAGCTTAATCCATCAAAGTGCACATTCGGGGCGGAAAATTACTCGGTTTCCTCGTTTCCGAACAAGGGTTCGACGCTAACCCAGAGAAAGTGGTGCCATTCTCCGAATGAAACGCCCTGTGCGTGTGCACGATGTCCAGAAGCTTACAGGTTGTTTGGCCGCCTTGAGTTGATTCATTTCTCGCCTCGGTGAAAAGGCATTGCCTCTTTATCGACTAATGAAGAAGTCTGATAAGTTCGAGTGGACTCCTGAAGCTGATGCAGCATTTGCAGAGCTCAAAACCCTGCTTTCCACCCAGCCGGTGCTTGCTGCCCCAATCAGTAAAGAGCCTTTACTGCTTTACATTGCAGCCACTGGACAAGTTTTCAGTACGGTACTCACGGTCGAGTGAGAAGAGGAAGGAAAAGCCTATAAAGTTCAGCGCCCAGTATATTATGTTTCTGAAGTTTTGACTCCATCAAAGCAAAGATACCCACATTATTAGAAGCTTGTTTATGGGATTTATATGACCACGAAGAAGGTTGCACATTATTTCTCTGACCACTCCATTACAGTCGTCAGTGACGCTCCATTATCAGAGATTCTGAACAACAGAGATGCAACTGGTCGAGTGGCAAAGTGGGCGATTGAACTCCTTCCCTTGGATATTAAGTTTGAGGCAAAGAAAGCTATCAAGTCCCAAGCAATAGCAGATGTCCTCGCCGAGTGGATCGAACAGCAACTGCCAACTCAAATCCACTCGGAGCACTGGACCATGTTCTTTGATGGTTCCAAGATGCTGAATGGTTCCGGTGCTGGGGTGGTACTGGTATCCCCCCGAGGAGACAAGCTCAGATATGTTCTCCAGATTCACTTTGATTCCTCCAATAACGAAGCAGAATATGAAGCACTCTTATATGGGTTACGTATGGCCATCTCGCTCGGCGTCCGTCGCCTCATGGTCTATGGCGACTCAGATTTGGTTGTCAATCAAGTGATGAGGGAGTGGGACGTCAGAAGCCCAGCTATGGCTGGTTACTGCAATGTGGTGAGGAAGTTGGAAAAGAAATTTGACGGGTTAGAGCTCCATCATATACCCCGACTGAAAAATCAAGCAGCCGATGATTTGGCAAAGATAGATTCCAAGAGGGAAGCCATTCCCAGCAATGTGTTTTTAGAACACATTCATACACCTTCAGTTCAAGAAGATCCTTTCACTGAAGAACCCCCACAGCCTAAGAGTGCCACAGATCCGACTGAAGTCGAAGTCCCAGCCGTGGTCGACTTGATCATGGAGGTTTTAGTCATCACTCCCGACTGGACAGTGCCATACATTGCATATATCCTGAGGAAGGAACTCCCAGAGGATGAAGAAGAGGCTCGACAGATAGTCCGTCGATCCAAAGCCTTCACTGTGATAAGAGGACAATTGTTCTGGGAAAGCATAACTGGAGTCAGCCAGAAATGCATAACACCAGAAGAAGGTCGAATGATCCTCAACGACATCCACTCGGGGACCTGTGGTCACCATGCGTCCTCTCGGACCATTGTGGCCAAAGCATACCGAGCTGGATTTTATTGGCCACGAGCAAATGAAATGGCGAAAGATATAGTCGACAAATGCGAAGGCTGCCAGTTTTACTCCAATATGTCCCACAAGCCTGCGTCAGCCCTGAAGACTATTCCACTCGTCTGGCCCTTTGCTGTTTGGGGATTGGATATGGTTGGACCCCTGAGGACTGGTAGGAGTGGCTTCACTCATGTGCTTGTAGCAGTCGACAAGTTTACCAAATGGATTGAAGCCAAGCTTATCAAGAATCTTGAGGCCAGTACTGCCGCCAGTTTCATCAGAGAATTGACATTCAGATATGGAGTTCCGCACAGCATCATCACTGACAACGGGTCGAACTTCGATTCTGATGAGTTCAGAGCCTTCTTTGCTTCCCAAGGCACACGAGTCGACTATGCTTCGGTCGCCCACCCTCAGTCGAATGAACAAGCAGAAAGAGCAAATGGCTTGATTCTCAAAGGACTGAAACCCCGACTGATGCGTGATCTCAAGCACGCAGCAGGTGCCTGGGTCGATGAAATTCCATCAGTTCTTTGGGGATTGAGGACAACTCCCAATCGGTCGACTGGCCGAACTCCATTCTTCTTGGTTTATGGAGCAGAAGCTGTTCTACCGAGTGACTTGCTTCACAATGCACCCCGAGTCGAGCTCTTCTCTGAAGATGAAGCAGAACAGGCCCGGTAGGACGCAGTCGATCTCCTAGAGGAGGAAAGAGATATGGCCTTAATCCGGTCGACCATTTATCAGCAAGACTCGCGTCGATTCCACGCCAGAAACGTGAGAGGCCGAGCCTTTCAAGAGGGAGACTTGGTACTTCGAGTGGATCAGCAGAAACCACACAAGCCCGCCCCTGCTTGGGAAGGTCCCTTCATTGTCACCAGAGTTCTCCACAATGGAGCATACCATCTTTACAATGTCGAGCATCAGAAAGACGAGCCACTGGCTTGGAACGCAGAGCTGCTCCGCCCCTTTTATACTTAAGTACTCATTCGGATGAGATGTAATAAGAAATACCTTTGTAGTCTGTTTATCAAAGACAAGAGCTTTACAGTCTTCCTAAATGGTTGTTGTTACTTTTGTTTGCGTCTGAAATCCCCCAGGGGGTGACTTTGCCGCGAATCCGTTTCACCTAAAGTTTGAAAAATCCTACCGAGTGATGAGCAAGCCTCTCACTCGGGGGCTTAGCTGCGAATCCGTTTCGCCTAAGTGTGAAAAATCCTACCGAGTGGTGAGCAAGCCTCTCACTCGGGGGCTTAGCTGCAGTCCAGTACTCGCCTAAGTGTGAAAAATCCTACCGAGTGATGAGCAACCCTCCCACTCGGAGGCTTAGCCGCAGTCCAGTACTCGCCTAAGTGTGAAAAAATCCTACCGAGTGGTGAGCAACCCTCCCACTTGGGGGCTTAGCTGTAGTCCAGTACTCGCCTAAGTGTGAAAAATCCTACCGAGTGATGAGCAACCCTCCCACTCGGAGGCTTAGCTGCAGTCCAGTACTCGCCTAAGTGTGAAAAAATCCTACCGAGTGGTGAGCAACCCTCCCACTCGGGGGCTTAGCTGCAGTCCAGTACTTGCCTAAGTGTGAAAAATCCTACCGAGTGATGAGCAACCCTCCCACTCGGAGGCTTAGCTGCAGTCCAGTACTCGCCTAAGTGTGAAAAAATCCTACCGAGTGGTGAGCAACCCTCCCACTCGGGGGCTTAGCTGCAGTCCAGTACTCGCCTAAGTTTGAAAAATCCTACCGAGTGGTGAGCAACCCTCCCACTCGGGGGCTTAGCTGCAGCCCAGTACTCGCCTAAGTGTGAAAAAATCCTACCGAGTGGTGAGCAAGCCTCTCACTCGGGGGCTTAGCTGCAGTCCAGTACTCGCCTAAGTGTGAAAAAATCCTACCGAGTGGTGAGCAAGCCTCTCACTCGGGGGCTTAGCTGCAGTCCAGTACTCGCCTAAGTGTGAAAAATCCTACCGAGTGATGAGCAACCCTCCCACTCGGAGGCTTAGCTGCAGTCCAGTACTCGCCTAAGTGTGAAAAAATCCTACCGAGTGGTGAGCAACCCTCCCACTCGGGGGCTTAGATGCAGTCCAGTACTCGCCTAAGTTTGAAAAATCCTACCGAGTGGTGAGCAACCCTCCCACTCGGGGGCTTAGCTGCAGTCCAGTACTCGCCTAAGTTTGAAAAATCCTACCGAGTGGTGAGCAACCCTCCCACTCGGGGGCTTAGCTGCAGTCCAGTACTCGCCTAAGTTTGAAAAATCCTACCGAGTGATGAGCAACCCTCCCACTCGGGGGCTTAGCTGCAGTCCAGTACTCGCCTAAGTTTGAAAAATCCTACCGAGTGGTGAGCAACCCTCCCACTCGGGGGCTTAGCTGCAGTCCAGTACTCGCCTAAGTTTGAAAAATCCTACCGAGTGATGAGCAACCCTCCCACTCGGGGGCTTAGCTGCAGTCCAGTACTCGCCTAAGTTTGAAAAATCTTACCGAGTGATGAGCAACCCTCCCACTCGGGGGCTTAGCTGCAGTCCAGTACTCGCCTAAGTTTGAAAAATCCTACCGAGTGATGAGCAACCCTCCCACTCGGGGGCTTAGCTGCAGTCCAGTACTCGCCTAAGTTTGAAAAATCCTACCGAGTGATGAGCAACCCTCCCACTCGGTGGCTTAGCTGCAGTCCAGTACTCGCCTAAGGACGACGAGGTGCAGGTCAACTACAACCTTCTCCTCGGAGCTACGACACAAATACAACGTACGCTCCATCCCTATCTGCAAGGACGATGAGGTGCAAGTCGTCTACAACCTTCTCCTCAGAGCTACGCCACAAATACAAAGTAGGCTCCATCCCTATCCGCAAGGACGACGAGGTGCAGGTCGACTGTAACCTTCTCCTTTGGAGCTACACCACAAGTACAACGTACGCTCCATCCTCATCCACGAGGACGATGAGGTGCAGGTCGACTGGAATCTCCTCCTCAGAGCTGCATCTCAAGTTCAAAGATTATTCCGAGTGAAGAACGAAACCCACTCGAAGACAAACGTAAGCATATTTCAAGGTAAACAAAGTTTAGATAAATCCTAAGGTTCCGGACCGCACATCAAAAGTACTCGAGCATCAAGCCCGAAGAAGTTTAAAGATTACACAATCACTCGGCATTCCGAGGCAAATAAAGGTGGAGCATAATGTTTTTGGTCACTCCTCGGGAGAAGGTCTGGCTGGGTCGCAGAAACTGTCAAGGTCTATGCTGTCTGCGATGCGAGTGGCAGCGTCAAGGAAAGTGCCCATAAAGGACTGGAAAGTGTGCCTTTTTGTGTTAGCAACCTTGAGCTCCGCCAGCTTGTCTTCTTTGACATCCTTGCAGTGCACTCGGACCAGAGACAAGGCGACATCAGCACCGCAACGAGCAGACTTTTTCCATTCTTGCACTCGGTCAGGTATTTGGTTCAGTCGAGCCATCAGAGACTCGAGGTCTTGAGATAGTTCCGCCTGAGGCCAGAGTTCAGCATCAACCCGAGTCATCGCCGCCTTCAGACGGGCAAGATAAGCAACCGCGCTGTCCATGCAAGATTCCAATCGCAGCACATTCATTGCGACGTCATCCTTGACTGGACAATTTATGGGATCGAGACCCGTCTCGACCCACCCAGTTTCCGCTTCAAAGTCTTGGCAAAGCTCTGCACAGTTGAATAAATAGTGAGTCGATGATACGATCAGGCTTGACAGTCGACCGCAATAAGTCAGTCAATCATCGATACCTTCAAGTTTTAGGACCAGCTTTGCAGCAAGCTGGCCCAGATAAGACTCCAACTCCCCCTTCTTGGCCTTGAGGCTCCCAAGCTCGTCAGTCAGCTTGTCCTTGTCTTTCTTCAGTCGCTCGACCTCCCGATTGGCGTCAGAAACAGCAGTCTTCAGTTTGGAGTTCTCTTCTTCTAACTTGCCGATTGAAGCAAGCTTCTTGTCAGCAAGCGCTGTCTTCTCTCGCGCTTCCTTCTGTGCAGCAACAAGATCCAGATCCTTCTTCTCCAAAGCGTGCTTCATTTTCTCTAAAGAAATAACATTCTTCAGACGGGCTTGGAGTTGACGGTTTTCACTACATACATCTGCTCGAGTGGAGTCACTCGGTTCAAAAAATGGAAAGGAAAAGTGCCAGCAGTGAGATGGACAGTTGACGATTGGTTACCTCCCATGGCAGCTACTTCATCACGAGCAGTCTTGAGATTCTTCTTGGCCAATTCCAGATCAAGGTTGAGGCTGATTTGCTGCTTGTTCATTGCTGAAAGCTGAGCCCCAAGATCACAAGATTTTTGCAGTATAAGCCATATCAGTTGACTGAGATAAAAAGTCATCACAGTGATAGCTACTCTAAGACTACCACCGAATCAAACATTCAACGACAGTCTCGGGGACTACACCCAGTGGGTGCACTTAGCATGCCCCCACTGGTTTGAATAAACACTCGACATGGCCTGCCCAGTGCGAGAGTAAAAAAAGGCAAAGCAGTTCTCAGACCATAGTCGACTGCCCGCAGTCAACCACCGTCTCGGGGACTACACCCAGTGGGTGCACTTAGCGTGCCCCCACTGATTCTGGATTCATTCGACCTGGTCCGTCCAGACCGAGTGACAAAATTTAGATTCTCAGACCACAGTCGACTGCCCGCAGTGAACTATGGTCTCGGGGACTACACCCAGTGGGTGCACTAAGAGTGCCCCCACTAGTTCAAAGATTCAAATCAAGACGACTCATATTAACGTAAAACTTCAAAACAGTCACACCCAGTGGGTGATCGGATGAGAAGTATGATCAATCAGGAATCAACTAACCTGGACATTGGCCTGCAGAGCTGCTCCGGCATTGAAGGCCACCAGACTGGCCTCATGCACCACTTTCATTTGCCCCATCACAAGGTTCAACTGAAGAAGAGCTTCTTTGGCGGCAGCCGGTGGGTCGTCCGGAGTTTGATACGCAGTGAAAAGCGATGATGGCAGAGCAGTCGGTATTGGCGCACCAGAAGTCTGAGCAGCTGATCCTGATGGACAATCAGTCGACAGCGGGATAGCGAAAGTGACGTTGGTACGTGCCAGATCTGTCGATCGCTCGACTGCCATCTCAGGCATCTCAGTTGACTGAGGAACCTGGACCTCAGGCGCTTTCCTGCCCAGTTCCTTGTCCCTCCTCCTCCTTCCCCTCAGCGGTACTTCTTCTTCATCGTCCGGGAGCACAACAACGTCCCGTGGCGCTGCAACAAACAGAGAAAGTCAAAGAGATAGCTGACAAACAATCCAGTCGTCCAAATAAATTCGAGTTGAGCAGACTTACTGGCTTTGGAGGTAGCTACATCGGCGGTTTCCTCGTCGAGTGGGGTCTTGTCGATATCCATATCAGTCGCAGCCGAAGCCGGGCTATAAAGGTTCATCATCCACTCAGTCAGTACAAGAGAATCGCTCAGAACAAGAAAATACGGGGAGAACATTTACCCAGAAGCAACATGAACGTCCATCTTGATTCTAGGCAAGGTCTTCCGAGCCTTCGAAGGATTGATCTTGGGCTGCTTGGTGACCTTCTCAGCCAACTCTAGAGTCGAAGACCGAGCGCGCTTTTGAGATGGAGCGCTCGAGGCCACAGCCTTGCCGCGCCTGCCCGCGGGATCATGGTGCTGCTTGGATCGACGTTCGGAATGAGGTGGTGAGTCGGCTACCTCCTCGTTGTCCGACTCATCGATCTCATCTTCATCATTGTCAGCTGGTGACTCCCACTCGCCGCTCTCCTCCGCGCTGTCCTCGCCTTCACGGTCCTGCTCCAAAGCTTGCTCGCCATTGGGCATTGAGTACATCTCTGTATAAATCTACAAAACAAGGAGCCGAGTGGAAATCAGCCGAATCAACAAACAGTCAGAAAACACATCCAAATTCAATCAAGTGTAGTGGCCAGACCTTGTCTGGCTGGTTGCTTTCGCTGAAAGGTTTGACTCTCTTGGCGCCCCTGGGGTTGTCCTTGTTCCCGGTGATGCCCCTCAGCCACTGTTTTTGCCTCCACCTCCTCCGGATGAACACGAGCGGTATCACCAGCCCCGGAGTACATCCACATGGAGTGGTCACGAGCTTGGAGTGGTTGAATGCGCCGACTGAGGAACACCTCCAGCAGATCCATACCGGTGACACCTTGGTTGATTAGTTGAACTACTCTCTCGACCAACATGCCCGTCTCTGGCTTCTCCGCGGCGGTCACTTTCAACGAAGATGGAGTTTGAACACCATCAAAAGAGAAAGGGGGAAGTCCAGTCGACTGGCCTGGGGTCGCGATATCCTGGCAGTAGAACCAGGTCGACTGCCAGCCCCTGACCGACTCAGGAAGAGTCATCGAAGGGAAGGAACTCCTCTTCCTCTTCTGAATACCTAGACCCCCACACATCTGGATAACATGAGTTTTCTCATCGTTCGAGTTCGCTTTCTTCATTGTTTGGGAGCGGATGGTGAAAATGTGCTTGAAAAGACCCCAGTGCGGTCGACACCCCAGAAAATTCTCGCACATGGACACGAATGCGGCAAGGTATGTGATGGTGTTGGGAGTGAAATGATGGAGTTGAGCCCCGAGGAAATTCAAGAATCCTCGAAAGAAGGGGTGTGGAGGAAGCGAGAAACCGCGGTCGACATGAGTGGCAAGCAGAACACACTCACCCGGTTGCGGCTGTGGCTCCGTTTCCCCCTCCAGCAGCCGCACGAACCCATGGACGATCAACCCTAACTTGGCCATATCATCCAAGTCTTCCTGCTGAAGCGAGGATCGGATCCAATGTCCCTGGATCCAACCCCGCGGCAGCCCCGAGCGCGATGAAGATCCCCGATTCGTCTTCTTGCCTTTCGCCTCCCCCGTCGCCTTCTTCGCGCGTTCCAGCGCTGCCGTTCTCTCCTTCGCCATGGCGGCGGAGCAGAGGCGTCGAGAGTGGAGAAGCCGGATGGTGTGAAGGAGCGAGAGGAAGAAGAAGGAGAATGGGCACGCACAGTGCGGATGCCTCGGCCTCGCCGCTTTTAAAGGCCCACTTCCGAGTGGCTGACGCGTGGGTCCGGGCGATCCTGTCAAATCCCGCAACAGTCGCGCACGGGGTACGTGGCGAAAAAGGTGGCGCAGAAATCGAACGTCCTGTTTATCCACTCCGCTTACCACGACACGCTCCGCCTGGCGCGCTTTCACCGAAATTTCGAATCCCGCGAAATCCGGGATCCTCTACAACCGATCACGCCAAAGATTTCGCGTCAAAGACAACACTCGGCGGGTGACATTATAAAAACGAATCGACAATTCCTGAATCGATCAAGGAGACTGAAACGAAGCCGAAGTTCCAACACTAGCCTCCGTTCAGAGATAAATTCTTGAGAAAGACAAGAGTCAAAGCAAGATCAACTTCAACCTTCTTTTCACTCGGACCTCAATCCATTCGGGGGCTAATGATGAGGACATAGACCTGGGGTAGGGTAATAGGCCTGACCTATACGTCCTACCTAAGGTCCTTGTCCTAGGAGCAAAGAAGTTCAAGAGCAAACAGAGAGGGCTCAACAAAGGTGTCGAGTGCAATCCACTCGACCTACCATTCACTCGGAGATCCCTCCTTATTTAGGTCACTCGACCACTCAACCACTCGACGTGCAGAAGACCTAAAGCCACTCCGCACAGCAACGGTCGGGCGTTTACTCATAGACTTAATGATCATTTATAGCACTTTATTATTGACGTTACCTGTAATGCTCTCACTTTATGTACATTGAATCCTGTGTAACGGAGGGGAGCTGGGGTCCTGGCGCACTCTATATAAGCCACCCCCTCCTCTGAGACAAGGGTTCGCACCCCCCGTAACACACACACGCATATAATCCAGTCGACCGCCTCCGGGCTTCGAGACGTAGGGCTGTTACTTCCTCCGAGAAGGGCCTGAACTCGTGAAACTCTTGCGTATAGCTTCTCCATAGCTAGGACCTTGCCTCTACATCCCTACCCCCATTCTACTGTCAGACTTAGAACCATGACAGGCGCTGCCCCCCTTCCCTAGTCCAATTCAGAGCAGAGGGGGAGGGGGCGCGCGGCCTGCCCTAGCCGGCCCTCTCTCTCTCCACTAAGGCCCATGTGGCCCATTAGATCTCCCAGAGGGTTTCGGTAACCCTCCGGCACTCCGGTTTTACCCGAAACCACCCGGAACACTTCCGGTGTCCGAATATAGTCATCCAATATATAAATCTTTATGTCTCGATCATTTCAAGACTCCTCGTCATGTCCGTGATCACATCCGGGACTCCGAACTACCATTGGTACATCAAAACACATAAACTCATAATACCGATCATCACCAAACGTTAAGCATGCGGACCCTACGGGTTCGAGAACTATGTAGACATGACCGAGACACGTCTCTGGTCAATAACCAATAGCGGAACCTGGATGCTCATATTGGCTCCCACATATTCTACGAAGATCTTTATCGGTCAAACCGCATAACAACATACTTTGTTCCCTTTGTCATCGGTATGTTACTTGCCCGAGATTGGATCGTCTGTATCTCAATACCTAGTTCAATCTCGTTACTGGCAAGTCTCTTTACTCGTTCCGTAATGCATCATCCTGCAACTAACTCATTAGTCACAGTGCTTGCAAGGCTTATAGTGATGTGCATTACCGAGAGGGCCCAGAGATACCTCTCTGACAATCGGAGTGACAAATCCTAATCTCGATCTATGCCAACTCAACAAACAGCATCAGAGACACCTGTAGAGCACCTTTACCAGTTACGTTGTGACGTTTGGTAGCACACAAAGTGTTCCACTGGTATTCGGGAGTTGCATAATCTCATAGTCATAGGAATATGTATAAGTCATGAAGAAAGCAATAGCAATATACTAAACGATCAAGTGCTAAGCTAACGGAATGGGTCAAGTCAATCACATCATTCTCTAATGATGTGATCCCGTTAATCAAATGACAACTCATGTCTATGGCTAGGAAACTTAACCATCTTTGATTCAACGAGCTAGTCAAGTAGAGGCATACTAGTGACACTCTGTTTGTCTATGTATTCACACATGTACTAAGTTTCTGGTTAATACAATTCTAGCATGAATAATAAACATTTACCATGATATAAGGAAATATAAATAACAACTTTATTATTGCCTCTAGGGCATATTTCCTTCAGTCTCCCACTTGCACTAGACTTAATAATCTAGATTACACAGTAATGATTCTAACACCCATGGAGTCTTGGTGTTGATCATGTTTTGCTCGTGAGAGAGGCTTAGTCAACGGGTCTGCAACATTCAGATCTGTATGTATCTTGCAAATCTCTATGTCTCCCTCCTTGACTTGATCACGGATGGAATTGAAGCGTCTCTTGATGTGCTTGGTTCTCTTGTGAAATCTGGATTCCTTTGCCAAGGCAATTGCACCAGTATTGTCAAAAAAGATTTTCATTGGACCCGATTGATAATCCCCAAGTGCAGGGAATCATCGTAGAAATTCCCAATGGTGGAAGTGATAAGTATGGAGTGTCGAACCCAAAATGAGCTAAAGGTAAGATCAATATTCTCTCAAGTCCTATCTGCCACTGATACGACTCTACGTGCACCGAACGTTTGCTTCCAACTTGAAATGAGAAATAAAACTACGTTATGGGTATGACGAGGATAACTTTGCATGATATAGGAGAGCTAAAACATAAAAGTAGGTGCTGTTATCATAAAGTTAGAATATAGTACTAAATATTATAAATAGCGAGTGTGGAATAATGATGGATCGGTGTGCGGAATTGTCCTAGGCAATTGTTAACAAGACCGATAGTCGTCATTGCAATTTCATATGAGGGAGAGGCATAAGCTAACATACTTTCTCTTCTTGGATCGTATGCACTTATGATTGGAACTCTAGCAAGCATATGCAACTACTAAAGATCATTAAGGTAAAACCCAACCATAGCATTAAAGCATCAAGTCCCCTTTATCCCATATGCAACAACCCCCTTACTCGGGTTTATGCTTCTGTCACTCAAGCAACCCACTATAAGCGAATCATAAACGTATTGCAACACCCTACAGCGGAAATCCTTCACGCTTGCGCGACACGGAGGGCACAATAGGACAGCACCAAATAAAACATACAACTCATACCAATCTAGATCATCAATCAACCCAAAGACAAAGGATATCTACTCAAAACATCATAGGATGGCAAGACATCATTGGATCATAATATGTGGCATAAAGCACCATGTTCAACTAGGGATTACAGCGGGGTGCGGGAGAGTGGACCGCGTAAAAGAGATGAGGATGGTGATGTTGACGAAGACGATCACCGCGGCGATGATTCCCCTCCCGATGGCACTCCGGCGCCACCGAGAGAGAGGAGGAGACGTTCTCCCCCTTGTGCTTCCTCCTCCATGGCCTCCCCCCTAGATGGGGAGAGGTTCTCCCTCTGGTCCTTGGCCTTCATGGCGATGATGGCCCCTCCGGGATCCTCCTCCATGGCCTCCGGTGAAGATGGCCCCCTCCGGCAGGGTGCCAGAGAGGGCCTAGATTGATTTCTCGTGGCTACAGAGGCTTGCGGCGGCGGAACTTCCGATCTAGGTTATTTTCTGAAGGTTTCTGTATTTATAGAAGAGGATGGCGTCGAGAACAAGTCAGGGGGGTCCCCGAGGTGGCCACGAGATAGGGGGCGCGCCCCAGGGGGTGGGCGCGCCCCCACCCTCGCGGGGCCCATGGGACTGCCCTCCGGTAGATTTTTGTTCCAGTATTTTTTATATTTTCCAGAAAAATTCTCCGTTAATTTTTATCGCATTCCGAGAACTTTTATTTCTGCACAAAAACAACACCACGGTAGTTCTGCTGAAACAGTGTCAGTCCGGGTCAGTTCTAATCAAATCATACCAAAATCATATAAAACTATTGTAAACATGGCATGAATACTTCATAAATTATAGATACGTTGGAGACGTATCAGCATCCCCAAGCTTAATTCCTGCTCGTCCTCGAGTAGGTAAATGATAAAAGAAATAATTTATGAAGTGTGAATGCTAGCAAGTGCATAAGTTTGATCAATGATAGTTCCAATCACTTTTTCTAGCATCATTATATATCATAACAGTAGCTCAACTCATAAAACTTCTCATGATCAAGTAACAAGCTATTCACATGTTAAAGTATAGATCGTAAACTTTCTTGAAAACTAACAAACCGTGGTCTTAGTCATCAAACAATTGCAATTCATCTTATTTTCGGGAAGAGTCTATGTAAGAGCTTTGATTCAGCAAACTCCACATACTCAACCATCATTTAATCTTTCACAATTGCTAAAACTCATGTGATATTTATGGGTTCAAAGTTTTAATCGGACACAAAGAAAGATAGGGGCTTATAGTTTCGCCTCCCAACCTTTTACCTCAAGGGTAATGTCAACAATAATAATTTATGAAAACCTACATCCAAGTGGATATATATATCCGGATCGCTCCAACACAAAGTGCTTGCCAAAGAAAAAATGTAAAAAGGAAAGGTGAAAATCACCATGACTCCTATATAGGGGTAGAAGGTAAAAGTAAAAGATAGGCCCTTCGCAAAGGGAAGCAGAGGTTGTCATGCGCTTTTATGATTCGATGAACAAAATCTTAATGCAAAAGAACGTCACTTTATATTGCCTCTTGTGATAAGACCTTTATTATGCAGTCCGTCCCTTTTATTTCTTCCCTTTCACAAGTTCGTATAAAGCTTATTTTCTTCACACTAATAGATCATACATATTTAGAGAGCAAATTTTATTGCATGCACCGATGACAACTTACTTGAAGGATCTTACTCAATCCATAGGTAGGTATGGTGGACTCTCATGGCAAAACTGGTTTAAGGGATGTTTGGAAGCACAATTAGTATTTCTACTTGGTGCAAAGAATTTGGCTAGCACGAGATGAAAAGGCAAGCTCAACATGTTGGATGATCCAAGACAATATAACGTTTCGGATATAGGAAAACATAACCCATTAAGTTGTCTTCCTTGTCCAACATCAACCTTTTAGCATGTCATATTTTAATGAGTGCTCACAATTACAAAAGATGTCCAAATAGTATATTTATATGTGAAATCTCTCTTCCTTCAATATTCTTTCATGAATTGTTCAAATGACCAATTCTGCGTTTGCTAACTTTCAATAAGTTTACCACCTATACTTATTATGTGTGAAGTCATTACTCCCCATGTTATACGCATATGAAACGTATATAAATTCAGATTTATGATATTCAATTCACGCAACCTTTTACTCATAGGATATACGTGAAGCACGTGAGTAAATGACAAACTACTCCAAAAAGACATAAGTGAAGAACACTGAGTAGTCAAATAATTAACTAGCCATGGGAGGATTCTTTTTCATTCAAGATTTCAGACCCAATGATTTTATTCAAACAGCAAGTAAAATTGAAAATACGCTCCAAGCAAAACACATATCATGTGACGAATAAAAATATAGCTCCGAGTAAGGTATACCGATAGTTTTGAAGACGAAAGAGGGGATGCCTTCCAGGGCATCCCCAAGCTTAGGTGCTTGAGTCTTCCTTGAATATTACCTTGGGGTGCCTTGGGCATCCCCAAGCTTAGGGTCTTTCCACTCCTTATTCTCCTCATATCGATATCTCACCCAAAGCTTGAAAACTTCAATCACACAAAACTTAACGGAACTTCGTGAGATAGGTTAGTATGATAAGGAGTAAACCATTCACTTTGGTACTGTCAAAGACAAGGTTCATAATTGTTCTCACACAATGCCTACTGTACCTATCATTTCTACAATTTATATTGAGAAATATAAGCCATAGAAACTAGAAAACAAGCAAACTATGCAATGAAAACAGAATCTGTCAGAAACAGAACAGGCTGTAATGATCTGAACAGCAACCATACTTCTGCTACTCCAAAAATTATTAAATAAATTGGTGGACGTGAGGAATTTGTCTATTAATCTTCTGCAAAAATAATAAATTCAAAAGCACTCTTCTGTAAAAAATAACAGCTAATCTCGTGAGCGCAAAGTTTCTGTTTTTTTACAGCAAGATCACATTAACTTTCACCCAAGTCTTCCCAAAGGTCTTACTTGGCACTTTATTGAAAAAAAGCTGTAAAACATGATTACTGCAGTAGCTTAGTCATGTAAACACACAAAAACAGGAAGGGTAAATATTGGGTTTTCTCCCAACAAGCGCTTTTCTTTAATGCCTTTTAGCTAGGCATGATGATTTCAATGATGCTCACATAAAAGATAAGAATTGAAACATAAACAGAGCACCATGAAAAATATGACTAGCACATTTAAATATAACCCACTTCCTACGCCTAGGGATTTTGTGAGCACATAATTTATAGGAACAAGAATCAACTAGCATAGGAAGACAAAACAAGTATAACTTCAAAACTTTAAGCACGTAGAGAGGAAACTTGATATTATTGCAACTCCTACAAGCATGTATTCCTCCCTCATAATAATTTTCAGTAGCATCATGAATGATTTCAACAATATAACCATCACATAAAGCATTCTTTTATGATCTACAAGCATAGAAATTTTACTACTCTCCACATAAGCAAAATTCTTCTCATTCGGAATAGTGGGATCACTAATTCCTAAAGTTGACACTCTTCCAAACCCGCTTTAGATGATATTATTGTTCATACTCCAAAACATATAAGTGAAGTTCATGGAGCATTCTACAATTAATATAGACTAACCAATATCCAAGCTCAAAATATATAAGTGAAGCACATGAAGCATTCTATAAAACCATACTCAAAAGATTTAAGTGAAGCACAAAGAGCATTCTATAAGGTCATACTCAAAAGATATAAGTGAAGCACATGAATCATTCTATAAATCGATGAAGGGACATCTCATAATAGCATGGTTCTTAAAGAAAAAAGAAAAACACAAAGGACACAAATTATGTGAACAAAACAAAAACTGAGGTATACCGATAATTGTTGAAGGACAAAGATGGGATGCCAACCGGGGCATCCCCAAGCTTAGATGCTTGAGTATCCTTGAAATATTTACTTGGGGTGCCTTGGGCATCCCCAAGATTGAACTCTTGCCTCTCTTTATTCTTCTCATATTGATAGCTCCTCGATCTTCGAACACTTCATCCACACAAAACTTTAACAAAAACTTTGTGAGATCCGTTAGTATAATAAAGCAAATCACTACCTTTAGGTACTGTTACAAACTTATTAAAAATTCATATTAGAACTATATCTACTGTATTTCAACTTCACCATGGTTCATACCCCCCGATACTACCCATAGATTCATCAAAATAAGCGATCAACACATAGAAAACAAAATCTATCAAAAACAGGACAGTCTGTAGTAATCTGGAAGTTTAGTAAACTTCTGTAAATCCAAAAAATTCTAAAAAATATAAAAATTTAAAAAATATGTACATAAGTAATTTACAAAAAGTTTCAGACCCATTTGACTTTCCAGTAAAAAATGTAAATTCACGTGCTACAGCCAAAGTTTCTGTTTTTGTTTGCACATAGTAAACAAGCAATCTAATCCTCCTAAAACCAAAGCTTGGCACATTATTTTTATAATACAATGGAAATATACAAGGGGATAATTATTTTTAGAGAAGCTTCCATGAAATTTTTTACATTGTTTCCATGATCATGAACACAAGTATTCAAGGTCGACCCTCACTTCTCCAATGCATAACCTTCCAATCACTTCTCTTATTGAAAAACTTTTTAGGCATGAAAGGCAAGAATTTGTTTTGTATTTTCATTCTTTTAATTTTTTGTATGTTTCACCACAACTAAACATAAACAAAAAGGAAA
Source organism: Aegilops tauschii subsp. strangulata (assembly GCF_002575655.3). Classification (NCBI taxonomy): domain Eukaryota; kingdom Viridiplantae; phylum Streptophyta; class Magnoliopsida; order Poales; family Poaceae; genus Aegilops; species Aegilops tauschii. The sequence continues at coordinate 379,566,997 of NC_053039.3, forward strand.
AACAAAATCTACTTAGTGAAGAAAGCAAATAAGCACACACGAGAATATCAACCCCACGCTATTGCTCCCCGGCAACGGCGCCAGAAAAGAGCTTGATAATCCCCAAGTGCAGGGAATCATCGTAGAAATTCCCAATGGTGGAAGTGATAAGTATGGAGTGTCGAACCCACAAGGAGCTAAAGGTAAGATCATATTCTCTCCAGTCCTATCTGCCACTGATACGACTCTACGTGCACGGGACGTTTGCTTCCAACTTGAAACGAGAAATAAAACTACGTTGTGGGTATGAAGAGGATAACTTTGCATGATATAGGAGAGCTAAAACATAAAAGTAGGTGCTGTTATCATAGTTAGAATATAGTACTAAATATTACAAATAGCGAGTGTGGAATAATGATGGATCGGTGTGCGGAATTGTCGTAGGCAATTGTTAACAAGACCGATAGTCGTCATTGCAATTTCATATGAGGGAGAGGCATAAGCTAACATACTTTCTCTTCTTGGATCATATGCACTTATGATTGGAACTCTAGCAAGCATCCGCAACTACTAAAGATCATTAAGGTAAAACCCAACCATAGCATTAAAGCATCAAGTCCCCTTCATCCCATACGCAACAATCCCGTTACTCGGGTTTATGCTTCTGTCACTCAAGCAACCCACTATAAGCGAATCATAAATGTATTGCAACACCCTACAGCGGGAATCCCTCACGCTTGCGCGACACGGAGGGCACAATAGGACAGCACCAAATAAAACATACAACTCATACCAATCTAGATCATCAATCAACCCAAAGACAAAGGATATCTACTCAAAACATCATAGGATGGAAACACATCATTGGATCATAATATGTGGCATAAAGCACCATGTTCAAGTAGGGATTACAGCAGGGTGCGGGAGAGTGGACCGCGTAAAAGAGATGAGGATGGTGATGTTGATGAAGACGATCACCGCGGCGATGATTCCCCTTCCGATGGCACTCCGGCGCCACCGAGAGAGAGGAGGAGAGGTTCTCCCCCTTGTGCTTCCTCCTCCATGGCGTCCCCCCTAGATGGGGAGAGGTTCTCCCTCTGGTCCTTGGCCTTCATGGCGATGATGGCCCCTCCGGGATCCTCCTCCATGGCCTCCGGTGATGAAGGCCCCCTCCGGCAGGGTGCCAGAGAGGGCCTAGATTGATTTCTCGTGGCTACAGAGGCTTGCGGCGGCAGAACTTCCGATCTAGGTTATTTTCTGAAGGTTTCTGTATTTATAGGAGAGGATGGCATCGAGAACAAGTCAGGGGGGTCCCCGAGGTGGCCACGTGATAGGGGGGCGCGCCCCCACCCTCGTGGGGCCCACAGGACTCCCCTCCGGTAGATTTTTGTTCCAGTATTTTTTATATTTTCTAGAAAAATTCTCCGTTGATTTTCATCGCATTCCGAGAACTTTTATTTCTGCACAAAAACAACGTCAGTTCGGGTTAGTTCTAATCAAATCATAGCAAAATCATATAAAACTATTGTAAACATGGCATGAGTACTTCATAAATTATAGATACGTTGGAGACGTATCACCGATGCACTAGGTATGACACCTAGATCGGATATGAACTCCTTCATCCAGACTCCTTCATTTGCTGCTTCCGAAGCAGCTATGTACTCCGCTTCACACGTAGATCCCGCCACGAGGCTTTGCTTAGAACTGCACCAACTGACAGCTCCACCGTTCAATATAAATACGTATCCGGTTTGTGACTTAGAGTCATCCGGATCAGTGTCAAAGCTTGCATCGACGTAACCATTTACGACAAGCTCTTTGTCACCTCCATAAACGAGAAACATATCCTTAGTCCTTTCAGGTATTTCAGGATGTTCTTGACCGCTGTCCAGTGATCCACTCCTAGATTACTTTGGTACCTCCCTGCTAAACTAATAGCAAGTCACACATCAGGTCTGGTACATAGCATTGCATACATGATAGAGCCTATGGCTGAAGCATAGGGAACACCTTTCATTTTCTCTCTATCTTCTGCAGTGGTCGGGCATTGAGTCTGACTCAACTTCACACCTTATAACACAGGCAAGAACCCTTTCTTTGCTTGATCCATTTTGAACTTCTTCAAAACTTTATCAAGGTATGTGCTTTGTGAAAGTCCAATTAAGCGTCTCGATCTATCTCTATAGATCTTGATGCCCAATATATAAGCAGCTTCACCGAGGTCTTTCATTGAAAAACTCTTGTTCAAGTATCCTTTTATGCTATCCAGAAATTCTATATCATTTCCAATCAACAATATGTCTTCCACATATAATATTAGAAATGCTACAGAGCTCCCACTCACTTTGTTGTAAACACAGGCTTTTCCAAAAGTCTGTATAAAACCATATGCTTTGATCACACTATCAAAACGTTTATTCCAACTCCGAGATGCTTGCACCAGTCCATAAATGGATCGCTGGAGCTTGCACACTTTGTTAGCATCCTTTGGATTGATAAAACCTTCAGGTTGCATCATATAAAACTCTTCTTCCAGAAATCCATTCAGGAACGCAGTCTTTACATCCATTTGCCAAATTTCATAATCATAAAATGCAGCAATTGCTAACATGATTCGGACGGACTTAAGCATCGCTACGGGTGATAAGGTCTCATCGTAGTCAACTCCTTGAACTTGTCGAAAACCTTTAATAACAAGTCGAGCTTTGTAGACAGTAACATTACCGTCAGCGTTTGTCTTCTTGAAGATCCATTTATTCTCGATGGCTTGCCGATCATCGGGCAAGTCAACCAAAGTCCACACTTTATTCTCATACATGGATCCCACCTCAGATTTCATGGCCTCAAGCCATTTTGCAGAATCTGGGCTCATCATCGCTTCCTCATAGTTCGTAGGTTCGTCATGGTCAAGTAACATGACCTCCAGAACAGGATTACCATACCACTCTGGTGCGGATCTAACTCTGGTTGACCTACGAGGTTCGACAGTGACTTGATCTAAAGTTACATGATCATCATCATTAGCTTCCTCACTTATTGGTGTAGGAGTCACAGGAACTGATTTCTGTGATGAACTACTTTTCAATGAGGGAGGAGGTACAGTTACCTCATCAAGTTCTAATTTCCTCCCACTCACTTCTTTTGAGAGAAACTCCGTCTCCAGAAAGGATCCATTCTTAGAAACGAATGTCTTGCCTTCGGATATGTGATAGAAGGTGTACCTAACAGTCTCCTTTGGGTATCCTATGAAGACACATTTCTCCGATTTGGGTTCGAGCTTATCAGGTTGAAGTTTTTTCACATAAGCATCGCAACCCCAAATTTTAAGAAATGACAACTTGGGTTTCTTGCCAAACCACAGTTCATAAGCTGTCGTCTCAACGGATTTAGATGGTGCCCTATTTAACGTGAATGCAGTCGTCTCTAAAGCATAACCCCAAAATGATAGTGGTAAATCAGTAAGAGACATTATAGATCGCACCATATCTAGTAGAGTACGATTACGACGTTCGGACACACCATTACGCTGTGGTGTTCCGGGTGGAGTGAGTTGCTAAACTATTCCGCATTGTTTCAAATGAAGACCAAACTCGTAACTCAAATATTCTCCTCCACGATCAGATCGTAGAATTTTATTTTCTTGTTACGATGATTTTCTACTTCACTCTGAAATTCTTTGAACTTTTCAAATGTTTCAGACTTATGTTTCATCAAGTAGATATAACCATATATGCTCAAATCATCTGTGAAGGTGAGAAAATAATGATACCCGCTGTGAGCCTCAACAGTCATCGGACCACATACATCATTATGTATGATTTCCAACAAATCTGTTGCTCGCTCCATTGTTCCGGAGAATGGCGTTTTAGTCATCTTGCCCATGAGGCATGGTTCGCAAGTACCAAGTGATTCATAATCAAGTGATTCCAAAAGTCCATCAGAATGGAGTTTCTTCATGCGCTTTACACCAATATGACCTAAACGGCAGTGCCACAAATATGTTGCACTATCATTATCAACTCTGCATCTTTTGGCTTCAATATTATGAATATGTTTTCACTACCATCGAGATTCAACAAGAATAGACCACTCTTCAAGGGTGCATGACCATAAAGAGATTACTCATATAAATAGAACAACCATTATTCTCTGATTTAAATGAATAACCGTCTCGCATCAAACAAGATCCAGATATAATGCTCATGCTTAACGCTGGCACCAAATAACAATTATTTAGGTCTAAAACTAATCCCGAAGGTAGATGTAGAGGTAGCGTGCCGAACGCGATCACATCGACTTTGGAACCATTTCCCACGCGCATCGTCACCTCGTCCCTAGCCAATCTTCGCTTAATCCGTAGTCCCTATTTCGAGTTGCAAATATTAGCAACAGAACCAGTATCAAATACCCAGGAACTACTGCGAGCATTAGTAAGGTACACATCAATAACATGTATATCACATATACCTTTGTTCACCTTGCCATCCTTTTTATCCGCCAAATACTTGGGGCAGTTTCGCTTCCAGTGACCAGTCCCTTTGTAGTAGAAGCACTCAGTCTCAGGCTTAGGTCTAGACTTGGGTTTCTTCAGTTGAGCAGCAACTTGCTTGCCGTTCTTCTTGAAGTTCCCCTTCTTCCCTTTACCCTTTTTCTTGAAACTAGTGGTCTTGTTGACCGTCAACACTTGATGCTCCTTCTTGATTTCTACCTCCGCAGCCTTTAGCATTGCGAAGAGCTCGGGAATTGTCTTATCCATCCCTTGCATATTATAGTTCATCACGACGCTCTTGTAGCTTGGTGGCAGTGATTGAAGAATTCTGTCAATGACACTATCATCAGGAAGATTAACTCCTAGTTGAATCAAGTGATTGTTATACCCAGACATTTTGAGTATATGTTCACTGGCAGAACTATTCTCCTTCATCTTGCAGCTGTAGAACTTAATGGAGACTTCATATCTCTCAATCGGGGCATTTGCTTGAAATATTAAATTCAACTCTTGGAACATCTCATATGCTCCATGACGTTCAAAACATCGTTGAACTCCCGGTTCTAAGCCGTAAAGCATGTCACACTGAACTATCGAGTTGTCATCAGCTTTGCTCTTCCAGACGTTCTTAACGTCATCAGTAGCATCTGCAGCAGGCCTGGCACCCAGCGGTGCTTCCAGGACGTAATTCTTCTATGCAGCAATGAGGATAATCCTCAAGCTACGGACCCAGTCCATGTAGTTGCTACAATCATCTTTCAACTTAGCTTTCTCTAGGAACACATTAAAATTGAACGGAACAACAGCACGGGCCATCTATCTACAATAACATAGACATGCAAAATACTATCAGGTACTAAGTTAATGATAAAATAAAGTTAAATTAATCATATTACTAAAAAACTCCCACTTAGATAGACATCCCTCTAATCATCTAAGTGATCACGTGATCCATATCAACTAAACCATGTCCGATCATCACGTGAGATGGAGTAGTTTTCAATGGTGAACATCACTATGTTGATCATATCTACTATATGATTCACGCTCGACCTTTCGGTCTCAGTGTTCCGAGGCCATATCTGCATATGCTAGGCTCGTCAAGTTTAACCCGAGTATTCTGCGTGTGCAAAACTGGCTTGCACCCGTTGTATGTGAACGTAGAGCTTATCACACTCGATCATCACGTGGTGTCTCGGCACGACGAACTTTCACAACGGTGCATACTCAGGGAGAACACTTGTACCTTGAAATTTAGTGAGAGATCATCTTATAATGCTACCGCCGAACTAAGAAAAATAAGATGCATAAAGGATAAACATCACATGCAATCAATATAAGTGATATGATATGGCCATCATCATCTTGTGCCTTTGATCTCCATCTCCAAAGCACCATCATGATCACCATCGTCACCGGCACGACACCTTGATCTCCATCATAGCATCGTTGTCGTCTCGCCAACTATTGCTTCTACGACTATCGCTACCGCTTAGTGATAAAGTAAAGCAATTACATGGCGATTGCATTTCATACAATAAAGCGACAACCATATGGTTCCTGCCAGTTGCCGATAACTTTGTTACAAAACATGATCATCTCATACAATAAAATTTAGCATCATGTCTTGACCATATCACATCACAACATGCCCTACAAAAACAAGTTAGACGTCCTCTACTTTGTTGTTGCAAGTTTTACGTGGCTGCTACGGGTTGAGCAAGAATCGTTCTTACCTACGCATCAAAACCACAATGATTTTTCGTCAAGTATGTGCTGTTTTAACCTTCAACAAGGGCCGTGCGTAGCCACACTCGATTCAACTAAAGTTGGAGAAACTGACACCCGCCAGCCACCTGTGTGCGAAGCACGTCGGTAGAACTAGTCTCGCGTAAGCGTACGCGTAATGTCGGTCCGGGCCGCTTCATCCAACAATACCGCTGAATCAAAGTATGACATGTTGGTAAGCAGTATGATTATTATCGCCCACAACTCACTTGTGTTCTACTCGTGCATATAACATCTACGCATAAACCTGGCTCGGATGCCACTGTTGGGGAACGTAGTAATTTCAAAAAAATTCCTACGCACACGCGAGATCATGGTGATGCACAGCAACGAGAGGGGAGAGTGTTGTGTACGTACCCTCATAGACCGTAAGCGGAAGCATTATGACAACACGGTTGATGTAGTCGTACGTCTTCACGATCGACCGATCCTAGCACCGAAGGTACGACACCTCCGCGATCTGCACACGTTCGGCTCGGTGACATCCCACGAACTCACGATCCAGCAGAATGTCGAGGGAGAGCTTCGTCAGCACGATGGCATGATGACGACGATGATGAATCTACCGGCGCAGGGCTTCGCGTAAGCACTGCAACGATATGACCGAGGTGGATTATGGTGGAGGGGGGCACTCCGGTTTTACCCGAAACCACCCGGAACACTTCCGGTGTCCGAATATAGTCATCCAATATATCAATCTTTATGTCTTGACCATTTCGAGACTCCTCGTCATGTCTGTGATCACATCCGGGACTCCGAACTATCTTCGGTAAAGTCAAAACACATAAACTCATAATATCGATCGTCACCAAACGTTAAGCGTGCGGACCCTACGGGTTCGAGAACTATGTAGAATTGACCGAGACACGTCTCCGGTCAATAACCAATAGCGGAACCTGGATGTTCATATTGGCTCCCACATATTCTACGAAGATCTTTATCGGTCAAACCGCATAACAACATACATTGTTCCCTTTGTCATCGGTATGTTACTTGCCCGAGATTGGATCGTGGGTATCTCAATACCTAGTTCAATCTCGTTACCGGCAAGTCTCTTTACTCGTTCCATAATGCATCATCCCGCAACTAACTCATTAGTCACATTGCTTGCAAGGCTTATAGTGATGTGCATTACCGAGAGGGCCCAGAGATACCTCTCTGACAATCGGAGTGAAAAATCCTAATCTCGATCTATGCCAACTCAACAAACACCATCGGAGACACCTGTAGAGCACCTTTATAATCACCCAATTACGTTGTGCCGTTTGGTAGCACACAAAGTGTTCCTCCGGTATTTGGGAGTTGCATAATCTCATAGTCATAGGAACATGTATAAGTCATGAAGAAAGCAATAGCAATATACTAAACGATCAAGTGCTAAGCTAACGGAATGGGTCAAGTCAATCACATCATTCTCTAATGATGTGATCCCGTTAATCAAATGACAACTCATGTCTATGGCTAGGAAACCTAACCATCTTTGATTCAACGAGCTAGTCAAGTAGAGGCATACTAGTGACACTCTGTTTGTCTATGTATTCACACATGTACAAAGTTTCCGGTTAATACAATTCTAGCATGAATAATAAACATTTATCATGATATAAGGAAATATAAATAACAACTTTATTATTGCCTCTAGGGCAACCTTCACCTTTGGCCTTCGATTCCTTTCTGGTAAATTGGCACACCACCAACTTACCACCCCGCAAGCTTCCTCTTCCTTTTGGTTGACGCTATTTATTCAACAACCATCAATATTGCCTTGTTTTCTTTGGCGTCCATGATTTAAGTCTCAGACTCAACGCTCGAATCCAACGCCGAATTATAAAAAAATTGAATCAATGGATCCATCTACACAAAATGTGAATCTTATGTCGTCAACAGGAATCTAATATGTGGGTGGATGGAGGGCGCACTATTACCTCATCCAACCGTCAAATTTGGAGCTTCGTGGGCTCAATTTGGAATGGTCTCCAAAAATTATGCCGATCAAATGCAAGATGACAATTCTATTAGAGTGGATGTCTTGACCAGAATCACCACAATAACCGATTCTGGTAGAATTGCTCTAAGGGAAACTCCAATGGGCCGACCCAAACGGACACATAATGTGTTTGTTTTTTGTTTGTTTGGGTGGTTAGACGGACACCAAAAGTTCGACTGTGTCCGCCGGCTTGCTAGTGCGCCCAAGCGTCGGCCCGCGTTTCATGTTTTGGCCAAATTTCAAACTAAAAAATGAAATTGTCCATGGTTGTTTCTTGTCTATATCCGTCAAGAGTACGTTTGTTTTCATTAATTAAAATGAAAAAACATAACTAAAGAAATAAAGTAAACCTACATCTGCTGGTTGTCGCCCTTGTCCCCGTCAACGAGGTCTTGTAGACAAGAGCCAACCATGGATAGGTCCTGCCGCCCACGTGTAGGGTAGCGTAGCTGACGCCTCCTGTTGCTCCAGCTCCACCCAATCAGGTGCGCAAGGGACTGTGGACGTCCATGCAAACACATGCCCCAGTAGAGGCGCGAGTGGCGATGGCTCTTGCTGCTCCAGCTTGTGCGCGGGGCGGGTGCAACGGCTGACGCGGCCAGTGCTAGTTGCAGGTTAGGCACTAGGAAAGCTCATAGTCCTCGAGGGACTTCTTAAGGGCATCGTCATCCTCCCTAGCCCCCCTCCTTTACCATAGGTCCGCGCGGTGGCTCGTGCGCTAGAGCACGCTGATAACCCCGCAATATAGGGGATCAATTTTAGCCTTTCTCGATAAGTAAGAGTGTTGAACCCAACGAGGAGCTAAAGGTAGAATTTATATTCTCTTCAAGTTCTATGACCACCGATAGAACTCTACACACACTTAACATTCACTTTATCTAGAACAAGTATGAAACTATTTTGCAGGGATAAAAAACAACTACTTTGCGAGAACAAGACTAGGAGTACTTTGCGAGATAATAAAATTTAGTTGTTTAGTAGAAAGCTTTATGTAACACAGAGAGAAAGATTGTCCATAGGCAATTGAATATAACACGGTAGATACTTATCACATGCAATGAGGGAGAGGCATACGCTAATACACTTTCCGTACTTGGATCATATGCACTTATGATTGGAACTCTAGCAAGCATCCACGACAATTAAAGATCATTAAGGTAAAACCCAATCATAGCATTGCGTAACAAGTCCTTTTTGCTCCCATACACAACAACTCACTTACTCGGGTATCACTAGTAGAAAACGGGCCATTTGTCCCGGTTCCAGAGGCCCATTAGCCCCGGTTCTGGAACCGGGACTAAAGCCCAAAACCTTTACACCCGGTTCGCTTACGAACCGGGACAGAAAGGGCTCCACGTGGCCGCTGTGGGGCGCCCAGGCAGGAGCACCTTTAGTGCCGGTTGGTAACGCCAACCGGGACCAAAAGGCATCCACGCGTCAGCAGCTGGCAGGAGCAGGGTTTTTTTGTTTTTTTTGAAGGGGGGGGGGGTTAGGGGGTTTTGGAGGGTTAATTTAGGGGTTTCATATATTGTGTTAGCTAGCTAATAGAGAGAAGTGACTGAAGGAAATATGCCCTAGAGGCAATAATAAAGTATTATATATTTCCTTATATCATGATAAATGTTTATTATTCATGCTAGAATTGTATTAACCGGAAACATAATACATGTGTGAATATATAGACAAACAGAGTGTCACTAGTATGCCTCTACTTGACTAGCTCGTTAATCAAAGATGGTTATGTTTCCTAGCCATAGACATAAGTTGTCATTTGATTAACGAGATCACCTCATTAGGAGAATGACGTGATTGACTTGACCCATTCCGTTAGCTTAGCACTCGATCGTTTAGTATGTTGCTATTGCTTTCTTCATGACTTATACATGTTCCTCTGACTATGAGATTATGCAACTCCCGTTTACCGGAGGAACACTTTGTGTGCTACCAAACGTCACAACGTAAATGGGTGATTATAAAGGTGCTCTACAGGTGTCTCCAAAGGTACTTGTTGGGTTGACGTATTTCGAGATTAGGATTTGTCACTCTGATTGTCGGAGAGGTATCTCTGGGCCCACTCGGTAATGCACATCTCTATAAGCCTTGCAAGCATTGTGACTAATGAGTTAGTTGCAGGATGATGTGTTACGGAACGAGTAAAGAGACTTGCCGGTAACGAGATTGAACTAGGTATCGAGATACCGACGATCGAATCTCGGGCAAGTAACATACCGATGACAAAGGGAACAACGTATGTTGTTATGCGGTCTGACCAATAAAGATCTTCGTAGAATATGTGGGAGCCAATATGGGCATCCAGGTCCCGCTATTGGTTATTGACCGGAGAAGTGTCTCGGTCATGTCTACATAGTTCTCGAACCCGTAGGGTCCGCACGCTTAACGTTACGATGACAGTTTTATTGAGTTTTGATGTACCGAAGGAGTTCGGAGTCCCGGATGAGATCGGGGACATGACGAGGAGTCTCGAAATGGCCGAGACGTAAAGATCGATATATTGGACGACTATATTCGGACTTCGGAAAGGTTCCGAGTGATTCGGGTATTTTTCGGAGTACCGGAGAGTTACGGGAATACGTATTGGGCCTTATTGGGCCATACGGGAAAGAAGGAAAAGGGCCTCAATGGTGGCCGCACCCCTCCCCTTGGTCTGGTCCGAATTGGACTAGGGAAGGGGGGCGCCCCCTTCCTTCCTTCTCTTTTTCCCTTCCTCTTTTCCTATTCCATATGGGAGGTGGAATCCTACTAGGACTAGGGAGTCCTAGTAGGACTCCACACTTGGTGCGCCCCCTCCTAGGGCCGGCCTCCTCCTCCCTTGCTCCTTTATATACGGGGGCAGGGGGCACCCCAAAGACACAACAATTGATCCTTGAGATCTCTTAGCCGTGTGCGGTGCCCCCCTCCACCATATTACACCTCGATAATACCGTTGCGGAGCTTAGGCAAAGCCCTGCGTCGGTGGAACATCATCATCGTCACCACGCCGTCGTGCTGACGAAACTCTCCCTCAACACTCGGCTGGATCGGAGTTCGAGGAACGTCATCGAGCTGAACGTGTGTAGAACTCAGAGGTGCCGTGCTTTTGGTACTTGATCGGTCGGATCGTGAAGACGTACGACTACATCAACCGCCTTGTGTTAACGCTTCCGCTTTCGGTGTACGAGGGTACGTGGACAACACTCTCCCCTCTCGTTGCTATGCATCACCATGATCTTGCATGTGCGTAGGATTTTTTTTGAAATTACTACGTGCCCCAACAGTGGTATCCGAGCCTGGTTTTATGCGTTGATGCTATGCACGAGTAGAACACAAGTGAGTTGTGGGCGATATAGGTCATACTGCTTACCAGCATGTCATACTTTGCGACCGACATTACGCGTACGCTTACGCGAGACTGGTTTCACTGTTGCGAGCACTCGTTGCTTAAAGGTGACTGGCGGGTGTCTGTCTCTCTCACTTTAGTTGAACCGAGTGTGGCTACGCCCGGTCCTTGTGAAGGGTAAAACAACACCAACTTGACAAACTATCGTTGTGGTTTTGATGCGTAGGTAAGAACGGTTCTTGCTAAAGCCCGTAGCAGCCACGTAAAACTTGCAACAACAAAGTAGAGGACGTCTAACTTGTTTTTGCAGGGCATGTTGTGATGTGATATGGTCAAGACATGATGTGATATAATTTGTTGTATGAGATGATCATGTTTTGTAACCGAGTTATCGGCAAGTGGCAGGAGCCATATGGTTGTCATTTTAATGTATGCAATGCAATCGCCATGTAATGCTTTACTTTATCACTAAGCGGTAGCGATAGTCGTAGAAGCATAAAATTGACGAGACGACAACGATGCTACGATGGAGATCAAGGTGTCGCGCCGGTGACGATGGTGATCATGACGGTGCTTCGGAGATGGAGATCACAAGCACAAGATGATGATGGCCATATCATATCACTTATATTGATTGCATGTGATGTCAATCCTTTATGCATCTTATCTTGCTTTGTTTGATGGTAGCATTATAAGATGATCCTTCACTAGATTATCAAAGTATAAGTGTTCTCCCTGAGTATGCACCGTTGCGAAAGTTCTTCGTGCTGAGACACCACGTGATGATTGGGTGTGATAGGCTCTACGTTCAAATACAACGGGTGCAAAACAGTTGCACACGCGGAATACTCAGGTTAAACTTGACGAGCCTAGCATATAACAGATATGGCCTCGGAACACGGAGACCGAAAGGTCGAGCGTGAATCATATAGTAGATATGATCAACATAGTGATGTTCACCATTGAAACTACTCCATCTCACGTGATGATCGGACATGGTTTAGTTGATATGGATCACGTGATCACTTAGAGGATTAGAGGGATGTCTATCTAAGTGGGAGTTCTTAAGTAATATGATTAATTGAACTTAAATTTATCATGAACTTAGTCCTGATAGTATTTTGCAAATTATGTTGTAGATCAATAGCTCGCGTTGTTGCTTCCCTGTGTTTATTTTTGATATGTTCCTAGAGAAAAATTATGTTGAAAGATGTTAGTAGCAAAGATGCGGATTGGATCCGTGATCTGAGGATTATACTCATTGCTGCACAGAAAAATTATGTCCTTGATGCACCGCTAGGTGACATACCTATTGCAGGAGCAGATGCAGATGTTATGAACGTTTGGCTAGCTCAATATGATGACTACTTGATAGTTTAGTGCACCATGCTTAACGGCTTAGAATCGGGACTTCAAAGACGTTTTGAACACCATGGACCATATGAGATGTTCCAGGAGTTGAAGTTAATATTTCAAGCAAATACCCGAGTTGAGAGATATGAAGTCTCCAACAAGTTCTATAGCTAAAAGATGGAGGAGAATCGCTCAACTAGTGAGCATGTGCTCAGATTGTCTGGGTACTACAATAGCTTGAATCAAGTGGGAGTTAATCTTCCAGATAAAATAGTGATTGACAGAATTCTCTAGTCACCATCACCAAGATAGTAGAACTTCGTGATGAACTATAGTATGCAAGGGATGGCGAAAGTAATTCCCGAGCTCGTCGTGATGCTGAAATCGACGAAGGTAGAAATCAAGAAAAACATCAAGTGTTGATGGTTGACGAGACCACTAGTTTCAAGAAAAGGGCAAAGGGAAGAAGGGGAACTTCAAGAAGAACGGCAAGCAAGTTGCTGCTCAAGTGAAGAAGCCTAAGTTTGGTCCTAAGCCTGAGACTAAGTGCTTCTACTGCAAAGGGACTGGTCACTGGAAGCGGAACTACCCCAACTAGTTGGTGGATAAGAAGGATGGCAAAGTGAACAAAGGTATATTTGATATACAGATTATTGATGTGTACTTTACTAGTGTTTATAGCAACCCCTCGGTAATTGATACTGGTTCAGTTGCTATGAGTAGTAACTCGAAACGGGAGTTGCAGAATAAACAGAGACTAGTAAAAGTGAACAAAGGTATATTTGATATACAGATTATTGATGTGTACTTTACTAGTGTTTATAGCAAACCCCTCGGTAATTGATACTGGTTCAGTTGCTAAAGAGTAGTAACTCGAAAACGGGAGTTACAGAATAAACAGAGACTAGTAAAAGGCGAGGTGACGATGTGTGTTGGAAGTAGTTCCAAGATTGATATGATCATCATCGCACACTGCCTGTACTTTTGGGATTAGTGTTGAAACTAAATAAGTGTTATTTGGTGTTTGCGTTGAGCATGAATATGATTTGATCATGTTTATTGCAATACGGTTATTCATTTAAATTAGAGAACAATGGTTGTTCTGTTTACATGAATAAAACCTTCTATGGTCATACACACCAACGAAAATGGTTTGTTGGATCTCGATCGTAGTGATACACATATTCATAATATTGAAGCCAAAAGATGCAAAGTTAATAATGATAGTGCAACTTATTTGTGGCACTGCCGTTTAGGTCATATTGGTGTAAAGCGCATGAAGAAACTCCATACTGATGGGATTTTGGAATCACTTGATTATGAATCACTTGATGCTTGCGAACCGTGCCTCATGGGCAAGATGACTAAAACACCGTTCTCCGGAACTATGGAGAGAGCAACAGATTTGTTGGAAATCATACATACAGATGTATGTGGTCCGATGAATGTTGAGGCTCGTGGCGGATATCGTTATTTTCTCACCTTCACAAATAATTTAAGCAGATATGGATATATCTACTTAATGAAACAAGAGTCTGAAACATTTGAAAAGTTCATATAATTTCAGAGTGAAGCAGAAAATCATCGTAACAAGAAAATAAAGTTTCTACGATCTGATCGTGGAGAAGAGTATTTAAGTTACGAGTTTGGCCTTCAGTTAAAACAATGTGGAATAGTTTCACAAATTCATGCCACCTGGAACACCACAGCATAATGGTGTGTCCGAACGTCATAACCGTACTTTATTGGATATAGTGCAATCTATGATGTCTCTTACCAATTTACCACTATCGTTTTGGGGTTATGCATTAGGGACAGCTGCATTCACGTTAAATAGGGCACCATCAAAATCCGTTGAGACGACGCCTTATGAACTGAGGTTTAGCAAGAAACCAAAGTTGTCGTTTCTTAAAATTTTGGGGTTGCGATGCTTATGTGAAAAAGTTTCATCCTGATAAGCTCAAACCCAAATCGGAGAAATGTGTCTTCATAGGATACCCAAAGGAGACAGTTGGGTACACCTTCTATCACAGATCCGAAGGCAAGACATTCGTTGCTAAAAATGGATCCTTTCTAGAGAAGGAGATTTCTCTCGAAAGAAGTGAGTGGGAGGAAAGTAGAACTTGATGAGGTAACTATACCTGCTCCCTTATTGGAAAGTAGTTCATCACAGAAACCAGTTTCTGAGACGCCTACACCAATTAGTGAGGAAGTTAATGATGATGATCATGAAACTTCAGATCAAGTCATTACTGAACCTCGTAGATCAACCAGAGTAAGATCCGCACCCGAGTGGTACGGTAATCCTGTTCTGGAGTTATGTTACTAGACCATGACGAACCTACGAACTATGAAGAAGCGATGGTGAGCCCAAATTCCGCAAAATGGCTTGAGGCCATGAAATCTGAGATGAGATCCATGTATGAGAACAAAGTATGGACTTTGATTGACTTGCCCAATGATCGGCGAGCCATTGAGATTAAATGGATCTTCAAGAGGAAGACATACGCTGATAGTAGTGTTACTATCTACAAAGCTAGAATTGTCGCAAAAGGTTTTTGACAAGTTCAAGGTGTTGACTACGATAAGAGAGTTTCTCACTCGTATCTATGCTTAAAGTCTGTCTGAATCATGTTAGCAATTGCCGCATTTTATGAAATCTGGCAAATGGATAAACAAAACTACATTCCTTAATGGATTTATTAAAGAAGAGTTGTATATGATGCAACCAGAAGGTTTTGTCAATCTTAAAGGTGCTAACAAAATATGCAAGCTCCAGCGATCCATCTATGGACTGGTGCAAGTATCTCGGAGTTGGAATATACGCTTTGATAAGTTGATCAAAGGATATAGTTTTAAACAGACTTGCGGTGAAGCCTGTATTTACAAGAAAGTGAGTGGGAGCACTACAACATTTCTGATAAGTATATGTGAAATGACATATTGTTGATCGGAAATAATGTAGAATTATTCTGCAAAGCATAAAGGAGTGTTTGAAAGGAGTTTTTTCAAAGAAAGACCTCGGTGAAGCTACTTACATATTGAGCATCAAGATCTATAGAGATAGATCAAGACGCTTGATAAGTTTTTTCAATAAGTACATACCTTAACAAGATTTTGAAGTGGTTCAAAATGAAACAGTCAAAGAAAGAGTTTCTTGCCTGTGTTACCAGGTGAGAAATTGAGTAAGACTCAAAACCCGACCACGGCAGAAGATAGAAAAAGAATGAAAGTCATTCCCTATGCCTCCGCCATAGGTTCTATAAAGTATGCCATGCTGTGTACCAGATCTATTGTATACCCTACACTGATTTTGGCAAGGGAGTACAATAGTGATCTAGGAGTAGATCACTGGACAGCGGTCAAAATTATCCTTACTGGAATAAGGATATGTTTCTCGATTATGGAAGTGACAAAAGGCTTGTCGTAAAGGGTTACGTCGATGCAAGTTTTTACACTAATCTAGATGACTCTAAGTCTCGGTCTAGATACATATTGAAAGTGGGAGCAATTAGCTAGAGTAGCTCCGAGCAGAGCATTATAAACATAGAAATTTACAACATACTTACGGATCTGAATGTGACAGACCCGTTGACTAAAATTATCTCACAATCAAAACATAATCACACCTTAGTACTCTTTGGGTGTTAATCACATAGCGATGTGAACTAGATTATTGACTCTAGTAAACCCTTTGAGTGTTGGTCACATAGAGATGTGAACTATGGGTGTTAATCACATGGTGATGTGAATTATTGATGTTAAATCACATGGCGATGTGAACTAGATTATTGACTCTAGTGCAAGTGGGAGACTGAAGGAAATATGCCCTAGAGGCAATAATAAAGTATTATATATTTCCTTATATCATGATAAATGTTTATTATTCATGCTAGAATTGTATTAACCGGAAACATAATACATGTGTGAATATATAGACAAACAGAGTGTCACTAGTATGCCTCTACTTGACTAGCTCGTTAATCAAAGATGGTTATGTTTCCTAGCCATAGACATAAGTTGTCATTTGATTAACGAGATCACCTCATTAGGAGAATGACGTGATTGACTTGACCCATTCCGTTAGCTTAGCACTCGATCGTTTAGTATGTTGCTATTGCTTTCTTCATGACTTATACATGTTCCTCTGACTATGAGATTATGCAACTCCCGTTTACCGGAGGAACACTTTGTGTGCTACCAAACGTCACAACGTAAATGGGTGATTATAAAGGTGCTCTACAGGTGTCTCCAAAGGTACTTGTTGGGTTGACGTATTTCGAGATTAGGATTTGTCACTCCGATTGTCGGAGAGGTATCTCTGGGCCCACTCGGTAATGCACATCACTATAAGCCTTGCAAGCATTGTGACTAATGAGTTAGTTGCGGGATGATGTGTTACGGAACGAGTAAAGAGACTTGCCGGTAACGAGATTGAACTAGGTATCGAGATACCGACGATCGAATTTCGGGCAAGTAACATACCGATGACAAAGGGAACAACGTATGTTGTTATGCGGTCTGACCGATAAAGATCTTCATAGAATATGTGGGAGACAATATGGGCATCCAGGTCCCGCTATTGGTTATTGACCGGAGAAGTGTCTCGGTCATGTCTACATAGTTCTCGAACCTGTAGGGTCCGCACGCTTAACGTTACGATGACAGTTTTATTGCGTTTTGATGTATCGAAGGAGTTCGGAGTCCCGGATGAGATCGGGGACATGACGAGGAGTCTCGAAATGGCTGAGACGTAAAGATCGATATATTGGACGACTATATTCGGACTTCGGAAAGGTTCCGAGTGATTCGGGTATTTTTCGGAGTACCGGAGAGTTACGGGAATACGTATTGGGCCTTATTGGGCCATACGGGAAAGAAGGAAAAGGGCCTCAAGGGTGGCCGCACCCCTCCCCTTGGTCTGGTCCGAATTGGACTAGGGAAGGGGGGCGCCCCCTTCCTTCCTTCTCTTTTTCCCTTCCTCTTTTCCTATTCCATATGGGAGGTGGAATCCTACTAGGACTAGGGAGTCCTAGTAGGACTCCACACTTGGTGCGCCAGCTCCTAGGGCCGGCCTCCTCCTCCCTTGCTCCTTTATATACGGGGGCAGGGGGCACCCCAGAGACACAACAATTGATCCTTGAGATCTCTTAGCCGTGTGCGGTGCCCCCCTCCACCATATTACACCTTGATAATACCGTTGCGGAGCTTAGGCGAAGCCCTGCGTCGGTGGAACATCATCATCGTCACCACGCCGTCGTGCTGACGAAACTCTCCCTCAACACTCGGCTGGATCGGAGTTCGAGGGACGTCATCGAGCTGAACGTGTTTAGAACTCGAAGGTGCCGTGCGTTCGGTACTTGATCGGTCGGATCGTGAAGACGTACGACTACATCAACCGCGTTGTGTTAACGCTTCCGCTTTCGGTCTACGAGGGTACGTGGACAACACTCTCCCCTCTCGTTGCTATGCATCACCATGATCTTGCGTGTGCGTAGGAATTTTTTTGAAATTACTACATTCCCCAACAGTGACCTCTCTTATCTCCGTGCTTGGTCGACGCTAGCTACTATACGTATAGAGAGAACTCGACATGCTAACTAGTAAGCAAATGAAGGAACCATTAATTACACAAGATCGTCATGAACATATACAGAGAGGAGTGCACCTCTCTTTCTCCGAGAGATTTGGCGAACAACAAGTTTTCGTATATCTATCCGGCGCTACTAGCTACATATATAAAATATAAGATCTCTTACAATCCCTAACGCCTCATGTCTATATCAATTTCCACATGGTATTCTTCGGCTTTATTGATGACGTGGTCAAGAAAGAATCCTGCCAATTCCTCTTGAATTACTCGTATGCGATCTTGTGGTAGGAGTTCATCCCGCATCTGCCGGATCTCAATTGAAGAAGAGGGTCAATACATGTATATGAATGCAACTCAACACAAATGATGGTAATAAAATAAAATTGCGAATATTTTTGCTTACGCACTTCATATTGTTTTTCAGAGTAGCCCTGCTCACAGGTCGAGTGGCGGATGAACTCGCAAACGTAGTATCCACAAAAATCATTCTCGCCTTCCTGCCACAAGCATTTTACGAGAAATAGAGGTCAATCAAACTGATAAGCAAGCATGCTAAATGGTATTGATGAAACTAGCTAGAATCAATGGGAGATGTGTGGAACTAGGTAGTAGTACTTACTTTTGGGTGTGTAAATCGCAGCTCGCTCGGCAGTCCCGGAGTAATTACGGTGAACTCTTTCCAAACCCTGCCAGACAAAGAAAATAATTACTTGATATCAAGAAATGAACAAAGTTGCCGATATGGTGCGATAATGATCGATTGAACTTACTTCTAGAGCATTTGCGTCATGTCTGCATAGTCCTCGGGATCTTTTCGTCTCGAGTCTAGGACGGTTACTACTCCCCGCTCAAGCTTAATCTCGAGGAGAATGAAGTGGAAGCTGCGCACACATGCATAACTCATCAATTACATTACTATAGCCTCGAGTAATAAGGGAAACCGAATGTGCACAAGACAGTAACACTCACTTGAAGTTGTAAGGAAAGAGTATTTTATCTTTGTTTTGTTGAGCAACGATTGTAGCAAGTTGTCCTCAGTTTTTGTGACATTCTTTTGAACCGTCCATTCATGTATGATATTTGGGTTAATGAACCCAATGTCATAGATTTGTGCTTTTCTGCATTCGATGATCTTCAATCTGCATAATATAGTGAGGATAATTAAATATACACATGCAATGAAAGAGCTGAGCTATATAGAGAGACTTAATTACAGAAGTAGTATTTACAGACAGTAGCAAGTCATGAGTGTTTTGTCGAGGGCCTTTTGATTGTATAACTGGAATAACTCGTCAAATTCAACAGAGAATAGACTAGTTCCAACGAGGTCATGCTCCTCTTTAATTCTCATCGTCAAAGTATCCTTCCCAGACCCACTGCAGGTTTTCATGTACCATTGATGGAATCTTCGCATCATCGTTGTTAGAGGAGGACTTCCATCTTTGACGAGAGGCTTCCCGTGCTGGTATCTGAATTCGTCCACCTCCATTGTTTCAAACTCTACATCATCGCCCAGGTAATCACCAGGATTGGTACCGGGCACCATCCCCGGCAGATTAGCGACGATATCGCTAGACACCTTGCGTGGGGGTCACGATTGGTTCGTCTGTTCGCCGAGCTGGGGAACTTTTTCCCACTTCTTCGTTCTGCTAACCTATTATCACTGGAAGTAGTTCCCGACCGCCGCGCATCTTGATATGTCCTTTTAAGAGCGTGGAAATAGTTGGAATCCGGAGGAGGCGGTGGTGGTCACTTCAGGGCATCGATAGTGCGCTTCGCTTTCACCGGATCTATAGTCTCCTTCGGAGGTGGAGGTTTCTTTGCAAAAAATTCCCTCACTTGGGCTTCACAGATCTCCGTGTTTTCCTTCTCGGTCCTCTCGTATGGTAACTTTTCCAGAGTCTTGAGAGATGGACCGTATCTGAATTGCCGCCTCCCACCTCTGCTTGTACTGCTAGCCGCCGGAGCGACGGCGTATCTCTTCCGTTGTTTCTTACGAGGTGGAGTGCTCTAACGTGCCGGAGGAGCCGAAGCGGCGGCATCTGTCTTCTGCCATTGCTGACGAGGCGGAGGAGGAGGCAGATTGCTCCGACGCGCCGGAGGAGGCGAAGCAGGAGGCAGAGTGCCCTCCCGCGCCGGAGGAGCCGTAGAAGGAGGTAGAGTGCCCTGATCACTCGCCGGAGGAGGAGGAGGAGGAGGAGGCGGAGTGCCCTGACTCGCCGGAGGAGGAGGAGGCGGAGGCGTCCAGCTTGGAAGCTTGATGTACTCCTTCCGCCATAGACATGTAGTCCTTAGAGCATAACCCAGCTGAGTCTCCCCTTCACCTGTAGGGTGGTCAAGCTTGAGCTCCTCAAATCCCTCCATTACTTCATCCACCGTCACAACAACATAGCCATGTGGAATCGGACGACGGTGAAAAGTTCCATCGCGTTGAGGAGGGGCAACAGAGCCGACAGCCGCCTTCAAAATGAGGTTTTGCCATTTCGTCATAAGCTGGCCATGTTGAGCCTCTGTGATAGTATCCACGGGGTAGCTAGGAGCCGTGAAGTCAGGCTGAACGAGCTCCGTGGAAGCACGCTGCTTCTTGATACGTCTCCATCGTATCTACTTTTCCAAACACTTTTGCCCTTATTTTGGACTCTAACTTGCATGATTTGAATGGAACTAACCCTGACTGACGCTGTTTTCAGCAGAATTGCCATGGTGTTATTTTTGTGCAGAAATAAAAGTTCTTGGAATGACCTGAAACTTCACGGAGAATATTTTTGGAATTTATAAAAAATACTGGAGAAAGAATCAAGACCAGGGGGCCCACACCCTGTCCATGAGGGTGGGGCGCGCCTACCCCCCTTGGGCACGCCCCCTACCTCGTGGGCCCCCTGATGCTCCACTAACCTCAACTCCAACTCTATATATTCACGTTTGGAGAAAAAAATCTGAGAGAAGGATTCATCGCGTTTTACAATACGGAGCCGCCGCCAAGCCCTAGTCTCTCTCGGGAGGGCTGATCTGGAGTCCGTTCGGGGCTCCGGAGAGGGGAATCCGTCGCCGTCGTCATCATCAACCATCCTCCATCACCAATTTCATGATGCTCACTGCCGTGCGTGAGTAATTCCATCGTAGGCTTGCTGGACGGTGATGGGTTGGATGAGTTTTATCATGTAAACGAGTTAGTTTTGTTAGGGTTTGATCCCTAGTATCCATTATGTTCAGAGGTTGATGTTGCTATGACTTTGCTATGCTTAATGCTTGTCACTAGGGCCCGAGTGCCATGATTTCAGACCTGAACCTATTATGTTTTCATGAATATATGTGAGTTCTTGATCCTATCTTGCAAGTCAATAGTCACCTATTATGTGTTATGATCCGGTAACCCCGAAGTGACAATAATCAGGAACACTCCCGGTGATGACCGTAGTTTGAGGAGTTCATGTATTCACTAAGTGTTAATGCTTTGGTCCGGTACTCTATTAAAAGGAGGCCATAATATACCTTAGTTTCCAATAGGACCCCGCTTCCACGGGAGGGTAGGACAAAAGATGTCATGCAAGTTCTTTTCCATAAGCACGTATGACTATATTCAGAATACATGCCTACATTACATTGATGAACTGGAGCTAGTTCTGTGTCACCCTATGTTATAACTATTACATGAGGAATCGCATCTGACATAATTATCCATCACTGATCCATTGCCTACGAGCTTTTCACATATTGATCTTTGCTTAGTTACTTCACCGTTGCCACCGTTACAATTACTACAAAGCTGCTACTGTTACTTTTGCCACCGTTACCGTTACTTCCATACTACTTTGCTACTAAATAATTTGCTGCAGATATTAAGTTATCCAGGTGTGGTTGAATTGACAACTCAACTGCTAATACTTGAGAATATTATTTGGCTCCCCTTGTGTCGAATCAATAAATTTGGGTTGAATACTCTACCCTCAAAAACTATTGCGATCCCCTATACTTGTGGGTTATCAAGACTATTATCTGGCGCTGTTGCCGGGGAGCATAGCTCTATTCTTTGAGTCACTTTGGATTTATATCTGTTGGTCACTATGAGGAACTTGAAAGACGAGAAAACCAAGATTTATCCCTCAACTACGAGGGGAGGTAAGGAACTGCCATCTAGCTCTGCACTTGATTCTCCTTCTGTTTTGAGTAAACTTGCGACACCTAAACCTGCTTCTGCTATTAATTCTGATATGTCGCATGTTATTGATGATGCCACTTCTGCTTTGCATGATGCTTATGATGAAACTACTTCTATGCTTGATAATACTGTGCCATTAGGTGAATTTCTTGATGAATAACTTGCTAGGCTAGAGAGAATGAAATTATTGAAACTGATAATATTGATGTAAGTGATGATGAAGATTCTCCCCCTAGATATGAATTCCCTGTTGTGCCTGAGGGTTATGTTATGGATGAAGAAACTGCTAGAGATTTTCTTGCTTGCAATGATAGATCTGATCTTAAGAAATTATTAGCTAAGCTGAAAGAAAAATCTTTGAATGCTAGAATGAAATATGACCCTGCTTTTGCTACTTCACCTATCTGTATTGCTGATAAGGATTATGATTTCTCTGTCGATCCTGAGTTAATTACTTTGGTTGAATCTGATCCTTTTCATGGCTATGAATCTGAAACTATTGTGGCACATCTTACTAAATTAAATGATATAGCCACCCTATTCACTCACGAGGAAAAAATTCGTTACTACTATATCCTTAAGCTACTTCCATTCTCATTAAAGGGTGATGCTAAAACATGGTTTAATTCTCTTGATCCTGGTTGTGTGCGTAGTCCCTAGGATATGATTTATTACTTCTCTGCTAAATATTTCCCCGCTCATAAGAAACAAGCTGCTTTAAGGGAAATAAATAATTTTGTGCAAATTGAAGAAGAGAGTCTCCCACAAGCTTGGGCGAGGCTTCTCCAATTACTTAATGCTTTGCCTGATCATCCTCTCAAGAAAAATGAAATACTTGATATCTTTTATAATGGACTAACTAATGTTTCCAGAGACCACCTGGATAGTTGTGCTGGTTGTGTTTTCAGGGAAAGAACTGTTGATCAAGCTGAATTGCTATTGAATAATATGCCGAGTAATGAAAATAATTGGACACTTCCTGAACCAACTCCTAAGCCAACTCTGAAGAAAAGGGGTATTCTATTTCTCAGTCCCGAAGATATGCAAGAGGCAAAGAAATCTATGAAAGAAAAGGGTATTAAAGCTGAAGATGTTAAGAATTTACCACCTATTGAAGAAATACATGGTCTTGATAACCCGACACGGGTAGTAAAGGTAAATTCTCTATATAGATATGATAAAGCTGAAATCCCATCTACTAAGTTTGCTAGCCAATGCTTGGATGAGTTTGATGACTTTATGGTTAAACAAGAAAACTTCAATGCTTATGTTGGTAGACAATTGAAACATAATGCTTATATGATTGAACACTTGAGTGATTATATGTCTAGAGTTAAAGGTGAACTTAAACTTATTAGTAAACATGCTTCTATGGTTACCACTCAAATAGAACAAGTGCTTAAAGCTCAAGATGATTTGCTCAATGAATTTAATAATAAGAAAAATGATAATGCTATTAGAGTTATGACTAGAGGGGGTAAAATGACTAAGGAACCTTTGTATCCAGAGGGCCACCCTAAGAGAATTGAGCAAGATTCTCAAAGAACTAATGTTGATATACCTAGTCCTTCTAAGAAGAAAAAGAAAAATGATAGGACTTTGCATGCTTCTAGTGAACCTGTTGGTGACATACCTGAGAATCCCAAGGATATTTCTATTTCTGATGCTGAAACACAATCTGGTGATGAACATGAACCTAGTGATAATATTAATGATGATGTTCATGTTGATGCTCAACCTAGCAATGACAATGATGTAGAGATTGAACCTGTTGTTGATCTTGATAACCCACAATCAAAGAATCAACGTTATGATAAGAGAGACTTTGTTGCTAGGAAGCACGGTAAAGAAAGAGAACCATGGGTTCAGAAACCCATGCCTTTTTCCTCCTAAACCATCCAAGAAAAAGGATGATGAGGATTTTGAGCGCTTTGCTGAAATGATTAGACCTATCTTTTTGTGTATGCGTTTGACTGATATGCTTAAAATGAATCCTTATGCTAAGTACATGAAAGATATTGTTACAAATAAAAGAAAGATACCGGAAGCTGAAATTTCCACCATGCTTGCTAATTATACTTTTAAAGGAGGAATACCAAAGAAACTTGGAGATCCAGGAGTACCAACTATACCATGCTCCATTAAAACAAACTATGTTAAAACTGCTTTATGTGATCTTGGAGCCGGTGTTAGTGTTATGCCTCTCTCTTTATATCGTAGACTTGATTTGAATAAGTTGACACCTACTGAAATATCTTTGCAAATGGCCGATAAATCAACTGCTATACCTGTCGGTATTTGTGAGGATGTGCCTGTTGTGGTTGCAAACGTTACTATTTTAACAGACTTTGTTATTCTTGATATTCCCGAGGACGATAGTATGTCGATTATCCTTGGTAGACCCTTTTTGAATACTGCAGGGGCTGTTATTGATTGCAACAAAGGCAATGTCACTTTCCATGTTAATGGTAATGAGCATACAGTACACTTTCTGAGGAAACAACCTCAAGTCCACAGTATCAATTCTATTGGAAAAATTCCAAAGATTACTATTGGAGGTTCTGAATTTCCTCTTCCTACTGTCAAGAAGAAATATGATATTCTTATTGTTGGGGACGTGCATATCCCCGTTGAGGTAACCTAGTGCTATTCGAAAATTTTCCGGTTCCATGCGATTCGGAATGAGTTTGTTAACAAGATTTGATCAACCTTGTTAGTGGATTCCTTTTGATGAGCATGAGATGCATGAAGTTAGAAAGCATAACTCTTTGTACCCTCCTTTTACTTTCTGTTATTAAGATTAAATAAAGCAAAAATAGTACTTTCTGTCTGTTTTCTGAATTATCCGTGCAATAAAAAATACCCCGAAAATACAAGTACTCCAAATGCCTTGAAATTGAAATATGATTTTTTGTAGAATATTTAAGAACATCTGGCACTGAGAACACACCAGAGGGAGCCACCACCTGGCCACGAGGGTCCAGGGCGCGCCCACCCCCTGGGCGCGCCCCCTGCCTCATGGGCCCACGTGGCCCCCCTCCACTTATTCCTGCACCCACACACTTCGTCTTCCTCCAGAAAAAATTACTACACAGCTCAAACTCGTGTTCTAGCTCATTTTTCTGTGATTTTCGATCTCCTTGCTCAAAGCTCCACTCACAAAACTGCTTTGGGGGATTGTTCTTCGGTATGTGACTCCTCCAATGGTCCAATTAGTTTTTGTTCTAGTGCTTTATTTATTGCAAATTTTTGCTGCTTAGGTGACCCTGTTCTTGAGCTTGCATGTCAAATTTATTTGGTCCCAAGTAGTTCTAATGCATGATAGAGTCTCTAGGCACTTGTGGGAGTAGTTGCTATCAATCTTGTTGAGTTTGGTTCACTTTTATTTTGAGTTACTAAAAATTTCAGAAATTTTTCAGAGGAAAAAATATGTTTAGGAAAATGTACCAAGGTGATTCCTCAAGGAAGCAAGGTCCAAGGCCCGCGATATGTGAGCCGGACAATGAACTACCAAGGGAAGCTCAAGTACGGCCTTGTGAATGGCCGTCAAAAGATTTTATGGCCCGAGCAGACATTAAGGAGGAATTTGACGCGTATATGCGTAATGCTGAACTCGAGGGCTTCGTGTCTGATAAGTGCCCCCAACATTACTACCTAACTGACTCCTTTGTGAGAAGGTTTAAATTTACATCATCACGCAATTCTCACATGGTCCTGTTTGATCTTTATGATAAATCTTATACCATGGATTTAGAGGATTTTAATACTGCTTGTAAACTCCCGCAGTGGGGTAGTGCTAGTGAACCTCACAAATCTGAATATAAAGACTTTCTTGCTAGTACAACTATGGGGGAATCTAGGGAAATCACGCAAGCTACCATAGGGAGCATTCATTTTCCTTCCATACATTATTTTGCTCTCTTTATAGGTAGATGCATTAACGGTAAGGACGAGGCATGTCACATGTGCGTTCCCGATCTTACTGTTGTCAAGAGTGCTGTATTAGGAGATAAACAATATAACTTGGGAGCTATTGTTGCATGAAGGTTGCATCATAACAGTATTAGCAGAGATTTGTTTGGTGGAATTTATGCAACCCGTTTAGCTAATTTTCTTGAGGTACCCATTCGGGAAAATGATATGGAGTTGCCTCCTGCTTATCTATATTGTAGTGCTATGGTTCGTCATCAGTTTGTTGAGAGGAATGAACAATCTCTCCAGTACCAACTAATCTTTGACAGACGTCGCGCTGTCCATATTACTCTCCCTGCTCCTACTTTCTTTGACTTTCAGGCAAAAGGGAGATATGTTATAACCAGGGAGGAGGCGAACGAGTACGAGAGGGGGACAGAGGCAGCTCGCCTCCAAGCTACAACTCTTGAGGCAGTAGCTGCTGCATCTAAGTACGACCCCAGTTACAATTTCAGATATCCGCCAGGCCATCCATGGGCATAGACCAACTTAGCCTAAAAGCCTAAGCTTGGGGGATTACGTATTTCTCACCGACATTACATTCATGTTCACACACTCATGCTAGTTGTCGGTGCTCATACTTTTTCATTGTACTATCCATGCTAGTTTATTTTCTTTTCTCGCTTTCTTCTTGTGTGTTTGAAAAACCTTAAGAAAACAAAAAAATTTAATTAGTTGTAGCTTTTAGCTAGTTTACTTTCCATGCCTGTAGTAGTAGTAATTAAAAGAAAACCCAGAAAGATTTCTTGTTCTTCTTTTGCTTGTTGGGAGCTTTCCCGTGTAAATAGTTTTATTTCCTTTCTTTTCTTTGGGGGTCGAGAGGAGAAGACCATAATGAAAATGTTGAAGTGGCTCTCATATGCATTATTGTTGATTTAACAAAGAGCCCATGTTACCTTGTCTTCTCCCTTGAATTAAATGCTTGCAGATTCCAGCTTAGTCCAATGCACGTGCACTATTATTATTATCCACACCGTTCGGTCGTGCGAGTGAAAGGCAATAATGACGATATATGATGGACTGATTGAGATGAGAGAAGGTGGTATGAACTCGACCTCTCTTGTTTTTGTAAATATGGTTAGTTCATCATTCCTCATTCAGCCTGTTATGAATGAAACATGTTTACAATGACAATTAGAGATTATAGTTGCTTATGCCATGCTTAATTAGCTAGGAGTTTATAATGGTTTACCGTGCGTGCCAACATGCTATTAAAATGGTTGGGATGTGGTATGATAGGGTGGTATCCTCCTTTGAAAGATTCGAGTGGCTTGACTTGGCACATGTTCACACATGTAGTTGAAACAAAATCAACATAGCCTCCACGATATTTATGTTCATGGTCAATTATATCCTACTCATGCTTGCACTCAGTGTTGATTAATTTTAATGCATGTTATGACTGTTGTCGCTCTCTGATACGTCTCCAACGTATCTATAATTTTTTATTGTTCCATGATATTATATTATCTGTTTTGGATGTTTATGGGCTTTATTATACACTTTTATATTATTTTTGGGACTAACCTATTAGCCGGAGGCCCAGCCCAAATTGTTGTTTTCTTGCCTATTTCAGTGTTTCGAAGAAAAGGAATATCAAACGGAGTCCAAACGGAATGAAACCTTTGGGAGAGTTATTTTTGGAACAGAAGCAATCCAGGAGACTTGGAGTAGACGTCAGGGAAGCTTCGAGGTGGCCACGAGGCAGGGAGGCGCGCCTGCCCCCCTGGGCGCCCCCACCCTCGTGGGCCCCTCGTGGCTCCCCTGACCGACTTCTTTCGCTTATATATATCTATATACCCTAAAAACATCGGGGGACAGAATAGATCTGGAGTTCCACCGCCGCAAGCCTCTATAGCCACTAAAAACCAATCAGGACCCTGTTCCGGCACCCTGCCGGAGGGGGGAACCCTCATCGGTGGCCATCTTCATCATCCCAACGTTCTCCATGACGAGGAGGGAGTAGTTCACCCTCGGGGCTGAGGGTATGTACCAGTAGCTATGTGTTTGATCTCTCTCTCTCTCTCTCTCGTGTTCTTGATTTGGCACGATCTTGATGTATCGCGAGCTTTGCTATTATAGTTGGATCTTATGATGTTTCTCCCCCTCTGCTCTCTTGTAATGGATTGAGTTTTCCCTTTGAAGTTATCTTATCGGATTGAGTCTTTAAGGATTTGAGAACACTTGATGTATGTCTTGCAGTGCTTATCTGTGGTGACAATGGGATATTCATGTGATCTACTTGATGTATGTTTTGGTGATCAACTTGCGGGTTCAATGAACTTATGCATAGGGGTTGGCACACGTTTTCGTCTTGACTCTCCGGTAGAAACTTTGGGGCACTCTTTGAAGTACTTTTGTGTTGGTTGAACAGATGAATCCAAGATTGTGTGATGCATATTGTATAATCATACCCACGGATACTTGAGGTGACAATGGAGTATCTAGGTGACATTAGGGTTTTGGTTGATTTGTATCTTAAGGTGTTATTCTAGTACGAACTGTATGATAGATCGAACGGAAAGAATAACTTCGTGTTATTTTACTACGGACTCTTGAATAGATCGATCAGAAAGGATAACTTTGAGGTGGTTTCGTACCCTACAATAATCTCTTCGTTTGTTCTCCGCTATTAGTGACTTTGGAGTGACTCTTTGTTTCATGTTTAGGGATAGTTATATGATCCAATTATGTTATTATTGTTGAGAGAACTTGCACTAGTGAAAGTATGAACCCTAGGCCTTGTTTCGAAGCATTGCAATACCGTTTACGCTCACTTTTATCATTAGTTACCTTGCTGTTTTTATATTTTCAGATTACAAAAACCTATATCTATCATCCATATTGCACTTGTATCACCATCTCTTCGCCGAACTAGTGCACCTATACAATTTACCATTGTATTGGGTGTGTTGGGGACACAAGAGACTCTTTGCTATTTGGTTGCAGGGTTGTTTGAGAGACACCATCTTCATCCTACGCCTCCTACGGATTGATAAACCTTAGGTCATCCACTTGAGGGAAATTTGCTACTGTCCTACAAACCTCTGCACTTGGAGGCCCAACAACGTCTACAAGAAGAAGGTTGTGTAGTAGACATCAAGCTCTTTTCTGGCGCCGTTGCCGGGGAGGTGAGTGCTTGAAGGTATATCTTTAGATCTTGCAATCGAATCTTTTAGTTTCTTGTTTTATCACTAGTTTAGTCTATAAAAGAAAACTACAAAAAAATGGAATTGAGTTTGTCTCATACACTTCATCTTTTTAATATCTTTCGTAAGTATGATGAAAAGGAAAATTGTGCTCAAGTGCTAGAAGAAGAAGTCTATACAATGTTTGGCACTAAATCTCTAAATGATGAGCATGATTGCAATGTTGTTAGTATGAACTCTTTGAATATCCATAGTACTAATGATGATTGCATTAGTTATGATAAAAATGTCTCCTATAAACATGTCAATTTTTGTGGAGTGCATTGGGTTTGCAAGTACACACAAAATAGGGAAGATAGATATTGCAAGAGGCATAAGCATTTAGAAACTAAATTGTTGCAAGAAAGGCTAGATGTTTGTGCTGAAAATTTAAATTTTCTTAGCCGTACTTGTGAACTTTGCAATAAACGGGGTCATTTAACTATCCGATGCAAATTGTTTCATGATCTAACCGTGTCCAAAAATTGTGATGACTTGATTTCCCTTGCACATTATAATGAACTTAGTTTGCTTATGGGTTACGAAGAAATGAAACGTATAACTAAGCATCTTCCAGAATTTGCCCGTTATAAACTTCTTGATTTTGATCTAGAGAAAATTTATATGTATTGTGCGGTGAATTGCATTGAAAATCCTTATATTGCCAATTACACAAAGACAAGAAAACAAATAGAAGATGAAGAGAATACTAATGAAAGGTAAGAGACTTCCCAATATCCTCCTATTATTTCTTATGATGAATCAGGGAACGAGGAGGAGCTTTCTATTCAACCAATCTCATTAATAAGGAGCTCAAAAGAGAGGGTTAAACCCACACATGAGGTGAAAAAGAAAAAGAAAAGACGGAGAAGCAAAGGTAGAAAGGTATCCCTCTCAAATGATGTTGCTCCTATTACTCATTGTGATGATGATAATTGCTATACTGTTGGTGCTATCCATACTATTAATGATGAGAGTGATTATGCTTATGATATGAAAAGGCCGAAGCTTGGGGATGCTATGTTTGATGAGAATGACATGTTTGAGAATATATTTGCTGCAATTAATGTTTGTCCCAAGCTTTTTCTGAACATTACTCATTTAATGTGGAAACAATTTCTAGTATTCGAGTCTCTTATGATACTCCCACTATTCCGAATGAGAAGAATTTTGCTTATGTGGAGAGTAATAAAAATTCTATGCTTGTAGATCATGAAAATAATGTTTTAGGTGCTGGTTATATTGTTGAATTCATTCATTATTCTACTGAAAATTATTATGAGGGAGGAATATATGCTTGTAGGAATTGCAATAATATCAAGTTTCCCCTCTATGTGCTTAAAGTTTTGAAGTTATGCTTGTTTTGCCTTCCTATGCTAGTTGATTATTGATCCCATAAGTTGTTTGCTCACAAAATCCCTATTCATAGGAAGTGGGTTAGACTTAAATGTGCTAGTCATATTCTTCATGATGCCCTCGTTATGTTTCAATTCTTATCTTTTATGTGAGCATCATTGAAATCATCATGCCTAGCTAGGGGCGTTAAACGTTAGCGCTTGTTGGGAGGCAACCCAATTTTATTTTTGTTTCTTGCTTTTTGGTTCTGTTTAGTAATAAATAAATCATCTAGCCTCTGTTTGGATGTGGTTTTATGTTTTAATTAGTGTTTGTGCCAAGTAAGACCTATAGGATCTTCTTGGATGATAGTTATTTGATCTTGCTGAAAATTCCAGAAACTTTCTGTTCAGGAAAACAATTGTTTAAAATCACCAGAACGTGATAAAGTACTGATTCCAATTTCAGTAGATCAATAAACAAATTATTTAGGTCGTCCTATTTTGGTAGATTTTTCTGAGTTTCAGAAGTTTGCGTTAGTTACAGATTACTACAGACTGTTCTGTTTTCGAAAGATTCTGTTTTTCGTGTGTTGTTTGCTTATTTTGATGAGTCTATGGTTAGTAAAATAGTTTATAAACCATAGAGAAGTTGGAATACAGTAGATTTAACACCAATACAAATAAAGAATGAGTTCATTATAGTATCTTTAAGTGGTGGTTTGTTTTCTTTCGCTAACGGAGCTCACGAGTTTTCTGTTGAGTTTTGTGTTGTGAAGTTTTCAAGTTTTGGGTAAATATTCGATGGACTATGGAATAGGGAGTGGCAAGAGCCTAAGCTTGGGGATGCCCAAGGCACCCCAAGGTAATATTCAAGGATAACCAAGCGTCTAAGCTTGGGGATGCCCCGGATGGCATCCCCTCTTTCGTCTTCCTTCATCGGTAACTTTACTTGGAGCTATATTTTTATTCACCACATGATATGTGTTTTTCTTGGAGCGTCATTTTATTTTCTTTTGTTTTGCTTGCTGTTTGAATAAAATACCAAGATCTGAAATTCTTAAATGTTAGAGAGTCTTCACATAGTTGCATAATTATTAAACTACTCATTGATCTTCACTTATATCTTTCAGAGTAGTTTGTCGTTTGCTCTACTGCTTCACTTATATCCTTTTAGAGCACGGCGGTGGCTTTATTTTGAAGAAATATATGAACTCTCATGCTTCACTTATATTATTTTTAGAGTCTTTAGAACAGCATGGTAATTTTCTTTGCTTATGAATTTAGTCCTAATATGATGGGCATCCAAGAGGGATATAAGAAAAACTTTCATATAAAGTGCACTGAATACTATGTGAAGTTTGATTCCTTATGATTGTTTTGAGATATGAAGATGGTGATATTAGAGTCATGCTAGTTGAGTAGTTGTGAATTTGAGAGATACTTGTGTTAAAGTTTGTGATTCCCGTAGCATGCACGTATGGTGAACCGTTATGTGATGAAGTCGGAGGATGATTTATTTATTGATTGTCTTCCTTATGAGTGGCGGTCGGGGACGAGTGATGGTCTTTTCCAACCAATCTATCCCCCTAGGAGCATGCGTGTAGTACTTCGTTTCGGTAACTAATAGATTTTTGCAATAAGTATGTGAGTTCTTTTTGACTAATGTTGAGTCCATGGATTATACGCACTCTCACCCTTCCACCATTGCTAGCCTCTCTAATACCGCGCACCTTTCGCCGGTATCATACACCCACCATATACCCTCCTCAAAACAGCCACCATACCTACCTGTTATGGCATTTCCATAGCCATTCCGAGATATATTTCCATGCAACTTCCCACCGTTCTGTTTATTATGACACGCACCATCATTGTCATATTGCTTTGCATGATCATGTAGTTGACATCGTATTTGTGGCAAAGCCACCGTTCATAATTCTTTCATACATGTCACTCATGATTCATTGCACATCCCGGTACACCGCCGAAGGCATTCATATAGAGTCATATTTTGTTCTAAGTATCAAGTTGTAATTCTTGAGTTGTAAGTAAATAAAAGTGTGATGTCATCATTATTAGAGCATTGTCCCAGTGAGGAAAGGATGATGGAGACTATGATTCCCCCACAAGTCGGGATGAGACTCCGGACGAAAAATTAAAAAAAGAGAAAAAAGAGGCCAAAAAAAGAGAGAGAAAAGGCCCAAATAAAAATGAGAGAAAAAGAGAGAAGGGACAATGTTACTATCCTTTTACCACACTTGTGCTTCAAAGTAGCACCATGATCTTCATGATAGAGAGTCTCCTATGTTGTCACTTTCATATACTAGTGGGAATTTTTCATTATAGAACTTGGCTTGTATATTCCAATGATGGGCTTCCTCAAAATTCCCTAGGTCTTTGTGAGCAAGCGAGTTGGATGCACACCCACTTAGTTTCTTTTTGAGCTTTCATACATTTATAGTTCTAGTGCATCCGTTGCATGGCAATCCCTACTCACTCACATTGATATCTATTGATGGGCATCTCCATAGCCCGTTGATACGCCTAGTTGATGTGAGACTATCTTCTCCTTTTTGTCTTCTCCACAACCACCATTCTATTCCACCTATAGTGCTATGTCCATCGCTCACGCTCATGTATTGTGTGAAGATTGAAAAAGTTTGAGAACATCAAAAGTATGAAACAATTGCTTGGCTTGTCATCGGGGTTGTGCATGATTAAATACTTTATGTGATGAAGATAGAGCATAGCCAGACTATATGATTTTGTAGGGATAACTTTCTTTGGCCATGTTATTTTGAGAAGACATGATTGCTTTGTTAGTATGCTTGAAGTATTATTATTTTCATGTCAATATTAAACTTTTGTCTTGAATCTTATGGATCTGAATATTCTTGCCACAATAAAGAGAATTACATGGATAAATATGTTAGGTAGCATTCCACATCAAAAATTCTGTTTTTATCATTTACCTACTCGAGGATGAGCAGGAATTAAACTTGGGGATGCTGATACGTCTCCAACGTATCTATAATTTTTGATTGTTCCATGCTATTATATTATCTGTTTTTGATGTTTATGGGCTTTATTATACACTTTTATATTATTTTTGGGACTAACCTATTAACCGGAGGCCCAACCCAAATTGTTGTTTTCTTGCCTATTTCAGTGTTTCGAAAAAAAGGAATATCAAACGGAGTCCAAATGGAAAGAAACCTTCGGGAGAGTTATTTTTGGAACGGAAGCAATCCAGGAGACTTGGAGTAGACGTCAGGGAAGCTTCGAGGTGGCCACGAGGCAGGGAGGCGTGCCTGCCCCCCTGGGCGTGCCCCCACCCTCGTGGGCCCCTCGTGGCTCCCCTGACCGACTTCTTTCGCCTATATATATCCATATACCCTAAAAACATCGGGGGATAGAATAGATCGGGAGTTCCGCTGCCGCAAGCCTCTGTAGCCACCAAAAACCAATCGGGACCCTGTTCCGGCACCCTGCCGCAGGGGGGAACCCTCACCGGTGGCCATCTTCATCATCCCGGCGTTCTCCATGACAAGGAGGGAGTAGTTCACCCTCGGGGCTGACGGTATGTACCAGTAGCTATGTGTTTGATCTCTCTCTCTCTCTCGTGTTCTTGATTTGGCACGATCTTGATGTATCGCGAGCTTTGCTATTATAGTTGGATCTTATGATGTTTCTCCCCCTCTACTCTCTTGTAATGGATTGAGTTTTCCCTTTGAAGTTATCTTATCGGATTGAGTCTTTAAGGATGTGAGAACACTTGATGTATGTCTTGCCGTGCTTATCTGTGGTGACAATGGGATATTCATGTGATCTACTTGATGTATGTTTTGGTGATCAACTTGCGGGTTCAATGAACTTATGCATAGGGGTTGGCACACGTTTTCGTCTTGACTCTCCGGTAGAAACTTTGGGGCACTCTTTGAAGTACTTTTGTGTTGGTTGAACAGATGAATCCAAGATTGTGTGATGCATATTGTATAATCATACCCACGGATACTTGAGGTGACAATGGAGTATCTAGGTGACATTAGGGTTTTGGTTGATTTGTATCTTAAGGTGTTATTCTAGTACGAACTGTATGATAGATCGAACGGAAAGAATAGCTTCGTGTTATTTTACTACGGACTCTTGAATAGATCGATCAGAAAGGATAACTCTGAGGTGGTTTCGTACCCTACAATAATCTCTTCGTTTGTTCTCCGCTATTAGTGACTTTGGAGTGACTCTTTGTTGCATGTTGAGGGATAGTTATATGATCCAATTATGTTATTATTGTTGAGAGAACTTGCACTAGTGAAAGTATGAACCCTAGGCCTTGTTTCGAAGCATTGCAATACCGTTTACGCTCACTTTTATCATTAGTTACCTTGCTGTTTTTATATTTTCAGATTACAAAAACCTATATCTATCATCCATATTGCACTTGTATCACCATCTCTTCGCCGAACTAGTGCACCTATACAATTTACCATTGTATTGGGTGTGTTGGGGACACAAGAGACTCTTTGCTATTTGGTTGCAGGGTTGTTTGAGAGATACCATCTTCATCCTACGGCTCCCACGGATTGATAAACCTTAGGTCATCCACTTGAGGGAAATTTGCTACTGTCCTACAAACCTCTGCACTTGGAGGCCCAACAGCATCTACAAGAAGAAGGTTGTGTAGTAGACATCACTCTCTAGTTGGTTGCTTCCCAGTCTTTTTCTAGCCTTCACTTGTACTAAGCAGGAATACTGCTTGTGCATCCACTTCCATAAACCCCAAAGTTATTCCATATGAGTCCACCATACCTTCCTATATGCGGTATCTACCTGCCGTTACAAGTAAATTTGTATGTGCTAAACTCTAAACCTTCAAATGAAATTCTGTTTTGTATGCTCGAATAGCTCATGTATCAACTAGGGCTGTCTGTATCTTCCATGCTAGGCGGGTTATTCTCAAGAGGAGTGGACTCCGCTCCTCATTCACGAGAAAATGGCTGGTCACCGGGATGCCCAGTCCCATGCTCAAACCAAATCGAAATAATTGCAAACAAAACTCTCCCAGGATTGTTGTTAGTTGGAGGCACCAGTTGTTTCGGGCAAGCCATGGATTGATGCTTGTTGGTGGTGGGGGAGTATAAACTTTACCATTCCGCTTGGGAACCGCCTATAATGTGTGTAGCATGGAAGATATTGAGATCTCTCGGTTTTTATGTTGACAATGAAAGTATGCCACTCGAAATATTATTTATCTCTATTTCAAAATCAAGCTCTGGCACCTCTACAAATCCCTGCTTCCCTCTGCGAAGGGCCTATCTATTTACTTTTATGTTGAGTCATCATCCTCTTATTAAAGAGCACTAGTTGAAGAGCACCGCTGTCATTTGCATCCATTACTATTAGTTTATATTGAGTATGACTGGATCTCTTTTACCATGAATTATAATGTTTAGTCAGTCCTTGATCTTCAGAGGTGCTCTGCATTTCTGTTTTGCGGTCTCAGAAAGGGCTAGCGAGATAACATCTAGTTATATCATATTATGATTGTTTTGAGGAAGTGTTGTCATCCGAGATTTATTATTATTGCTCGCTAGTTGATTATGTCATTGCTATGAGTGAACATGAGACCCAAGTGTTATTGTGAATATGGTTGGTTCATAATCTTTGCTGAAAACTTGAATGTTGGCTTTACATATTTACAACAACAAGAGCAAATAGAGTTTGTAAAAGTTTTCTTTATCACTTTCAGTTTGTCAACTGAATTGCTTGAGGACAAGCAAAGGTTTAAGCTTGGGGGAGTTGATACGTCTCCATCGTATCTACTTTTACAAACACTTTTGCCCTTGTTTTGGACTCTAACTTGCATGGTTTGAATTGAACTAACCCGGACTAACGATGTTTTCAGCAGAATTGCCATGGTGTTATTTTTGTGCAGAAATAAAAATTCTTGGGATGACCTGAAACTTCACGGAGAATATTTTTCGAATTTATAAAAAATACTGGTGAAAGAATCAAGACCAGGGGGCCCACACCCTGTCCACGAGGGTGGGGGGCGCGCCCCATGCCTCGTGGGCCCCCTGATGCTCCACCGACCTCAACTCCAACTCTATATATTCACGTTCGGGGAGAAAAAAATCAGAGAGAAGGATTCATCGCGTTTTACGATACGGAGCCGCCTCCAAACCCTAATCTCTCTTGGGAGGGCTGATCTGGAGTCCGTTCGGGGCTCCAAAGAGGGGAATCCGTCGTCGTCATCATCATCAACCATCCTCCATCACCAATTTCATGATGCTCACCGTCGTGCGTGAGTAATTCCATCGTAGGCTTGCTGGACGGTGATGGGTTGGATGAGATTTATCATGTAAACGAGTTAGTTTTGTTAGGGTTTGATCCCTAGTATCCATTATGTTCTGAGGTTGATGTTGCTATGACTTTGCTATGTTTAATGCTTGTCACTAGGGCCCGAGTGCCATGATTTCATATTTGAACCTATTATGTTTTCATGAATATATGTGAGTTCTTGATCCTATCTTGCAAGTCAATAGTCACCTATTATGTGTTATGATCCGGTAACCCCGAAGTGACAATAATCGGGACCACTCCCGGTGATGACCGTAGTTTGAGGAGTTCATGTATTCACTAAGTGTTAATGCTTTGGTCCAGTACTCTATTAAAAGGAGACCTTAATATCCCTTAGTTTCGAATAGGACCCCGCTGCCACGGGAGGGTAGGACAAAAGATGTCATGCAAGTTCTTTTCCATAATCACGTATGACTATATTTGGAATACATGCCTACGTTACATTGATGAACTGGAGCTAGTTCTGTGTCACCCTATGTTATAACTATTGCATGAGGAATCGCATCCGACATAATTATCCATCACCGATCCATTGCCTACGAGCTTTTCACATATTGATCTTTGCTTAGTTACTTCACCGTTGCCACTGTTACAATTACTACCAAACTGCTACTGTTACTCTTGCCACCGTTACCGTTACTTCCATACTACTTTGCTACTAAATACTTTGCTGCAGATATTAAGTTATCCAGGTGTGGTTGAATTGACAACTCAACTGCTAATACTTGAGAATATTCTTTGGCTCCCCTTGTGTCGAATCAATAAATTTGGGTTGAATAATCTACCCTCGAAAACTGTTGCGATCCCCTATACTTGTGGGTTATCACTTCTCCGCTAAGATGGTGGGGTAGATTAGTGCCGCTGAGATGGTTGGTCGGCAGCTCGCTCGCTCTCAAGTTCCTCTAGCTTTAGTAATCCTGCATTGAGCTTCTGCATTTCGCTCAACTCCTGTTTCCTGTTCCTCTCCCGGGTTCTGTAACCGCCTGCGCCGGGAAACCCAACCTTCCACGGAACGGAGCTTGTCGTGCCTCGTGTTCGTCCAGGGTGCTCAGGATTCCCGAGGGCCTCAGTCAGCTCGTCCTTCTCTCTGTCGGGAATGAACGTCCCTTCCTGCACTACGGTGATATACTTCTGAAGCTTCTTGACGGGTATTGCAAGTTGCTTGTCCGTCCAACGGCACTTCCCTGTTTCAGGATCCAAAGTTTCCCAACCCCGAAGAACCAAGTCCTTGAACGGTCTGGCTAGTTCAATGTCTCTGGTTCGACCCCTTTAGCAATTAGGTCATTCTCAGCTTTGTCCCACAACGGCCGGGCTTTGAGGTAGCCGCCTGACCCCGTGCGATGGTGATACAACTTCTTTGCAGCTTTATCTTGTTTTTCTCTGACATTTTCTTACTCTTGTCGGATGTCTTGTAGGCCACAAATGTGGGCCAGTGATCTCTTATCTTCTCAAATCGGCCGATGAATTCTGGAGTCTTCCATTTGTCGACAAACATTGATTTTAACTCATTCATCCACCTCCTGAATAGATTTGTCATCTTCTTAAGAGCACACACCTTGACCAGTGGCTCTATAATTGGCTTATTCGGATCTTCCTCCGGCGGTAGGGTGAAATTTGCCTTCAGCGAGGTCCAAAGATCATCTTTCTGTCTATTGGTGACATAAGAAACTTCAGGATCTTTGTTCTTAGGCTTATTCCATAGCTGGATGCTGATCGGGATGCTGTCCCTAACAATAGCTCCGCTCTGAGCAGAAAATGCTTCCTTAGTCCGCTTGGGTTCAATCAGTTGGCCATCGTTCGCGAGTGCTGTGATCGTGAACCTTTCATCCTGGTGCAACCTTTTCTTTGGGCCTCGTATCGTTACCGAAGTTTGGCTCGATCCGGAGGGCTATAAAAGAAGAAAGAAGAGTTAATATATGATACGTCTCCAACATATCTATAATTTTTTATTGTTCCATGCTATTATATTATCCATCTTGGATGTTTTATATGCATTTATATGCTATTTTATATGATTTTTGGGACTAACATATTAACCTAGAGCCCAGTGCCAGTTTCTGTTTTTTCCTTGTTTTTGAGTTTTACACAAATGGAATACCAAACGGAGTCCAATTGATGTGCCAATTTTTGATGATTTTTTATGGACCAAAAGAAGCCTCCGGAGTAAAAGAGTTGGGCCAAAACAGTCCCGAGCCATCCACGAGGGTGGAGGGCGCGCCCTACCCCCTTGGGCGCACCCCCCTATCTCGTGGATGACTCGGAGACCCCCTTGACATGAAACCGACGCCAAAAATTCCTATAAATACAGAAACCCCCAGAAAGAAACCTAGATCGGGAGTTCCGTCGGTGCAAGCCTCTGTAGCCACCAAAAACCAATCGGGACCCTGTTCCGGCACCCTGCCGGAGGGGGGGAACCATCACCGGTGGCCATCTTCATCATCCTGGCGCTCTCCATAACGAGGAGGGAGTAGTTCACCCTCGGGGCTGAGGGTATGTACCAGTAGCTATGCGTTTGATCTCTCTCTCTCTCTCTCTCGTGTTCTTGATATGGCACGATCTTGATGTATCACGAGCTTTGCTATTATAGTTGGATCTTATGATGCTTCTTCCCCTCTATCTTCTTGTAATGGATTGAGTTTTCCCTTTGAAGTTATCTTATCGGATTGAGTCTTTAAGGATTTGAGAACACTTGATGTATGTCTTGCGTGGGATACCCGTGGTGACAATG
Source organism: Aegilops tauschii subsp. strangulata (assembly GCF_002575655.3). NCBI lineage: Eukaryota > Viridiplantae > Streptophyta > Magnoliopsida > Poales > Poaceae > Aegilops > Aegilops tauschii. Next base: position 379,607,270 of record NC_053039.3, read on the forward strand.
GGGTATTCTATTGATTCACTTGATGTATGTTTTGGTGATCAACTTGCGGGTTCCCTGACCTTGCACTACAAAAAAATACACTTCCGTGATGATACGTGTTTGTCACAGTAGGTCGCGTTTTTTGTCATGCATGTACACCCATGACAAATTTATGACAGAATCAAGATAGTCATACCTGTGCTGTCGTAGAAGTGTTCCATGACATTACCAAAATTATCATCACGGAAGTTTCCACTTCCATGACGATAAATCGCGCGTCACAGAAGTGCTTTCGTCAAGGGTGACCGACACATGGCATCCACCGTAACGGAACGCCGTTAAGCTATCGGGTCGGGTTTTGGATCCGATAACCCGTTAACAACCGCGACCAATGGGGATTTTCCACATGTAAAATCATCGTTGGCTGGAGGAAACACATGTCGGCTCATCGTTGGGACAAATGTCATCCACTCATTGGACAGAAGTCGCCTATGATACGTCGACACGTGGCACGGCCCATCAAGTTTAAATGGGCCGGCCCAACTAAAGGCCCACAAGATTTTGCGGACCATAATGGGCCGGCCCAGCTAAAGGCCCACGAGATTTTGCGGACCATAATGGGCTGGCCCAGCTAAAGGCCCACAAGATTTCGCGGGCCATAATGGGCCGGCCCAGGTAAAGGCCCACAAGATTTTTGTGTGCCATAATGGGCCGGCCCAGGTAAAGGCCCACAAAATTCTTGCGGATCATAATGGGCCGGCCCATCTAAAGGCCCACGAGATTTTGCCGACACTAATGGGCCGGCCTAGCTGTAGGCCCACAAGACTTTGAGGACCCTAGTAGGCCGGCCCATTAACTGGCTGCCATGTTTTGGGCCAAATGCCGGCCCATATTTGATCCGGTCCATTAATGGCCTGCCACGTTCCGGGCCTAATAATGGCCCATATGAGATCCGGCCCGTTAAAAGCCTCCCACGTTCTGGGCCAAATCACGGCCCAGATCAGGTCCGGCACTTTAAGAGGCTTTGGCCTCAATTATGGCCCATATCAGATTGGGCCCGTTAACTGGACGCTATGCTTTTGGGCCCACTTGCTAAAGGCCCATTTAGTAATTCGGCCTGATATTAGTTTCGGCCTGTTAAAGGCCTGTTTAACATTTCGGCCCTATATTAATTTGGGCCTGTTAAAAGCCCGTCATATAGTTGGGCCTAGCTACGGCCCGGTTTGCATCCGGCCTGCTCGCAGCCGATATCTGATTGGGCCAAACAAGGACTGAGACAATTTTGGACGGTTAAAAGCCCGTGATTTGATTCACACAATCATGGGCCGGGGTCCATTTTGGGCTACTGCCGGCCCGTGAGCTGTTTGGCACGTTTCAGGCCCAACCTACTTCTCAGCCTCATAAAAGCCCATTGAGTTTTCTTGCGAAAAGAGGGCCGGGGGTTACTCGGCCTATTAAGGGCCTAAATCTACTAGTGGGCCAGTTTGACGAGGCCCATGATGCGGATCATACATCGTGATTGCATGACGGCCCGATTATGTACCGTAATTTTACGGTTTGGCCGGCTTACTGCAAAGACAGGATATATATACAGTAAAATAACTGCAGCATCGTGAATAAGAAAAAACCTGGACTATACAATAAAGAAATTACGGCATATTACATCCACTGGGCATCAAAGTTCGCCACTATGATAATAAAGCACAAGCAGACAGCAGATTACATACACTGGGCATCAAAGATCGCCACCAGTGCAAATAAACACGCCGACAAAATAATATACAAAACCGACAACACTTCAATAGAGTTCAAGAAAGGTTAGCCCTGCTGGCGAGCTGCAGCGCAACCACCTGAGCAAGATGATGAGACTGCGCTTGTTCAACACTTATATCTTCCTCACTCTGAAAGATAAACAAGCAGACAGATGACAGGTTTTGCACATAAAAATATCAGTGCTGACAATTCATCACATTTCTTACTGATGAATAAAGTGACACAGTTTAAAATTGCATTAACACAATATGGTATTGTTCAGGTCAAGACATGGCAGGAAATGACATTGTGAAGGAGTTGGCAGCTTCACGACACCACTGGATTATAGATCAAGAACTCATAAGTATCAATGGTTAGTGTGCTGTCAATTTATCCCATTTCAGATTGGCAAATAAAGAGACGGTTTAAATAATAGTAGAATGATATGACATTGTTCATAGTTAAGACATTGCAGAATATGACATTGTGTTGTAGTGGGTAGGTTCACCACACCACTGGATTACGAATGAAGAACAGAAGCATACATGCAGTGCAAAAGAAGATCACTTGCTCTGTATAGATTAATTTACATGGTATGAAGAAGGAACTTGGTTGTATAACTGAAAACTTAAATTGAGAAGGACAAACTTTTGTTTATGAACTACATAATAAACTTTAAACATGCAATTTGATGCAAACACCAAAAATAAATAGTTGTTGCAGTCATGCCTAACCAAATATACACAACAAAGTTTGAAGGCTTGAGAAGGACAAACTTACATTACTGGTGAAGACAGGCTCTATAAAGCCCTTGTCCATGCTGATGGGGGGGGGGGGAAATTCAAGAAGTTTACCACAGAATCTTCTTCATAAGCATTGCTTCTATTCTACATTTTGTTAAGAGTAAATATAGATGTGATAATATACGAAAAAATGGAGAATATTTAAGATAAGATGAAGAGTGATGCTACATAACCAAGTAGCTATAAATGTATGTGCAGCGATACAGGCAAAAGGCACAGCCAAGAGCAATGCACAGCTAAACTTCTTCAGTACCAACCTTATGGTAAGAGTAAATATAGATCTGATGTGTAGAAAATGGAGGGCAAAGGAAAATAAGCTGCAGAGTGATGGTACATGAACAACTACCTGTCAATATAAGTACACTGATAAAGGACAGCATGTACTTACAAGAACAATGCAGAGCTAAAAAAAATCATTGGCATTGGATACATTCTACACTAATGTAACCATTCATACAGATAAGATAATTTGGAGCGAACAATTGATAAGCAAGCTATCATGCATACTGATGTCACATAATGAACAAGGTATGTATGCAAGTACAGTGATACATGACAACAGGTACTAACAAGAGCAAAGGAGCGGGCAGCATATTTGCGATATCCTGTCGTTCTTTTCAAACCGGAATTCTTCTTCGAGCAGATTTCCTGCAAAAAAGATCCGTAAGGCACATGCAGAAAAGTAGAAGTTCAAATTGTCATTTGATTTCATAGACAGTACCACATCCTGGGAACGAGACCAGTGCATAACAAGGTTTTCCCATTCAATGTCTTCTAAATTTAGCACAAGAGACTTCACCGGAAATTCGTTTATAGACTTGCCATCAAAGTGTGATTTCCTCAGGTAACACCGATACTGCTGCAATGCTTCCTTGAAAAGCACAAGCAAGCTTTGCTCGTCATGACTATCCGGATTGACCCTCGCCTAGTTACAACAATGTAATGTAAATCATTGATGTGTTCGATCAGCAGAAAACAGGAAAATAATAACCATGAATAATAGCACTTACACATAAGTTGGACAGGAAGATGTGAAAATGGTGTTTGTCTTCACTATAATCTTCCCATGATGGGAATATATGCACGTAGTCCCTAACAACATTGAAAGCATTGTCTTTTAAACTGGGAATAAATGGAATGGGGTTCCAATCTGCAGGAATTGGCCGTCTCTGCAGTTGTGATAGGTCTTCGGCCGGTGGACTTGCTGTACTTTTTGCTGGAGTGGGATTTTTCTGTGGTACAGCTGGTGCTATGGCAAATGAAATCGGTATACCTTTTGCTGGAGTGTAGGTCCTGTGTGGTGGGGCTAGTGGTGTGGCCAGTGAAGTATGGGTACAGTCTGCTGGAGTCGGTCCTACGTTTAGTGTCACTGGTTGTACAGCCAATATAAGTGGGGCGCTGTCTGATTTCTCCGGCACCACCACGTTTTTCAAGGACTTTGCTGGTGCTCCTTCAGGTTCGGCAATCACCCTCTTCCTTTTTGATGTCTGATGCACAAGAACAACATTTGAGTGGAAAAAATGGTATGATGACAGATGGAATATGTATTGATAATGGATGGGCATGGCATCTCGAGTTATATGACGAGTAAACTAAGTAGATGGCGGCGCAACAAAGTAGAAGAAATGCAAGACAACATATGCAAGATACGCGCAATCAATAAAACCTTGCCAAATTAGAACAGGCACCTTGATGGGTGAACAGGACAGGCCATCTGCCTTTGACTCCTCGAGGTTAGAATAGTCATTAGGATGATATTCTGAACAAGAATCAACAGGTGGGGAGCGTATGAGTTTCATTGCTTCCAGAATGGCACTCAATGCCTTGGTGCTAATTTTGTAAGTCATTGCAGTGTTCCACAATATTCTTCTGATGCACGGATTCTGATATTCACTGTAATTGCGTATAATATCTAAGAACCATAAAGCATAAATAGTTGTGAGATTATCTTTGTAATGCAGATGATATTCTAATATAGGGGCGCCCCTGTAAACACTTGTGTGCTATCACCGGATTCTGATGAGAGAGCTCATGTGTGCTGTAATATGGTGCGTGCATTTATATAATCTGGCACAAGTACACAAAAAATAGGCTCCAGAAGTAAGGATAGCTGGCAGATGATAGGTTCATAATATACTATATGGAGAGTTTATTGCCAAACCATGATAACAAGAGCACACAACAACTAGGCAGATCATAGTGTACATAACAGGGGTACACCATAACCACGATATATAAATCGGGAAAGTGGAACTGGCTTGAAAATACGGTGTTGTATTGCTGCTAGTAATTGAAAGCCTATCGATCACGTACAGGCCAGCTCTATCAGCTGTTGACTGCAGATGTCCCTGCGCCCCTTCCTGACAAGGAACATACTGTACGTACTAAATACAGAATAAACAAAGAGGAACATGTTAAAGAACAGAAGAGGAAGCATATTCTTGAGGTTCCGCTTCATTGCATACAATGTTGGTTGCCCACTCATGATGAATCACAGCGCCCAAAGAAATGCAATTCCATGTTGTCTCTCTATATGTGGCAATTTTGAACAAGAGTCATTAGGATCATATTCTGAACAAGAATCAACAGGTGGGGAGCGTATGAGTTTCATTGCATCCAGAATGGCACTCAATGCCTTGGTGCCAATTTTGCAAGTCATTGCAGTGTTTAGCTTCAAGAGTGGACTGCTGCTAGTGCGACACAAAGCAGCTACACAGATCCTAGTGTAGATATAACGGGGAAAACCGTAAGCATCAGAGTAAAATCAGCAAAGTGGAACTTGCTGGAATATATGTTCTAGTATTGCTGGTACGGCTAGAAAGGCTTTGGATACCAGCTCTCTTCAAGTGAAGGTGCGGTACTGTTAATATCAGTGTTACTCTCAAAGGCGACACAGCTCCCCGCATTTCCTTGCTATTCTTATAGGATTCAAGTGGGCAGGTGACTACAAATCCTATTCCTATGTTTACAAGATCCTACGAATCAAAGAGGCTCAAAGTGTCCATCACAACCGACCGTATAGACCTCTACACTACAAAAGTCCCTGCTCATCTTCAGTGCAAGGAGCATACTGTACCACTATCATACTCCCTCTGTTCCAGAATATAAGTCTTGGTAGACATTTCCACTATGGATCACATGCAGATGTATCCAGATACATTTTAGAGTGTAGATTCACTCATATGTAGTCCATGGTGGAATCTATACAAAGACTTGTATTTAGGAACGGAGAGAGTACATATTAAAGAAGAACGGAAGAGGAACATGGTAAAGAAGAGCAAGCAGATTTTGGATAATAAAATGTTGGTTGCGCAGTGCCCACACATGATGAACCAGAGCGCATTAAGAATGCAACTCCCAGCTGTCTCTCGACCATTTCAGGCGGTTGGATGAAGATCCTACGTCTCCTAACCCATCTTCTTCCTCGTCTCTGATTCTTCCCATACAGAACACCGCACGGGCTGCCTGCCGGACCACCGGCCCCCGCCGCCTGTGTTCCTCCGCCACCCCCACCCCCACCCCCGCCCCAACCCCCACCCGCATCGAGTTTTCTTCGTTCGGCGATGCCCCACAACCACCCGAGCCCCTTTGTTCGCACCGGCGAACTCCGGCGAGCTCTGAAAAATCGGCCGACCCAATTTTGAAATTTAGTCTACTGTGATTTAACTAGTGTGGAATATAAAAGGGGAAAACCATAAGCATTGGGAGTATAGTGTTGAGCATGCCATGGCGGATCTGAAGGTGCAAACCGGACAAAGGCAACTTCACAACCAAGACAAGAAATCAGAGTAAAGCAGTGGCGATCTATTTTCTTGCTGCGATAAATAAGCTGAGCAGATATGAAAGAGTATCGCCTCTGTTGCGGCGCAGTGTACGCATCTGCTGAGAATTTGACGGTGCTGCGGTAGCGATGGCTGTCGGTGGCGTGGAAGCAGATCTGGGAGGGTAGACGGTGGCAGCGGGGCGCGGTGGATGAGACGGTCGTAGGAGCGGCGCCGGCAAGGTGGACGACGGCGGGGATGAAGTGAGAGGACGGGATGCAAGGATCCCGGTCCGAAGTCGTGGATGAGAGAGGTCGATCTCTTGTAATGGACGGCGGCGTTGGGGTATCAGTTCCGGCATGGTGGAGGAGGACGGCGGTGGATGGGGTGGCGGACGGAGGAGGGTGGGGTGAAGAGGGTGTTTTGGCGCCCACGGAGTACGAATGGGGAAAAGGGAGGTAGAGAGGAAGGGGGGAACCATGTATTCAGGGCGCGCTTGTCTCAAATGCGAGGAAATTTACAAACTTAGTCCCCGTTTCAAATTTCTACTACATCACAGCAACATTAGTCGGTTGGGGATAGGACGATAATCTCGCATACACCGAATATTTGCCGACGAGAGTTTGTTTTTGGCGCCCACCGTGTATGAATATGAATCGGGGAGGGAGTCGATTTCGGCCGAGGACACACTGTGTTTTGGCGCCCACCGTGTATGAATCCGTGTGAGAGGCGGTTACGTCACGTTTGGGTGAAATTACAAACCTACCCCTATCGAAACCTATAGAAATCCAGCAGATAGGCTTTGCATGGCAGGGATAGGCAGTAGTGATTTCCATCTCGCAAATTTTGGTTTCGGGCGGTTACTGCGACTTTCCCCGCTTCGTTCAAATTTTGCAGAGTGCACGTTTACCGTGCCAACTCAATTCGAATCCCGTTTGTATTCTATTTTTTTCGGACGGGATCGATTTTCAATTGGAATTACATTCTATATACATCATTTTTTATATATACTTTCAAAAGCACAACACCATTTATACATAAATATGGTTTACAAATGGCATGATCTCAGATTCATAAGGTTGTATCCATCAATTTGGATTTTCAAATATTTGAAACCACTTTATGTTGAAATCCAATGTATGCATTCCTCGCTAACTGTCTCCAATTAATGTGTGTTTCATACGGTTTTTTTTTACTTCTCAAACATGTATAATGTGTTTCACACACGCAACATATAGTGTAATCCCGTTTAGACATTAATTGCATATAAACCATGCATTGTTTGTAATTGAAGAATCTATGGATCAACAATATTGATAAACTATATAACATTACACGTGTGCCCAAATTCAAATGAATATGCATGTTTGATACACCAATTTGTGTTATGATATTATCGATGTCGTGATCTCCAGTTTAAATATTTGAATCCCCTTTAATCCAGATATTCGTCTCATATAGCTATCACTCATGCTTATATAGGACTATCTCTCTGGACCTATATGCGTTCATCATCTCTCAGGTATCTCTCGTGCTACCTGTATGTCGGCAATGATCTTTTATCTTCGTAACACACTGACAGTACTCTCTCCCTCGACCTTCATCACTCTATCTCTCTCTAAGTATATGTCGCTCCCTGCTATGTGTCTCTAACTATGATTCTCCATGTGGAATCTCTTTCTCTCACACAAACACAAAACTTTGTCTCCCGGGGTCTCATTTCTCTCTACTATTCCCATGTGTGCCACCCGCACACCCCTCATACGGAGATGTCTTTCGCTCCTTAGATATGAGAACCTACGACTCTTCCTCTTCAATGTCTCTTTCTCACACACAAACACAAACTCTGTCTCCCAGGGTCTCATATTTCTCCATTGTTCTCTTGTATGTCGCTCACACACACCCTCTCTCCCTAGAGATATCTTACGTTCCCTCGTATGTCTCTCTAGCTATCACTCTCGTTGTGAAATATCTTTCTCTCTCGCAGACACAAAACTCCGTCTCTCTGGATCTCATTTCTCTCTGATATCTGTTTGTATGTGACTCACATGCACCCTCTCTCTATCTCTCTCACACCCACACACATAACCCAGCCTTCTGATCCACTCGACTCCTATCTCTAATGCACACTAGCTAGCATCTTCATCTTTCTATTTATCTGTTTCTCCATCAACCTTCTTTCTCGCCCTCACTCTTGATTCCTATCACGCACACTACATATGTTTCTCTCTACATGGAGTCAAGTGCCCTCTCACACACATATATAACTTCACCCTTTGAACCACCCGACGGTCATCTCCAACACCCAAACTAGCGGATGTCCCTCTAGCTAGCATCTCCATCTCTGTATCTATCTGTAGTTTCTCCGTCAACATTTCTTTCTCGCACGGAGTCTTGCTTCCTATCACCCACACTATATATGTCTCTCCATACATATGCATTTATAGGTTGGTCTCTTTTGCACAATCGTTGCGCCTCACTCCCTTTGCTCGCCATAGATGCATGCTCCAGCCCACGCCACTATCTCTTAAAGACAAAAACACATGCTCAATTGTCGGGCCTTCTTCCCTGCATTCTCACATGCATGCATATTGTCATACCGATCCGTCTCTCCCATGTCGTTGATCTTATGACTTATGTCTTCTTTCTTTTATCTCGATCATGCGCGCGCGCACACACACATCCCACGTATACATGTATACCTCTCACACATGCACGTTCAAGGTCTCTATGTCTCCATACGTAGTTAATTACCCTCAATCCTAACGCCACATCGAATCGTTCTCCTCTTTTGTGCACATAACTTCCGCCTGGATGGGTAAAACACACACTCACACTTAATAATCTCCTTCTAGCTAACCCCCCGCCTCTCACTCTTCTCCTATATCCCCGAAACCAATAAGACCATCCCTTTGTTTAATTCCCGCCTACATGCACCACCGATATATAGTAGTCTTCCTCGGTGTCTCTCGAACAAACACGTTCTCTCGATGTCGACTCCTCTCACGCGCACACACCTTCTCTTCCCTCTCTACGGGCATTTTCTCTCTCGCACCCCATCGTTGGTGGCCTCTGCCATACACATCACCTCTCTATGATGAAGCCATGCACACTTAAATTACATCCGCCACAAAGGACCCCGCGACACACACACACACACGCACGCACGCACCCCCCCCCCCCACACACACTAAGACTCCATCTCTCTCTCTCTCATACACACACACGCATGCACACCCCCCCCCACACACAGACACTAAGACTCCATCTCTCTCTCTCTCTCTCACACACAAACTAAGACTCCATATATCTCTCTCCTCTCTCTCTCTCTCTCACACACACACACCCCACACACACACTAAGACTCCATCTCACACACACATGCTCTAGGCGGAGCATTTGTTCCTACCACCCTTCATCCAACCTTACCTGTATGATAAACAACCACCTTTATTTACTTGCATAACATGGACAAATTCCACTTTACTTTAGTAGTCAGCAAACTTATCATCTGTACCCTTATAAAAAAACGAGTTGGCGGTGATGGTGTGCCTGCCATCTTGTAATACAGACCGTATGATCTATATCTGAGGATAGAAAGCAAACTATGATAATTTTACAAAAGATACCTTCACCTCTCTCCACATCATTATCTCCCACAACCTCATTGCTCAACAATTAAAAAAGGAATAAGTCTCTGGAACAATCTAGCATGCATGGTGGCCGCTGCCGCCTGCCGGCGCCGTCCATCCCCATGCCTCCACCCATTCCGACCACCAGTCACCACCACGATCCACTCCTCCTCGCCTTATCTCTCATCTTTCATTTTTTCGATGACATTCTCGAGATACCCGTTTTCCGATAAAATTCTCGAGATATCATTAGTTTTTACACATGGGATTCGTCCTGCATGGGTCAATCACAACAGGTGTTCTGTAAAAAAATGCATATTGATGTTCCGTGCAATGCACGAGAATCTTGCTTGTAATTATATAACGCAAATCACGAGCAGGAAGTGACATTTTTTTGACACAACCACGTTAACATGGCCACGTAAATCACTAGCTAAAGTAAATACCATTATACTTATATCCCGATGCAAAAGGTTGAGTACATGTCCAAACAGTAGAGTCGCACACACGCACTCTGTCTCTCAGAATCTCTCTCTCACACACACACCAGTTACGTGACGCCCACTTAAGCAGACACGTATGTTACAATTTGTGCACCCGCGGGTACACGTGATGCTGCGCATTTATTTAAGCCGGAAGGAGAACCCAAACAGTAGCTGCATTCATTCCCCTCCCGCCGCCTCTTCTCTGGTCGCCGTCGCCCGGTAGCCATGGGCCGGCCGAAGGTAACAACATACGCCATACTCCCGCCGGAGCGGCGCTTTAATATGGAAATTTTAGTGGTCATGCATGCATCTTTTTGTGCTAGCACTCCTATATAAGGGTTGACCGGTCGCTTCCCGCGGACGTGCGCGGGCGGTGGAAGAGGAAGGAGAAGGGAAGCGGGCTGTGGAGTAACGTTTTTTACCACAATTTCTTAGGAAACTGAGTGCAATAATTGAGTAGTTTTGCAAACTACCAGTACTACACCTGAAACGGTTCAAAACCTATACTCCCTTGCCAGCGCGCTCTTCCCGCGTGAAACGGTCAGCGTCGCCCTGGAGCGTCAGTGCCGCATTAATGCCCGGCCAGAGCGGAGGCGATCTCTCACTGGTGCCGGCTTTGAAGTGGCGCGACGGCCGAGAGAGCGCCGCTTCCCGGTGCACGCGACTGCTCCGCGTCGAGACTGGCCATAGGCCCTGTTTGGATCCATGGGTTAGAGTTAGTTTGAGCTAGTTGGGGCTCAAATAGCCCTAAAGTATCCAAGCATGAGGGTTTAAATTGGAGCAAGTTGCACTGAACCCAGCAAAAAAAACTATCCCACCCAAGAGGTGCTAACTGGAGATAGTTCTCATTGGGACCACTGAAAAATCACTTTTCTCTCTCCATGAAGTGCATTTATTGTCAATCTAACCCTGTCACCCAAACACCTCTTTGGCTACAGTTAGTTCAGGGTTAGTCTAACCTATAGCTAAGTTAGAGTATCGAACAGGAGCAGTATAGGACATGCAAGTTGCTCAAAGCATACAGGCAAATTCTACGTGAAAGGATTTTTTTCTTTTTGAAAATGGAACGTGAAAGGAATTTTTTTTAGAATGCTCTTGGCATGTCGCTAACATGTGATAGTTAACCGACCTCAATAGACGGCAGAAACGCCAGCCCGCCGCACTTTGATTGAGACGAGGAGGGAGAAGCGATACAGGCTGCTGGATTACTAGAGATAGGTGTCGCATGGAAGCCAAGAAATATGGTGATAGCGTGGGTTAGCCATGTACTAGTATGATGTAACTACACTGGGCTGCCGTGTTTCGTACTCTTCCAGTCCACTGTGGAGATGATTGGTTAATTTTATATCGCTGAATAATATTAAATATTATGAGTGCAGACGCTCCACCACGAGGTTCCTTGCTCCTTCTCGGTCGTCCGGAATCTATTTTCTTTCACTCTATTTTTTTTACGTGAGCTTTGTTCATCCTTTTGCCAACACGCGAGACATCTAGCATCAAGGTGCACATGTTACGCAAGGATCATTCCATCTATATGAAGAACACGTGAGACTGGAACTACGAGACGGACATGTACCCAGGAGTGGACGTACGAACCTGAGTAATGTAGCGCTGTAAGTGAAGTAGAAAGGCACAAATGGTATGAGCATGCGTGGCATATAGGGTGTGTTTGGTTGCGTTCTCGTCTCAGCATAGTTTTTCCCTCTTCATGCATGCTCAACTCAACACCCCTCTTCATGCATGCTCTCTTCATGCATGCTTCTAGTGTATTTGTGCTAAACTAGTGTGGACTCATGCACCCTCCATACACTCTACCAAACACCCAAAAGTAGGTCGAGAAGGGAACTCTTGGGCGGCATTTGTCTCTTACTACGTACTACCACTAAATGTTGTATGTGCAATGCACGGTGATGTTATGGAGTACGTGCCTAAGTACTCTACTACTACTATATTAGTTGGAGGCACATATTAAATTTTATATTTGTTTATGTGTATGCCCCGAGACCTTCCAACTAGACGTGTCTTTCTCTCCAGGTCGCACTTTGTATCGTTCATACCACTAAGTACTACTACGTGTGGTCTCCGACCCAGAAGTGGAAGAAGTGGAGACGCTCTACCACGCTGTTCATGTCCCACTCGTTTCGCTGACGTGTGGGACATCCAGCACGTGCCGTGTTTGGCACCCTTCGTCGTAAGAGTTGAAACGCTAGCATTCATCAAAAATAAAAAAATAATTATAAATCGGCAGTGGTACTATTTTTTGCGAACCAATCAGCAGTGATACTATACCACGCGGTTTCCTTGCTCCTCGATATCGGAAAGAATACTTCCGTTTGCCAACATGTGGGACGTCGACCATCCTGGTCCACTTGCCATGCAAGCAGAACTCCAAGGGAGAGTCACCCAGGTCGTCGCACCGCAGTAACAATGACTAATGAGCCGTCAAATCACAGGCCCACTTCCCACTTTGAAGTTGCTCGGACGAAGGAACCATCATGACTTCATTGAATTCCGCTTCTTGAAGAAAACTACTGTACCAGCAGTACTGCTAGCTACAGTAGTTACTCCAACAGAGGCCTCCTTTCGTTCATAGGATAGGAATATGAAAATCATAGGAAGTGAGATGACATGCATCTCAATTCCTATAGAGAAAGAGATGCCATTTGATGCTTAGGATAGGAATTTTTCCATTTAGTGTAGGCTAATGTACTAGTAATTTGCTCTAAAAACTACAGTAGTAACTAGTAGTATTGGTACATGCTCGTACTCAGACACAGACACACACACACACTAACTACTAGTACTACTACTTCTCACATGCTGGCCAGACGCCGTCGTTCTCCTTCCCGGCTTTGTCGGCGACACCCCACCGTGCTTGGATCTCCGCCGACCTCTCCGCAGCAGCGCGTGCGTCCTTTTCTTTCTTGCAGCGGCGGGCCTCTCTTTTCTTGAGTGCTTTCTGACTTTTTCGTTCCCTCTGTGCGGCTTTGGCCGCCTCTTGCTCTACCGCCCATTCGGCCTTGGCATCTTCAAATTCCTCCCACATAGTTGTGAGGTCGCGAGCGGCGATGAACTCGGCACGGCGGGATGCCATCGCTTCCCTACCATTTTGTGTGCGGTCGTGGGCTGCGAGGAACTCGGCGCGGCAGGATGCCATCGCTGCCTTACCGGTTAGTGTGCGGCGCGGTGGCATGAACGACGCTTGGTGAGAGCTCTGGGGTGGAGTGGCCGGACAACCGTATAGTGCATTGGTTTGTCAAGAGCTCAAGGACAGAAGACGAAGTAAATTTGGATTCCCCTTCAATGCTGGTCATTTATTACCGAGTAAAATGCATTGGCGGTCATCGAACTTGTCTTGATAGCTCACTTTGATCATTGTATACGAGATATGGTGATTATACGGTCACTGGCTCAATGTATAGCTCCGTATTTGTCTGGTTGACCAGTCAAACAGTCCGCATGCGCCTCATCAGCTCGTGTTCTTTATCTATCTACGCGGGCCTACCTGTCAATGGAGAAAGAAATACTGTAAAAACCAAAATTATGCGTATGTGGGGAATCAAACCACGGACTCGTCGCTGCAACGCACCCTCGTCAGCCAAATGAAAATGAAATACTTCGCGTCAGACACTCACGCTCACGCTGCCAAAGCATGCTGATGCATGCACGTCGCCCCCTAAATCAAAGTCCTGCTCATGGCGCAACGCAAACGGCGAGCCCATCACCTGCGCGCCCCGGCGGTGCCTGACATTACTGTTTAGACGTTTGATGGAGGCCTACGCGAACGCCGAGCATGTATTCACCTGGCTCAACACCAACGGTCATACTCGGACCGCCTTGCTCATGTATATCGTCCATCACAATGACAATCTATGAAACAACCTAAGCTAGAGAGGGTACTATGATAGTATGGTACGGAGTATGTACTATCGTGAGCGACCGATCTTAGTGCCACTACACTCCGAAACCCCTTCCATCTCTAGCGCGCGCTTCCCGCCTGAAATGGTCACCGTCTCTCCAGAATGTCAATGCCGCATTCACCGGACTTAACTGCACGTGCAATTGGTGTGTCACTGACATGTGGGCCAGAAGCCCGTTGGGCCCACATGTCAGTAACCCAAACGCATCTGCAGTTAAGTCACTGAAGCAGCGTCTGCATTCACGCCCGACGAACCTACTCCGGCGCCAGTTGTCCATCCATCTGCCGCGGCTCATTGCCATTCGCCCGCTATATTAACTTGAGCCCCAGCTCCCAGCCATAGCTAAAGACCCACACTTACTCTCCTCCGGTCCCTTCCTTCTGTCGGCACCACTTCAACCATGGCCTCCTGGCGCTCCGAAGCTCTCTTGGACGTACTGTCGCAGGAGCAGACGAGGGACACGGCGGCTCCGCTCCGGGCGCGCTCCAAAGCTCTCTTCGACGTACTGTCGCAGGAGCAAACGAAGGAGATCGCCGGCACCCCCCGGCCGCCCTCCGCCGCCACGACCACGAAGCCGGCGCGCGTGCGCAGGCGCAGCCGGCAGCGATGAAGACTAGTACACGGTAGGTCGCCGCCGCTCTGGAGGAGGAGGTTATCGAGGCGGATGAGGAGGAGGCAAAGGCAATGGCCGGCATTCTCGGGTTCATGGCCGGACATGGTGGTCGGGCGCCGGCGATCGTTTAGATTAGGTTTACAGTAGGTTTTAGTACGGTTTGTGCGAAATATGTAATGAATTTCGTCCAGTTTGTAGTCGAAATGTAGTGAATTTCATCCGGTTAATTTGAAATTTGCTTTAATTGCACGAATTTCGTCCGGTTAGTTCATATAGTTGTTGAAAGGTATGCGGACAGCATCGGATGGCATCCATCAGTGTCCTCGGACAGATGCCGGTGTAATTTTGTGGGCCAGCGCTGGAGATGCCCTAACTATCATGCTATAATCGCTAACAATCCTCCATTATTTGGCAGGGAATAGTTATCCCTCGATCAAAATCAGATCCGCGGTGTTTCGCACTCCTCCCGCGTAAGAGTGTAAACTCTTGCTTACATAAAAATGGAGCAAGTGGACGGCACTGTAGCACGTCATATCACTCGAACTAGCCCGCCTAACGAGCGGGAAAGCACCGCCCTCGTCATTTTGTTCTGGATTTCTATCGATCGATCGCGCGAAAATGTTAGGCTTCGCAAGTTCTAAAGGAAAAGGCGGCACACTTACGACTCGTACGCGTCGCAACCCCGACAGTCCGGCTCGCACTCCGCTCACCAGAGGGGACACGCGTTGTCTTGCAATTTCACTGACATGTGGGACCGTAATTGAATAAACCGTCGATAGCCGAAATCTAATCGCTCGGCGGGCGTCGGCTGAGAAGAGAGAAACGGGGGAGGGAGAAGAGATCGCCCGCCCGCCGCGCACGGACTCCAAGAAATATATGGTGATAATGTGAGGTGGGCCATGCTGGAGTCCGGACCGCTTCCGGAGCCCGCTCTCACCGCCCTGGCCCCTCAAGACGCCAGCTGCCCGCCGCATGCATGCATAGCAAGTAGTACTCCTTATGTGGAGGAGAGAGAGGCATTGACAAAGTCAAGGAGTGGGCTCTGCAAGAGCCCGTCTCTACATGTGCTCCTAGGTATAAAAAAATAATTCTAAAAAAGGTATAAAAAACAATTGTGTCTTAAAAAAAGAAAGGTGCAAAACATTTGAGAGGAAATAGATAGAGAGAAAGTGAGAAAAAGCTGTAACCTAGGCATTACATGAGGAAGGAGGGAGTGGTGCACATGCCAAGTTCACTGGGCTGCCGTGTTTCACACTCCTCCGTCGTAACAGTGGAGACAATAGCTTTCATCAAAAATAAACAGTGAATACTCGTTGCTCGTCCTCTATATCGGAAAGAATACTTTCATTCGCCGACATGTGGGACGTCGACCATCCTGGTCCACCTGCCATGCACAAAATTATCCTGGTCTACCCCGGTCGTATCGCAGGCCCAACCTTTCCCACTGTAAGTTGTTCGGACGAAGGAACCATCATGACTTCGTTGAATTCCGCTTCTTCAAGAAAACTTACTGTACCCGCAATACTGCTACCACACGCGAAGACTGGACGGCACTGTACCACGTCATATCACTGAAACCCACTAGGCCAAACTAGCCCGCCTAGGTCATCTATTTTGGAACGGAGGGAGTACGTCTCTGCACTGCTATGATTTTGTGTTGCATGTTCTCTGTACTTTTGCTACGATTTTCCTACCCTATGAACCAAATGAGGCCTGAATGTATGTCGACTATTGTCTGATCGATCGCTAAGCCTACAATTTTGGGAGCTAGGGCTATTGGTCGATCGACGAGGGATAAGTATAAGTGTACCACGAGCTCATCAGCCCCAACGTTTCTCTTCGGTGAGTGTTTTGCAAGTACTATAGCTCGCACAGTAGCTAGCCTACTAACACCAAGAATCATCAAACAAGCCCTGCTGATATGATAAACAGTTCAAACTTGCATCTAAGCATGCCATATATTACATCAAAAGCTTGTGAGGATACATCTGTTTCCATAACTCGGAGAGGGTTCGCATGATTCACTATCAAACAAAAGTAGCAAGATCCGCCCACACAAGACAGTGCACTACCCCTAAGATGGTTTGACAACACGCATCATTCTGGTAACTAAACACAGGGCAATGCAAACTACCCTGAAGGATTAGCGCGACCAACTATTTCTTGTCATCGATCTCTCGGGTAATGACCACAGCACGGACAGCGGCATGGGAATCGATTTCTGGGGCGATGTCCACAGGACTGACCGCGACATCGGAATCGATCTCTGGGGCGATGTCCACAGGATGGACAGCGGCATCGGAATCGATCTCCGGGGCGATGCCAACAGGACGGGCCACGATATCGGAATCATCAAGGACGTCCACCGGCACCTGCACAACCCTAACATATTAGCAAGCACATTGCAAATAATCAAAAACCACAACTATGGTAATAAGCCATTATTTTTTACCTTGTGCAGCTCACCGGCGGATCTCATCCCTCCGGGGGCCATCTCCTCGTCCTCGATGGGGGCCATCACCTTGCCAGGGGAATACTGCTTCTCAACGGCGACTATGTCCTCAAACTCGGTCTTGAGCCTCACATAGGTGGCAATCAGAGTTCCCGGGGTAGGCACGGTGGGGCCCTTGCTGTTCTTCCAACTTTCTTTGAGGAGTTCGTCCGCCAACGTCCTCAACTCTTTGGCCAGTGCTTGTTTCTTGGAGTTCTTTGTCTCCATGGGTTGGCCCGCCAACATGGTCAACTCGTTGGTCGGTGCTCGCTTCCTGGAGATCGCTGTCTCCAGTGGGTTGTCCGCCGACAACTCTTTGCCTAGTGCTCTAGGATCCATCAATGAACTGACAAACAAAAAGCAATCGAAAGGAAACCACAATCGCAATGAAAATGGGAAAAGAATAGGATGTGAGAATCGGTCGGTGCTTCGCAAAAAGAAGATTCTTGGAATGAAAATATAGCAGCATAACTGATTCGCCCACCTTTCCTTCGTCGGTACAGAAGAAAAATGGCAGAAGTGAGTAGCCTGGAGTGAGGTTTTCTTCAAGAAAGGGAAGAAAGGGCTTGAACGAGCGTTCCAGTGAAATGATGGTTGCTTCGTCCAGTCCAACTTGGAGGCCACCTTACTACTGCTGGTAAAGGTGTGGGTTTTGTGATATGACGGGTCATGACGGCCACACCGGGGTGACAGGTGAGTCTCGACTGTAGCACCTCGGTGTGATTTGGTGGATGGCACGCGGGCCTGGATGCTTTGAAATGTCCCGCATGTAGATAGAGCGTCTAGTCATATAGGAGTACGCAATATTGTGCACCGCGACCAAGGCGGAGAGGAAAACGAGAGAACTACGTAATTAATGCATGATTTTAATTAGGTTAGTTTTGTAAAGTACGAGATACATTCCTCCAATCGCAAAATGCCTTGGTTCATGAGATTTGAGATTTGAGCCCTATAAACCGGAAGGGAGGGAGTACTGCACACGGTGTAGTCTAGTCACTTGTTGAAATCTCTAGAAAGGCAAATACTCCTTTCCGGTTTACAGGGCTATACTACTCCCTCCGTCTAGGTGTGTAAGTCATCTTACGAAAACCAAATAGTCCCAAAACACTTAGGCGCGGTGCATTAACTTCTACCTTGTTTCTTGTTTCTTGACATATCAACCAATAAGAGATGAGAGGTGTGCATGCTTTTAATGACTTGCAATGGCTAGTTCATTGCATGCAATGCTATTAATTAGCAAATAAACATTGGTGACCCCAGGAGGAAACGGTGCTAACCGCGTGGACCTATGCAGAATGAGTATCAACCAATGGAAAATTGTCGGAGTAAATGGCCACGAGTAGCCTGACCGACTGCCCCTGGCTCTTCTAAAAAATTATCAGGCCTTTGGGCCTTCAAGCACTCCAAGCATTGGGCCACCTCCCCTGGCCGGCTACCTCTGAAGCCGGCTCGTGGAAGGTGGCCCGGCCTCAGCAACCTCCCCCCCCCCAGGACGACCACCGGGTGGCCGACTCCAGGAAGCCGGCCTCGAAGAGCGCCGACTCCAAGAAGCCGGCCAAGACCGCAACCACCAAAGCTACGCCTCATAACGGCGACAAGATGGGGTGTGGCCGCAGTGTGGCCCACTACCCCCGAAACCCGAGGCAGGCATGGCCACAGGACGCCGTACGGGACGGCCATCTCTCGTCCGGCTCGGCACTGTAGCCATGCTAGCCTCGACGTCACCCACGGCCGACGCCAGTACGGCCCACGGGCGGCGGGTCCCTTCAGCCAGAGAGAGACGCGGAGGCGGCCCGGCCTCCCCCAGTCGGCCAAGGGCGTAGCCGGCTCCCAGGAGTCGGCTACCCCCTCCCTCGAAGCAAGTGCCACATTAAGGAGACAAGACGAGGTAAGGCAGCAGTGAGAGCCCTCGAGGCGGCCCACTGTAGCCACGCTTACCTCAACGAAGCCCTCGTCATCAGGGGCGAGGCAACAGTAAGCAGCCGCCGACAAGACCCTAGGCAGTGGGGCCGGCCTGTCGACCAAGAGGCCGGCAGCCGGTGGGACCCACCAGTCGGCGGGCCCCAACAGCCGGCGGAGAAGCCGGCGAGCATAGACACTGACGGCTGGGACCAGTGCCCAGCCGGATTACAATTGTACCCCCGGGGGGTAGGCCTATATAAACCCCCCGGGGCACCCATGCAAAGGGTTGGCTTCTGAGCATAGCACACACACCATAGAGAGAGAGAGAAGCAAGAGCTAGCCTTGTTCTTCTTCTCCCTTGAACCCAACAGCTCTAGGAGCGATTGTAGCTACTTTTCCTGATCTAGTGATCATGCGGAGACCCCGCAGAGTAGGACTAGGGGTGTTATCTCCTCGGAGAGCCCCGAACCTGGGTAAGATCCGCCGGCGTGCATGTCTTCGCCTCATCCCGTTTCCAGGCACCGGCGACGTCTTATTGGCACCCACAATGATAAGCCACCCGTTGGCATATGTCGCACCTACCACCTGACATTTGGCGCCCACCGTCGGGCCAGGTGCACCGTCGTCCGGAGACCTGTTCTGGACGGGAACCCTCTTCCTCCCCCGCGAGCACAGCCAGCTTGCTGCGCCCGATGGCGTTTTCCTCGATGCGCTGCAAGGCGTCGACGACGCCTGCGCAGCGAGCTGCCTCGCCGATCTGCTCGGTGAGACTCGCATCTCCGACGAGCCTGTGTCCGACGCAGGCACGAACTACCCCGAGAGCCGCCTCGTCAGCCTCCTCGACCAGCTTTACGTCTTCAGCGAGCCTGCTGCAGATGTGGAGTCGGCCGGCTCCACCGACCCGATGCTCGTCGACTCCGACACGGCATCGCTCGACGCCTGCCCCTCCGACGTGGTGGTCTTCGACGATCCTCTCCCTCGAGCTGACAGCGGCAGCAGCGCTGTCACCGAGGTGTTGGTCATCAGCCACGTCGCCATCTCGGGCGAGAACGCCCACGACGCCCTGCAAGCGGCGATGCACGACCTCTCCGTCCCCATCCCGGCCAATGCCGATGCCGAGACCCTGGAGGCACGCCGCCTTGCCCTCATCGCGGAAGGCCAGAAGATAGCCTCCATGAGACGCCTCACCGAGGCCCACCAGCGCGAAGTCGACCGCGCCGCCTTCGGCACGCCGCAGCCTAGCGGCCCGAGCCGAGCCGGCTTCGTCCAGAAGCGCGGCGCGGCTGTCGCCAGCATGCTGGGGGCAGATCGCCCCGTCTACGCCACCCCGCTCGAGAATCTGCGAGCCGCTCAGGCGGCCGCAGAAGAGCTCAATGGGCTGGGAGCCGATGAGCTCCCCTACATGACAAGACGGATCCAGCAGCTGATCGACGCGGCTGCAGAACGGCACGAAGCCGGCGCCCGTGCTGATAGTCATCCCCCGCGCCGGGAGCACGCCGCGACATCCCGCTCGCCGACTGCGAGCGGCGCCCACCAGAAGAAAGACAAGGAGCCGGCTGCTAGCCGCAGCCGGACTCGCATCACCATCGAGCGCGACGCGGAAGGCCGCCCGCGAGCGGTGGAGCACCAAGGAAATCTGCCTCCTCCCCCGCCTCGAAGAGAAAGACGTCTCACCCCGCCGCCTATCACGCACCCGACTCTTGGTGACCAACTCGGCCGCCGAGAAGGAGTCGGCGAGAACGACGCCCGCCACCGGATCGACCGCCTTGCTCGATCCTTGGCGTTAGAAGAAGAAGACGATGTCGGCCCGCCATGTTTTGGCCCCCGCATCCGCGACGGGCCCTTCCCCAAAGGGTTCTCGCTCCCCAGAGACACGCCCAAGTACAACGGCTCAGTGAAGCCGGAAGATTGGCTCATCGACTACTCCACGGCCGTCAGCATAGCCAACGGCAATCGGCGCGTCGCCGTGAAGTAGGTCCCCCTCATGCTGCAAGGCACGGCGCGCACATGGCTCAACAGCCTCAAGCCCTACAGCATCAACAGTTGGCTGGACTTCACGGAAGTCTTCGTCCGCAACTTCACCAGCACCTACAAGCGGCCCCCAAGCCTCGCCAGCTCTCCCTCTGCGTCCAAGGACCCAACGAGTCGACCCGCGACTACCTCACACGGTGGGCTGAGCTCCGCAACTCCTGCGAGGGGGTGCACGAGGTTCAGGCCATCGAGTACTTCACCGCCGGGTGCCGAGAGGGCACCCTCCTCAAGCACCGACTCCTCTGCGACGAGCCGGCTACCCTCGACGAGTTGCTGGTCATCGCGGACAAGTACGCCACGGCCGACTCCTCGATGAAGACCGAGCTTCGAGTAGACGCCTCGGGAAAGGTGATTGCTTTGGCTCCCAAGACGCCGGCTGGCGACCCTAATCGGCGCCCCTACCAGAACGATCACAAGCGCAAGGCCCCCATGCCGACTTCCACCAGTCGGCAGGTGGCCACAGTTGAAGATGAGCAGCCCGAAGAGCGGCCTGCTCCCAAGAAGAAGGGCGGCAGGCCGGCTTGGCAGCCGGCTTTCTCTTACGAGCAGGCTCTTGACGCCCCCTGCAAGTTCCACAGCGGCGCGAAGCCGTCTAACCATATGACCCGAAAATTCCACCGGCTCACGCGAATCACCAAGGGCAAGGGATTGCTGCCGCCTCCGCCTCCCGGTCCGCCGCCTCCAGCCCCCCAGCAGCCGGCGGCTCGGCCGGCGGTCGGCGCCATCCAAGATGAATTCACTGAAGAGCACGCCGCCTACATCGTCTTCACCAGTCAAGCCGACGACAAGCGCAGTCGGCGCCGACAACATCAAGAAGTTAATGCAGTCACCTCTAGCGCCCCCGAGTTCATGCACTGGTCAGAGAAGCCAATCAGCTGGAGCCAGGCCGACCACCCAGTGGTGATGCCCTCCCTTGGCTCCTATGCACTGGTCTTGGATGTCACCCTCGCGACGGAAAGGCGAGCTGCCCGATTCTCCCGCGTCCTGATAGATGGCGGAAGCAGTATCAACATACTGTACCGCGATACCATGGAGAAGTTGAACATCAAAGCAAAGAAGCTTATGCCGAGCCGCACCGTCTTCCATGGTATCGTCCCCGGCTTGTCTTGCTCCCCAATCGGCAAGATTAAAATGGATGTTCTCTTCGGAGACAAAGATCATTTTCGCCGAGAAGCAATCTGGTTCGAGGTAGTGGATTTGGAGAGCCCCTATCATGCTCTGCTTGGCTGACCTGCTCTGGCCAAGTTCATGGTTGTGCCCCACTACGCCTACCTGAAGATGAAGATGCCGAGCTCGAAGGGGATCATCATGGTAGCCGACGATTACAAGAAGTCCATCGAGTGTGCCATGGCCAGCAGCCGGCTGGCCGAGTCCCTCGTGGTGGCAGAAGAGAAGAAGATGCTGGAGCGGGTTGTGGCCATGGCCGGCAAGCAGCCGGCCCTGTCCCCCAACCCCAAAGATTGTGATGCGCAGGGCTCCTTCCAGCCTGCCAAATAGACGAAGAAGATACCTCTGGACCCAGAGAACCCGGAGAGGTTCGCTGTCATCGGGGCGAACCTGGACAGTAAATAGGAAGGCGAGCTCGTCGACTTCCTCCGTGAGAATCGAGACATTTTTGCATGGTCCCCAAAGGACATGCCGGGTGTCCCGAAGGATTTCGCCGAGCACAAATTACATGTCCGCGCCGACGCGAAGCCGGTCAAGCAACCCCTCCGCCGACTGTCAGAAGAGAAGCGAAGAATCGTGGGAGAAGAGATAGCCCGGCTCCTTGCCGCTGGCTTTATCATGGAAGTGTTCTTTCCAGAGTGGCTTGCCAACCCAGTTCTGGTTCTGAAGAAGAATAACAAGTGGCGTATGTGTATAGACTACACCAGCCTGAACAAGGCCTGCCCAAAGGATCCGTTTGCTCTGCCACGGATTGACCAAGTGATAGACTCCACAGCCGGATGCGAGCTGTTGAGTTTTTTGGACGCCTATTCAGGGTACCATCAGATCAAGTTGGACCCAGCAGACCGCCTGAAGACTGCCTTCATCACACCATTTGGAGCTTTCTGCTACCTGACTATGACGTTCGGCTTGAGGAACGCCGGCGCCACTTTTCAGCGTTGCATGCAGAAATGCCTCTTGAAACAACTCAGCAGAAATGCCCACGTCTATGTAGACGACATTGTGGTGAAGACAGAGAAGCGCGGTACCTTGCTGGAAGACCTAAAAGAAACATTCGCCAACTTGCGCCGATTCCAAATCAAGCTCAACCCCGAGAAGTGCGTGTTCGGAGTACCAGCCGGCCAGCTGCTAGGCTTCCTGGTCTCCGAACGCGGCATCGAGTGCAACCCCGTCAAGATCAAGGCCATCAAGAGGATGGAGATTCCCACCAAACTGCGAGATGTCCAGAAGTTCACCGGCTGCCTGGCCTCCCTGAATCGTTTTATCAGCCGACTAGGAGAGAAGGCTCTCCCCCTGTACCGGCTCATGAAGAAGTCCACTCATTTCGAGTGGAACGACCAAGCCGACCAAGCCTTCCATGAGTTGAAGAAAATGCTGACCACTCCGCCTGTCCTGGCAGCGCCGACTGAAAAGGAGCCCATGCTCCTCTACATCGCTGCGACTAACCGAGTCGTCAGTACTGTTGTTGTGGTCCAGCGCCCGGAAGAAGGCCGAGCCCAGCTAGTCCAGAGGCCGGTGTACTACCTAAGCGAAGTGCTATCCAGCTCAAAGCAGAACTACCCGCACTACCAGAAGATGTGCTATGGGGTATACTTTGCCGCCAAGAAACTGAAGCCCTACTTCCAAGAGCACCCCATCACGGTCGTGTGCACCACCCCGCTCACCGAGATCATAGGCAGCCGGGATGCATCCGGCCGGGTGGCTAAATGGGCCATTGCGCTGGCGCCCTACACGATCTTCTACCAACCCCGCACCGCCATCAAGTCCCAAGCACTGGCCGACTTCCTCGTCGATTGGGCCGAGACCCAGTACCTACCGCCGGCTCCCGACTCTACCCATTGGCGGATGCACTTTGACGGGTCCAAGATGCGCACCGGCTTGGGAGCCGGCATCGTCCTCACCTCTCCCAAAGGCGACAAGCTCAAGTACACGCTGCAGATCCACTTCGCCGCCTCCAACAACGTGGCTGAGTATGAGGCGCTCGTACATGGGCTCCGGCTAGCCAAAGAACTCGGCATACGCCAGATCCTGTGTTACGGCGACTCAGACTTAGTGGTCCAGCAGTCATCTGGTGACTGGGACGCCAAAGACGTGAACATGGCAAGCTATAGATTCCTTGTCCAGCAGATCAGCGGATACTTCGAAGGGTGCGAGTTCCTTCACGTGCCAAGGTCCGACAACGACCAAGCAGATGCCCTAGCACGGATCGGCTCCACCCGACAAGCCATACCGACTGGCGTCTCCCTCTAGCGCCTCCTCAAGCCGTCCATCAAACCGTCTTCAGAGTCGGACTCTATCTTCGTACCGCCTGCGCCAGATGCAGCCGGGTCCGACTGGAGGAACCCCGCAGGCGGCACGGGGACTTCGACAACTGGCCCGGGGACTGCCGTAGTCGCACCCGGCCCGGGGATTTCAGAACCCGGCCCGGGGACTGCAGCAGTTGGCCCGGGGACTGCAACAACACAAGAAGCGGTGGCCGACTCCAATTCCACGCCACCCAACCCACCCACCCGAGTCATGGTGGCTACACTAACAGAAGAAGAAGTCACAGCTCCGTCATGGGCCCAGCCCATCCTCAAGTTCCTAGTCAGCAGAGAGCTGCCGGCTGATGAGATCTCAGCAAGACTAGTGCAACAACGAGCCGCAGCATATGCAATAATCAACAGAGAGCTTGTGAAGCGCAGCGTCACTGGAGTCTTCCAGCGTTGTGTCGAGCCAGAAAAAGGAGTGGCAATCCTCAAGGATATCCACCAAGGCGAATGCGGCCACCACGCAGCCTCAAGATCACTTGTGGCCAAGGCTTTCCGCCATGGTTTCTTTTGGCCGACTGCCTTGGAAGATGCCAAAGAAATAGTCAAGAGCTGCAGAGGATGCCAAGTTTTTAGTTCCAAGCAACACTTGCCGGCTTCTGCACTCAAGACCATTCCCCTCACCTGGCCTTTTGCCGTCTGGGGACTGGACATGGTGGGCCCTTTCAAGACAGCCCGCGGTGGCTTGACGCATTTACTTGTCGCTGTGGACAAGTTCACAAAGTGGATCGAAGCAAAGCCGATCAAGAAGCTGAACGGGCCGACTGCCATGACATTCATCACCGACATCACTACTCGGTACGGCGTGCCGCACAGCATCATCACCGACAACGGCACGAACTTCGCCAAAGGAGCACTGGCACGTTTCTGCGCGACGCAGGGCATCTGACTGGACTTAGCATCCGTTGCCCACCCGCAGTCAAACGGCTAGGTCGAGCGAGCAAATGGACTCATCCTCTCCGGCATCAAGCCCCGACTGGTTGTACCACTGGAGCGATCAGCCAGCTGCTGGCTCGATGAGCTGCCGGCTGTCCTATGGAGTCTGCGCACTACACCCAACAAGTCAACCGGCTTCACTCCATTCTTCCTCGTGTATGGTGCCGAGGCTGTCATCCCAACAGACATCGAGTTCGACTCGCCTTGGATCACCATGTACACGGAGGAGGAGGCCAAGGAATCAAGGGAAGACGGCGTCGACCTACTGGAAGAAGGCCGGCTGTTAGCACTCAGCCAGTCCGCCATCTACCAGCAAGGGCTGCGCCGCTACTACAACCGCAAGGTCAAGCCAAGATCCTTCCAAGAGGGCGACCTTGTGCTTCGGCTAATCCAGCGAACAGCCGGCCAGCACAAGCTCTCGGCCCCGTGGGAAGGCCCCTTCGTCATCAGCAAGGCACTAGGCAACGACTCCTACTACCTGACCGATGCGCAAAAACCAAGAGCACGCAAGAGAGACGACTCCGGCAAGGAGTCGGAACGACCATGGAACGCAAACCTCCTGAGAAGATTTTACAGTTGAAAGCAGTATGTATCATGCTACCCTTTTGTATTAAGTACAAACCAACAGGCCCCCCGAACAGTACTCGGGGACTGCCTTTTGTTTATCTATGAATGACAAGTGTCATATCCATGAATGTATTATTACATTTGATTTCTTGTTGGGCACCGGGTTCGACTAGTCGGCCCGGGGACTGGCTGCCTTGAGCTATATTAAAAGTTCTACCTGAAGTCAGACAAGTAGTGTGCCGACTCCCGAGTCCTCTCTTGCTGAAAGTCGCAGCTCGAAGAACCGACTGTCCGACTAGCAAGAGGCAAGGCAGAAAGGATGCCCACACGAAAAACGGCTAAGGACCAACGAACTTATATAGCAAAAAGACGGCCTCCAACCACGCTCGCCGGCTGCCAGAACAGCCGGCTGGCCGGCTTCCTAAAACACTTAGCTTTAGTCCAGCACAGCTAGAGTACTCCCCCCCCAATTGGCCAAGCACTCCTCCAGCTACAGATTGCAGAGCAACTGTCTGACTGGGGAGGCGGCAACCAAGGGAGGGCGGCAAAGGAAACAGCAGAAGGATAAAAAGCAAAGTACGAGGAAAAGCCAAATGCATGCATAAGTTATATATACATATAAAGGCCCCCCAACAGGCTGGCAATCGACATGGTTCGAATACACCCCCAGTGGGTGGAATTGTGCAGACTTAACAAAGCATTGTTCCAAAAGTGACAAGACGGGAAAACAAAAGATGGCAGACTAGACTAGGGCGCGGTGCGGAAGCCGAGCTGGTCGGTGGAGACGGCCTCGCCGGCTGAAGGAGTGGCCGCCTAGCGGGTCTCGGCTTGGTCACCACCGGTGGCAGGCGACGCACTCGCGCGTGACGTGGTGCTAGAGGCGCGGTCAGGCTGATGCTGGTCGGCTGCTCCACCAGCCGGCTCGGTGTCTTCACCTTCCTCCTCCTCCTCTTCGCCCTCATCGCTGGAGTTGATCTCCTCCGCCGAGTCTTCACCGTCTGCCGGGTTCAGCCCGAACCACTCCTCCGGCTGGGCGACACCGTTGTCATCTACCTCGGGGGCGAAGACGCTGGTGTCGGTGTAGTCGGCGATCGCCGAAGCCCGCCGGATGATAGCCGGCCGCGCCGGCTCCAGCTCCGTGTCGGCTTGCTGCCGCCAGGTAGCCAGCTGATCCAGGCTCAGGCCGGGATACCAGGCCTTGACGAACTCCAGTGCCCGCCTGGCGCCGGACCGAGCCGCCGAGGCCTTCCAGGCTTCGAAGCGGCCGACCGCCACCTCCAGCCAGTCGGCAGTTCGACTGGGGTGCGAGGAACCACTTGGCCGGGCCAGAGGGCGGCCAATACTTGCGCCCTGGCACGCTGAAGATGGCGGAGCAGTCGGTGAGCCGGCTGGATGCGGGCCTAGATCGCCAAGAGCTGCTCCTCCAGCGAACGGCCGGCGGTTGGCGAAATCTCGAAGCCAGCCTGCCTTCGTGCTTAGCGGCGGGCCTCGATGATCTGTTTGGCGGCGGTAGAATAGCCAGGGAAATACTCTGTGCAAGAAAGAAGAAGAAAAGAAGAGAAAAACACCAAGTCAGAAAGCGAGCCAAAAGCGGCAGACGGCAAGAAAGAACGAAGAAGTAGGCGGTTTACCATCAACCAGGTCTTCGATCTGACCATAGCCAGAGATCAGAGTTTGCCTCGCTTCAGCCCAGCCAGCCGCCTCCGTCTCGTACTCGGCCTGGAGGGCGGCCTCGCGGTCCTGCACCGCCTTCAGAGCCGCCTTGTGGCCTTCCTCCTGGTCGGCCAACTTCTTGGCCAGGCGGTCACGTTCCTGCACCAAGGCGGCAAGCTCGGCATCCTTGGCACGAAGGACAGTCTGAGACTCTCCCAGCTGTGCCCTCAGACCGGCGTTGGCCGCTTCAGAGATGGCAGAAGAAGAAATAACAGTAAGAGGAAGTCGTCAAGGAAGATCCGACCCGACTGTTCAGCAGTCGGCCCGAATCTCGGGGACTACACCCAGTGGGTGCGCTGACGCGCCCCCACATGAGATAAAGAACAAAGCACGTACCCCGGCTCTCAGTAAGGTCGGCGGTCTTCTGGGTCAGCTCCCGAGCCTGGGAGTTGAAGGCGGCCGCACGAAGATTGTGGTAGTCCTGCAAAATAGACAGAAGATCGAAGTAAGAACAAGAATAGCAAAGCCAAATCCACTAAGAAGTTCCAAGCCGCCTGCTCAGCAGCCGACTCAGAACTCGGGGACTACACCCAGTGGGTGCGCTGACGCGCCCCCACGGAAGAAACCAAGACCAAGAAGAAGCAAGATAAGAAGACTAACCCGGATGGCCGCCCGCGTCGCAAGGAACTCGTCGGTGTACTGCCTCAGCGCCGTAGCATGAGCCTGGAGCCGGGTCCGGACGTCCTGCGCGGCCATGTTCATCACGGCCGTCCCTCCGCCTGGCGTCCACCCCGAGGTAGCGCTGGCCACCTCCACATCCTGGGCCGACGAGCTGGAGCCCGCGGCCGGCTGCGGCTCCGACGCGGCCTTCTGTGGTTCTCACGCAGCCTTCCCCGCACGCCGGCTCGGCGGCATCCGGACCGCCAGCTCAGCCCTCGCGGCCGGCTCGGCCCCCGCCGACTGCGCAGGCGGCAGATCAGGCCGGCCGCCTTGAGCCGCCCCAGTCGGCGGGGTCGGCACCGGCGCCCTCTCCAAGACGGCGACGTCATCGTCCCTCTCCAGCCTTGGCTGGTCGTCGCCGGCTCCTTCCGGCGAGGGCTCCGGAGCCCCAGGTGCTATGACACGCAGCGGAGTGACCAACAAGGCCCCC
Organism: Aegilops tauschii subsp. strangulata; assembly: GCF_002575655.3. Lineage (NCBI taxonomy): Eukaryota > Viridiplantae > Streptophyta > Magnoliopsida > Poales > Poaceae > Aegilops > Aegilops tauschii. The sequence goes on from NC_053039.3 coordinate 379,636,421, forward strand.
TCCGCCGCCGCCGCAGCTGCAGCCTCCGCTTGGGCCTTGGCTGCGGCATCGGCACGCGCCTTCACCGCCTCCTCCTCCTGCGCCGCCTGGGCGGCGGCCGCCTGGGCGGCGGCCGCCTTCCGTGCCTCCGCCTCCCGCGCCTCCCGCGCGTTCCGTTCTGTCGCTTCCTGAAGGTCGGCACGGGGGTCCACGCGGCGAGTGGTGCTCCCAGACCCCCTCGGCGACTCGACGACGGAGGCAGCAGCCGCCCGCTCAAGCGATAACGGGGCTCTGTTTGTTTGGAGAAAAAGACAAGGGTTCAGGAACCACCATAGAAAAGAAAGAAAAAAGAGTATACAAAAGAATTCGAACTTACGCCGACACAGTCTGTGGTTGCTTCACCGTCTTGCGGAAGCGAGCCGCCTTCGCGGCCGCCTCCTCCCGCCTAGTCGCCGCCGCCCCACCCCTAGGTTTCATCGTCCGACTGCCGAACAAACCTTGGGTGGCGCGACGCTTTTGCCCGCCGCCCCGAGCAGGCGGTGCAGCGGAGGAACCCGCGCCGCATCCAAATGCCGGCCGGTGGCGCGGGACGACTTCGACCTCATCATCGTCCGGCCAGTCGTCGAAGGTGACTCCATGCCCGGAGCCGCCTGCCTCGCCGCCGGCTTGGCCTCCACCCGGCTCGGTGTTGTCGTCCATAGCGGCCGCCCCCAAGTCGGGGTCCTCCAGGTCGTGCTGCGTACGGTCGGGGACGAATCGGCGCTCCGCATCCGACCCGCTGGTAGGCCGAAGGAGAGGACTCTGTCGAAGACAAGCCGACTAGTCAGAGTCGGCCAAAGGAACTCGGCGACAAAGCTAAGAGAAAAAGAGAAGACAAGGAGAACATACCGTGGGCGGTGGATTAGCTCGGCTATATGGCTCCTTGCCGAACTGCCACTCTTCGGAGAGTTTGCAGTTCGCGAGGTAGTTCACCATATAGGCGACCTCTGCGTGCGGCATGTCCTTGGTGCACATCCGGCTCGGATCGAGCTGGCCGCTCATCTGACAGATCAGATGAGGGCGGCTCTGGAGCGGATGTACCCGGCGCGTGACGAAGGCGGCCAGCAGGTCGGGCCCCGTCAAGCCCTCCGACTGGGTCATCGCTCGCACTCGGGCGACGGCTGCGGATCCAGCCGGCGTCAGGGTCACGGCCCGGTAGGACCACTGGGGCCGCCTGCCCTTCGGTGGGCCGGCTACGTAAGCCGGCAGGTTGATGTAGTCGCCCTGCAGGGCGATGCTCCTGACGTAGAAATACGACTTTTGCCACAGCTTCACCGACTGGATCAGCGTGATGATGGGGAAGGGGTTGTCGGCAGCCACCCTCCGCCCCGCAATGAAGGCGCCAGTCTGAGCCAGCACGCCCCGCGAGCGCGTGCCCAGCTTGGACTGGAAGAACTCCCCCCAGAGCTCGAGGGTGGGGAGGACGCCGAGGTAGCCTTCGCACAGGGTGACGAAGGCATACAGCAGCACCACCGCGTTCGGGGTGAGGTGGTGCGGCTGGAGCTGGTAGAACTCGAGCCAAGAGCGGAAGAAGGCGCTCACAGGCAGGCCAATCCCGTGCAAGAAATGCGAGACGGACCTCCACCTTGTCCGCGCTGGGCAGCCGCCGCGTCTTGCGGAGGAATTCAATGTGATCTTCGTGGACGTTGGAGCCATCCCAATCCCTGCCATATTGCTCCGTGGCGGGAGGCATGGTGAACACGAGCGCGGTGGCGGAGGAACGTGTAGTGGAAGAGTGCGGCGGCGAAGCGCTGTTGCAAGAAACGGCAAGAGAAAGAAGATGGTGGAAGGAGGAGGAGCGTGCGAAAGCCTGCCGCCCTCCCTCTCCCCTACTTATAGCTTCGCGAGGTGAAGCCGGGGAGGCCGGATGTGGGGTGAGACGTGGGATTAACTGCACCCACTCCCCCCACGCCTCGCGATTATTACGCCCTAAAAGCGTGCCGAAACTGCCGCAAGGAGACGTGCGGGCGGTTTCGGGCTGCAGAGAATCCGCGCCTGGGCCCGGGCGTGGACGTGGCGGGCCCCCGCCCTGCGGTGACGTCCCGTCGCGCGCGTGGGCTGGCAGGCTTTCTGGCCGAGAGAGGCCACGTGGTTCACAGACGGCAAGTGGCCAGCCCGCGGCCCGGAGCACATACTGGCAAGCTCCTGCCCTCCGACTCCGGAGTTTTCGACCAAGGCGGCGCGCCTAACCAAAGCCGGCTCCCAGCTGCCGACTTGTCAAGATAGGAAGCTGATCGAGCTTCTCAACTCCTACCCAACCTCGAAGCCCAATCAGCTTCGGGGACTACTGTCGGAGTAAATGGCCACGGGTAGCCTGACCGACTGTCCCTGGCTCTTCTAAAAAATTATCAGGCCTTTGGGCCTTCAAGCACTCCAAGCATTGGGCCACCTCCCCTGGCCGGCTACCTCTGAAGCCGGCTCGTGGAAGGCGGCCCGGCCTCAGCAACCTCCCCGCAGGACGACCACGGGATGGCCGACTCCAGGAAGGCGGCCTCGAAGAGCACCGACTCCAAGAAGCCGGCCAAGACCGCAACCACCAAAGCTACGCCTCATAACGGCTACAAGACGGGGTGTGGCCGCAGTGTGGCCCACTACCCCCGAAACCCGAGGCAGGCATGGCCACAGGACGTCGTACGGGACGGCCATCTCCCGTCCGGCTCGGCACTGTAGCCATGCTAGCCTCGACGTCACCCACAGCCGACGCCAGTACGGCCCACGGGTGGCGGGTCCCTTCAGCCAGAGAGAGACGCGGAGGCGGCCCGGCCTCCCCCAGTCGGCCAAGGGCGTAGCCGGCTCCCAGAAGTCGGCTACCCCCTCCCTCGAAGCAAGTGCCACATTAAGGAGATAAGACTAGGTAAGGCAGCAGTGAGAGCCCTCGAGGCGGCCCACTGTAGCCACGCTTACCTCAACGAAGCCCTCGTCATCAGGGGCGAGGCAACAGTAAGCAGCCACCGACAAGACCCTAGGCAGTGGGGCCGGCCTGTCGACCAAGAGGCCGGCAGCCGGCGGGACCCACCAGTCGGCGGGCCCCAACAGCCGGCGGAGAAGCCGGCGAGCATAGACACTGACGGCTGGGACCAGTGCCCAGCCGGATTACAATTGTACCCCCGGGGGGTAGGCCTATATAAACCCCCCGGGGCACCCATGCAAAGGGTTAGCTTCTGAGCATAGCACACACACCATAGAGAGAGAGAGAAGCAAGAGCTAGCCTTGTTCTTCTTCTCCCTTGAACCCAACAGCTCTAGGAGCGATTGTAGCTACTTTTCCTGATCTAGTGATCATGCGGAGACCCCGCAGAGCAGGACTAGGGGTGTTATCTCCTCGGAGAGCCCCGAACCTGGGTAAGATCCGCCGGCGTGCATGTCTTCGCCTCATCCCGTTTCCAGGCACCGGCGACGTCTTATTGGCACCCACAATGATAAGCCACCCGTTGGCATATGTCGCACCTACCACCCGACAATAATGGAGTTTAATTGTTAAACAATAGCAATTTTGTCTCATGCAAGAGCCTGGCTAGTACTCCAAGGAACCGCACCACGCGAGCGTTCGCAACTGCCACGTTCGGGTTGCGCTTGGCTCTTCGCCTCTTCGAGAAGACGAACAATGATGTTCTTCCTACTTCTACAGTATCGAATCCACTGCTGCATGTCCGTCCACCTCGTGCGGGAGGGATAGCGTGTAGCGAAAGCTTCTACTTACTGCTCCTGCCTTTGCGTCTATGACAGGTGGGCCCAACAGGTGGTTGGCCCTCCTGTCATGGAGCCAAAGGCAGGTGCAGTTAAGGCACCGGAGCTCAGTCCGCGAGGGAGAGGGCGTTGTAGTAATCAAATTTCTCGGTCTTGTACGAGTTGACGCGTAACATCAAAGCACTGCACTCGATATAAGTCTTTTTACACATTTAAAATGGACTACTTCGTATGTAGGAGTAGACATATTCTGCTTCGTATGTAGTCACTTGTTGCAATCTCTAAAAAGACTTATATTTGGAAATGGAGGGAGTACAACGCATGCATGCATGCCGTGACTTTCCTTTTGATACTTGCATGTGTTGATTTGATGCACCTTGCCAAATTTTGTCTATAAATTTAACTAACCAAATTTTCATGCATGTCACAAAAAATTACGGGGCTGTTTGGATTGTGACTATGTTTGTCTTATGTTGCCACATTATTTTTCCCACACTTGCCTAACCTGAGTTGCTCAAATTGTTAGACACACTTTGGCTTGCCTAAGGGAATCTTGCCACAATTTTTGTGTCTATGACATGCGGGGTTCACTGCTAATAAAAAATTCTTGTCTTAGGTGTGGCTTATAAAAAAGACTTATATTTAGGAATGGAGGGAGTAGAAAATATAAATAATAATGCATGTTGGGGCAACCCACGTTTCCGCTAATTTTAGCCGTGGGTTGTTCACAATTTTTACGAGGGGTTGGTTGTTCATTTAATGGAGGGACTTGTAGTACCAGACTTGAACGATACAAAGTGCGACCTGGCACACCGTAACACCACTTGGAACAAGCGGGTAGCTATCTCAAAAAACAATCAACAACTAAAAAACCCGCGACCTGGCATGTAGTAGTCCACAATTTTAAACGATTGTTTTGATGGAGTGAAAAAGGAAAACTACCCCACTACGTATATATAGGCCGGAGCCTCCGCGCTGGCTTGCTAGGGTTGCTCTATTCACACACTCACATCCTCTCCAGATCTAAACAAGATAGGGGTAGTAACACTGTCTTTCTCCCTTCAAAAACACTGGCTTTCTATCCTCACCGCTGGTTACAGATCCGGACGTATCCCCCTCCGCTGGTGAAGGGGAGGAGGGGCAGCGTTTAGGCCGTCGTCGACAGCGAGCGAGGAGACCCACTGCCGGCCGCACCGTTATCTCTGGCCGAGCACCGGCGCGGGAGGTCCTCCGATCCCTTCGTCGTTGCTTGTGGGCGGATCCGGCCTCCCGCCGCCCACCTATCCACATCCCGACGACCTTCAGGTATATCTTCGTTCGAAACCGCCTTAGCTCTACCCCAGCTCACTACATCGCTGCATGTGCATCATTTTCTACCTCTCAGCCGCTCTCGATCGGATGGTCCAACGTCACATTTTTTTTTCTTCTATTGTTAGAGGTAAAGCTACTTCATGGAGTCGAATCTTGTACTCCCTTCGTCTGAAAATACTTGTCATTGAAATGGATGTGTCTAGATGTATTTTAGTTCTAGACACATCAATTTTGATGACAAGTAATTCCGAACGGAGGGAGTACTTGGTTCAAACAAGAAATAAAGTGGGGGTGGGGGAATTTAGTATGTACTCCCTCCGTTCAGAATTACTTGTCTTGGAAATGGATGTATCTAGATCTAAAATACATCTAGATACATCCATTTTTGCGACAAGTAATTCTGAACGGAGGGAGTACAGCGGACTTGGTACAAACAGGAAGGAAAGGGAGTGAAAGTAGTACAGACTGGTCATCCAACCGGTCTCTTGGTCGAAAAGGGAAATATAGGGGTAACGCTGTACACAGTGGTATGACCAGGACTAGATTTTCCATCCACACATAGGAGTACGTGGCTAGAATGAACAAAAATGGGACCAACCCAGATATGTTTCTTGGATGTTTGTTTCTCGGGGCAACAAACTATGAATCACCACTTTATGCCCCTGTTTACGTACATGGTGCTGGACTGCTGGTGCACCCACTGTCCCATGCCCTTATACCAAATATTTAGGCTCCATTCGGAATAAAGGGGCAGAAACATAGGTCTTGATGAAAATAGAGGAATAGGAAAGGAATGTAGGTATAAAACTATGGAACAGCGAACCGGAGGAAACTCTCAAGAGAATGTGTTCGGATGGACTACGAAATGTACAAATTTGTTTTTTTAGAGTAGCATGCTTGGCAGTATGAGATGCTATTTGTTTATTCAGCTGCACAGTGACTACTCTTGTCCTCACCTCACGTACCACACATAGGTTGATTTTTTTATTCTGGCAACACAGCACATCAACCTGTCTAATGCACGGCAGCGAGCGCCTGCCTCCGGCTTCCGCCCAAAAAATGAGCAGCGCGTGGATGTTTCTAATCCTATGGAATCAGTACTACCAGACCAGCTTTCCTATGAAACACTATTCACCTTTCCCATGTTCCGAACGGTTGGAAGGGAAAGAATACCGTAGGAATTGTGTTCCTACGAAAATCCTGCATCAAACCTGTGAACCGAACGCAGCCTTAGCTGTTCTTAATCTAATGTCCCTGGTAAAAATGAAGCCATGCCACTGTTATAAGCCATGACAAGTTTAGCAAATGTTTTTGCCTGTAATTGTTTGAGACTCTGACTATTTCCTCTGTGCCTTTTTGTGCAAACAGGGATATCCAATTCATCTGGTTGCTGTTGTGACCTTTTGGTGCACTGCACAAAACTCTTCTTAAAAGAAGTGACTTTTGTGTTGTTTAACTGGAATGTCAGAATGGAACAGTTGGTTCATTTTGGTGGAACTGCACAAAGGGAGATCTGTGTTCCAATCCTCATCATCCATATTGGCGCCATAACCTTCCTTTAGGTAAGAATGATATTTAAAGCATGTGTTCATCTCTATTTTCTGACTGCCATGAGAAAATAATGCTATTTTTTACTAGTACACTTGTACTCCCTCACTGACAAAACCAATTCTGAATGAGAAGGCCAATCATGTACTTGGTTTCACCAACCGGTGAGGAGAAAGAGAAACAGAGCATGAAGAGGAAAAAGAAGAAAAATAAACAGTGCCAAGGCGATCTTGCTGAAGCCAGAGGCCTCGGTCGAGGCCATTCAAGGGCTCCGGCAATGACTACCTTACATGTGAGACGATCCTCCAGGGAGCCCTTCCACTTCTGCTGTCTCACTTAATTAATTAGGAGTACTTAAGTGCCACTAATTTATTACTGCCTAATTTTCTTGTTGGAGTTAAACAAATCTTTAGTAGGACCCTATGCTGAATCATGTACGTGTGTATGTTTGTCTATGGAGGTGAATCATGTGGTGGAGCAGGGAGGGAATATTATTAGTGTCATGACATAATAGTGATGTTCTTTTGCATGTCAATTTATTGCCATTGGTTCAACGAGGCAATGTTTTGCGTATTGTCCATCATGAATTTGATGCTACTGTTTGAGTAATATGCTAATGTCTTCCTATCCTTTCTCACTAAGCTAATGAAGGTTTCACCTTGTTCCTACTTGTGCAAACAGAGATCATGTTGTGCCAATCATACATTTTAGTGGAACTACACAAGACAATACAATGAACTGTATCCCAGCCAGTGCTTTAACTCTGCTGGAAGTTCTTGATAATCTTTCGATATAATCTCAGCACTGGTAAACAAGAGTGATTTCAACCATACATTTGAAGTGCACAAAAATATATACTATTGTGTGATTCCAGTGAGTGCTTTATCATCTCTTATGGGACTACATGAATAAGCTTTTTTTCTCAGGTTGGTACGGGCCTAAGGCCTTCATCCATATTAGTTTGCTGTCATCTCTATTTGTATCGTGCTACTGTCATGAGAAACTCCTTTATCTTTGCACATTAAAGTTTTGCAACCTATGATAAATGGCAATGCTTTGAGTGTGGATTTGAGCTAATTGGCACTGATTAAATAAACTAATACCTCTCTTTAAGCAAGACTACTATGTTGCTAACTTTACCCATTAAGATAATGAGGGTGCTTCTGTTTGTTAGTGTATGTTTCATCAACTAGTCCCACTATTACAGTAATCTCACTCTCTCAATATATGTGCCAACAGGGATGCTCGATTTTGGTGGAACTGCACAAAAACTTTGGGTGCTTCATTGCCTCGACAGCTTCCGTCCTTTCCTGTCAGTCGCTAATCTCCGCTTGCTTTCTTCCTTTGCTGTCAGTCGCTTGGCTTATCTCGGCTTCCAGTCAAAGGAAATAGTAATTGATATGCTACCTCACACAGGTTGGTACTGGTCTTTATCCTGATTATTGTGCCTGTCATATGTATTGGTAATTTGGTATTGTGCTACTGTTTGCCGATTTCATAAAGGAGTAATTTGGAGCCTGAACTCGCAGGCAAATCATTACATCGGGTGGTTTTAGTAGAACTGCACAAAATGATCAGATGGACAGGTACTTATGCTGCTGCTATGTACTCCAAAGTTCACTCAGACAAGCATCGATGTTGACAAGAAGTGCCTATATTCATTCGAGTATCAACCGACGTCAACCAATTGTCAAACTCCAAGTATTAGGAGAGTGAACGCCAAAAATATTGCTTGGTGCATAGCCCAGAAAAACGCAGTCCAGGCTTTGGTCCCAACTTGTGCCTTTTGGTTATCGGCACATATGATAGCGAACTATATGGCATGGAGTCTAAAGATTCCAGACAAGTTGGTTGACGCGTATATTCATCTGGCACTTATCAGTCTGCACGCCAAGGATGCTCCATTTCAGTTGAACTGCACAAAAAATTTGGGTGTTTCATTTTCTCAACCGCCTCCTTTCTCGTCTGCAATGTAGAATTTTGGCGAGATACAGGACCAAGATGAGCCAGTAAACTAGTTGGATGAAAGTAGTGGCCAAGTTGCTCAAACCTCCCTCGGCACGAGGCCACTATTTGAGGATAAACCTACAAGCAAAGTTCAGATTGTCTGTGCTGCCTCTTATGTACTCGAAAGTTTACTCGTACAAGAACTAACTTTAGCAAGAAGTACCTCCGATTGAACACCATTTACCAGTCTGTACCCTAGGTAATTAAAGTTCATCCATGGATCATATTGGCTGTGATCTCAATCATTTGGATGCATAAACATACTGAACATGTGTATATCTGAATCTTTTTGTGAATTATGTATGAATATTGTCGTGTGATCTATCAATCATTTGGATGCATAGATATGCTGAGCTTGTGTATATATGAATCTTTTGAGTTGTTGATAGTGAATGTTGGCTATGAATATGAACGTGTCCTGTGAACCTGAGTTTGATATGAATCTTTACCTTTTCTGGTGTATTTGTGTGTGAACTTGTTAGTATGCCTACTGTGGGGTATAAAACGCAGGTCTCTTATAAAAGTAATGCTGTGTCCAATTTATGTTTTCCCTTCTAACCACATTATATATATTTATATTATTACTATTATCGTATATTTTATAGAGACTTATATATACATTATAAAAACATCCCACGTGTTATTAACTTATAAAAGTAAATGTTTAACGGAAGTTGGCAAGGAAAATCCTGGTTGTTTTTGACTCACAGGGAAGGAAAATCCTGGTGATTGCGTACAAAAGCTTGCGAAGATTTTAAGGACCAATTTAATAATAACGCGCTCATTTTTATTTTGAGCAATAACTCGCTAATTTCTTAATTATATATATATATATATATAATGTGCCTCTCCGGTTTATTCTTTGATATTAATTGCTCCTTCTAACACAACATCATATATATAACGAGCCCACCTAATACGTGTATTTCAAGGAAGTGCAAATGGGCTGGGTTTTCTTAGAAAATATAAATGGGCCTGAGTGACGCGAAATTATTTGTTCACCCAGCCCAGCAAATGGACTGTACATTCTAGAAAACATGGGTTAAATATATGCCACATTTTTGCAGGCTGACATGTGGGCCAACAGGTCGAAGCCTACGCAGGGCGTTGTCAACTTGGTCAACAAATGATTGTGTCATCCATAGCCATTGGAATTATATCCAACGGCCGGCATGCACCTTCAATCTCTCGTCTTCTTCCTCCAGCGTCGCCGGGACCGCCTGGTCTGGCCTCCGGCGGCTGGCGGCTCTGCTTAGCACACATCGCTGCGAAGCGCTACCCCACCGCCGGCCAGGCTATCCCTCCACCCCTCGACACCTCCTGTTATTCTCCACAGACTACAGCCCGACCCCGCAAAAGAACCAGTTATAACCCTTCTCCTCCTCTCAATCTGCGACTCCACTGCCGCGTTTTCCCATCTCTGAGTCATTCCCGTCCGGGGCCTCGCCGTCGTCCACCGCCTCGCTGCGTTCGGTGCGGCGTGGTCAACAAACGAGAGTCATCGGAAGAGGACTGTACGTCGAGAGCTTGACGGCTGGGACCCACGAGGTCCATGGTCGCACGCAAGGAAAGTTCCTCCTTATTAAGCTGAAAAAAAATGTTTCCTCCACCTGACAGCTGGGACCCACTGGCTGTATCTTTGCACGGAAGGAAGTGCCTCCTGGTTTTGCGAAAAAAATTATTCATCCCGTTGACAGCTGGGACCCATCAGATTTGGTGACTGACATGTGGGCCTACTAAGCGGACATGTACGCACGGCTTTGTCAACTTAATCAACAAATGATTCTAGCAGCTGGACCATTGGATGTTAATCCAACAGCCGTGCTCCTTCTTCAACCTCTGTTCTTGCTCCTGTCTCCCGTGGGCGGCACCGCGACTGTGCTGCCGCGCACCCGAACCAGTGAAGTTTCCCACTCCTCTCCATCTGCAACTCCACTGCTGCGTCTTCCCCATCTCCGGGTCGTTCCAGTCTGGGTGCGCTCGGCACGGTGTGGTCAACGTGGTCAACAACCGAGAGTCATCGGAAGATGACTGTACGTGAGAGGCTGACAGTGGGGACGCACCACGCCCATGGACGCATGCATGCAACGGAACGCGGCGAGGTCAACGCAGTCAAGGAATGACTTCCATCGGAAGTATACTGTACGTGGAGAGTCTCAGCTGGGTCCACGGCCGCAGCAAGTAAGTGCCTCCTTATTACGCGGAAAATAATGATTCCTCCAACTGACCGCAGGGACCCACTGGACGGGCCACCGTATTTTGTGAAAAAAACGTTTGCCCCCTGACTGCTGGGACCCACCTGACGGGCCACCGTATTTCGCGAAAAAAACGTTCCCCCCGCTGTCAGCTCGGACCCACCGGAAGTGCCTCCTTATTACGCACAAAAAAATGAATACTCCCCCGGCTAGCTGGGACCCACCTTGGTGGGAGGCTGACTTGTGGGCCTACTAAGTTGACGGGGACGAAGGGATTTGTCAACTTAGTCAATATGAACGATTATTGCTCCAGTGACCGTATGATGTCCATCCAACGGCCGTAGTGCTTCTTCAACCTCTGGTCTTCTTGCTCTAGCCGCCCAAAGCAGCGCCGGTCGTGCCGCATGCTCCTGCCTCCCGTGGCCAGCTGTGCTGCCACGGAGGCCTCACCGCCCCCTACTATTCCCACCACTGGCCAGGCCCTGCGGCGACGGTAGCCTCACACCGCAGCCGAACCAGTAAACCCTCGTACTCCTCTCCGCGCGGGCTTCCACTGCCGCGTCTTCCCCGGCTCCACGTCGTCCCCTTCCTAGGCCTCGCCGTCGTCCACCGCCGTGGTGCTCTCCGCGCGGCGTGGTCAACGTGGTCGAGGAACGACTTCCATCGGAAGAGTACTGTATGTGGAGAGGCTGACAGCTGGGTCCAGGGCCACAGCCCAGTTTTTTTTTTGTGATTTGCCAAGTAAGTCGCTTTGTCAGGCCTGTTGGGCTACAAATCTTTCAAGACGAGGAGAGCTTTCATTCGGCTGGCCGAGAAAATGGCCCATCAGTAATGAGAAATGGGTTGTACATTTTTAAAACACATCAAACCGGCAATTAGTTTCAAATATCTTTTTTTCCTTTCGAGATTTTAAATTACATTAATTTTTATGCATGGAGAATTTGTTGGATTTTATATTGATATACATTTATTTTTAAAATCAGTTTGAATGTAAATCGAAATTTCGGGATTAAAAACAGTTCGGACCGCACCGAAATATGCAAAATTTCGTATAATTTTTTAACCGTGGCCACAATATGGGCTGTAATGCTAACAAAAAGAATATGGGCTCCAAAAAAACCTTAATAATTAGCAAATGGGCTGTAAATTATTAGAAATAATGGCAGATGGGTTGTATGCTGTTTTCCACAGATTTGAGGCTTTCCTAAAAAAGGGTTGACGCACAAGAACTGACTGTTGGATGGCCATCCAACGGCCGTCGTGCTTCTTCAATCTCTGCTCTTCCTGCTCCAGCCGCTCAAACAAGCGCCGGCGGGACTGCCTGCTCCCTCCTCCCCGCGGCCGGCTCTGCTGCCGCGCAGGCCTCACCGCCCCACCATACTCCTAATGCTGGCCTAGCCATCCCTCTACTCACCCACACCTTCTGTTATTCTCCGGTGACGGCAGACGAACCAGTAAACCCTCGTACAGTCATACTCCCCTCCGCGTGGGAAACAACTGCCGAGTCTACCCTGCCTCCTTGTCATTCCCTTCCTAGGCCTCGCCGTCGTCCACCGCCCTGGTGCTCTCGGCGCGGCCTGGTCAACGTGATCAACGACCGACATGTATCTGAAGTGGACTGTACGTGGAGAGGCCGACAGTTGGGTCCACGGCCGCATGCAAGAAATGCCTCCTTTTTACGCGCAAAATAATGATTCCTCCACCTGACATTAGGGACCCACCGAAAGGGCCTCTGTATTTCGCGAAAAAAACGTTACCGCCGCTGACAGATCGGACCCACCAGCTATATCTTCGCACGCAAGGAAGTGCCTCCTTATTACGCACAAAAAAATGAATACTCCCCTTGCTAGCTGGGACCCACCATGGTGGGAGGCTGACTTGTGGGCCTACTAAGTTGACTGGGACGGGGGCCTTTGTAAACTTTAGTCAATATGAACGATTCTAGCTCCAGTGACCGTACGATGTCCATCCAACGGCCGTAGTGCTTCTTCAACGTCTGGTCTTCTTGCTCCAGCCGCCCAAAGCAGCGCCGGTCGTGCCGCATGCTCCTGCCTCCCGTGGCCGGCTGTGCTACCGCGGAGGCCTCACCGCCCCCTACTATTCCCACCGCTGGCCAGGCCCTGCGGCGACGGCAGCCTCACACCGCAGTCGAACCAGTGAACCCTCGTACTCCTCTCCGCGTGGGCTTCCACTGCCGCGTCTTCCCCGGCTCCACGTCGTCCCCTTCCTAGGCCTCGTCGTCGTCCACCGCCGTGGTGCTCTCCGCGCGGCGTGGTCAGCGTGGTCAAGGAACGACTTCCATCGGAAGAGTACTGTACGTGGAGAGGCTGGCAGCTGGGTCCACGGCCACAGCCCAGTTTTTTTGTGATTTGCCAAGTAAGTCGCTTTGTCAGGCCTGTTGGGCTGCAAATCTTTCAAGACGAGGAGAGCTTTCATTCGGCTGGCCGAGAAAATGGCCCATCAGTAATGAGAAATGGGTTGTACATTTTTAAAACACATCAAACCGGCAATTAGTTTCAAATATCTTTTTTTTCATTTCGAGATTTTAAATTACATTAATTTTATGCGTGGAGAATTTGTTGGATTTTATATTGATATACATTTATTTTTAAAATTAGTTTGAATGTGAGTCGAAATTTCGGGATTAAAAATAGTTCGGACCGCACCAAAATATGCAAAATTTCGTATAATTTTTTAACCGTTGCCACAATATGGGCTGTAATGCTAACAAAAAGAATATGGGCTCCAAAAAAACCTTAATAATTAGCAAATGGGCTGTAAATTATTAGAAATAATGGCAGATGGGTTGTATGCTGTTTTCCAAAGATTTGAGGCTTTCCTAAAAAAAGGGTTGACGCACAAGAAGTGACTGTTGGATGGCCATCCAACGGCCGTCATGCTTCTTCAATCTCTGCACTTCCTGCTCCAGCCGCTCAAACAAGCGCCAGCGGGACTGCCTGCTCCCTCCTCCCCGCGGCCGGCTCTGCTGCCGCGCAGTCCTCACCGCCCCACCATACTCCCATCGCTGGCCTAGCCATCCCTCTACTCACCCACACCTGCTGTTATTCTTCGGCGACAGCAGACGAACCAGTAAACCCTCGTACAGTCGTACTCCCCTCCGCGTGGGAAACAACTGCCGAGTCTTACCTGCCTCTGTGTCGTTCCCTTCCTACGCCTCGCTGTCGTCCACCGTCCTGGTGCTCTCGGCGCGGCCTGGTCAACGTGGTCAATGACCAACATGCATCTGAAGTGGATTGTACGTGGAGAGGCCGACAGCTGGGTCCACGGTCGCACGCAAGGATATGCCTCCTTATTACGCACAAAATAATGATTCCTCCACCTGACATCAGGGACCCACCAAAAGGGCCTCTGTATTTCGTGAAAAAACGTTACCGCCGCTGACAGCTCGGACCCACCAGCTATATCTTCGCACGCAAGGAAGTGCCTCCTTATTACGCACAAAAAAAAGAATACTCCCATCGCTGGCCTAGCCATCCCTCTACTCACCCACACCCGCTGTTATTCTCCGGCGATGGCAGACGAACCAGTAAACCCTCGTACAGTCGTACTCCCCTCCGCGTGGGAAACAACTGCCGAGTCTTCCCTGCCTCCGTGTCGTTCCCTTCCTAGGCCTCGCCGTCGTCCACCGCCCTAGTGCTCTCGGCGCGGCCTGGTCAACGTGGTCAAGGACCGACATGCATCTGAAGTGAACTGTACGTGGAGAGGCCGACAGCTGGGTCCACGGCCCCACGCAGGGAAATGCCTCCTTATTACGCACAAAATAATGATTCCTCCACCTGACATGAGGGACCCACCGAAAGGGCCTCTGTATTTCGCGAAAAAACGTTACCGCCGCTGACAGCTTGGACCCACCAGCTATATCTTCGCACGCAAGGAAGTGCCTCCTTATTACGCACAAAAAATGAATACTCCCCCTGCTAGCTGGGACCCACCATGGTGGGAGGCTGACTTGTGGGCCTACTAAGTTGACTGGGACGGGGGCCTTTGTCAACTTTAGTCAATATGAACGATTCTAGCTCCAGTGACCGTACGACGTCCATCCAACGGCCGTAGTGCTTCTTCAACCTCTGGTCTTCTTGCTCCAGCCGCCCAAAGCAGCGCCGGTCGTGCCGCATGCTCCTGCCTCCCGTGGCCGGTTGTGCTGCCGCGGAGGCCTCACCGCCCCCTACTATTCCCACCGCTGGCCAGGCCCTGCGGTGACGACAACCTCACAACGCAGCCGAACCAGTGAACCCTCGTACTCCTCTCCGCGCGGGCTTCCACTGCCGCGTCTTCCCCGGCTCCCCGTCGTCCGCTTCTTAGGCCTCGCTGTCGTCCACCGCCCTGGTGCTCTCGGCGCGGCGTGGTCAACGTGGTCAAGGAACGACTTCCATCGGACGTGGACTGTACGTGGAGAGGCTGACAGCTGGGTCCACGGCCGCAGCAAGGAAGTGCCTCCTTATTACGCGGAAAATAATGATTCCTCCACCTGACAACTGGGACCCACCGGACGGGCCACTATATTTCGCGAAAAAAAGTTTCCCCCTGACTGCTGGGACCCACCAGCTACATCTTCGCACGCAAGGAAGTGCGTCCGGGCAAAAAAGAAAACAATTCGCCCCCCTGACTTCTGGGACCCACCAGCTACATCTTCGCAGGCAAGGATGTGCCTGACAGTCGGGACCCACCTGGTCGAAGCGTACGTAGCATTGTCATTCTGGTCGCGAACGTGTACGTACATACTGGTCGATGTAGAGGCGCGCACGTGTCGTAGTAGAGGCGCACACGTAGCATGTACACGTACGTACAGCGGCCAGTGTGCAAGAAAGAAAATACGGCCACGTACGTACATACGGACAGGGTCTCGAACGCCTACACGCGCATACGTACGGCCAGAGCTCGTGTACATGGCTGGGTCGGAACGGAGAAACAGCATCGTCGTCGTGTTCATGGGGAGCCAACCGGCTGGGTCGGAATGGAATGCGTCGTCGTCTTCATCGGGAGGGCTTGGACGGAACAGCCGATGGAAACGAGGCCTGGCGTACCGCAGAACGGAGGAAACGGCCTTGTGTTCGACCGGCCACGTTTGAAACGGGATCTTGTTCATCGGGAGGGGTCTGGCGTACCGCAAAACGGAGGAAACGGACCTCCTACGGTCGAAACGGGGGTCCTGTTGATCGGGAGGGGTGTGGCATACCGCAAAACGGAGGAAACGGACTTTTGTTGGAGCGCTACGGTCGAAACGAGGGGTCCTGTTCATCGGGAGGGGTGTGGCGTACCGCAAAACAGGACTCCACGGGACACTGTTCATCTCCACCGTCGACCCCCTCCCGCCTCCACGGGCTACTGTTCATCCACCGTCGACCTCCTCCAGCCTCCACCTGTGACTGTTCATCCATGGGCTCCTGTTCATCCAGCCTCCACCACGCGCTACTCCACCGGCTACTGTTCAACCAGCCCTCTCCACGGGCTCCTATTCAACCACCCCTCCACGGGCTACTGTTCATCCAGCCATGCACCGTCTACTGTTCATTCTGCCCTCCACGGGGTGGTCCTGTTCATCCTGCCCTCCACAGGGTCCTGTTCATCCAGCCCCAACCGGCTCGATCGATCGGGGTCCTGTTCATCCAGAGGCAAGACCACGGGGTCCTGTTCATCCACCACCACCGGGAACTGTTCATCCAAACCCCCCAGGAACGCTCACAGTTCATCCAGAGGCAGCATCGATCGGCTTCAGTTAGCAGCAGTAGCGAAGGAATCGCTCGATCGGGTTCAGTTAACAGCCATCGATCAATCGCTCGGGTTCAGTAACGTGTAGCCTGCAGTGCAATCACTCGGGTTCAGTTAGAGCCCAACGCCTCGCTCGGGTTCAGTTAGAGCCAACGCCTCGCACACACGCGCGTACGTGTATGAGAGAAATGCGCATCGCTCGGTCCCCGACCTCCCACCATAACCGGGAATTCCCCGAAATTTTCCTCGCCCTCGCTTCTACCACGGTTTTTTCCGTCATGGATGGCCCAAAGAATGTCATGCAGCTGCGTCTCCGGCCCGCCCAGGACGAAAAGCCCATTTTCTGTCATGATTTTTTGTCATAGAAGTAGGAGCCCACCACATCTATGATGATATCGGGTTTTGTCACAATTATCGTCATAGAAGTGTCATATGTATGACAGAAAAAAATTCGTTCGGCCCAAAATGTCACGGATGTCTCTTTTTTTGTAGTGTTGGGAATCTATGCATAGGGGTTTGCACACGTTTTCGTCTTGACTCTCCAGTAGAAACTTTGGGGCACTCTTTGAAGTTCTTTGTGTTGCTTGAATAGATGAATCGAAGATTGTGTGATGCATATCGTATAATCATACCCACGGATACTTGAGGTGACATTGGAGTATCTAGGTGGCATTAGGGTTTTGGTTGATTTGTGTCTTAAGGTGTTATTTTACTACAAACTCTAGGGATGTTTGTGACACTTATAGGAATAGCCCAATGGATTGATCGGAAAGAATAACTTTGAGGTGGTTTCGTACCCTACAATAATCTCTTCGTTTGTTCTTCGCTATTAGTGACTTTGGAGTGACTCTTTGTTGCACGTTGAGGGATTGTTATATGATCCAGTTATGTTATTATTGTTGAGAGAACTTGCACTAGTGAAAGTATGAACCCTAGGCCTTGTTTCCTAGCATTGCAATACCATTTACGCTCACTTTTACCACTTGCTACCTTGCTGCTTTTATATTTTCAGATTACAAAAACCTATATCTAGCATCCATATTGCACGTGTATCACCATCTCTCGCCGAACTAGTGCACCTATACAATTTACCATTGTATTGGGTGTGTTGGGGACACAAGAGACTCTTTGTTGTTTGGTTGCAGGGTTGCTTGAGAGAGACCATCTTCATCCTACGCTTCCCACGGATTGATAAACCTTAGGTCATCCACTTGAGGGAAATTTGCTACTGTCCTACAAACCTCTGCACTTGGAGGCCAACAACGTCTATAAGAAGAAGGCTGTGTAGTAGACATCGAGCTCTTTTCTGGCGCCGTTGCCGGGGAGGTTAGTGCTTGAAGGTATATCTTTAGATCTTGCAATAGAATCCTTTTGTTTCTTGTTTTATCACTAGTTTAGTCTATAAAAGAAAACTACAAAAAAATGGAATTGAGGTTGCCTCATATGCTTCATCGTTTTAATGTCTTTCGTGAAAATGATGGAAAGGAAAATTGTGCCCAAGTGCTAGAAGAAGAATGCATTAGAATGTTTGGCACTAAATCTTTGTATGATGAGCATGATTGCAATGTTATTAGTATGAATTCCTTAAATATCCATGATGCTAATGATATGGAAAGCCACAAGCTTGGGGATGCTATGTTTGATGAAGATGATATTTTTAGCCCCCAAAGTTTTGATGAGAAAATATATTATGATGATAGCATGCCTCCTATTTATGATGATTATATTGATGAAAGTGGGTTTGGAAGAGTGTCAACTTTAGGAAGTAATGATCCCACTATTTTGGAGGGTGTTTAATCTTATTGTGATAATTATGAAAGTGGATTTGGAAAGGTCATGACTTTATTTAGTGATGAATCCACTATTTCGAAAGAGGTTCCAATTGATTATGATAAAAAGTTGCTATTTATGATGATTATTGTGATGGCATGTATGCTATAAAGATTAATGATAACCATGAAACTTGTCATCTTGATTTTAATTTTCAATTGGATTATGCCTCACATGATAGTTATTTTGTTGAGTTTGCTCCCACTACTATTCATGAGAAGAAATTTGCTTATGTGGAGAGTAATAAAAATTCTATGCTTGTGCATCATGAAAATAGTGCTTTATGTGATAGTTATATTGTTGAATTAATTCATGATGCTACTGAAAATTATTATGAGTGAGGAATATATGCTTGTAGTAATTGCAATAATATCAAGTTTCCTCTCTATGTGTTGAAAATCTTGAAGTTATGCTTGTTTTGCCTTCCTATGCTGGTTGATTATTGTTCCCATAAGTTGTTTGCTCATAAAATCCCAATGCATGGGAAGTGGGTTAGACTTAAATGTGATAGTCATATTCTTCATGATGCTCCCGCTATGTTTCAATTCTTATCTTTTATACGAGCATCATTGAAATCATCATGCCTAGCTAAAAAGGCATCAAAGAAAAGCGCTTGTTGGGAGACAACCCAATATTTACCTTTACTTTTTTTTGTGTGTCCACATGATCATGCTACTGTATTAATATTTGTTTATAGATTTTGTTTCAATAAAGTGCCAAGTAAGACCTTTAGGATAGCTTACGGTGATAGTTGTGTTGATCCTGCTGAAAATCAGAAACTTTTGCGCCCAGTAAATTAGTTTTGATAATTCACAGAAACGTTCTTTTGATCTGATTATTTTTGCTCTGGATTGGTACACAAATTTCTCAGCTTTTCCTAATTTGGTAGGATTTTTGGAGTTACAGAAGTATTCGAGAGTTACAGATTACTACAAACTGTTCTGTTTTTCATAGATTCTGTTTTCTATGTGTTGTTTGCTTATTTTGATGAATCAATGAGTAGTATCGGAGGGTATGAACCATAGAGAAGTTGGAATACAGTAGATATTACACCAATATGAATTTAGAATGAGTTCACAACAGTACCTAAGTGGTGATTTATTTTCTTATACTAACGGAGCTTACGAGTTTTCTGTTAAGTTTTGTGTTGTGAAGTTTTCAAGTTTTGGGTAAAGATTCGATGGACTATGGAATAAGGAGTGGCAAGAGCCTAAGCTTGGGGATGCCCAAGGCACCCCAAGGTAATATTCAAGTACAACCAAGAGCCTAAGCTTGGGGATGCCCCGGATGGCATCCCCTCTTTCGTCTTCGTTCATCGGTAACCTTACTTGGAGCTATATTTTTATTCACCACATGATATGTGTTTTGCTTGGAGCGTCATTTTATTTTATTTTGTTTTGCTTGCTGTTTGAATAAAATCCCAATATCTGAAATTCTAAAATGTTAGAGAGTCTTCACATAGTTACATAATTATTCGACTACTCATTGATCTTCACTTATATCTTTTGGAGTAGTTTGTCAGTTGCTCTAGTACTTCACTTATATCTTTTAGAGCACGACAGTAGTTTTATTTTGAAGAAATAGATGAACTCTCATGCTTCACTTATATTATTTTGAGTGTCTTAAACAGCATGGTAATTTGCTTGGGTTATAAACCTAGTCCTAGTGATGGGTATCCAAGAGAGATATAATAAAAACTTTCATATGAAGTGCATTGGATACTATGAGAAGTTTGATTCCTTATGATTGTTTTGAGATATGAAGATGGTGATATTAGAGTCATGCTAGTTGAGTAGTTGTGAATTTGAGAGATACTTGTGTTAAAGTTTGTGATTCCCGTAGCATGCACGTATGGTGAACCGTTATGTGATGAAGTCAGAGCATGATTTTATTTTTTGATTGTCTTCCTTATGAGTGGCGGTCGGGGACGAGCGATGGTCTTTTCCTACCAATCTATCCCCCTAGGAGCATGCGCGTAGTACTTCGTTTCGATAACTAATAGATTTTTGCAATAAGTATATGAGTTCTTTATGACTAATGTTGAGTCCATGGATTATACGCACTCTCACCCTTCCACCATTGCTTGCCTCTCTAGTACCGCGCAACTTTCGCCGGTACCATACACCCACCATATACCTTCACTAAAACAGCCACCATACCTACCTATTATGGCATTTCCATAACCATTCCGAGATATATTGCCATACAACTTTCCGCCGTTCGGTTTATTATGACACGCATCATTATTGTCATATTGCTTTGCATGATCATGTAGTTGACATCGTATTTGTGGCAAAGCCACCGTTCATAATTCTTTCATACATGTCACTCTTGATTCATTGCACTTCCTGGTACACCGCCGAAGGCATTCATATAGAGTCATATTTTGTTCTAAGTATCGAGTTCTAATTCTTGAGCTGTAAGTAAATAAAAGTGTGATGATCTTCATTATTAGAGCATTGTCCCATGTGAGGAAAGTATGATGGAGACTATGATTCCCCCACAAGTCGGGATGAGACTCCGGACGAAAAATTAAAAAAAGAGAAAAAAAGAGGCCAGAAAAAAGGAGAAGGCCCAAAAAACAAAAAAATTGAGAGAAAAAGAGAGAAGGGGCAATGCTACTATCCTTTTACCACACTTGTGCTTCAAAGTAGCACCATGATCTTCATGATAGAGAGTCTCCTATGTTGTCACTTTCATATACTAGTGGGAATTTTTCATTATAAAACTTGGCTTGTATATTCCAATGATGGGCTTCCTCAAATTGCCCTAGGTCTTCGTGAGCAAGTGAGTTGGATGCACACCCACTTAGTTTCTTTTTGAGCTTTCATACACTTATAGCTCTAGTGCATCCGTTGCATGGCAATCCCTACTCACTCACGTTGATATCTATTGATGGGAAACTTCATAGCCCGTTGATACACCTAGTTGATGTGAGACTATCTTCGCCCTTTTTGTCTTCTCCACAACCACCATTCTATTCCACCTATAGTGCTATGTACATGGCTCACACTCATGTATTGCGTGAAGATTGAAAAAGTTTGAGAACATCAAAAGTATGAAACAATTGCTTGGCTTGCCATCGGGGTTGTGCATGATTTAAATATTTTGTGTGATGAAGATAGAGCATAGCCAGACTACATGATTTTGTAGGGATAGCTTGCTTTGGCCATGTTATTTTGAGAAGACATGATTGCTTTATTAGTATGCTTGAAGTATTATTGTTTTTATGTCAATATTAAACTTTTGTTTTGAATCTTATGGATCTGAATATTCTTGCCACAATAGAGAACATTACATTTATAAATATGTTAGGTAGCATTCCACATCAAAAATTCTGTTTTTATCATATACCTGCTCGAGGACGAGCAGGAATTAAGCTTGGGGATGCTTGATACGTCTCCAACGTATCTATAATTTTTGATTGTTCCATGCTATTATATTATCCATCTTGGATGTTTTATATGCTATTTTATATGATTTTTGGGACTAACATATTAATCTAGAGCCCGATGCAAGTTTCTATTTTTTCCTTGTTTTTGAGTTTTACAAAAAAGGAATACGAAACGGAGTCCAATTGACGTGCCAATTATTGATGATTCTTTATGGACCAAAAGAAGCCTCCGGAGTAAAAGAGTTGGGCCAGAAGAGTCCTGAGCAATCCACGAGGGTGGAGGGCGCGCTCTACCCCCTGGGCGCGCCCCCTATCTCGTGGATGACTCGGAGACCCCCCTGACGTGAGACCGACGCCAAAAATTCCTATAAATACAGAAACCCCCAGAAAGAAACCTAGATCGGGAGTTCCACCGCCGCAAGCCTCTGTAGCCACCAAAAACCAATCGGGACCCTGTTCCGGCACCCTGCCGGAGGGGGAGAACCATCACCGGTGGCCATATTCATCATCCTGGCGCTCTCCCTGACGTGGAGGGAGTAGTTCACCCTCGGGGCTGAGGGTATGTACCAATAGCTATGTGTTTGATCTCTCTCTCTCTCGTGTTCTTGATATGGCACGATCTTGATGTATCGCAAGCTTTGCTATTATAGTTGGATCTTATGATGCTTCTCCCCTCTATATTCTTGTAATGGATTGAGTTTTCCCTTTGAAGTTATCTTATCGGATTGAGTCTTTAAGGATTTGAGAACACTTGATGTATGTCTTGTGTGGGATACCCGTGGTGACAATGGGGTATTCTATTGATTCACTTGATGTATGTCTTGGTGATCAACTTGCGGGTTCCGTGACCTTGGGAATCCATGCATAGGGGTTGGCACACGTTTTCGTCTTGACTCTCCGGTAGAAACTTTGGGGCTCTTTGAAGTTCTTTGTGTTGGTTGAATAGATGAATCTGAGATTGTGTGATGCATATCGTATAATCATACCCACGGATACTTTAGGTGACATTGGAGTATCTAGGTGACATTAGGGATTTGGTTGATTTGTGTCTTAAGGTGTTATTTTACTATGAACTCTAGGGTTGTTTGTGACACTTACAGGAATAGCCGAATGGATTGATCGGAAAGAATAACTTTGAGGTGGTTTCGTACCCTACAATAATCTCTTAGTTTGTTCTCCGCTATTAGTGACTTTGGAGTGACTCTTTGTTGCACGTTGAGGGGTTGTTATATGATCCAATTATGTTATTATTGTTGAGAGAACTTGCACTAGTGAAAGTATGAACCCTAGGCCTTGTTTCCTAGCATTGCAATACCGTTTACGCTCACTTTTAAAACTTGCTACCTTGCTATTTTTATATTTTCATATTACAGAAACCTATATCTACCATCCATATTCCACTTGTATCACCATCTCTTCGCCGAACTAGTGCACCTATACAATTTACCATTGTATTGGGTGTGTTGGGGACACAAGAGACTCTTTGTTATTTGGTTGCAGGGTTGCTTGAGAGAGACCATCTTCATCCTACGCCTCCCGCAGATTGATAAACCTTAGGCCATTGTCATGCCCAAGATGCGACCCTATCCTAAAGGAACTCGAAGGTCCCACCAAGGATAGAAGCGCATCTTGAAGACGCTTTTGCAAGGTGGATATCATTACATCGTACCATTACATAATAGTTGGGGATACATACAAAAGGCACAACCGCCCCAAAGAATACATCAACATACATGAGATCAACATCCGACTACGGATGACACATAAACAGAAACTCAAACGACATCCAGCCTGCTAGCCCAGGCTGCCGACCTGGAACCTATCCCCTGATCGAAGAAGAAGAAGCAGAAGAAGAACTCCAAAACAAGTAACATCGCTCTCGCGTCATGATCATCGCAAAACCTGTACCTGCAACTGGTGTTGTAGTAATCTGTGAGCCACAAGGACTAAGCAATCCCATTACCATGGGTATCAAGACTAGCAAAGCTTAATGGGTAAGGAAGGGGTAAAGTGGTGAGGTTGCAGCAGCGACTAAGCATCCATGGTGGCTAACATACGCAAATAAGAGCGAGAAGAGAAGCAACGGAACGGTCGTGAAAGTAGCAATGATCAAGAAGTGATCCTGAACTCCTACTTGCGTCAAACATAACCCCAAAACCGTGTTCTCTTCCCGGACTCCGCCGAAAAGAGACCATCACGGCTACACGAGCGGTTGATGCGTTTTAATTAAGTCGAGTGTCAAGTTCTCTACAACCGGATATTAACAAATTCCCATCTGCCACATAACCGCGGGCACAACTCTCGAAAGTTTATACCCTACAGGGGTGTCCCAACTTAGCCCATTATAAGCTCTCACAGTCAACGAAGGATATTCCTTCTCCCGGGAAGACCCGATCAGTCTCGGAATCCCGGTTTACAAGACATTTCGACAATGGTAAAACAAGACCAGCAAAGCCGCCCGATGTGCCGACAAATCCCGATAGGAGCTGCACATATATCGTTCTCAGGGCACACCGGATGAGCAAGACGTCGGGTTGGCATAGACCCTGGTTGCCCAAGGGGCGCCGGACATCGCTCGGTTTGGACCAGCACTCAGAGGAGCACTGGCCCGGGGGGGCTAAAATAAAGATGACCCTCGGGCTCCGGAAACCCAATGGAAAAAGGCTTAGGTTGTTAGTCAAATGTAAAACCAATGTTGGGCCTTGCTGGAAGAGTTTTATCCAAGGCGAACTGTCAAGGGGTTCCCATAACACCCAACCGCGTTAGGGACGCAAAATCCGGGAACATAATACCGATATGACAGAAACCAGGGCGGCAAGAGTGGAACAAAACACCAGGCATAAGGCCGAGCCTTCCACCCTTTACCAAGTATATAGATGCATTAATAATATAAGAGATATTGTGATATCCCAACATAAACATAATCCAACATGGAGCAATCTTCATCTTCACCTGTAACTAGCAACGCTATAAGAGGGGCTGAGCAAAAGAGGTAACATAGCCAAACAACGGTTTGCTAGGAAGGGTAACAAAGGTTAGAGGTTCATGGCAATTTGGGAGGCTTGAGGAGCAAGTGATAGGTAGCGCAGCATAGCGATAGAACGAAGCAACTATCATAGCAATGATAGTAATGAGATCCAAGGTGACGGTCATCTTGCCTGAAATCCCGCTGGGAAGAAGAACGAGTCCATGAAGAAGATGAAGCCACGAAGACGAACCAAGCGTAGACGAACGAATCCTCACGATCGCAACGAAACGGGAACTATCGAGAAGAAGCACACAACATGGTAAACACATCACACATGAACAAGGCATGATGCTCAACCAAGTATGATGCATGACAAGACTACATGAAGCTACTCATGGCAAGAGATGATGCATACAAGAACAATACATCAAAGCAAGTTTAAATGAGGCCGGAAACAACCTATAACAATTCCGGTAAGCCCCCACATGCAAATTTCGACATTAGCCCAGATCGGAATAAACTTGATGTTCAAGTTGTTAAATAGCAAGTTAAGGTGCACCAAGATGATCTACATGAAATTCTAGTCAAGTTACATATAAAGTTCGTTTAATTTTGGAGCTACGGCCTAGAAGATATAAGCAAAACAAGTTAAACCTGGCATTGATGCAAAATGCATTTAAACATCAAGCAAACACATTCAAAATATGGATCCAACAAGGTAACATGAAACTACATGCAAAATTAAGCAAGTTTCATATAGAGCACACTCAAAACGGAGCAACGGCTCAACACATACACATGAAACAAGTTTAAAGGACAAGCTGTCCAAAACAGCAACTAGGCATCTAGCAAGCATCAAAACAACATGCTACAGCACCTCACTAGGAAAACAAAAGGCACAGACGTGATGTACAGGTAAAGCATTACAAAACATGAACACTGAGCTATCCCCAGAAATCACTAGAACATGCTCAAAAGGACATGGCAATATTGCAAATAATAACTGTTTCACAGACTTAGCAGAAATCACTGGACATGGCAGAAATAACATCAAGTTGCAAAGTTTAGAGCTATCAAACAACATGCTACAGGAACAGATCATAGCAAACAAAGGCATGGGATGAATCTACTAATTGAATAGAACAAAAGTCCCTTACTGATCACGAGCCAAAAAGGCACAGAAGATATGATGGCACCCATGTAAACATAGCAAGTTTCATAAACAGATTCAGGCTTAGCAGAAAAACTGAGCATGTATTGATAGAGCATCACATGTATAAGAAAACATCTTTAGTGAACATCTCCAGATTATGCATAGAACGACTTGTAGAAGCAGAAGAAGAACTCCAAAACAAGTAACATCGCTCTCGCGTCATGATCATCGCAAAACCTGTACCTGCAACTGGTGTTGTAGTAATCTGTGAGCCACGAGGACTCAGCAATCCCATTACCATGGGTATCAAGATTAGCAAAGCTTAATGGGTAAGGAAGGGGTATAGTGGTGAGGTTGCAGCAGCGACTAAGCATGCATGGTGGCTAACATACACAAATAAGAGCGAGAAGAGAAACAACGGAACGGTCGTGAAACTAGCAATGATCAAGAAGTGATCCTGAACTCCTACTTACGTCAAACATAACCCCAAAACCATGTTCTCTTCCCGGACTCCGCCGAAAAGAGACCATGACGGCTACACACACGGTTGATGCGTTTTAATTAAGTCGAGTGTCAAGTTCTCTACAACCGGATATTAACAAATTCCCATCTGCCACATAACCGCGAGCACGGCTCTCGAAAGTTTATACCCTGCAGGGGTGTCCCAACTTAGCCCATTATAAGCTCTCACGGTCAACGAAGGATATTCCTTCTCCCGGGAAGACCCGATCAGTATCGGAATCCCGGTTTACAAGACATTTCGACAATGGTAAAACAAGACCAGCAAAGCCGCCCGATGTGCCGACAAATCCCGATAGGAGCTGCACATATCTCGTTCTCAGGGCACACCGGATGAGCAAGACGTCGGGTTGGCATAGACCCTGGTTGCCCAGGGGGCGCCGGACATCGATTGGTTTGGACCAGCACTCAGAGGAGCACTGGCCCGGGGGGGCTAAAATAAAGATGACCGTCGGGCTCCGGAAACCCAAGGGAAAAAGGCTTAGGTTGTTAGGCAAATGTAAAACCAATGTTGGGCCTTGCTGGAAGAGTTTTATCCAAGGCAAACTGTCAAGGGGTTCCCATAACACCCAACCGCGTTAGGGACGCAAAATCCGGGAACATAATACCGATATGACGGAAACTAGGGCGGCAAGAGTGGAACCAAACACCAGGCATAAGGCCGAGCCTTCCACCCTTTACCAAGTATATAGATGCATTAATAATATAAAAGATATTGTGATATCCCAACATAAACATAATCCAACATGGAGCAATCTTCATCTTCACCTGTAACTAGCAACGCTATAAGAGGGGCTGAGCAAAAGCGGTAACATAGCCAAACAACGGTTTGCTAGGAAGGGTGACAAAGGTTAGAGGTTCATGGCAATTTGGGAGGCTTGAGGAGCAAGTGATAGGTAGCGCAGCATAGCGATAGAACGAAGCAACTAGCATAGCAATGATAGTAATGAGATCCAAGGTGATGGTCATCTTGCCTGAAATCCCGCTAGTAAGAAGAACGAGTCCATGAAGAAGATGAAGCCACGAAGACGAACCAAGCGTAGACGAACGAATCCTCACGATCGCAACGAAACGGGAACTATCGAGAAGAAGCACACAACATGGTAAACACACCACACATGAACAAGGCATGATGCTCAACCAAGTATGATGCATGACAAGGCTACATGAAGCTACTCATGGCAAGAGATGATGCATACAAGAACAACACGTTAAAGCAAGTTTAAATGAGGCCGGAAACAACCTATAACAATTCCGGTAAGTCCTCATATGCAAATTTCAAAATTAGCCTAGATCTGAATAAACTTTATGTTCCAGTTGTTAAACAGCAAGTTAAGGTGCACCAAGATGATCTACATGAAATTCTAGTCAAGTTACATATAAAGTTCGTTTAATTTTGGAGCTACGGCCTAGAAGATATGAGCAAAACAAGTTAAACATGGCATTGATGCAAAATGCATTTAAACATCAAGCAAACACATTCAAAACATGGATCCAACAAGGTAACATGAAACTACATGCAAAAAACTAAGCAAGTTTCATATAGAGCACACTCAAAACGGAGCAACGGCTCAACACATACACATGAAACAAGTTTAAAGGACAAGCTGTCCAAAACAGCAACTAGGCATCTAGCAAGCATCAAAACAACATGCTACAGCACCTCAATAGGAAAACAAAAGGCACGGACGTGATGTACAGGTAAAGCATTACAAAACATGAACACTGAGCTATCCCCAGAAATCACTAGAACATGCTCAAAAGGACATGGAAATATTGCAAATAATAATTGTTTCACAGACTTAGCAGAAATCACTGGACAAGGCAGAAATAACATCAGGTTGCAAAGTTTAGAGCTATCAAACAACATGCTACAGGAACAGATCATAGCAAACAAAGGCATGGGATGAATCTACTAATTGAATAGAATAAAAGTCCCTTACTGATCACGAGCCAAAAGGCACAGAAGATATGATGGCACCCATGTAAACATAGCAAGTTTCATAAACAGATTCAGACTTAGCAGAAAAACTGAGCATGTATTGATAGAGCATCACATGTATAAGAAAACATCTTTAGTGAACATCTCCGGATTATGCATAGAATGACTTGTAGAATCAGGTTACCATGGCATCACAATGTTACAGCTACAGACTTTGCAGAAATGGCTAAGTCACAGAAATCAGCAACATCACGGAGCTACTTTGCAAGCTTGTAAAGACCAACACATGGCATATCATGAAGAGTGGATTTCACCACAGAAAAGAAGGCATGTTGGAGCTCATAACACATGTAGACATCATGCTCAAAAGAAAGCCCCACAAAAAGATACAAACATGACAAATGAGCAAGTTCTGTTAAACTACAGCAGACAACATCATATAGCAGTCTTGCAACGATGATTAGGGCATCAAGATGAACTCAAACAAGCATGTCACGATGGAACAAAATGTGGAGCATCTCACACTGAACATTCTGATATAGCGTGGGGTCACGACGTCCTCGTCCTCTGCCCGATGCAGAGGATGGAGCCGGATGCGGCAGCTGCCGGTGATGGAGACGGCTGCACGGCGGGCTGGGGCCGGCGGGGTCCGGCGAGATCTGGGCGAGGGGGCCCCGTGGCGGCGCCGGGACGACGGCGGAGCGGAGGAGGCGCGGCGGGGCGTGTGCGGGCAGGGGCGCGAGGTGGAGAGGAGGAGGCCGGCGGGGTCGCGGCGCTGGAGGCGGAGCGGGCGGCCGGCGGAGCCGGTGAAGCGGGCGGCCGAGGCGCGTGCGGGAGAGCAGCGGGTGCAGGGCGGTGCGGTGGTGCGGATCCGGGGTGGCAATGTGGTGGCGGGGAGCTCCGGCGAAGTCCGGCGAGCCCCGGCGAGCGGGCGCGGCCAACGGCGCGCTCGGGCCCAGATGGGCTCGGGCGGGCTAGAGATGGGCTTGGCGGGCCCGCATGGTGGGAGGCGGCGGAGGCACTATGGAGGCAGGATTTCGAGGCGTTTAGGGTTAGGGTTGGAGTTTGCCTCAGATTTGGACGGGGGAGGCTAATATATAGGTAGAGGGAGCTAGGAGAGTCCAAATGAGGTGCGGTTTTCGCCCACACATTCACGATCCAACGACCGAGAGCATGGAGGGGGTTTGGATGGGCTCATGGGCTGTGGTGAAGGGGTCCTGGGCTGCAAAGAGAGAGGGGTTTCGGCCTACGCGGTTAACCGTTAGGGCGTCAAACGAACTCCGAACGCGACGAAAATTGACAGGCGGTCTACCTACTCTAAAACAACACCGCACGCCAAGTTTCATCCCATTCCGAGAACATTCAAATGCCACACACGAAACGGGGTCTGAGAGGGGCAACGGGTGTGTGTGAGAGTGTCGGATCGCGAAACGGACAACGGAGAGAACTGGGAGACCGGGACGGATGGAAGTTTTGAAAAACATGATGATGCAATGCAGATGATGACATGGCAAAGTCGGCGAATAACTGGGAGACACCTGGCGCATCGAATCCGGGGCGTTACAACTCTCCTCCACTAACAAGAGATCTCATCCCGAGATCTTTGGAATGATACGGGAGAAAAGAGGACGAGGTGAAACAAGGACGCACGAGAGAAGATGAACAAGATCGAGAGCACTCAGGTAGAAAAGAGGAATGACGATTACGACAAGAATCAAAAGCTCAACGTACAAGATAGACTCTGAAAGCACTCCGGTTAGAACAAGCTAGAAAAAGGAATAAGGATGACAGAATTTGGGCAACACTCCGGCTGAACATTAAAAGATTAGAACAAGAACTTGAGAAGATGGAATGATACTTGACGAGAGGAACAACACAATGCTACCGGAAGAATTTAAAGAGTGGAATGAAAAGAACGGGGAAGAAGATGGCAACTTCTACCACGAATGAAATTGAAAACAACCTTAGAAGGAAGGATTGAACGAAGTTGTTGAGAAAATCAACAATGAAAAGAATAAGCTTGTTGTGGACTTATGGATAACATCTTAAAATCATGAGGTGATAACCAACCACAAGTGGAAAAAGATTGAATAGCTGAGAGAGAATGAAGAAATGCAAAACTCCACTTCAAAAGAATGCAGAGAATTAATTGCACTTCGAGATGCAAGAAGAAGAATACTTGAGCTTCGCCTTCAAGAATCTGAACCACCATGAAGAACTCCGGTAACAAAAGATGATGAGATAGAACTGAAAGATTAAAAGAATAAGATAAAAGCCTTGTGATGATTTAGATGGAGGTTCCGACGAGATAAGCGAGAAAACTTGGAACTCCGGAAAGAAAAGACGAACAACTTAGAACCGAGAAATTATTCAACATGAACAATCTCCGAAGGAAGGAATTAATCAACTTGATGAAAGAAGAATAAGAATTAAGTTATGCTTATCTTCCACCAATTAAATTTATGCGAAGCAATGGATTTGCATACTACTTATTCGCGTTGGAAAAACAAAAGGGGGAGGGGATATAGCGCGAACACGAGGGAGTTTTCATGAACCACCGGTAGGATTGGGAAGATCGAATGAATATATGTGATAAGAACGGAAAAGGAATCTTGAACGAACCACCATAAGAATTCAAAATTAAATGACGAAGGAGAATGAATCACCGGGAAGAATTAGAAAAAAAAATGAAGATTGTCGTGGAATTGTCACGGCAGATGTCCTCGGACTAGGACTTAGTCGTGGAGCCATCGCGACTAGGAAGCTTGAAAGGGTTAAGTGGGACAAGGAACACGAGGGTTTATACTGGTTCAGCCCCTTACGGTGAAGGTAAAAGCCTACGTCCAGTTTGAGGTGGTATTGATTAGGGTTTCGATGACCAGGGAGCGAGACCGCTATGCCTGGTTCTCGATGAGATCTTGCTTGTCCCTAAACCGCTGCCGGGTCGTCCCCTTATATAAGGAGGCCGACGCCCAGCAGCTCTCAGAGTCCCGGCCGGCTCATAAGAGTGTCCGGCTCGGACTCTCAACTATTCTTGCCTTACACTACAAGTTCTACCACGATAATAATTGCAACTACGGGCCTTAAGCCGTATCCGGGTCTTAAGCCCATCTCTGGCCCACTGTCTTTAAGCTTGACGCTGGGCTTCTGGCAATGACCATATGAGTGACCCGGCCCCTTCTGGCGGGTGACTCTAAGGTCTATATCCTCAACATTAGGCCCCAGATTGATTTGAGCCGGCTCATATCAATCTTCAATCTTTTCGACAGAAAATCTCCGGCTTACAATTATGTGAAGGCCATAACCCGACGTGACGTCATCCTCTGGACTCCGGGTAATCCGCCGTGACATCATCTTCCATTAAGTCTGTTTTTTACTCCGCCAGATCCGCAACGGATCTTATCTTTACTGTCATCCCGAAAATCGAGGCATTTCATGGGGAGATAACCACCCCGTGGTCTCCTTGATTCTCGCGCCCACTTATGAGCTCGCCCTTATAAATAGGCCGGCCCGACGGGCCTTCAGCCACTTCTCTCTCCTTCGTCTTCTTCCTCGCGCTACTGCTCCCCTGCCCGAGCTCTGCTGCTGCCGCCGCCGCGGGTCTTCGCATCGTCACCAACTCAGGCCGCTGCATCACCCTGATCTGACCAGAGAAACGCGACGACCTCCGCGTCTCTTCAGCACCGGTGAGTCTTCGCCATTCCATAGGATAGATCCGCACTAGGGCTCCGTAGTTCTTCCTCTGTTCTTCATAGTTCATCGCGGCCCTCAGTAGATTTGATTTTTACTGCCTCTTTTGATCTTAGTATAGGATAGAACTAGTGCGGCGGCTGTTTAGCACTCATTTCAAATGCAAGTAGGCCTCTTTTTACTGCATAAAGGCCTCATTCGAGCTCAAGAACTTCACTCGCGTGTGTTTTTAGGTCTAGAAATTTTCTTTTTCTGTCGACCACTTGATCCAAATTATTTACCGCCATGTGTGAAACTTGTTTTCACCACACTTAGTAAAAAAACTGCACTCGTTGAGTCATGGCGGGTTACATTTCCGGTTTAAAGAAAACACGCGCCGTAGAATCTTCCGGCTTAAAGGAGACCATGCACCATAGAATTTCCGGCTCATCTGTGATAAGGCCGTAGACAATTTTGAATTACTCTTGACATCTTTTCTGCGGCTTAGATAACTCAATGTACTCAGATATATATATCATTAGGCCCCTCCGTAAGCCGCCACTTAACACTGAACTATAACTTTCCTCCGGCTTATACTTAAACCGGACGTTCCTTTTATCATAGGCTGCCGACTTTCACCATGCCTCCCAAAGCTCCTAAGGCCTCCATTACTTGCAATTGGATGAGGTCCAACGTCACCAATGAGACCCTAGCGGATTTTGTCAAGTCAGGCCACTTGACCAAGAAGGACGTCATGTGCTACCGTGCCCCTGACCCATCAGAGGAGAGACCACAGCCAAAGGACGGAGAGGTGGTCATTTTTGCGGATCACATGAGCCGGGGCTTCGCACCGCCCGGCTCAAAGTTTTTCAGAGACGTTCTGAATTTCTTCGATCTGCGGCCTCAGGACATAGGACCCAACTCAGTGTCCAATATCTGCAACTTCCAAGTGTTCTGCGAGGTTTATCTTGGACAAGAACCCAGTCTGCTGCTCTTCAGAGAGCTTTTCTATTTAAACCGCCAGAACGAGTGCGCCAACGGGCCAAGTTTGGAGCTAGGCTGCATCTCCATCCAGCGGCGCAGGGACTGCCTTTTCCCTTACGCAGAGCCGCCAAGCCACCCCAAAGACTGGAATCTGACGTGGTTTTACTGCCAAGACACGTCGCCGGCTGATGAGAGTCCGTTGCCCGGCTTTCGCCCCTCGCGTTTGGAGCCGACTCACCCACTGTCAGACAAGCTGACTCAAGCAGAGCGCCAACCTCTGCTCCCCACCATCAACAAGATCAAGGCTCTCCTGGGCAATGGTCTAAACGGAATCGATCTGGTCTGGGTCTGGATCTCGTGGCGGGTGATCCCATTGAGCCACCGCCCCGGCTTAATGTGTGAGTACACGGGCCGAAAGGATGACCCCCAGAGACACAGCCGCAACGATCTTCCTGAAGATGTTGCGGAGGAGATGACCAAGGCTCTCTTGAACGAGAGCCTGGCAGATTGCGGAAGGACCGGCCTAGCCCCCTTCTGCAAGACCAACCCAGCCCCAGCGGTAAGCCGCTGATCTGAACATCTTATCTGCATATAGATTTCATCTGAATCGTTTTAAGAAATCATTATTGTATTTTCCAGGCCGATGATAAGTTCTGGCGGGTCAAATATGACCATGAGGCGGCCAAGAAGGCCAGAAAGGCGAAGAAAGCCGCCAAGAAAGCCGCCCCTCGCAAAAAAGGAAATAGGCCTACTGCTTCAGAGCTGATGCAACTAAGCGACAGCTCCGAGTCAGAGGTAACCCCTGAGCCTGTAAGTCCTTGTTGTACTTTGTTGTTTACTTCTGTCCGCCTTATCAATACTTGTTTATCAATAGGACGACACCGGAGCAAGTAACCCGGTGGTTGAAGAGGTAACGACATTTTCCTCCGACTCGGAGCCCTTGCCAAGGCTGAAAATCCGAAGGGTAACCCGGAAAGTAAGCTTTTCACATCCTTTAGCTTATCAAGACCCTCAATTTATTTTGAAGCAACAGGTGCATGAGAGCTGGCGGCACACCTGGACCGACAAAAGCACCGACCTCTCCTCCGGGTTACCTGACGCATCGAGGAAACGCCGGACCGAGGTGATCTTAAAATTGTACCCTGTTCATCCTTTGGCAGGTGTTATACGTGAACCGCTCAACTCTTCTGACTCAAATTACCAGGAAACTTCCCCCTCTTCTGGCGACTCTATGCAGTCAAGCCTGCCGGCTTTCAAGACCGTGCGCGGGTAATGATAACCATCTCATACTGTACTTTTGTCTTTACTTACACCATTGTGCTTAACCTTTCTGTCCTTCCAGTGCCCAGGCCAAGCTCACCAAGAGGGCGAAGAAATCCAAGCCGGTCGACGAGCCAGACTTGCCTGAGCCGGAGGCAGCCGCTCAAGAACCGCCGGCTGCCTCTGCTCCTGAGGCTGCTGCCCCAACCAACAAGCCCGCAACAGAAGCTTCTGTTAACCCGGAGGCCTCCAGCTCGGCTCAACCAGTAGATGACCCGGACGTGGTAATTACCCGGACGGAGTTTGTTGAGCCAGGGAGACCTACCGATTTGGCCAAGTGCTCCGCCAAAGGGGAGCTGCTAGAGTCCCGCCGGGTTAACCTGGACCTCACTGACTACTCCAATTTGAACATTGGAGAGATCGTCTCCAGCTTCGTCAGCCAAGTGCACAAGAGCCGGGACACAGAGATTGCCATGGTGACCCAGATCCAGCAAAAATCTGAGGTATTATTCTTCTGTCCTCTTACTTACTGCATAGTTACCTTTACCATGCTAGCCCCCAAGTCGACGACTTATGATTGAATATGTTGTAGACTTAGGTTCCGGCTTACCCAATTGAACCGGCAATTTGTAGATAGAAACGTTCAATATGCATTAGCCCCCAAGTGCCAAGTGTCTTTGCTTGGAAAATGCTTGGGACTTTACATCTGTATAGTAACTGTTCACGCCATAACCCGGAAATTTATGCAAGCTGCTGGCAAGAAGCTGGAAGCTAACCTCGCTGATCTCAAGAACCGGCTGAAGATGCAAGAGATGGAGACCCGGAAGGCAAATGCCAAATTTGTGTCCAGCATCGCCGCGCAAGAGAAGCTGAAGACGGAGTTTGACGCTGAACGGAAAGCCTGGGCCAAAGAGAAGGCCGCGCTGGTGAACCGGGCCGAACAGGCGGAGAAGGCCCTGTCAGAGAAGACGGCCGAACTCTCGGGCTTAAAGCGCCAAGTGTCCCAGATGGTGGCCGCAATCTTCGGTAAGTCATCTCACCGGCTTTCATCAAGTTGTAGAATCTTTTATATCTCATAGTTCATCCTTGTCGGCGACTTATCTGATTCTGTTAAACAGGTCCCAGAAACGCCAACCTCAACCAGAGTGTGGTAACCAAGCTAAAGGCCGTGTATACCCTAGTGGAGCAACTCTACACCGGGTCACAGCGTGCCTTAGCTGTGGTGGCCCTATCTAACGAGGTGCCGACTCATCTGGCAGAAGTGCTTCGCCGGCTCGCCGTTCTGCCTCAACGTATCCAAGAGCTGCGACGGGCCTCTGCAAGAGCCGGAGCGATCGCCGCGCTGAGCCGGGCCAAGGCTTTCCTCCCCGAGTTAGACCCGGCGGACATCGCCCTCGGCTATCCAAGTCTGAAGGAAGACGGCACGGCCTTCGACCAAAGAGACTTTGCCGCCTGCGTGAAGGTCGTGCGCCCGGTGGCCACCCTTATCAGGAACGACACAGATCTGACTAAGTACCAGCCGGGTTACAATGCGGAGAATCAGAGGATCCCGACCCCTCGCTATGAAGCCCTGAGTTTAATTCCGCCGGCTTGTCAGCACACCTTCGCCCCGGAGATTGACCCGGCCGGGTTAATTGACGAGGAAGCCCAATTCGAAGCGCTGAGCAGCATCGACTCGAAGTCGTCGACTTTCCAGACCTTGGGAACAGCCGGAGGAGAAGAAAGAGACGAGCCGGAGACTTCAACCCAGCAAGCGTCTTAACTTCTGCAGACGGCTTATAAAACAATGCTCCACCCTTTTGGACTCGATGAGTCTTGTAATAGAGTAGGACCAACACTTTATCTTTGCCGTGCCATCGCGCATGCCCTGAATGCTTGAAGTTTTATTGAAGTTGTCTGCCTTATATTTCTCCGGGTCATTCATTCGCCTTAGTCTCAAATAATTGTCTTTAACTATCCTGCATAGAAAGACGAATCGCAAGTGTCCAGGCGGCTTACCGCCCTGAGAATCATATGTTTAGATATATAACCCGGAATATGAATCGAAAAAGACTGGTCCTCAATTATATCCTTAATACAGCCGTAATAACACACTTAGCGGCCTGCAAGCATACTTCCGGTTTAAATAACCCGGGTAAGAAGGTTGGTACCTTAATTCCGATTTACTTGTCTTAATGACACCCATTGTGTTCAACTAACACTGTAAATCCAAGTTAAACCGGCAAAATGAGACCCG
The DNA here is from genome assembly GCF_002575655.3 of Aegilops tauschii subsp. strangulata. NCBI lineage: Eukaryota > Viridiplantae > Streptophyta > Magnoliopsida > Poales > Poaceae > Aegilops > Aegilops tauschii. The sequence continues at coordinate 379,672,871 of NC_053039.3, forward strand.
GCCGTACACACTTTGAAATGATCAGAAGAAAACTTACTATGAAGCAGAAGAACTTAGGGGCTTCCGGTTCGAATACGACCAGAGACCCGGCCCAAAGGGGTTATGCTAAGATTCGAATGCGATCATATAGCCCCCAGTGGGTGTGGCGATGCCAATCAAGAGGGTATCGACGGCTATGTTCTCTTTGGTTTGAATACGACCTATGTTTGAACAGGAAGCCCCCAAAGGACTTTAAGAATTGTTTAATGACGCTGATTCGAATACGATCCACGTCGGTTCCCAAAGGGGTTAAACTAAGATTCAAATATGATCAAAGAAAACTCCCCAATGAGCTCGACACTTTGCCAATCAAATGGGTATCGACAGCTATGTTCTCTTTGGTTCGAATACGACCTATGTTTGAACAGGAAGCCCCCAAGTGATCTTATTACTTACGGCTAGATTCGAAGATGATCATAAGCCGGATCCTCCTTCAAGCTATCATGTAATCTTGCAATGAAAACAACACGTGCACATTTGGAGGAGGAAAAAGGACAGAGGTCCTGCTTTATTGCTTATTATAATATATACATGGCTTAGAGAAATATGTACATCATGAGAGCCGGTGACTCAAGTGTAGTAAGGCCGAAGCTGAGCTATGTTCCACGGCCGACGGGTCTCTTCCTCCGACTTACGTGAATCTTTGTGCTCCCGAATATCAATGAGGTAATATGACCCGTTGTACAAATTCTTGCTGACCACAAAGGGCCCTTCCCAAGGCGGGGATAGCTTGTGCGCATCAGTTTGATCCTGGGTGAGCTGGAGCACCAGATCGCCTTCCTGGAAGACCCGGGATTTAACCCGTCGACTATGATAACGGCGTAGGTCTTGTTGATAAATCGCTGAACGAGCTGCGGCCACATCACGCTGTTCGTCCAACAAGTCAAGAGCATCTTGGCGCGCCTGTTCATTGTCCGCCTCAACATAAGCCGCCACTCGAGGCGAGTCATGACGGACGTCATTGGGGAGGACTGCTTCTGCTCCATAAACCATGAAGAAAGGCGTAAAGCCTGTAGACCTGTTAGGAGTAGTGTTGATGCTCCACAGCACGGAGGGCAACTCCTCCACCCAACAACCCGGCGTCCGTTGCAAAGGGACCAAAAGCTGGGGCTTGATGCCCTTCAGAATTTCCTGATTAGCTCTCTCAGCCTGACCATTGGATTGAGGATGAGCCACCGAGGAAACATCAAGTCGGATATGCTCTCGTTGACAAAACTCCTCCATGGCGCCTTTGGATAAATTGGTGCCATTGTCAGTTACAATGCTGTGTGGAAAACCAAAGCGAAAGATCACCTTTTTCATAAACTGAACCGCCGTGGCTGCATCACACTTGCTAACTGGCTCCGCTTCAACCCACTTGGTAAACTTGTCAACTGCCACCAAAAGGTGGGTCTTCTTATCCTTGGATCTTTTGAAAGGCCCAACCATATCAAGCTCCCAGACCGCAAAGGGCCAAGTAATTGGGATCATCCTCAGCTCTTGAGCCGGTACATGAGCCCGTCGCGAGAACCTTTGGCAGCCATCACACTTACTGACCAAATCCTCTGCATCAACATGAGCCGTCAACCAATAAAAACCATGACGAAAAGCCTTGGCCACAAGGGACTTTGAGCCGGCGTGATGGCCACAATCCCCTTCATGGATCTCACGCAAGATCTCTTGACCTTCCTCAGGGGAAACACAACGCTGAAACGCTCCCGTAACACTGCGGTGATGCAACTCACCATTGATAACAATCATTGACTTAGCCCGCCGGGTTATTTGCCTGGCCAAAGTTTCATCCTCAGGCAACTCGCCCCGGGTCATGTAAGCCAGATAGGGCATTGTCCAGTCCGGGATGATATGGAGAGCCGCCACCAGTCGTGCCTCCGAGTCAGGGACAGCCAAGTCTTCCTCTATAGGCAGCTTAACAGAAGGATTATACAGGACATCCAGGAAAGTATTAGGCGGCACCGGCTTTCGCTGGGATCCTAGCCGGCTTAAAGCATCAGCCGCCTCGTTCTTCCTGCGATCAATGTGCTCTACTTGGTAGCCCTGAAAGTGCCCAGCAATGGCATCAACTTCGCGGCGATAAGCCGCCATGAGAGGGTCCTTAGAGTCCCACTTGCCTGATACTTGTTGAGCCACCAAGTCGGAGTCACCGAAACACCTTACCCGGCTCAAGCTCATCTCCTTAGCCATCCGAAGACCGTGGAGCAAGGCCTCGTACTCAGCCGCATTGTTAGTGCAAGGAAACATCAATTGTAGCACATAATGAAACTTGTCACCTTTAGGGGAAGCCAATACAACTCCAGCCCCCGAGCCCTCCAACTGCCTGGACCCATTGAAGTGAATAGTCCAATATGTGTTATCCGGCTTTTGCTCGGGCACTTGTGACTCTGTCCAATCATTGATGAAATCCACCAAGGCCTGAGACTTAACAGCAGTGCCTGGCACATATTTGAGACCATGAGGTCTGAGCTCGATAGCCCACTTAGCCACTCTCCCTGTGGCCTCTCTGTTTTGGATGATATCACCAAGAGGGGCAGAACTGACCACAGTGATGGGATGACCCTGGAAATAATGCTTAAGCTTCCGGCTCGCCATGAACACACCATAAACAAGCTTCTGCCAATGCGGATACCGCTGCTTGGACTCAATTCGCTGACATAATAAACCGGCCGCTGAACTGGATGCTCCTTACCCTCTTCCTTGCGCTCCACCACCACGGCCACACTGACGGCTCGCGTGTTAGCAGCCACATACAGCAATAAGGGCTCCTTATCAACCGGAGCAGCAAGGACTGGGGGCTCTGCCAGCAGCTTCTTCAAATCCTCAAAGGCAGTATTAGCTGCATCATTCCAGACAAAGTTATCAGATTTCTTCATCAACTGATATAATGGCATGGCCTTCTCACCCAAACGGCTTATAAATCGGCTTAAAGCAGCGATGCGACCCGCCAAGCGTTGAACATCATTTATACACGCCGGCTTAGCCAGGGAGGTGATGGCCTTGATCTTCTCCGGGTTAGCTTCAATGCCTCTGTCAGAAACTAAAAAACCCAAGAGTTTGCCTGCAGGAACACCAAAAACACACTTGGCCGGGTTAAGCATCATCTTGTAAACCCGGAGATTATCAAAGGTTTCCCTCAAATCATCTATCAGGGTTTCCTCTTTTATAGATTTAACTACAATGTCGTCCACATAAGCATGAACATTGCGCCCAATCTGTTTATGAAGACAGTTCTGTACACAACGCTGGTAAGTCGCCTGTGCACACTTGAGTCCAAAGGGCATAGACACATAGAAGAAGGCTCCAAAGGGAGTGATGAACGCCGTCTTCTCCTGGTCCTTAACTGCCATTTTAATCTGATGATATCGGGAATAAGCGTCCAGGAAACTTAAGCGCGCACAACCGGCCGTAGCATCAATGATTTGATCAATACGGGGAAGGGCAAAAGGATCAGCCGGACACGCCTTGTTTAAGTCCGTGTAGTCCACACACATCCGCCAAGTGCCGTTCTTCTTGAGTACGAGCACCGGGTTAGCTAACCATTCTGGGTGAAAGACTTCAACAATAAACCCGGCCGCCAAGAGCCGAGCCACCTCTTCACCAATAGCTTTCTGCCTCTCCTCATTGAACCGCCGAAGGAACTGCCTGACCGGCTTAAATTTTGGATCAACATTGAGAGTGTGCTCAGCGAGTTCTCTAGGTACACCTGGCATGTCGGAAGGTTTCCATGCGAAGATGTCCCTATTCTCACGGATGAACTTGATGAGCGCGCTTTCCTATTTTGGATCCAGATTGGCACTGATGCTAAACTGCTGAGATGAATCTCCTGGAACGAAATCAACAAGTTTAGTCTCATCAGCCGACTTAAATTTCATTGCCGGCTCATGCTCCGTAGTCGGCTTTTTCAGAGAGGTCATATCTGTTGAGTCAACATTGTCTTTGTAAAACTTCAACTCCTCTGTTGCACAAACAGATTCTGCATAAGCTGCATCGCCTTCCTCACATTCCAAGGCCACCTTCCGGCTGCCGTGAACCGTAATGGTCCCATTATGACCCGGCATCTTGAGCTGTAAATATACGTAACACGGTCGTGCCATGAACTTGGCGTAAGCCGGCCGCCCAAATATGGCATGGTACGGACTTCTTATCTTGACTACCTCAAAGGTCAATTTTTCCACCCTGTAGTTGTTCTCATCTCCGAAGGCCACTTCCAACTCGATCTTGCCGACTGGATAAGCCGACTTACCAGGTACCACACCATGGAAGATAGTGTTTGACCGGCTGAGATTCTTATCAACCAACCCCATACGGCGAAAAGTCTCATAATAGAGGATGTTGATGCTGCTGCCTCCGTCCATGAGTACCTTAGTGAACTTATATCCTCCCACCTGAGGAGCCACCACTAAGGCCAAGTGACCCGGATTGTCCACCCGGGGAGGGTGATCCTCTCTACTCCATACTATAGGCTGCTCAGACCACCGCAAGTAGCGTGGAACCGCCGGCTCAACAGCATTCGCAGCCCTCTTATGAAGCTTCTGATCTCGCTTACACAGACTGGTGGTAAATACATGGTACTGTCCACCGCTAAGCTGCTTTGGATTGGTCTAATAACCCCCCTGCTACTGTTGATGACCCTGGCCAGACTGCTGATTAAAGCCCCCTTGACCGTTCTGAGGATTAGAGTTTGAGCCGCCGCCCGGGCCATGAAAGCCGCCGGCGCCTGAGCCGCCGCCCGGGCCATTGTAATTCTTAAAGGCCTTCATGATTGCACAATCCTTCCATAGATGAGTTGCTGGCTTCTCTCTAGAGCCATGCCTTGGACAAGGCTCATTCAGCAGCTGCTCCAGTGTCGGGCCTGACCCGCCGCCTCGGGGAGGGGCCTCCCCTTACGTCGCTGGTTATTACCTTGTGAGCTGGCGTTGGCCACAAACTCTAGGCTGCCATCGGCCTTGCGCTTGCCTCCTCCTTGGTTCCCCGGGTTATGCTGAGGACCCTTGCCATTGCTGTTCTTCTTTCCCTTCCCTGTCCTTTCATCATCTGAAGCGGGGTCCTTGGTACCATCAGAATCGGCGTACTTGACAAGAGCCGCCATCAGTGTACCCATATCATTGCAGTCGCGCTTAAGCCGCCCGAGTTTCATCTTCAGGGGCACAAAATGACAATTCTGCTCCAACATTAAGACTGCAGAGCCGGCATCCATCTTATCCGAGGAATGTATTATCTCCTTAACCCGGCGAACCCAATGTGTCGTAGACTCACCCTCCTGCTGCTTGCAGTTAGTCAAATCCACAATTGACATAGACTGCCTACAGGTATCCTTGAAGTTTTGGATGAACCGGGCCTTCAGCTCAGCCCAAGACCCAATGGAATTCGGTGGTAGCCCTTTCAACCAAGTGCGGGCAGTCCCATCTAACATCATGGTGAAGTACTTAGCCATGGCCGCCTCACTGACCTCCAGCAGCTCCATAGCCATCTCATAACTCTCGATCCAGGCTGCGGGTTGTAAGTCTGCTGTGTAATTAGGCACCTTCCTAGGACCTTTGAAGTCCTTGGGTAGACGTTCATTGCAGATAGCTGGCACTAAACAAGGGACACCCCCAGTCCTGGTAGGGATACCCACGTCGGCGGAAGTCGTCGGATAAGCCGGGGGAGTCTGGTAAGCCGTCAACTGAGGCACCTGCTCCGCCTCCTGCCGCGCTCTGTCCTGGTCTGCTGTGTGAAAAGCTCCGTTATGAACCGGGCCATGGCCAGGGGGCGGGTCATGGCGTCGGACGTTACTTGAGCCGGTCGCTGAGACCATGTGCCTGCTATAACTCGGGCTCCGGCCTGGCTGAGGGGTCGAGTGGATCCTGTCCCGGCTGTAGGAGTACGCCTCTTGCTGCGCCAGTGCTGTCTGAAGGAGTTCCCTGACCCGGCAGGTTTCAATAGCCGTCGGAGAGTCGCCGTCGACTGGGAGAGCCGCCAGCCGTGCTGCCGCGGCGACCATGTTCTCCAGCGGGTTATTATAATGACCCGGGGGTATTGGCACGTACTGAGGCGAGGCAGGGGGCACCTGGGAGGCCCCATCACTATTGGCTGAATAGGGGTCCCAGACCCGGGCACTATGACCCCTGGCGGGTTACTAGACCCTGCACCTGGCGTGTTGAAGAGGTTGCGTGGATCGTAAACCAGAGGGAGTCGAGATTGGGCCTTTTGATGCCTCCTTCTCATGACCACATTGGACGCGTTCTGATCCATCGTGAGCCGGAAGGACTGCGCCTGGATCAACTGAGTTTGGGCATCGAGAGCCGCCCTCTCCGCAGCCATCCTGATCCCTTCCGCTGCCAGATCCTCCTTAGCTTTCACTAGATCCAACTTTAACTGTGCCACCCCCGCATCATGCTGAGCTTGATCCACCGGGTCAACCGTGGCGGTTAACAGGGCCGTCATCCTGTCTGTGAGATCCATTAGCACCTGAGCCAGCGAAGGCACCGGGGTTCCCGCTCCAGCAGCAGGGTTCTGAACAGGCTGTGCACCGGCCATAAAGACTCCGACCTGACTTGGTGGCTCAAACAGGTCCGCAATACTATCACCGTCGGAACAACCCATGAGCCTGCCATCTTGAAGTTGATAGAGCGAATTTGACTCATTAGTGGACGACTCTCCGTCAGAGCCGGCGGCCGCCTCATCCCCAGATCCGGATCGATCAGAGGGCCCTCCATGAATGCATCCCACAAAAGCATGCCTTAAGGCAGGCCGGGCCCGGGCGGGTCATGCACGCTGAGCCGTCTCGATGAAATCGGCGCAGAGATCCGGCTCAGGGCCCGGCTCACCAATCTTGCCAATGAAAACATGAATTCCACCGAAGGAGACCCAGCACCCATACTCAATTGAGCCGACGTCGGGGCCCCAGTTTGCATCGTCGATGTAGAGCTTGCCGCGACGACTCTTGGTCATCCGGCCCACAGCGTATCCCTTGAGCCCTTCGAAGCTGCCCTTCAAGAACTCAAATCCACCGTGCGCTGGCCCCACGGTGGGCGCCAACTGTCGTGGAATTGTCATGGCAGATGTCCTCGAACTAGGACTTAGTCGTGGAGCCATCGCGACTAGGAAGCTTGAAAGGGTTAAGTGGGACAAGGAACACGAGGGTTTATACTGGTTCAGCCCCTGACGGTGAAGGTAAAAGCCTACGTCCAGTTTGAGGTGGTATTGATTAGGGTTTTGATGACCAGGGAGCGAAGACCGCTATGCCTGGTTCTCGATGAGATCTTGCTTGTCCCTAAACCGCTACCGGGTCGTCCCCTTATATAAGGAGGCCGACGCCCAGCAGCTCTCAGAGTCCCGGCCGGCTCATAAGAGTGTCCGGCTCGAACTCTCAACTATTCTTGCCTTACACTACAAGTTCTACCACGATAATAATTGCAACTACGGGCCTTAAGCCGTATCCGGGTCTTAAGCCCATCTCTGGCCCACCGTCTTTAAGCTTGACGTCGGGCTTCTGGCAATGACCATATGAGTGACCCGGCCCCTTCTGGCGGGTGACTCTAAGGTCTATATCCTCAACAAAGATACTTGAGGGAATTAGAGGCAAAAGAACGAAGAGATCGTGAACTGATTGAAGAATACTGGAACGAAGCATCGGGAGAATATTGAGACGACCGAAGGGGCACAGATATTGAATAGTTGAGAGAACAATGCTGAAAACTTAGAACAAAGAAATATTCCGAAAAGATGACCTCCGGATGATCGAGAGGGAAATCAGCTCCTGAAATACTCCAGATGGATGAAAAGAATTGCACGACTGGAAACAATTTGAGAGGATAATATCGAGCTAGCAACGCGAATCTCCGGGAGAACGGGCAAGATTTAAGAGAAACTCTACTTCGGTCTTCAAATGTTGAGAATGACGACGAGAAACACCATCAAAATTGTTGAGGTACTCTGGGAGAATGAAAAGAGGGAAAGTTGAACCGAACATGAAATAATTAGCAAATGATCTTAGCAAAGGCATATGACTGATGGGATCCATACTTACGTCATACTTCAAAAAGAATTTAGAATAGCTCCGAGAAAATTAGAAGAGTCAGGTAAGATCCTGGGAAAAGACCTGTGGGTTGGGGCCCACTAAAAAGAAAACACCGTTGAGAAGGATCGGTTGAGAGAGAAATGATGCACCGGAACGATTGAAAGACTTGAATGGGGTGACAACCTTGAATTAAATGGATGCAACACGAATCTTCTGAGATGACTTCATCACTCCAAAACGATTAAATGGCGAGAGGCGAATGTGCATGGGAAAATAATTAAGTCGAAGGAAAGAATATGATCAACCATGAAAAACTTGAATTGAATCCACTGGAAAGAAAATGAGACGAACAATGATGAACTAGACGAGAATCCACCGGTTGAGACAACTGAGGAAAGACTGAAGATACTCCGCACGAATGAAATTGATGCTCGAATAGAGGCTCAGACTCTGGGAATAAAAAGGGTGGGAGGGCGGGAAAACACAGGCAACTGGAACGATGAATAATTGAATAGAGAAGCGCCGGTTGAAATGATTGAGGAGAAAATGCAAAAGCTTCGCACGAGTAGGATGGATACTCGATTTCGGACTCCGGTTCCGAGAAGAAGAAGGGTGGGCGGGTGGGAAAAACAAGGACAACTTCGGACAAGGAAACAACATCGATTGAAAAGAGCTGAGGATTGATCTTGCAAAAGATGACAAGGATCGAAACCACTCGAAGAGAAATGCGCCGGATTGAAAAGAGGATGGACAACGAACGAAAAACTAACCGCGTGATCCTAAAGAAAAATTTGAAGGGGAAGAGAAGTAGTTCAAAACACCTACGTCAAGATTCCTTACCAGAGCGACGAAGGGGCAGTGGAGTAAAAAGAAGTCCTACTCTCCGATATAACTAGACTCCGAAAAAGTTTTTCTAGACTCAACAACGGCCAAACTACACGATCAAACAAGGGGGCTCCTAGGGTCGGTCGAGGCTCTGATACCAACTTGTCACGCCCAAGATGCAACCCTATCCTAAAGGAACTCGAAGGTCCCACCAAGGATAGAAGCGCATCTTGAAGACGCTTTTGCAAGGTGGATATCATTACATCATACCATTACATAATAGTTGGGGATACATACAAAAGGCACAACCGCCCCAAAGAATACATCAACATACATGAGATCAACATCCGACTACGAATGACACATAAACAGGAACTCAAACGACATCCACCTTGCTAGCCCAGGCTGCCGACCTGGAACCTATCTCCTGATCGAAGAAGAAGCAGAAGAAGAACTCCAAAACAAGTAACATCGCTCTCGCGTCATGATCATCGCAAAACCTGTACCTGCAACTGGTGTTGTAGTAATCTGTGAGCCACGAGGACTCAGCAATCCCATTACCATGGGTATCAAGATTAGCAAAGCTTAATGGGTAAGGAAGGGGTATAGTGGTGAGGTTGCAGCAGCGACTAAGCATGCATGGTGGCTAACATACACAAATAAGAGCGAGAAGAGAAGCAACGGAACGGTCGTGAAACTAGCAATGATCAAGAAGTGATCCTGAACTCCTACTTACGTCAAACATAACCCCAAAACCGTGTTCTCTTCCCGGACTCCGCCGAAAAGAGACCATGACGGCTACACACACGGTTGATGCGTTTTAATTAAGTCGAGTGTCAAGTTCTCTACAACCGGATATTAACAAATTCCCATCTGCCACATAACCGCGAGCACGGCTCTCGAAAGTTTATACCCTGCAGGGGTGTCCCAACTTAGCCCATTATAAGCTCTCACGGTCAACGCAGGATATTCCTTCTCCCGGGAAGACCCGATCAGTATCGGAATCCCGGTTTACAAGACATTTCGACAATGGTAAAACAAGACCAGCAAAGCCGCCCGATGTGCCAACAAATCCCGATAGGAGCTGCACATATCTCGTTCTCAGGGCACACCGGATGAGCAAGACGTCGGGTTGGCATAGACCCTGGTTGCCCAGGGGGCGCCGGACATCGATTGGTTTGGACCAGCACTCAGAGGAGCACTGGCCCGGGGGGGCTAAAATAAAGATGACCGTCGGGCTCCGGAAACCCAAGGGAAAAAGGCTTAGGTTGTTAGGCAAATGTAAAACCAATGTTGGGCCTTGCTGGAAGAGTTTTATCCAAGGCAAACTGTCAAGGGGTTCCCATAACACCCAACCGCGTTAGGGACGCAAAATCCGGGAACATAATACCGATATGACGGAAACTAGGGCGGCAAGAGTGGAACCAAACACCAGGCATAAGGCCGAGCCTTCCACCCTTTACCAAGTATATAGATGCATTAATAATATAAAAGATATTGTGATATCCCAACATAAACATAATCCAACATGGAGCAATCTTCATCTTCACCTGTAACTAGCAACGCTATAAGAGGGGCTGCGCAAAAGCGGTAACATAGCCAAACAACGGTTTGCTAGGAAGGGTGACAAAGGTTAGAGGTTCATGGCAATTTGGGAGGCTTGAGGAGCAAGTGATAGGTAGCGCAGCATAGCGATAGAACGAAGCAACTAGCATAGCAATGATAGTAATGAGATCCAAGGTGATGGTCATCTTGCCTGAAATCCCGCTAGTAAGAAGAACGAGTCCATGAAGAAGATGAAGCCACGAAGACGAACCAAGCGTAGACGAACGAATCCTCACGATCGCAACGAAACGGGAACTATCGAGAAGAAGCACACAACATGGTAAACACACCACACATGAACAAGGCATGATGCTCAACCAAGTATGATGCATGACAAGGCTACATGAAGCTACTCATGGCAAGAGATGATGCATACAAGAACAACACGTTAAAGCAAGTTTAAATGAGGCCGGAAACAACCTATAACAATTCCGGTAAGTCCTCATATGCAAATTTCAAAATTAGCCTAGATCTGAATAAACTTTATGTTCCAGTTGTTAAACAGCAAGTTAAGGTGCACCAAGATGATCTACATGAAATTCTAGTCAAGTTACATATAAAGTTCGTTTAATTTTGGAGCTACGGCCTAGAAGATATGAGCAAAACAAGTTAAACATGGCATTGATGCAAAATGCATTTAAACATCAAGCAAACACATTCAAAACATGGATCCAACAAGGTAACATGAAACTACATGCAAAAAACTAAGCAAGTTTCATATAGAGCACACTCAAAACGGAGCAACGGCTCAACACATACACATGAAACAAGTTTAAAGGACAAGCTGTCCAAAACAGCAACTAGGCATCTAGCAAGCATCAAAACAACATGCTACAACACCTCAATAGGAAAACAAAAGGCACGGACGTGATGTACAGGTAAAGCATTACAAAACATGAACACTGAGCTATCCCCAGAAATCACTAGAACATGCTCAAAAGGACATGGCAATATTGCAAATAATAACTGTTTCACAGACTTAGCAGAAATCACTGGACATGGCAGAAATAACATCAAGTTGCAAAGTTTAGAGCTATCAAACAACATGCTACAGGAACAGATCATAGCAAACAAAGGCATGGGATGAATCTACTAATTGAATAGAACAAAAGTCCCTTACTGATCACGAGCCAAAAAGGCACAGAAGATATGATGGCACCCATGTAAACATAGCAAGTTTCATAAACAGATTCAGGCTTAGCAGAAAAACTGAGCATGTATTGATAGAGCATCACATGTATAAGAAAACATCTTTAGTGAACATCTCCAGATTATGCATAGAACGACTTGTAGAAGTAGGTTAACATGGCATCACAATGTTACAGCTACAGACTTTGCAGAAATGACCAAGTCATAGAAATTAGCAACATCACGGAGGCTACTTTGCAAGCTTGTGACGACCAACACATAGCATATCATGAAGAGTGGATTTCACCACAGCAAAGACGACATGTTGTAGCTCATAACACATGTAGAAATCATGCTCAAAAGAAAACCCCACAAAAAGATACAAACATGACAAATGAGCAAGTTCTGTTAAACTACAGCAGACAACATCATATAGAAGTCTTGCAACGATGATTAGAGCATCAAGATGAACTCAAACAAGCATATCACAATGGAATAAAATGTAGAGCATCTCACAGTGAACATTCCGATATATCATACAACATCATAGGACTAACATGCACAAAGTTACGCACTCCGCAAGATGCATGAATGATGTGAAATCTCAGGGACTTGGTCATTTTTTGAAGGAAAAAAACGAACAAACGCTATATAAAATACTACGCTCAGGGCGACAACGAAGGGGCTGGGCGTCACCTTGGCGGGCCGTGGCCCAAGACGGGGAGGAGGACGGGCAGGCCGCCCGGGCTGCTGGGCTTCGGGGCCCACGGGCGCTGGAACTGGGGCCGGGCCCAGCGTGGGGTCACGGCGTCCTCGTCCTCTGCCCGATGCAGAGGATGGAGCCGGATGCGGCAGCTGCCGGTGATGGAGACGGCGGCACGGTGGGCTGGGGCCGGCGGGGTCCGGCGAGATCTGGGCGAGGGGGCCCCGTGGCGGCGCCGGGACGACGGCGGAGCGGACGAGCCGCGGCGGGGCGTGTGCGGGCAGGGGCGTGAGGTGGAGAGGAGGAGGCTGGCGGGGTCGCGGCGCTGGAGGCGGAGCGGGCGGCCGAGGTGCGTGCGGGAGAGCAGCGGGTGCAGGGCGGCATGGTGGTGCGGATCCGGGGCGGCGACGTGGTGGCGGGGAACTCCGGCGAAGTCCGGCGAGCCCCGGCGAGCGGGTGCGGCCGACGGCGCGCTCGGGCCCAGATGGGCTCGGGCGGGCTGGAGATGGGCTTGGCGGGCCCGCATGGTGGGAGGCGGCGGAGGCACTGTGGAGGCGTGGATTTCGAGGCGTTTAGGGTTAGGGTTGGAGTTTGCCTCAGATTTGGACGGGGGAGGCTAATATATAGGTAGAGGGAGCTAGGAGAGTCCAAATGAGGTGCGGTTTTCGCCCACACAATCACGATCCAACGACCGAGAGCATGGAGGGGGTTTGGATGGGCTCATGGGCTGTGCTGAAGGGGTGCTGGGCTGCAAAGAGAGAGGGGTTTCGGGCTACGCGGTTAACCGTTAGGGCGTCAAACGAACTCCGAATGCGACGAAAATTGACAGGCAGTCTACCTACTCTAAAACAACACCGCACCCCAAGTTTCATCCCATTCCGAGAACATTCAAATGCCACTCACGAAATGGGGTCTGGGAGGGGCAACGGGTGCGTGTGAGAGTGTCGGATCACGAAATGGACAACGGAGAGAACTGGGAGACCGGGACGGATGCAAGTTTTGAAAAACATGATGATGCAATGCAGATGATGACATGGCAAAGTTGGCGAATAACTGGGAGACACCTGGCGCATCGAATCCGGGGCGTTACAACTCTCCTCCACTAACAAGAGATCTCATCCCGAGATCTTAGGAACGAGACGGGAGAAAAGAGGACGAGGTGAAACAAGGACGCACGAGAGAAGATGAATAAGATCAAGAGCACTCAGGTAGAAAAGAGGAATGACGATTATGACGGGAATCAAAAGCTCAACGAACAAGATAGACTCTGAAAGCACTCCGGTTAGAACAAGCTAGAAAAAGGAATAAGGATGACAAAATTTGGGCAACACTCCGGCTGAACATTAAAAGATTAGAACAAGAACTTGAGAAGATGGAATGATACTTGACGAGAGGAACAACACAATGCTACCGGAAGAATTGAAAGAGTGGAATGAAAAGAACGGGGAAGAAGATGGCAACTTCTACCACGAATGAAATTGAAAACAACCTTAGAAGGAAGGATTGAACGAAGTTGTTGAGAAAATCAACAACGAAAAGAATAAGCTTGTTGTGGACTTATGGATAACATCTTAAAATCATGAGGTGATAACCAACCACAAGCGGAAAAAGATTGAATAGCTGAGAGAGAACGAAGAAATGCAAAACTCCACTTCAAAAGAATGCGGAGAATTAATTGCACTTCGAGATGCAAGAAGAAGAATACTTGAGCTTCGCCTTCAAGAATCTGAACCACCGTGAAGAACTCCGGTAACAAAAGATGATGAGATAGAATTGAAAGATTAAAAGAATAAGATAAAAGCCTTGTGATGATTTAGATGGAGGTTCCGACGATATAAGCGAGAAAACTTGGAACTCCGGAAAGAAAAGACGACCAACTTAGAACCGAGAAATTATTCAACATGAACAATCTCCGAAGGAAGGAATTAATCAACTTGATGAAAGAAGAATAAGAATTACGTTATGCTTATCTTCCACCAATTAAATTGATGCGAAGCAATGGATTTGCATACTACTTATTCGTGTTGGAAAAATATACAAAGGGGGGGGGGGATATAGCACGAACACGAGGGAGTTTTCATGAACCACCGGTAGGATTGGGAAGATCGAATGAATATATGTGATAAGAACGGAAAAGGAATCTTGAACGAACCACCGTAAGAATTCAAAATTAAATGACGAAGGAGAATGAATCACTGGGAAGAATTCGAAAAAAACGAAGATACTTGAGGGAATTAGAGGCAAAAGAACGAAGAGATCGCGAACTGATTGAAGAATACTGGAACGAAGCATCGGGAGAATATTGAGACGACCGAAGGGGCACGGATATTGAATAGTTGAGAGAACGAAGCTGAAAACTTAGAACGAAGAAATATTCCGAAAAGATGACCTCCAGATGATCGAGAGGGAAATCTACTCCTGAAATACTCCGGATGGATGAAAAGAATTGCACGACTGGAAACAATTTGAGAGGATAATATCGAGCTAGCAACGCGAATCTCCGGGAGAACGGGCAAGATTTAAGAGAAACTCTACTTCGGTCTTCAAATGTTGAGAATGACGAAGAGAAACACCATCAAAATTGTTGAGGTACTCCGGGAGAATGAAAAGAGGGAAAGTTGAACGGAACATGAAATAATTAGGAAATGATCTTAGAAAAGGCATATGACTGATGGGATCCATACTTACGTCATACTTCGAAAAGAATTTAGAATAGCTCCGAGAAAATTAGAAGAGTCAGGTAAGATCCTGGGACAGCTCCCTCCTCCGTTCGGTCACCGGAGCCGTCATCATGGTCTCATTCTTCCTCCGCCATTCGGTCACTGGAGTCCTCATGATCATGTCCTTCCTCCTCCATTATTCGATCCCCGGAGCCGTCATCCTCTCCTTCCTGACCATCAGTGTCGTTGAGAAACGACAAGACATCACCTCCGCAGAAGATTATATCCCCCAACAACTGTTCTTTTTCCAAGTCTCTTTGTTGATCCATAGTTTCTGCAAATATTACAACATGGCAATTAATATACAAACATGACAGATGGATATATTAGTGGCAAACATAGACCTAGCTACCTAAACATAGACCAGGAATCATATTAGTGGCCTCGACGCTTCTAGGGTTTGGGGTGGCCTCGGCAACACATCTAGGGTTTGGGTGGCCTCGACGCTTCTAGGGTTGGGTCGGGCGAGAGGGGGTTGATTGACGTCCCCCCTCATATTGAAGAGTTACCGAAGTTTTCTATGAACGAAAAAATACTACCTATCACATGACATGTCCGGCGACCGGACCGGACCGCCTCTCTCATGAATGTTCCATGTCCGGACCGCCTCTCTCATGAATGTCGAACAAGTGATTCTCTTAACCTATAAGGGATTTAACAAAATGGCGCCATTCTGGATGTGCAGAAAATGGTCCATATTTTTCCTGTTCTCATCTACCCTTCTATATGTCACGTTGTCTAGTGTCAAAGGATTCAAGAAAAGCACAGCTTCATCATTAGCCGGAAGTAACAGGCGCATAATGGTACGAAGCTCTCCAAAATTGTTTTGGACGGAGTCCCGGATAGGATAATTAGCTTTTTGGTACAAAGTTCAGCAAGAGCCTTCCGAATATCGCTATTTGGAAGGCCTTTGCTGAAATTCGTACCAAAAAGCAAATTATTCTATCCGGAACTTCGTTCCAAAACAACTTTGAAGAGCTTCGTAGCATCATACGCCTGTTACTTCCGGCTAATGATGAAGCCATGGATTTCTTCAATACTTTGACAGACAACATGACATATAGAACAATATATATATAGATGAGATCAGAAAAAATTGGATCAACTTGTGCACATCCATAATGGGGGCATTCTTGATAAATCTATATATGTCAAAATTCAAACTTTCACATATGATCAAATGTTGTATATGTCAAAATTCAAACTTTGACATATGATCAAACTTTGATATATGATCAAATGTTGCATATGTCAAAATTCAAACTTTGACATATGATCAAACTTTGATATATGTCCACCACGATAGAAAATGATACATAGACTTGTTCAGGCGAGAGGGGGTTGATCGACGTCCCCCCTCATGTCTAACTTACTGGAGTTTTCTTCTAGTGGTTTGGGTGGCCTCGAGAGTTTGTCGGGTAGGGGCAGGAGGGAGTAGGAGATCGACAATGCTTTTTTTCTAGGGTTCGGGTGGCCTCGAGAGTTGGTCGCCTGGTATATCGAGAGGGGGGTGAACATTTTACCTTAGTAACTTAGAAAAAAATGTTATCAGGGAGGGGGTATATCGACCCCCCCCCCTCATGTCGAAGTTATCGGGGAGGGGGTATATTGACAATGACATACATACATGGAAAAAATATTATCGGGGAGGGGGTATATCGACCCCCCCCCCTCATGTCGAAGTTATCGGGGAGGGGGTATATCGACAACGACATACATACATGGAAAAAAATGCTATCCATCTATACATACATAGCCACATACATATATACATAGAAAAAATGCTATGAAAAAAATACTTATATGAAAAAAATGCTATGAACAAAAAAATTAATACACATATGAACAAAAAAAATACATATATGAACAAAAAAATGCTCTGGACAAAAAAATTAATACATATATGAACATCCATACATACATATAGCCACATACATACATATATACATTATATATATATGAACAAAAAATTCATCATATAAAAAATGAACAAAAAATGATATGAACAGAGTCGGGGCGGCGGCGGCTCACAACGGGGGCGGCCGGCGAGGGCGACAGCGAGGGCGGCGAGGGCGTCGGAGATGGCGACGGTGGGGGCGGGCCGAGGTAGGGGCGTGGCCGGGCGTGCTCGAGGGCCGCAGACGATGTCGGCTGGCGAGGGAGATGGTTGGGGCGGCGCGTGAGGGTGCTGGCGGCGGCGGCGGCTGGCGAGGGTGAGGGCGAGGGCGGCACGCGAGGGAGCCGGCGACGGTGGGGGCGGGCCGGGGCGCAGGCGCACGGCCGGGCGCACTCGGGGGCGGCGGACGGCGACGGCATGGGCGGCGGACGGCGTCGGCGTGGGCTCGGGGGTGGGGCAGGGGCACGGGCGACGACATCGGGACAGCCTAGCGGTGTCGAGGAGGTCGGCGTCGTCGGGGGGAACTGCGAGATGAAAATGAAAATTTTCACAAGTGTTTGCTTATATACATGAAGCATTGGTCCCGGTTTGAGGCAGGAACCGAGACCAATGCCCCCTTTCGTCCCGAATCGTGCCACCAACCGGGACCAAAGGTCTCTTTTCAGCAGCCCAAAGGGCAGGAAGCAGAGACCTTTGGTCCCGGTTGCTGGCACGAACCGGTACCAAAGGTGGGCATTGGTCCCGGTTGGTGCCACGAACCGGGACCAAAGGGGTGCATTAGTCCCGGTTCGTGGCACCAACCGGGACCAATGGCCTACGCCTGGCACAGCCGCGGTGCAGTTGGATGTTTAGCCCCACCTCACTAGTTGAGAGGCTTCGTCACTTGTTTATAAGCACGATTGTGCCATCTCTCTCGAACTCCTCTGAACTGCAGGCCTACAGGCCTAATCTCACACTGCTATGCCTGTGGGCCTACTGGGCCTGCTATGGGCCTAAATCCTGGCCCAACTAGCTGGGTTTCTAGTCGTATTCAGGCCGTGGTGTGATCGCTCCCTGACTATAGCGCCAGAAAGCTCATGTTTGCTAGGACTACGTCGGTATTTCCCCAAAGAGGAAGGGATGATGTAGCACAGCGAAGGTAGGTATTTCCCTCAGTGATGAAACCAAGGTTAGCAAACCAGTAGGAGAACCAAGCAACACAACGTAAACATTACCTGCACACAAATAACAACACCTCGCAACCCGACGTGTTAAAGGGGTTGTCAATCCCTTTCGGGTAACGAAGCCAGAAATTTGTAATATATTGAAATAATAGATTGCAAATATAATAAAGTGCAGCAAAGTATTTTTGTATTTTTGGATTAATAGATCTGAATAAAAAGAGCAAATAAAATAGATCGCAAAGCAAATATATGAGAAAGAAGACCCGGGGGGCGTAGGTTTCACTAGTGGCTTCTCTCGAGAAAAATAGAAAACGGTGGGTAAACAAATTACTATTGGGCAATTGATAGAACTTCAAATAATAATGACGATATCCGGGCAATGATCATTACATAGGCAGCACGTCCAAGATTAGTAGACCGACTCCTGCCTGCATCTACTACTATTACTCCACACATCGACCGCTATCCAGCATGCATCTAGTGTATTAAGTTCATGGAAAAATGGAGTAATGCAATAAGAACGATGAAATGATGTAGACAAGATCCGTTTATCTATATGGCGGTAGATATAGATCTCGTCTTTTTATCCTTAGTAGCAACGATACATACGTGTCGGTTCCGTTTCTGTCACTGGGATCAAGCACCGTAAGATCGAACCCACTACCAGGCACCTCTTCCCATTGCAAGATAAATAGATCAAGTTTGCCAAACAAAACCCAAACATCGGAGAAGAAATACGAGGCTATAAGAGATCATGCATATAAGAGATCAAAGAAACTCAAATAACTTTCATGGATATAAAAAGATATAACTGATCATAAACTCAAAGTTCATCAGATCCCAACAAACACACCACAAAAGAGTTACATCATATGGATCTCCAAGAGACCATTGTATTGAGAATTCAGCGAGAGAGAGAAAGCCATCTAGCTACTAACTACGGACCCGAAGGTCTACAAAGAACTACTCACGCATCATCGGAGAGGCACCATTGGAAGTGGTGAACCCCTCCGTGTTGGTGTCTAGATTGGATCTGGTGGTTCTGGACTCTGCGGCGGCTGGATGAATGTTTCGTCGATGCCTTAAGGGTTTCTGGAATATTCGGGTATTTATAGAGCAAAGAGGCGGTCCGGGGGGCACCCAAGGTGGGCACAACCCACCAGGGCGCGCCAGGAGGCCCTGGCGCGCCCTGGTGGGTTGTGCCCCCCTCGGGGCACCCCCCCCCCAGGTGCAACCAGGGCCCATTGCCTTCCTTTTGGCCCATAAAAAATCATCGTGGAGTCTCGTGGCATTTGGACTCCGTTTGATATTGATTTCCTGCGATGGAAAAAACAGCAACTGGCACTTGGCACTATTTTAATAGGTTAGTACCAAAAAATGATATAAAATGACTATGAAATGATTATTAAACATCCATGATTGATAATAAAACAGCATGGAACAATAAAAGATTATAGATACGTTGGAGACGTATCATGGTGGCCCAGTAGGCGGCATTTTTTTTGTTTTTTTGTTTTCTTTTTTGCTTTTTTTGTTTCTACTTACAGCTAAATACTTACAGTTTTTCAGCGATTCTTTTTCTTTTAGGTCACAAAAATTTTAAACTTTTTGTTAGTGCCATTAGTTTTCAAATTTGAATTCTTTTAAATTTGTGTGAATCACTAGTTGTGAATAACTCTACTATAAAAATAGATTTTTGAGTGATTCTTTTTCCTGCTATTTACTAGCATAGGTGTTGTCGTGGAATTGTCACGGCAGATGTCCTTAGTGTCAGGACTTAGTCGCGAGGCCAATGAATCTATGTGGTAGCTTGAGAGGGGTTGAGCGGAATCGAGAGACACAACACAAGACAAGGATTTAGACAGCTTCGGGCCCCGGGAAACATCATCCGGTAACAACCCTACATGTTGTTTGAGGCTAGGTCTCATTCTGATCATGGGAGAGTCGCCGGCTTGGCCGGCTCTTTGTGTCTAACCCTAGATATTGTTTCTTGTTGCTTGTCCCTCTTTGGGGTGCCCTGCCCCTCCTTATATAAGTTAGAGGGGCGGGTTACATGTGGAGTCCTAGTAGAACTAGGACTAGTCTATCTTTTCTTACAAGTTGAATACAAGTCCGGGTCTCGCTTCCTTGGTAGGAGAATATTCTTTATGCCTTTCTTCATAAACCGGCCCACCATAACATGCGCCGGCCTTCTCGGCTTTGGGCCTATTCTTCTGTCTGACCAGCCGTCGGGGCCATCATTAAGTCGCCAGGCTCGTGAGTCGTCACACCAGTGAACCGCCAGACCTATGAGTCGCCAATCCTCCGGCGGGTCACGATGAAGCGCCAGGTCCGGCCGGGTCATACTTCCGGCCGGGTCATACCGCGGGGTATATCCCCGACATTAGCCCCCAGTTTAATTTGGATTTGTCCATGTTAAACTGATCCTGTAAAATAAACACAAGAACAAACTTGATAGGTTGTGTTCCGGGTTAAATATTTTCGTGAACCGGCACCTGATCATCTTTAAGTCCTTGTTATTTCCTCCTGGATGCATACTCAAGATCTTATAGCAAATCTCTTTTAACAGATATGTCCAAACCTTGCCAATGCAAAAAATCCGAGCACTTCTTTTGAAAAATCCGGGTCAATAGGCCAGCTTCAGAGTCAATTTGCTGGCATTGGTCTCTTGTAGAGAAATATTGTAAGAAATAATCCACTTGAGTCAGCTTCCAAAGCGCCGGCTTAAAAATATAGGTCTTAAAATACTCATCTGGTTTTCAACTGGCTTAAAGATATAGATCTTGCCGAGTTATAATTTCCAAAATCTCCGGGTTATAAAAGACTGATGATGCCGGGTCATAATTGTTGCCAACGCCGGTTCATGTTTATTGATGACGTCGGGTTGTAGTCACAGGGTCATAATGATTGGTGACGCCGGGTCAATCTGGTTTGCTCAAAACAAAGAATTTGAAAATATTTCTTCGATAATAATATAATACCTGTAGCCCCCAAGGGCCGGGTCATTATGCAATAATGAGCAGGGACTTTGTAAATATGATCATTGATAATAACAGTATATGATGTAATCTCCACCATGGGGCTTGAACCCACGTCCACAAGGTTAATAGCTCTGTGCTTTACCAACTGAGCAGTGGATCCTTCAATATAATGTAATAAGGCTTGTGTATCTTGAATTTTCACAGGAGCAATTGGTAGCCCCCAAGGGCCGACTCATTACGATGTGATGAGTCGGGTCTTCAATAAGTTGAGCAAAAAATGTCCTTACATTAGCCCCCAAGTGCCATGGTGCATGCTGGCAGTGACATGGGACTTGCATATTTGATGTGATCTCAATGTAAATAATGTAGCCCCCAAGTGTCGGGTCGTAAGCCTGCAGCGACTCGGGACTATTCCTTCCATTGTAGAATAAATTATATCCATTGATAAAATAATAGCCATTGCGCCAAAGCGACTGTGAATACCTCATCTATTGATAAGTAAACCCGGAGTTTAAATACCCGGCGGCTCTTGGCCGATGGCAATTTAATACGCCTCCATTGTAAACCGGAATTTTTATAACCCGGCGGCTTATACCTTTGAGAAAATCAAGAATTGATAACCCTTTTGAGACACCAATTTCAATCTTTGATGATGGGCTTGAACTTAATCATTTATGTAAGTCATAGCTCTGTAAATCCTGCACAGAGATTAAACAACATATGCCCTGGCGACTTAACGTCAAAAGCCAGGACAGGTAACCACCCAAATGTAGTCTTATCCTGCACACAAGTAGATCACAAAATCCTTTGGCGGTTTACCGCAGGGCGGGTCGTAATATCTTACATATAACCACTGTGATATTGAATTTGTACTACCGGTTTATATGACCTGTGCAGTAAGGGTGATAACCCAATCCTTAGAAGCCAATGCTTCCACATAGATGATGATTGTCATAAGCTGGCGATTTATCATTGAAAATCAAGCCGGGTTAAATAACAACCACTCATATACACTTTAGATATAAAAAAGAGCTTTAAATAAAATCCAAAAATTGTTTGCAAAAGAGAGACTTCAAAAAAATTTGAGGCTTCTGATTCGAATACGATCAGAAAACCGTCCCAAAGGGGTTAAGCTAAGATTCGAATACGACCATATAGCCCCCAGTGGCTTTGGCGTTGCCGATCAAGAGGGTACCGACAGCTATCTTCTCTTTGGTTCGAATACGACCTATGTTTGAACAGGAAGCCCCCAAATGACCTTGAGAGTTGTTTATCAATGCTGATTCGAATACGATCCACGTCGGTTCTCAAAGGGGGTTGAGCTATGGTTCAAATATGACCAAGAAACTCCCCAATGAGCTCGGCTGTGTGCCGATCAAAAGGGTATCGACAGCTATGTTCTCTTTGGTTCGAATACGACCTATGTTTGAACAGGAAGCCCCCTAGTGATCATGAGAATATTTAACGACTCTGATTCGAATACGATCAGGGTCACACCAAAAGGGTTAAGCTAAATTCGAATACGATCAGCTCCCAATGGTCATTAAAGCAGGGTACCTATATTTGAGTTGTGCTTTGTAACAGACTCTCTTTGGTCCCTTTAATTTTTCCTGAGAACTCGAACTTTTGCGAGAGATAAATTCTTTTTGAATCGGAAAAAACCGAATATTGAGAGTTTCAAAGTTTTATGATAAACAAATTTACCTTGAACCGGATTTTGAACCGGATTTGAGAGCTTCAAAACTTTGTGGCAGATAAATTTCCCTTGAACCGGATCTTAAACCGGCTATTTTAAGAGCTTCTGTGCTTTGTGATTCCACAGAAGGTTGAAGTGACTACGGCGGGTTATGAATGATCCCGTATGAGCCGTGTCAGCAACTCGGCCAATGGTTCCTTCCAACTGGATGTTTTGAAGTTAACCAAACTATAGTGGCATCGACTTGTGCGCCTGCCCATTGAACCATCCAGTGCAGACAGCGGCTGATAATACATGATAATTCGCCTCCAATTTGTTGGAAGAAAACCGGGCTTCCCAAGCAGTGACTCGCTCATATTCAATAAACAGCTCATGCATACAGGTGCGGCCCAGTGTGTTTATATAGACCAACCCGCGAGAGACGGATGGTAAAGACGACCGTTGCATCAGAGGCGGCACAGACAGATGAGCCGGCCGTGGTGTTGTAAGCCGGTCCGGATGAGCGAATCGATCGCCGGCGCGGTAAGCCGCGTGGATGGGCAAGTCAACCACGTTGTGTTGATGTAGTGAACAATCGTCCTGTATCAAAAAATGTCACCCGCCAAAGTAATTGTTCACATAAAATTAATATGTGCTATGAAAACAAACCGGACGGATATCACCTGATGTTTTTTGTTCGGACAACGGATGATCCGTTCATCGCAACAGAGACGGTTTAGGCAGGTCGGCGACTCAATATGGTCCCGGCGATCCAAGCAGAAACCCTCCGGGTTATTCTCCATATTGTTCATAGCATAAGGTGTATATCATTGGTATTGATAGCGCGATGTGATTCCAAAAAAGGTTGAAGTGACTACGGTGGGTTATGAATGATCCCGTATGAGCCGTGTCAGCAACTCGGCCAATGGTTCCTTCCAACTGGATGTTTTGAAGTTAACCAAACTGTAGTGGCATCGACTTGTGCGCCTGCCCATTGAACCATCCAGTGCAGACAACGGCTGATAATACATGATAATTCGCCTCCAATTTGTTGGAAGAAAACCGGGCTTCCCAAGCAGTGACTCGCTCATATTCAATAAACAGCTCATGCATACAGGTGCGGCCCAGTGTGTTTATACAGACCAACCCACGAGAGACGGATGGTAAAGACGACCGTTGCATCAGAGGCGGCACAGACAGATGAGCCGGCCGTGGTGTTGTAAGCCGGTCCGGATGGGCGAATCAATCGCCGGCGCGGTAAGCCGCGTGGATGGGCAAGTCAACCACGTTGTGTTGATGTAGTGAACAATCGTCCTGTATCAAAAAATATCACCCGCCAAAGTAATTGTTCACACAAAAATTAATATGTGCTATGAAAACAAACCGGACGGATATCACCTGATGTTTTTTGTTCGGACAACGGATGATCCGTTCATTGCAACAGAGACGGTTTAGGCAGGTCGGCGACTCAATATGGTCCCGGCGATCCAAGCAGAAACCCTCCGGGTTATTCTCCCGGTCCTTAAACACTCGGCACGGGCGGTGCAGATGCATACATCGCCTCCGACACCGGCGCACGAGGCCGGTTCATAACGTGGCCATGAGTTAATCGACCTGTGTATACAATAGCATACCTTGAAAAAATCTTTTGATGATATTTAATTATACCAAGTAAGAGTTTTAGAAAAATAGCACCTGATTGTTTTTGTCGGATGAACACAGATGCTGGTGCTGGATACTGGATAATGCTGCTTTGGCTTTTATCAAAAGATTTGATCTGAAAAATCATGCCATGTTGCGAGGAGTAGTAATACTGGTCCTCTTGTCTTCAAATGCGTAGGATGATTGAGGTCTCCACGTGAGGAATTCTTGGAGCATCCCACTGTGCACCACAATCAACAATGCCTTTGGGAAAATTAACTGTGGGAACGTGGGATCATGGCTGGCCTGCTGCCAGTCCTGTTTGTCTTGATCTGCATACATAAATTTGGGTGTCCAAGTCTTCGGTCTTTGAACCTGACTTCCTTTGTTTTCTCTGCTTCATCTTGTACTTTCTTGACTAAAATATACAACTCATTACACTCATCCTCCCCGTCGAGGAACCAGCTTCCTCATCAAATAACACTTGCTCCGTTTCAACATTGTTTGCAATTTTTCCACAGCCACAGCGGGTCTCAGCAACGGCGGGTCACAGCAGTAGCAGGCCGACGGAGGGGCGCCGGCGGTTCAGGCACGGCGAGCAACGCGTCCCTAATGGCGGGAACGGGCGGTTTGGAAGAGGCAAGACCGCAGCTTGAGGCAGACGCGGGGCTCACCGGCGTGCTGTAGCGGCGACTTAACAGCGCGTGGCCGAGCAGCGGCAGTGAACTGATGCGGGGGCGGAGTGACGAGGTAGTGGCGGTTCAGCGCGGGGTGGACCCAAAGCGTGACGGAAACGCGCCGGGAGTACGCGGTGGCGAGGCGGAGCGAGAGTCAGGCGACCCGCCGGCCAGCGGCGACTCGGAGCGAGCTGGTGTGGCGTAACGGCGGCAGGAGGCCCGTTCCGGAGGCGCAGCGGGGGCACGGGCGGTGGAGTAGTCCTCGTCCGTCTCTGCTTCCGGGTCGTGGTGGTTCTGGTCAATCCCACATCTGGGTCTCCCTCCCGCTCGTAACTCCCACACTGTTATTTTTGTCAGCCCCAATCCGGACCGTCTTTGATTCTCTTCAAGTAATGAGTAGCAGCACCAGTAGGTTAGGATACCCTCGTGACTTGCTACAATGCTGGAGTCTTGAGTATAGGCAGTTTGGCCTTGCTTGGATTAATGTTATACTAGAAATATACGGTGACTGGTAGGATTGGCAATCCAATAAAGGAAAATCAGAACCCTTTTCTTGGACAACTCGAGGACGCAAGATTTGACAGTTCCGACTTGATAGCAGTCACAGGTTGGAACTTTGGCGTGCCGGCGGAATAAACTGCAGCAGAAAACACCGGTCTCGGCGTCTTTACGATTTGATCGCTCACACAGATGAACACGAACGATGGTTGATTTTCTTTGAACCCAAACCCAGCCCAAAAAGTTGACCAGTGTAATAATTAACCCGGCTGCTGGCTCTGCCCCAGGTTTGTCCGAATCCGAATTATTGATCATGTGAGCTTCTGCGGTGTCTTGACGGTTAGCATGCGACCCTTGTCTCCTCACGCGTGTGTTAACTGATCCGATCCGGCGTACAACAGCTATAGAAAAATTTCCGTCGGCCTTGGAGTATAAACATGGCAGATAAATCACCTCGTGTAAAAGACCTCATCTCGGACTCAGTGGATTGAGACGATGCAACGGCGACGCACTAAGCCCGAATCTCTCAACCTTGAAACTTGCATCTGACAACCTCAAAGTTCAATCATAATTTTGAACATAGACCGATGAACGTGCCGGCTTTGTCCAAGGATGTCTCACGCCGGGTTATCCTGCGGGCTTTCTGTGCTAGCTTTTTCATCTGATATATCGCGAGCTTTACGATCCCTGAGAGAAATCCCTTCAAGAACTCAACACCACCGTGCGCAGGCCCCACGGTGGGCGCCAACTGTCGTGGAATTGTCACGGCAGATGTCCTTAGTGTCAGGACTTAGTCGCGAGGCCAACGCATCTATGTGGTAGCTTGAGAGGGGTTGAGCGGAATCGAGAGACGCAACACAAGACAAGGATTTAGACAGCTTCGGGCCCCGGGAAACATCATCCGGTAACAACCCTACATGTTGTTTGAGGCTAGGTCTCATTATGATCACGGGAGAGTCGCCGGCTTGGCCGGCTCTTTGTGTCTAACCCTAGATATTGTTTCTTGTTGCTTGTCCCTCTTTGGGGTTCCCTGCCCCTCCTTATATAAGTTAGAGGGGCGGGTTACATGTGGAGTCCTAGTAGGACTAGGACTAGTCTATCTTTTCTTACAAGTTGAATACAAGTCCGGGTCTCGCTTCCTTGGTAGGAGAATATTCTTTATGCCTTTCTTCATAAACCGGCCCACCATAACATGAGCCGGCCTTCTGGGCTTTGGGCCTATTCTTCTGTCTGACCCGCCGTCGGGGCCATCATTAAGTCCCCAGGCTCGTGAGTCGTCACACCAGTGAACCGCCAGACCTATGAGTCGCCTATCCTCCGGCGGGTCACGATGAAGCGCCAGGTCCGGCCGGGTCATACCGCGGGGTATGTCCCTGACAGGTGTCCTAAGAACTTTAGTTGGCAACTTATACTTATTCACAAATCCCCTTGATATGTACGAATGTGATGCACCAGTATCAAAAAGAACAATTGCAGTAAATGACTTAACCAAAAACTTACCTATGACTGCATGTGGCTGCTCTTCAACCTCCTCCATGTTCACGTGGTTCACTTGTCCCATGTTGAAAGGGTTGGGCTTCTTCCCAGAGCTTCCATTGCCATTTCCATTCTTTGCTTCAGAACACTCATTGGCATAGTGTCCAGTCTTCCCGCACTTGAAACAAGTAATGTGAATTTGGTCCTTCTTGGCGGGTGTGGCTGGGTTAGAGCGGTTCTGGTTGCTGCTTGCTCCATTCCCATTTCCATTCTTGGGGCCACCGTGGTTATGCGAACTTCCTCCATTGTTTGTGTGGCCTCCATGGTTATGAGTATATCCTCCCGAGTTCGGGGTAAAATGAGGCTTCTGCGAGGCTCCAGGATTATACTTCCCTTGTCCATACTTCCTCTTGCGGCTCTCTATCTGCTGCTGCTTCCCTTCAATTGTAAGAGCCCTGTCTACCAACTCCTGGTAGTTAGCGAATGTCGCTACCATCAACTGCATACTCATATCATCATTCAGCCCTTCCATAAACTTCTCCTGCTTCGCGGCGTCAGTGGCCACATCATCTGGGGCATAGCGGGCTAACTTACTGAACTCATCCACATACTGCCCCACAGTACAGTTTCCCTGGCGTAAGTTGCGAAACTCATGCTTCTTCATGCGCATAGCTCCAGTTGAGACATGTGTAGTACAGAATACTTGTTGAAACTGATCCCAAGTGACATTGGCTATAGGGAAAGTGCCTGTGTGATTCTCCCACCATGAGGCTGCGGGTCCATCCAATTGATGTGCGGCAAAACGCACCTTCTCAGCATCTGTGCAACCTGCGGTGGTCAACTCCCTTCCAATCCCGCATAGCCAGTCATCAGCAACTATCGGCTCGGTGCTACTAGAAAATACCGGCGGTTGCAACCGCAGAAAACGGGCTAAGTTGTCAACTCGAGGTGGTGGCGGTGGGTTGTTGTTGTTGTTGTTGTTGTTGTTGTCTTGGTTCTGGACTAGTAGCTGCATCAAGGCATTCTGCTGCTGGATCAACTCAGTGATCTCTGGTGGGAAGACAAATCCGGTGTCACGTCTCGGAGGCATCTGATGGGTTTAGAGGGAAGAGATTAGAATAGAATGAGGTCTAGGAGGAAAACACTACCCATATGCACATGAGACAAACACAATCATATCACACCAATCAATTCAAACAAGGGCATACAAACGATCTAACTACCGTTACAAAATACTCGGGCAACTACTATATACATGGGGGAATACTACTGATAATATGGTGGTCATCTAGAAATTTTGATCGGTGGAAGACTCCATGATATCCGCTCCAGCTTCGTGTTCATAATCATCATCACTGCTGTCGGGGTTGGAGTCGGTATTGTCGATGATGATGTAGTCCTCAGGATGGTCGTCATCTCCTCCTGGCGCGGGGTCTCCCATGAATACTCCTAGCTTCCTTGTCAGGTCGTCATTCTTTTCCACTAGGATTGCGATTTCTTCCTCATATCCATTGCGTGTAGACTTGAGTTCCTCTTCAAGCTCCATGTTCCTGGTCATCACCTTCTTCAGATCTATCATGCTTGCGCACATTTGGTTCTCCTGGCGATGAATGTGCTGGTTTAACTCCTGCATGAAGGCTGCAATGGACCTGTCCCTCCTGGTGCTGATCATCTCCTATTGCTCATATCGGCGCCCACATATCTGGTAGATAGTGTCCTTAAGATCCTTGTGATAAACTTCGCCGATGCGTCCCATGGCGATGTAGGCTGCCATGCTCTTACCTAGACTCCAGGTTGGTGCATCAAAGGAAAACTCTATGGGCTCAGTAACTGGCGTGAATGTCCTTCCTGGAACTTGAACTCGAATCATCCAACGCTCCTCTTCTGGTAAAGTGGCGGTGTAGGTCCCGGTGAAGCTTGGTATTCCGATGTTCAGGTACCTAGTGACTTCCTTCAAGTGTCTCCCAAAAGGTGTGTCTTCATCCGGTTGTGCAAACTTGTTCCTTGAGTCTGCCATCGTATAGAGTAGAAAATGGAGAGGAGTCAGAAATGAGTAGAGAAGAGTGACCTATGGCTTATCTTAATGGTCGTGTCCTACAATCAGCGTGTGCTCTGATACCATCTTGTAGCGATCCGACCTCAAACGGTCAAATCTCTGTGCATAAGTGTCATCCCTGGATCGGTAATGCTGACACACATTGTACTTGAAGGATTTATAACAGAGTGCAATCACACACTTATTACATCGAATGTCTCAAAAGAGAACTTATTACAATAATATGGCTTAAGGCCATCTAATAAGATAACTGCGGAAGCATCGAAGGTAAATGAGTCCATCAACTCCAACGGCATGGCTGAGTGCACGACAACGACCTAGCGCACCTTACTCTTCGTCTGAAAACTCTGCAACATGATATGTTGCAGCCCGAAACAGGTCAGCACATGGAACATGCTGGCAATATAACACAGTAGAGCAATGAACAGAATAAATTCTATCACTACATGCATATATGGCTGGTGGAGGCACTATGGTTATAATGTTTTGCGAAAAGCCAATTTTTCCCTACAACAAAGGAATATATTTTATTTAACTATCATGGTAGTTGATAAACATTGAGAATGGTAACCCCATCTCAATCCCAATTAAACAGTAGTTAACAACCCAACAAATTAATTTTAGAGTGATGAGATCAGCATGATAATCCAAGAACCAGATACTCAAGATGTCCATAACCGGGGACACGGCTAACCATGATTAGTTTGTACACTCTGCAGAGGTTTGCGCACTTTTCCCCACAAGACTCGATCTCCTCGTTGGATTTCTCGCACTACATGGTGTTTGAGAAACGGATGACCGAGACACAGTCTTTCCGAAACATTAACTCTTTACTCTGGGTAGACAGTTACACCTACTTTCCCCTACATTTGCCAGCCTACCACTGAAAGAGGTCATGCAACATACTCAACTATGCTAGAGCCCATAATAGCTTGTGGCTGCACACGAAAGTTTCTAGCATGAATAATCTTATGATCCCTTTGAGCCTGGGTGGCGAACCATAGGATGATCACACGGTAACCCCAGGATCTCCTACGACAACACTGGTATATCCCCAGGTGCCCGCAACCAATCCACCCAGATGTGTATTTTAAGTAGCCACCTTAAGTTAACCATTAACTAACAATCTCACATCTTTCATGGATCACTCAAACCAAACCACGTCTACGAGCATAGCATAGCAGTATAAGCATAACGTAGAAGTAACTCCCAAGGGTTTGATAATAAAAGGGCAATAGGTTCTACCTCCCAATACCCACAAGTTAATCACATCCTAATCATGCAGTGTTTGAGGATTGTAACTAGTGCATAAAAAAACTGGGTATGAAAAGAGTATGATCAATGTGTTACTTGGCTTGTTGACGATCCGCAAACCCTAGGGACTCGTAGTAGCACGCTTCGCATTCCGGGAATTCTATCGCAAACAAACAATAGCATACCACTCAAGCATAGATGCAAGGGTAAAACTCAAAGAAGAAGATCCAAACTGAACGTTCAACTGAAGAGCTTCGATTTGCAAAAAGAATCAATCGAAACGGAGCTCCGGAACTGAAACTACGGTCAAAAGAACTTCGAAATCAAATCTGCTTGAAACCAAATTTTAAATTGTCAAAACCATGTTCAAGTTGGTTAACTGGAAAGAGGGACTCGAGACGAAGATTTTGGCGTTGGTTTCACTAGATTTGGACGAATGGTTAAAAAGTTGCGAGGGTTTGAAGATCAGGGGCTAATCTACGATAAAAATAATCGCGGATAGGTCCCTGGCTGAAAATAAAATAAAAAGAAAAAGACTACGGCGCGAACGTCCGCTAACAGAGGCAAACGAACGGATTCGTTTGTTAAAATGAACTAACGAACGAACGTTCGTAAATTAGAACTAACCGAAGAACCGATCTAAAAAACCGATCTAGGGTTTTTTTAAAAACCGAACGGTTTATACCTAAAACCAAAAAAAACGGCGGCGACGAAGTCAATGGCGGTGGTGGGATGGCGTGATCCGGCGGGCGGGGCGGCGTGCGGCGGCGTCAGCGGCGCGGGCGCGGGGCTACGGGGTGGGGCGCGGCGCGGCACGCGGCGGCGCAGGGCGGCAGGTGGCGGCACAACACGGCGTC
Source organism: Aegilops tauschii subsp. strangulata (assembly GCF_002575655.3). Lineage (NCBI taxonomy): Eukaryota > Viridiplantae > Streptophyta > Magnoliopsida > Poales > Poaceae > Aegilops > Aegilops tauschii. The sequence goes on from NC_053039.3 coordinate 379,704,062, forward strand.
GGAGCGGGACGAGGAGGAGAGGGCGGCGGGGCGGCGGTATTTAAGGGGATGGGGGGCGGCTGCTTGGGGCAGGTGGCGCGCGGGGCGGCTCTGAGCCGGTGTCCGTTGCGGGGAAGGCGGCGGCGGAGCGGGCCGGCTGGGCCTTCGGACCAGTGCGGTCCGGGAAACTTTAAAAAAAATTCCGCTGAAAAGGAAAAATCCTAAAAAATCTAAAAAAATCTAAAAATACCGAAAACAATTTTCGCCGTCTAAATAAAATATTTAGAACATAGTGAACATTTTTCTGGCCTAAAAATGCAATTTTGAAAATGCATATTTTTCTACTTCAAATAAAAATAGCAATAAAATCCAAATAAAGTTATTTATTTGATTTTAATATTTTTCCTCCAATATTTCTTTTATTTTGGAGAAGTCATTTTATCTCCTCTCTTTTATATTTTAATATTGGAAATATTTTGGAGAGAAAAATAATTAAAACCAAAATGATCCTCTTTTCAAATTTGAGAAAAATTCGAATATGAAAATAAACGAAATCCCCAACTCTCTCCGTGGGTCCTTGAGTTGCTTAGGATTTCCAGGATCACAACCAAATGCAAATAAAATATGATATGCATATGATGACCTATGTATAACATTCCAAATTGAAATTTTGGGATGTTACAACATGTAACTGCAGTGATATTCTAGATCAAAGGCATCATCATAATAGTTGTGGAGAGAAAGTCTTCACTTTTTCTTCGCTTGTGTCCTTTTCTTATTGCGCCGTAACCATGGATTATCTTCATCGTTTAACAGGGTGCTTGGGTCAGCCTTGACTTTGAAGGGAGGAATTTCATGAAACTTCTCATAATCTTCAGACATGTCTGTCTTGCCCTCCAATCCCACGATGTCTCTTTTTCCTCAAAGAAGTATGTGGCGCTTTGGTTCATCGTATGATGTATTCGCTTCCTTATCTTTTCTTTTTCTCGGTGTGGTAGACATGTCCTTCACATAGAAAACATGCGCCACATCATTGGCTAGTTCGTCTGTGTACCCAAGATTGTTCAGATCCACTGTTGTCATTCCGTACTGTGGGTCTACCTGTACCCCGCCTCCTGACAGATTGACCCATTTGCACTGAAACAAAGGGACCTTAAAATCATTTCCATAGTCAAGTTCCCATATGTCCACTATGTAACCATAATATGTGTCCTTTCCCCTCTTGGTTGCTGCATCAAAGCGGACACCGCTGTTTTGGTTGGTGCTCTTTTGATCTTGGGCGATCATGTAAAATGTATTCCCATTTATCTCGTACCCTTTGTAAGTCAATATAGTCAAAGATGGTCCCCTGGCCAACAAGTATATCTCATCAAAAATAGTGTTGTCACCCATGAGACGTGTTTGCAACCAACTGCCGAAAGTCCCGATGTGTTCACATGTAATCCAGTCGTCCCACTGCTCCGGGTGTTTGGAGCGCAGAATATTCTTGTGTTCATCGACATACGGGGTCACCAAGGTAGAATTCTGTAGAACTGTGTAGTGTGCTTGAGACCAAGAAGGCCTGTCCCTACATATTATTGAGTCCCCTCCCAGCGTGCCTTTTCCAGCCAGTCTCCCCTCATACCGCGATTGAGGGAGACCAATCTTCTTAAGGTCAGGAATGAACTCAACACAAAACCCAATGACATCCTCTGTTTGATGGCCCATGGAGATGCTTCCTTCTGGCCTAGCGCGGTTACGAACATATTTTATTAAGACTCCCATGAACCTCTCAAAGGGGAACATATTGTGTAGAAATACAGGGCCCAGAACGACAATCTCGTCGACTAGATGAACTAGGACGTGCGTCATGATATTGAAGAAGGATGGTAGGAACACCAGCTCGAAACTAAGAAGACATTGCGCCACATCACTCCTTAACCTTGGTAGGATTTCTGCATCGATCACCTTCTGAGAGATTGCATTGAGGAATGCACATAGCTTCATAATGGCTAATCGAACGTTTTCCGATAGAAGCCCCCTCAATGCAACCGGAAGCAGTTGCGTCATAATCACGTGGCAGTCATGAGACTTTAGGTTCTGGAACTTTTTCTCTGGGATATTTATTACTCCCTTTATATTGGACGACAAGCCAGATGGAACCTTCATACTGAGCAGGCATTCAAAGAAGATTTCCTTCTCTTCTTTGGTAAGAGCATAGCTGGCAGGACCTTCATACTGCTTTGGAGGCATGCCGTCTTTTTCATGCACACATTGCTGGTCCTCCCGTGCCTCCGGTGTATCTTTTGTCTTCCCATACACGCCCAAGAAGCCTAGCAGGTTCACGCAAAGATTCTTCGTCACGTGCATCACGTCGATTGCAGAGCGGACCTCTAGGTCTTTGATACGTCTCCAACGTATCTACTTTTTCTCACGCTTTTCCTCTTGTTTTGGACTCTAATTTGCATGATTTGAATGAAACTAACCCCGGACTGACGCTGTTTTTAGCAGAACTACCATGGTGTTGTTTTTGTGCAAAAATAAAAGTTCTCGGAATGGAACGAAACTTTGTGAGGATTTTTTATGGACTAAATGAAGATTTTTTGAGCCAACAACCACCAGAGAGGGGCCCTTGGTTGGGCACAACCCACCAGGGCGGGACCCCCCTCTCCTGGCGCGCCCAGGTGAGTTGTACCCACCTGGTGGCCCCACTGACGACCCCTCTGATACTATAAATTCACATTATTCCAGAAAAAATAAGGGAGAAAGAATTATCGCGATCCACGAGACGGAGCCGCCGCCAAGCCCTATTCTTCCTCGGGAGGGCAGATCTGGAGTCTGTTTGGGGCTCCGGAGAGGGGGATCTTCGTTCTTCGTCATCACCAACCCATCTCCATCACCAATTCCATGATGCTCCCCACAGGGAGTGAGTAATTCCTTCGTAGGCTCGCTGGTCGGTGAGGAGTTGGATGAGATTCATCATGTAATCGAGTTAGTTTTGTTAGGGATTGATCCCTAGTATCCACTATGTTCTTAGATTGATGTTGCTATGACTTTGCTATGCTTAATGCTTGTCACTTTGGGCCCGGGTGCCATGAACTCAGATCTGAACCGTTTATGAATTCATCATTATCCATCTTTTAGATCCGATCTTGCAAGTTATAGTCACCTACTACGTGTTATGATCCGGCAACCCCGGAGTGACAACAACCAGGCCCACTCCCGGTGATGACCGTAGTTTGAGGAGTTCATGTATTCACTATGTGTTAATGCTTTATTCCGGTTCTCTATTAAAAGGAGGCCTTAATATCCCTTAGTTTCCAATATGGACCCCGCTGCCACGGGAGGGTAGGACAAAAGATGTCATGCAAGTTCTTTTAATAAAGCACGTATGACTATTTACGGAATACATGCCTACATTATATCGATGAACTGGAGCTAGTATCGCACCCTAGGTTATAACTGTCACATGATGAATATCATCCAACAAGTCACCGATCCAATGCCTATGAATTTATCTCATATTGTTTCTGCTAAGTTACTACTGCTATCATCACTGTTACACTTGCTACAAAATACTGCTATCACTGTTACTGTTACCGTTGCTGCTGTCACTACTATCAAAACTATCAAACTACTTTGCTACTAACCACTTTGCTGCAGATAATTAATCTCTAGGTGTGGTTGAATTGACAACTCAGCTACTAATACCTTCAAATATTCTTTGGCTCCCCTTGTGCCGAATCTATAAATTTGGGTTAAATACTGTCGGCGTTCTGGGAACGGAGGTCCCCAGACTTGCCTGCCTACGGCCCACGGTGTTGCTCTGCGAGCAGTCCCGTCCGGCCCATCTTCACCAACAAGCACTCAAGACCCTCGCGAGGGGCCAAGCCTCGCAAGCCGGACGACACAAGACCTCCTCGGGAGCATCCTCACCAGGTTGGCTCGCGAGGGGCGGAGAGATCAAGGCAAGGCAAATCTTGCGAGGTTCTCGTGATGTGAGCCATGACGATCAAGATCAGGCGGGCACCAGCGCGCACAGTGTCCTTGTTTCCTCTTTGGTGCTAAGGAAGCAAGCGCAGGCACAGAGTACCGAGGCGTCAAGCAAAGGTTTCCATATCTGTGCAACGAGACCAAGACTAGAAGGACGGCAAGACGGAGGTCACCATGGAGCCCAAGGCGGCGTCACCACCAGAGCCTTTTGCAGGCAAAGACTGCTTTTGCCAGGATAAGTTGTACTAGCTGTCCCCTTTCAAATTGGTCATTGTTGGCTCCCTTCCCGCTCAATATTTGGTGAGAGGACCAGGGCTCTATAAATAGGATTAGCCACCACAGTAGGAGGCAACTAGTCTCGAACTCATTCGGAGGCATCTAATCTTTAGCCAATCCTTAGCCACACATCGAGCACAAGAACACCTCAACCTCAGGAGGCTGTTCTTCCCCTTGTAACTGTTCATCCTCAGCCCGGGAGGCAATCCACCACCACCACACTAGAGTAGGGTATTAAACCACAACGGTGGCCCGAACCAGTATAAATCTTGTGTCCCTTATGTTGCGAGTTCATCGAGTTAGTCCTTGAGATCTTAGCGAAGCTAGTATGTGGATCGGTAGGGGGAGATCTTCATGCGCACCCCGGTGTTCGAACCTTGAGGGTTTTGCTAGAACCCATGATCCGACATTTGGCACGCCAGGTAGGGGTGCACTGGAGCTCTTCTTCCACCAGCCGATCCACTCGTTGATCCTTCGGTGCTCCGCGGCTCCGATGTCCGGCGACTCAAGAGCGAATACCGACCGCTGGGCGGCCTGGCCGACCTGGGCGGCCTGGCCGACCTGGGCGGCGCCGCCTGCCCAATAAGACCTCAACCCCGCACCTCAGGCGGCATGCGCGCCGCCAAACACTGCGGGCCGCGGGCGGCGCGGTCACTCACCCTCTGCTCTTACTCCACGACAAGTGCGAGCGACCGCGAGGGCCTCAAGCCACGCCGCCGCCACGGCGCCGCACACCCGGCGGGAGCAGGCGAACATGAGGGCCGCACTCACAGTGGCTCAAGAGCTGCTGCGATGCCGATTGATGGAGAGCGGTCTGGATGCTTTGTGAGAGCGCGTCGCCGAGCTCTTGGACGCCGCGGCTTCAGGAGCGCCATCCTTCTTTACTCCGCTCACGCCACAAGCTGTGGCCGGGTCACATGGCGGACCATGCTGCGCCCGCGTGCCCACAGGTGCACCACCAGGCTTCATCGACACCGGCGCAACCAGCGGAGCTGTACGCCCGCTCGCGCCCGCGCCACCTTGGCTGGGCGCGGGCACAAGCGCCGCCACCTACGGTCCGGGCGCGATGCAACCCTACAATCCTCGAGGCGGCATGCTAGGACGGGCGACATGGAGCGTGGGGCACTACGGCGAGGTCTTCGAGGCGGCGACCCCGGAGGCCTACGTGCCCCGCATGGTGGACCAGGAGTACACGCTGGAAGACGACCCCGCTCGTTCCTCGAGCCGGGCTGGGAGGAAGAGGCTCTAGAAGCCGGCACCTTTCAGGAGCCATCCAGAAGCCTCACCAACCGCGCCGGCGATAACGTCTACAGGGTACCACTAATTCCTCAGGAGCAGGCTTACGCTAACCATGGTGCGCAGGAGGATCAGGTCACCACAGCGGCTGGCGGCCCCAGCTCGACGGCCTCCCTTCCTCCAGGGGGAGCACACTAGGGGCTGCAGGAGAGGGGTCGGGAGCCGGACCCCTCCCCGCGCCGCACGGAGCAAGGCGTCCCCCGGAGGTAGGCCCTCTGCCGGGGAGGTGCTGGACAGCCTACCCTCGGCAGAGGACCCATGGTCGCCGAGGGCGCCGCTGGCGTCCCCTTTGCCCCTTGGTGTCGTCCAGGTTTCCGGTCGCCCCCAATGGTGGTCGAGGGTGGCGCAAGGTGGGGCCCTCGTCTGGCGATATGAAGTAAGGCTCACGCCTGTGAAGATCGCCGCCCGTGACACTCTCACGTAATAACGACTGGGGTTGTACATGCCCCGGAGTCTCAGGAGTGCCGCCCTCGGGCCTCGGGGGCTCCCTCCCACGTCCTAGTGGCAGCACTTAGCTCCACGCTGGTGAGAAGAATCGAAGACAAGAAGACTAGACTAGGTGCCGGACGCGGCCATTTGCTTTGGATCCCTTTTCTGTAGCCTTGCCTTCCGGATTTGGATTTAAGTTGAAGTTGAATTTTCATTGATGCGCGTGGGGGTGCCTTTTCTCGTTTGAGCGATTTCTTGCTGTCTAGTTCTTGCCTTATTTTGAAGCTCGCGCTCGCTGCCTCCCCCTCGCGGGTCCCTCGCGAGCGGGGCTGGGTGCAGCATACACACCGCGTGCGTCGATACCACGATCGGCACCTGATTCTCGCGAGGCCCTCTCGGGCGAATCGGCAGACCCTTCAGGAGTTCCTCGGGAGCTCACGACCTCACGATCCAGTTCGGGGCTTGCCTCGGCTAAGGTAAGCCGCAACAGCAAACTTGCCACCAGACTCATGGATTCACAAAGACGCACACTCAGCTTGACATAAAGGAATAAAGGCAGCGGTTTGTTTACACGAGGGGCTCCCCCTCTCAAAATGCTCTTACAATCTTTAGGGGCCACGCCCATGTTTTTGCATATAGGGTAAAACAGCAGGGGAACATGGGATCAGCCGGATATGTCGCTCGCCGCGTCCCCCAGGTCATCTTCAGACGCACCGCTGGCGTCGATGTCGCCGTCGCTGGCGTCGCCTCCACCTTCGCCGGCCCCGACATCTCTGTCGTCAACCACGTCACCTTCGTCTGCCGTGACTACCACCGCGTCGTCCTCAGAAGCGAAGGCCCTGACCAGCGCATCCATGTTGTCCTCCACCCACCGCGCCAGGTCGCCCCGGATGGCCGCAGGTACGGGGGCAATGGCGGCGTCGAAGTCGAAGTCGGGGTAAGTGTTCTGAAGATGGCTAAAGATGCGGGAGAACGCGCGCCCGAGCAGGCCACGGCTCCTCTCTTCCACGAGCTGGCGAGCTCTACCGGATCAAGCTTCCAGACGCGTCACCACGTCGGAGAAGAAGCGAAGGTGACTGGCGTAGTCATTCGAGTGGGATGTGGAGCATTCTCGTCGCAGACGTGGCCCAGCGCCGCGTTGGCCCTGACCCTGAGGTCCTGAAGCATGGGGGTGTGCTCACGCTCCAGCGTCCGCCACTGAAGCACTTCCTCCCTGTTCTACCGCGCAACGGACTCGGCGTCAGCAAACCGCTTCTGGAGGGAGAGCAACTCGGCGCGGGAAGAGGTCAATTCCGCATGTGCCGCGACTAGGGCGGCTACTGTGGCCTCCTCGCGCCTCTCGACCTCAGCTAGCCTGGGCCTAAGGGCAGCGGCCCTACCCGCAGCCTCCGTCTCCGCAAGCTTCAACTTCGGGTCATGCCTACCCTCAAGACCTGCGCGAACCTCGGCCACCCAGCGATCGACCTCCTCCTGGGCCTTGGCCTTGCAAGCACCAACGGCATCTTCCGCTTGGGCAACTTGATGCTCCCTCGTCTCCAATCGTTCAAGCTCAAAGCTACGCTCCACGGCTTCTAGTGCCAACGCCTCCTCGCGCCTCCGGATCTCTTCTTCTTCAGCGGGCGTCCCCCTCAGCGACGCAAGGGCGGCTCTGCGCGCCTCCACTTGCCGCTCCAAGGAGGCGCTCCAGGATTGGAGCTCCCACGAGCGCTTCTCCGCGGCCTCGCGGCGGCAGTCAGCTTCTCTGGCCTCTTCCAGAGCTCGGGAGCAGGCTTCACGCGAGGTTGCGAGAGAAGCTTCAGCCTTCACGTTATCAAGCTCGCGCTGGCGACGCTTGAGGTTGATGGCCACCTTCAACTTATGCCGCTCCTCCGCCAAACGAAGACCCTCGGCCTCGAGGCGCGCGTCGACACCTGCGAGTTCTTCACCGAGTCGGATCATCGCGCCCATCGCCTCCTGGAAGAGCTCCCGACGAACAACGCTCCGTCCGTGCTCAAACTCAAGCGCACGGCCCATCTCGCCCTCCACCGCGGGAGCTGTAGGCAGGGCCCGAAGTGGCATGCCCCCTACCGGCAGGGGGCTGGGGGCTGGTGCACGCCAGGAGGCCAGGCACCACGCCGTCCTGACGGAGATGGAGACGGTGTTGATACGTCTCCAACGTATCTATAATTTTTTATTGTTACATGCTATATTATATTCTGTTTTGGATGTTTAATGGGCTTTATTATACACTTTTATATTATTTTTCGGACTAACCTATTAACCGGAGGCCAAGCCCAAATTGCTATTTTTTTGCCTATTTCAGTATTTCGAAGGAAAAGGATATCAAACGGAGTCCAAACGGAATGAAACCTTCGGGAATGTGATTTTCCGAACAAACGTGATTCAGAGGAATTGGAGTGGACATCAAGCAACCGACGAGGAAGCCACAAGGTAGGGGGCGCCTACCCCCTGGGCCCTCCACCCTCATGGGCCCCTCGTGGCTCCACCGACCTACTTCTTCCTCCTATATACACCTATGTACCACCAAACCATTGGGGAGCACCACGAAAACCTAATTCCACTGCCGCAACCTTCTGTACCTGTGAGATCCCATCTTTGGGCCTTTTCTGGCGCTCCGCCGGAGGGGGCATTGATCTTGGAGGGCTTCTACATCAACACCATAGCCTCTCCGATGATGTGTGAGTAGTTTACCTCAGACCTTCGGGTCCATAGTTATTAGCTAGATGGCTTCTTCTCTCTCTTTGTATCTCAATACAAAGTTCTCCTCGATTCTCTTGGAGATCTATTTGATGTAACTCTTCTTTTGCGGTGTGTTTATCGAGATCTGACGAATTGTGGGTTTATGATCCAGATTATCTATGAACAATATTTGAATCTTCTCTGAATTCTTTTATGTATGATTGGTTATCTTTTCTAGTCTCTTCGAATTATCAGTTTGGTTTGGCCTACTAGATTGATCTTTCTTGCAATGGGAGAAGTGCTTAGCTTTGGGTTTAATCTTGCGGTGTCCTTTCCCAGTGATAGCAGGGGCAGCAAGGCACGTATTGTATTGTTGCCATCGAGGATAAAAAGATGGGGTTTATATCATATTGCATGAGTTTATCCCTCTACATCATGTCATCTTGCTTAAAGTGTTACTCTGTTCTTATGAACTTAATACTCTAGATTCATGCTGGATAGCGGTCGATGTGTGGAGTAATAGTAGTAGATGCAGGCAGGAGTCGGTCTACTTGTCACAGATGTGATGCCTACATACATGATCATACCTAGATATTCTCATAACTATGCTCAATTCTATCAATTGCTCGACAGTAATTCGTTTACCCATGTAATACTTATGCTCTTGAGAGAAGCCACTAGTGAAACCTATGGCCCCCGGGTCTATTTTCCATCATATTAATCTCCCAACAACAAGCTATTTCTATTACCGTTTATTTTGCTTTCTTTACTTTTAGTCTTTATCATAAAAATACCAAAAATATTATCTTATCATCTATATCAGATCTCACTCTCGTAAGTAACCGTGAAGGGATTGACAACCCCTTTATCGCATTGGTTGTGAGGTTCTTATTTGTTTGTGTAGGTGCGTGGGACTCGAGCATGGTCTCCTACTGGATTGATACCTTGGTTCTCAAAAACTAAGGAAAATACTTACGCTACTTTACTGCATCACCCTTTCCTCTTCAAGGGAAAACCAACGCAGTGCTCAAGAGGTAGCAAGAAGGATTTCTGGCGCCGTTGCCGAGGAGTCCACGCACAAGTCAAGACATACCAAGTACCCATCACAAACTCTTATCCCTCGCATTACATTATTTGCCATTTGCCTCTCGTTTTCCTCTCCCCCACTTCACCCTTGCTGTTTTATTCTCCCTCTCTTTCTGTTTTCTTTCTTCTCGTGATTATTGAGTTTTCTGCCACTATGTCTGAATTTGAGGAGGTTATCGTTAATGAAGGCAATAATAATAACATGGGAAACTTTGATGCTTTCGATGATCCTCTTGAGGAACCTACTATCTTGCATACTAAAAAGTTTCGAGTCGGTAGCGGTAATATTATTGGGAAAGGAGTTATTCAAGATTTCTTTACTTGTGCCGGTGCTTTGCCCATCATGGGTGGCTCTATTCTTCATAGAACTAGTAGCCTTGCGGATGCGATATCTTTGCTCGTAGTTGAACTTGAAGACAATTTCTTCATATGCGTCCTTGCATACAAAGAATTTTCCTAGAATTTTCTAATATTGAGCACTCTTCTATTAAGCGTGCCGCTACTATCTTTTTGGCTCATGAGTTCAGATTCATAATGAAAGAGGCTAAAGAATTTTTTGCGCACTACAGGGTGGATGCTGGTCGTCCTCCCATAGAAGCTATCCTTTTTAACCAAGAAGACATAATGCGTTTACAATCTTTGGATCATGTTGCTTATAATGAGAATCTTAGAAAAAAGGTTCCAGCCGATGTTCTAATTGATAGAATTTCAGAACTTAATGATGATTTTGCCATTCAGAATAATGGGTTAGGTTTTTCTCTTGAACAAAGGCTTGTGACTTTTTGCCAAAAGAATGCTTGTAATGATGAATTGGTTGTGCAATATAAGGGGCCAAAGGAGGAACCCATACCTCCCGAGATTGATCTTGGGGACTTTTGTCCCATTAAATTTAGCCCTTTTGATTATTTTTGCTTGCCTCAAAGAAAACTTGCTGCTGAACGTAGAGAATATGAGAGAAGTTTTCATGATTTGCCTTATCATTATTATGGCAACACTTAGATCTATCCTCGCTTTTATGCCTAGCTAGGGGCGTTAAACGATAGCGCCTGTTGGGAGGCAACCCAATTTTATTTTAGTTTTTTGATTTTTGCTTCTGTTTAGGAATAAATCTTTGATCTAGCCTCTTGTTAGATTTGTTTTTGTGTTTTAATTAGTGTTTGTGCCAAGTTAAACCTATAGGATCTTCTTGGATGATAGTTATTTGATCCTGCTGAAAATTCCAGAAACTTTCTGTTCGCGAATACAATTGTTTAAAATCACCAGAACGTGATAAAATATTGATTCCAATTGCAGCAGATCAATAAGTAAATTATCTAGGTCGTCCTATTTTGGTAGATTTTTCTGGGTTCCAGAAGTTTGCGTTAGTTACAGATTACTACAGACTGTTCTGTTTTTGACAGATTCTGTTTTTCGTGTGTTGTTTGCTTATTTTGATTAATCTATGGCTAGTAAAATAGTTTATAAACCATAGAGAAGTTGGAATACAGTAGGTTTAACACCAATATAAATAAATAATGAGTTCATTACAGTACCTTGAAGTGGTGTTTTGTTTTCTTTCGCTAACGGAGCTCACGAGATTTTCTGTTAAGTTTTGTGTTGTGAAGTTTTTAAGTTTTGCGTAAGGATTTGATGGATTATGGAACAAGGAGTGGCAAGAGCCTAATCTTGGGGATGCCCCGGAAGGCATCCCCTCTTTCGTCTTCGTCCATCGGTAACTTTACTTGGAGCTATATTTTTATTCACCACATGATAAGTGTTTTTCTTGGAGCGTCTTGTATGATTTGAGTCTTTGCTTTTAGTTTACCACAATCATCCTTTCTGTACACACCTTTTGAGAGAGACACACATGATTCGGAATTTATTAGAATACTCTTTGTGCTTCACTTATATCTTTTGAGCTATATAGTTTTTGCTCTAGTGCTTCACTTATATGTTTTAGAGCACGGCGGTGGTTTTGTTTTATAGAAACTATTGTTCTCTCATGCTTCACTTATATTATTTTGAGAGTCCTACAAAACAGCATGGTAATTTGCTTAAATTGAGAAGGTAGTCCTAAGATGATAGGTATCCAAGATTAGTAAAAACTTTCTTATAAGTGCGTTGAATACTGAGAGAAGTTTGATGCTTGATGATTGTTTTGAGATATGGAGGTAGTGATATTAAAGTTGTGCTAGTTGAGTAGTTGTGAATTTGAGAAATACTTGTGTTGAAGTTTGCAAGTCCCGTAGCATGCACGTATGGTAAAGTTGTGTAGCAAATTTGAAACATGAGGTGTTCTTTGATTGTCCTCCTTATGAGTGGCGGTCGGGGAAGAGCGATGGTCTTTTCCTACCAATCTATCCCCCTAGGAGCATGCGCGTAGTGCTTGGTTTTTGATGACTTGTAGATTTGCAATAAGTATGTGAGTTCTTTATGACTAATGTTGAGTCCATGGATTATACGCACTCTCACCTTTCCATCATTGCTAGCCTCTTCAGTACCGTGCATTGCCCTTTCTCACCTTGAGAGTTGGTGCAAACTTCGCCGGTGCATCCAAACCCCGTGATACGATACGCTCTATCACACATAAACCTCCTTATATCTTCCTCAAAACAGCCACCATACCTACCTATTATGGCATTTCCATAGCCATTCCGAGATATATTGCCATGCAACTTTCCACCGTTCCGTTTATCATGACACGTTTCATCATTGTCATATTGCCTTGCATGATCATGTAGTTGACATCGTATTTGTGGCGAAGCCACCATGCATATTATTCATACATGTCACTCTTGATTCATTGCCTATCCCGGTACACCGCCGGAGGCATTCATATAGAGTCATATTTTGTTCTAGTATCGAGTTGTAATCATTGAGTTGTAAATAACAGAAGTGTCATGATCATCATTCATAGAGCATTGTCCCCAAAAAAAGAGAAAGGCCAAATAAAAAAGGAAAGGCCCAAAAAAAGAAATAAAAAAAGAAAATAAAGAAGGGACAATGCTACTATCCATATCCGTGCTCAAACTCAAGCGCACGACCCATCTCGTCCTCTAGCGCGGGGGCTGTAGGCGGGGCCCGAAGCGGCACGCCCCCTCCCGGCAGGGGGCTGGGGGCTGGCGCACGCCAGGAGGCCAGGCACCACGTCGTCCTGACGGAGATGGAGACGGTGCTTGATACGTCTCCAACGTATCTATAATTTTTTATTGTTCCATGCTATATTATATTCTGTTTTGGATGTTTAATGGGCTTTATTACACACTTCTATATTATTTTTGGGACTAACCTATTAACCGGAGGCCTAGCCCAAATTGCTGCTTTTTTGCCTATTTCAGTATTTCGAAGGAAAAGGATATCACAGGAGTCCAAACGGAATGAAACCTTCAGGAACATGATTTTCGGAACAAACGTGATCTAGAGGACTTGGAGTGGACGTCAAGCAACTGACGAGGAAGCCACGAGGTAGGGGCGCGCCTACCCCCCTAGGCGCGCCCTCCACCCTCGTGGGCCCCTCGTGGCTCCGTCGGAGGGGGCATTGATCACGGAGGGCTTCTACATCAACACCATAGCCTCTCCGATGATGTGTGAGTAGTTTACCTCAGACCTTCGGGTCCATAGTTATTAGCTAGATGGCTTATTCTCTCTCTTTGGATCTCAATACAAAGTTCTCCTCGATTCTCTTGGAGATCTATTTGATGTAACTCTTCTTTTGCGGTGTGTTTATCGAGATCTGACGAATTGTGGGTTTATGATCCAGATTATCTATGAACAATATTTGAATCTTCTCTGAATTCTTTTATGTATGATTGGTTATCTTTTCTAGTCTCTTCGAATTATCAGTTTGGTTTGGCCTACTAGATTGATCTTTCTTGCAATGGGAGAAGTGCTTAGCTTTGGGTTTAATCTTGCGGTGTCCTTTCCCAGTGATAGCAGGGGCAGCAAGGCACGTATTGTATTGTTGCCATCGAGGATAAAAAGATGGGGTTTATATCATATTGCATGAGTTTATCCCTCTACATCATGTCATCTTGCTTAAAGTGTTACTCTGTTCTTATGAACTTAATACTCTAGATTCATGCTGGATAGCGGTCGATGTGTGGAGTAATAGTAGTAGATGCAGGCAGGAGTCGGTCTACTTGTCACAGATGTGATGCCTAGATACATGATCATACCTAGATATTCTCATAACTATGCTCAATTCTATCAATTGCTCGATAGTAATTCGTTTACCCATGTAATACTTATGCTCTTGAGAGAAGCCACTAGTGAAACCTATGGCCCCCGGGTCTATTTTCCATCATATTAATCTCCCAACAACAAGCTATTTCTATTACCGTTTATTTTGCTTTCTTTACTTTTAGTCTTTACATAAAAATACCAAAAATATTATCTTATCATCTCTATCAGATCTCACTCTCGTAAGTGACCGTGAAGGGATTGACAACCCCTTTATCACGTTGCTTGCGAGGTTCTTATTTGTTTGTGTAGGTGCGTGGTACTCGAGCGTCATCTCCTACTGGATTGATACCTTGGTTCTCAAAAACTGAGGGGAATACTTACGCTACTTTACTGCATCACCCTTTCCTCTTCAAGGGAAAACCAACGTAGTGCTCAAGAGGTAGCAGTCCTCAAGGAACCGCCTGGACCCCCAGAGCCTCCCGAGGCTCAGGGCCCCGATGGCTCGTGAGGAGCGACCCCTTCGCCGCGTACCTTCAGCTGCCCCAACATCCCTTCATCAACAGAACCAGGTGACATTTTCCAAGTTTATTTAGCTGGGAGCGCCCCCCGGGCTGCATCATTCCTAGGCCACGTGGGTCCTTCCCTGTGGCATGTATCCCTTTTCATGTCTTTAGCTTACCTTGCTGGGGGCGCCCCTCGGGCTGCATTATCCCCAAGCCGGTCGGGCCTGACCCAGTGGCATGTGTCTTCCCTACATTAACTTAAGCTAGTATGTTTTCCATGCTTAACCTACCTATGACTATCACCTGCTTGATTCTCACCCACCACGGGGGCTACTCATGCTGGCACGACGCTTGTGCTTGGGCCCGTCCCTGCAACATCGAAAAATCTGAGTGGTCGAGCTCTGACTCGCGGCACGCCCCGCGCACGTCACCTCACCAGGCCCTCAGTGCCTTCATCTCTTCACGGAGCAACCGGCGGCAGACCGGCAACCAAATGGCAAACTGTGTCTCTCCTTGTGCTGGCTCGCAGGAATCTCCTGAAGATGCCGGCAGGCGGAACCGCGAGCTCCCTCTTCCCCCATGCAATCCGCTTGCGCCCTAAAAGGGGGGCTCCTGAGCATCGCGACTCAAGAGCTCCTACTGGCTCTCCAGCCCTCACCCCCTGGCCTTGACCATGGCACGCGACCTGGCATACCAGCGGCGGCTGAGCTCGCTTGAGGGCTGGGACCTGAGGACGTAGAGCACGAAGGAGAGCGTGGAGAAGGGGGGAGGCTCGCATGGACCTGGCTTAGCTGTGCTTCGGACGCCTATACACGAATCTGGCGCATCATGAGGAATCGACCCCCGATGTCGGTGTCAAAACTGGCGGATCTCGGGTAGGGGGTCCCGAACTGTGCGTCTAAGGCGGATGGTAACAGGAGGCGGGGGACACAATGTTTACCCAGGTTCGGGCCCTCTCGATGGAGGTAATACCCTACTTCCTGCTTGATTGATCTTGACGATATGAGTACTACAAGAGTTGATCTACCACGAGATCGTAGAGGCTAAACCCTAGAAGCTATCCTATGATTATGATTGTTGTTGTCCTACGGACTAAACCCTCCGGTTTATATAGACACCGGAGAGGGCTAGGGCTACACAGAGTCGGTTACAAGGGAGGAGATCTACATATCCGTATTGCCAAGCTTGCCTTCCATGCAAAGGAGAGTCCCATCCGGACACGGGACGAAGTCTGGAGTCTTGTATCTTCATAGTCCAACAGTCCGGCTAAAGTATATAGTCCGGCTGTCCGAGGACCCCCTAATCCAGGACTCCCTCAGTAGCCCCTGAACCAGGCTTCAATGTCGATGAGTCCGGCGCGCAGATTGTCTTCGGCATTGCAAAGGCGGGTTCCTCCTCCGAATACTCCATAGAAGATTTTGGAACAGAAGGGTCGTGTCCGGCTCTGCAAAATAAATTCCACATACCACCGTAGAGAGTATAATATTCCACAAATCTAATCTCCTAACAAGTTTCATAGCGTGACATCACGCCACGGCCCGGTCATTATTCGAACCGTTGTTTCCTAACCAGCTACTGCACATATTGCGAGGCGGTTTTCTTGGCACGTCTTGTCGAAGCAGAGATCGTGTCCCCTTATCACGGGATTCTCATCAATACGGGTGTGGGTAACCCAACCGTGCCATCAATTACGGCGCTCGAGGAATAAGCGAGTTTACCAGGCAGGTGGGGAGGCGCATAGTTTCTTCCGCCCTTATAAAGGGACAAGGATTCATCTTTTTCACCCACGCCTTCTTCTTCCTTGCTCACCCATTCCTGCGCACTTGAGCTCCAGCGCCCAAGTCCGCATTTTCTCCTCGAAACCACTCCAAGCATGTCCGGAGCGGGAGGCAAGTGGATGGTCTCCTCCGTGATGGAGGAGGACATTACAAAGCTCCGAGGAGCCGGATACCTGGCCATGGATATCGCGCACCGGCTACCAGATGCGGGGCAGATCGTCCGTACTCCAGAACCCCATGAGAGGGTGGTATTTCTTACCCACTTCGTCCGCGGACTGGGATTTCCCCTCTACCCATTTGTCCGTGGGCTCATGTTCTACTACGGGCTGGACTTTCACGATCTGGCCCCCAATTTCATCCTCAACATCTCGGCGTTTATCGTGTGTGCGAGGCTTTCCTCCGCATCAAGCCCCACTTCGGCCTGTGGCTGAAGACCTTTAACGTTAAACCGAAGGTGGTGGTCGGCCAGCAAGCGGAGTGCGGAGGCGCCATGGTGGGCAAAATGCCCAACGTCACCTGGCTCGAAGGCTCCTATGTGGGGACCGTAAAGGGGCGGCAATCGGGGTGGTTCTACATCATCGAGCCGCGCGACACCAACTGGGTGGCGGCTCCCGAATTTTGATCCGGAATCCCCATGCGGCTCACCTCCTGGAAAAAGAAGGGCCTATCCTGGGGTTCATCGGTGGAGCTGACCGTACTCCAGACCTGCGTCAAAAACATGATAAGCAAGAAAATCAAGCTTGTCAATGTGGTCCAAGTCATGCTCTTCCGTCGGATCCTCCCGTGTCAAAGACGGGCATTCAATTTGTGGGAGTTCGACCCGGCTAAGCACCAGACACTGCGAGAGCTCTTTGACACGACGCACAAGGACGTCTGGAAGGTGTTGTTCAAGGGTGCCGAGGTACCTCCTCCCCTTACCGAGGACCACAGACTCAGCGCAAAGCGCCCTGCCAATCCGGTAAGTTTTTCACATCTCACAAGATGTTCCTTTCCCCAGTATAACTATGTGAAGGAACTGAGCCTCCACGCCATTTTAACAGGACTAGGTAGCGACAGCGGAGCAGATCGATTGTCCAGCCCCCCTGTCCGAAGATCCAGCAGATGCTCTCCTAACGGAGATGCTGGTTCCGGTGCCTTATGAGGTGCCGGAGAAGAAGGCCAAAAAGAAGGCCACGGGGACCAGGAAGGGTCTCCGGCGCAAGGTTATATCGGACTCATCGTCCAAAAACACCGAGGCGCACTCCTCCCACGAAAACGAGGAGGAGGAAGAGAAAAGTTCTCCCCCCCCCCAGCCGGGGGGATTGGAAAAGGAAGGCCGCCCCATTAGGGGAGGCCGAAGGGTCCAAGAAGGGAAGGACCCTCCTCCCAGACTGCTCCATGACGGCCGCTTTCAGCGACGAGGAGTGGTTACCCAGGGACAAGCCCCTGGCAAAGTCGTGAGTATCCGGATACCATAATAATTCTTGGTACGTTTTATTGTACTGCTTCTTATCATGCCAAACATGATTATGCAGTCCATCCCGAGCCTGTATCGACGTATCTTCGTCGGATGATTCTTTGGGCCCGTCGGATATGAACATCGATTCACTCCCAACCGCCTTCTCCCCCCGCCCTACGGATGACAGCGAGGTTTTGTCTCAAAGGGAACTGAGCCAAGGGGAGACAGTTTCGGAGGCGCCCCAAGGCGATATTCCAGGCGCTGGGCGCACGAGGGGCAAGACTCCCCTGGGCCCTGACGCTGGGGGCGGCAAGTCTAGCCCCAAGCCGAATACGGCACCGGAACCTCCAGTGGTTCCGGATTCTGTTAGGCAACCCCTCGCTAAGGGGGGCAAGTCGTCTGTGCCAATGGCCTCTGTCCATCCAGAGGCATCGGACAACTTGCTGGAAGCGCTTCACGGCGCTTCCATCAACGAAGAGCACCGCACTATTATGAGTGCGGTACTCAAGAAGGCTTCTAAGAGCGGACTGACTGAAGCCTGTGCTAGCCTCCTAACCGGCTTTGAGGTAAGTAATCAGATTGTGTCTATGTGAATAAGCAGGCTTCACTGTAGGCCGCCGCCGCTCGTACTGCGGAGGTCGCCGCACTGAAGCGGGACCTTGAGCGGTCCAAGGAAGAGCTCGGCCTTACCAAGAGGCAGCTCGAAGAGAACAAAGGTAAGTGACACCCCGTCTGAATATTGATAAAGGAAAATGTGGTTTTTGAATAACAGGATCGTCATGAATTTTGCTTGGAGCCATGACCGAAGTGGCGGCCCTGAAGAAGGCGTTGTCCGAGGCTGAAGACAAAGCGGCCAAGGAGCGGATCGAGCAAGAGAAGCAAGAAGCCCGAGTCGGCGAGGTGCAGCAAGAGCTCCTTGGAGCGTGACTCTAAGACGCAAGGGTCCGAGCTTGCGAAGGCCCTCGAAAACACACAACATGCCAGGGCCGAAGCCCAAAAAGCCCTCCAGGAAATTGAGGCGGTTAAGAAGATAGTGGCGGGTAAGGCATTCATTATGCAAAGCAGGCATGTGAAGGAAACTTTCTTTTTACTTACCCGAGTTCAGAGCTCTCCAGGAGCGTTCGCAGATCTACCCTGCAGTGTGTCGGATGCCGCAGAGTTCTACCGGGCCGAGGAGGGGAGCTCGACGGAAAAGTTGTTCTGGTCTCAGTATACTGGGACCGAACATTCGGTGCCCCTGAGCGACCAGTTGAAGCAACTGGTCGAGCTGCACAAGGCGGCCCAACTGGCCATGAGGGGTCTCATAGTCCGGATGTGGCCTGGCGAGCCCCTGCCTGGCAGCTACTTCGGCCTGGTGAGGCGGCTTGTGAATGCATGGCCCCGGTTTGAAGTCATAAAGCGGTCCATCTGCATTGAAGGTGCGCGCAGGGCTTTTGCCCGGGCAAAAGTGCACTGGGCGAAGCTGGACGCCGAAAAGCTAGTGAAGGAGGGGCCGCTGGAGGGCAAGGAGCATCGCCACCCCGAAAAGTATTATGACAGTGTCCTGAAGGGTGCTCGCCTTGTGGCGGAGGAATGTGCTAAGGATGTAATATTTGAATGAATGTACTCATGTGATCCTGTAATATGAAACGAGTTCATGTGTGCTATGCAACGCTTTGTTAATTTAAAATATTACCTTCTGTGCGGCCGTTTACAAAATCTGAGAGTTGGCCAGTCGTCGGCTTCTGCCCCCATGTAACTAGTACTGAGGTGTTCGGGATAAACCTGAGCACTCTTTATCCCAATTTTGGGTCCTTCGAAGGAGGTGTTCAGCACAACGAACCAGGCAGTCGGACTATAAAGCTTTATCACTCTCACTTAGCCATAGAAGTCTACAATTTTAAATTTTGGCGAAGCCCCTAGTATTCGGAAGACCGAATTTTGGGCGCTATATACGCCTAAGTCGGGCAAGGCCGACTCCTCGCCCGAAGCGGAAGAAGTCTTTAAGGACTTGAGACCTCTCAAACAGCGACCAGCTCTCGCCTCATCATGACAGTCAGTTTTCGGCTTTCTCTACTGAGGTGCTCATCTGGAAGAACTGGGACACAATCGCAGTAGTTCTCCCAGTGCTACCTTAGCCGATATAGCGGAACGTAAGGTACCAAAACATGGGAGCCGGGCAAACCCAACTATTGACCCAAGACATGATTCGGAGCTAATGCATATAATGCTATAAGTTCGGGGTGCCGCACTGTCGAAAGTGTTCAGACTTTTCACGCCGTGTTATGGGGTATACTGAAGCCCCTGGCGCACTGGTCGTACCAGAATGTACGGGTGCAATTTGTCTTAAAATAAGCAAACAAGGAAAAAGGAAATGCAATAATAGACTAACGCTATGCATTGTTATTTAAATAATAAGTCAAAGCGTATGGATACAAGTAGTGCAATAAGCAAAAAAATAGGACTATTTGACATGTCCTATCCAAGGGCAGGCTGCGTATGGGTATGTAAAACTGGTATTCGATCGTTATCAGAGACCACCTGGGGATTCCCTTGTACGTCAGAGTGTCTTGCTTCCTTGGTATTTCCTTCCCGCAATGAGTCAACAATCAGACTACCGGAGAGGTCTTCCAGAGAGTAAGGTCCTGAAAGAGAAAAAATGATAAAGGTATACGTGCCCTAGGGCGGTTGAGCCGCATTGTGGGTCGTGCCATAGCCGTGCCTCCGCCTATGCCCATGGTATCTTGAGTGCGTAGTTATGTACGCACGGCACATATTTCGCCGCTTGACTGGGACTATGATGGAGGCCAAATTGCTATCCGAGCTTTGAACGTGCCTGGAGATCCTGTTGCAGGTTACTCCGGACTCGCTTGAAGGTGTCCGGCGGCCTTTTCATCAAATTGGCGGTTGGCCTCAGAAGGCTGCTTTGTGCTTCCGCTGCGAGGGCTGCAGTGTGCTCCTCCGTGCGGAGCGAGTGTTCTGTGTTTCCATTAACTGTTATAACTCTGCGGGGTCCTGGCATTTTCAGCTTGAGGTACGCATAATGCGGTACCGCGTTGAATCTAGCAAATGATGTTCGTCCGAGTAGTGCGTGATAGCCACTACGGAAGGGGATGATATCGAAGATTATTTCCTCGCTTCGGAAGTTGTCCGGAGATCCGAAGACCACTTCGAGTGTGATTGAACCCGTGCAACAGGCTTCTACACCTGGTATGACACCCTTGAAGGTGGTTTTTGTGGGTTTGATCCTCGAGGGGTCTATACCCATTTTGCGCACTTTGTCCTGATAAAGCAGGTTCTGGCTGCTGCCACCGTCCATAAGGACTCAAGTGAGGTGAAATCCGTCAATGATGGGATCAAGAACCAATGCGGCAGAACCTCCATGACGGATACTAGTGGGGTGGTCCCTACGATCGAAAGTGATCGGACAAGAAGACCATGGGTTGAACTTTGGGGCGACTGGGTCCATCGCATAGACGTCCCTTAGTGCACGCTTCTGTTCCCTCTTGGGAATATGGGTTGCGTATATCATGTTCACCGTTTTCACTTGTGGAGGAAACCTTTTCTGTCCACCTGTGTTCGGCGGCCGAGGCTCCTCCTCGTCGTCGCTATGCAGCCCCTTGTCCTTGTTTTCGACATTCAACTTGCCGGCCTGCTTGAACACCCAGCATTCTCTGTTGGTGTGATTGGCTGGCTTATCGGGGGTGCCGTGAATTTGACACGAGCGATCGAGTATGCGGTCCAAACTGGACGGGCCCGGATTGCTTCTTTTGAACACCTTCTTCTGTTGACCGGATTTAGAGCCACTGAATCCGGCATTGACTGCCGTGTCTTCGGCGTTGTCGCCATTGTTGCGGCGCTTGTGTCTGTTGCGACGTGGTCTGCCGTTACTATCTTTGGCATTTGAATTGCCATGATTTCTTGATGTGTTGTTGCTGCGAGCCAGCCAGCTGTCCTCGCCCACGCAAAAGCGGGTCATGAGTGTCGTGAGGGCTGCCATAGACTTCGGCTTCTCTTGGCCGAGGTGCCGGGCGAGCCACTCGTCACGGATGTTATGCTTAAATGCCGCTAAGGCCTCTGCATCCGGACAGTCGACAATTTGGTTCTTTTTAGTTAGGAACCGGGTCCAGAATTTCCTGGCCGATTCCCCTGGCTGCTGAGTTATATGGCTCAAGTCATCAGCATCCGGTGGTCGCACATAAGTGCCCTGGAAGTTGTCAAGGAATGCATCTTCCAAATCTTCCCAACTGCCAATGGAGTTTGCTAGCAGGCTATTCCGCCAATGCCGAGCTGGTCCTTTGAGTTTTAGTGGGAGGTACTTGATGGCATGTAGATCGTCACTGCGGGCCATGTGGATGTGGAGGAGGAAATCCTCGATCCATACCGCGGGGTCTATTGTACCATCATATGACTCAATGTTCACGGGTTTAAATCCTTCTGGGAATTCGTGCTCCATCACTTCATCGGTGAAGCATAGGGGGTGTGCGGCGCCTTTGTGCCGGGCTATGTCACGACGCAGTTCATATGATTCTTGTCTGCTGTATTCGGCCTGGCCGGATTTGTTTTTAGTGTATCCGGTGTGACGATCATCGTCACGCGTTGGGGAGCGCCCCCATGATCCGTAGATCGATCTTGTATGTCCTGCTTTGTTTTCCAATACGTCTCGCAGGTCCCGCGTGTTGCCCCGGGCCTTGGTATTTTTCTTTGAATGGCGACGGGGTGCGGGCTGGACTTCGGGCTGATATGCCACTCTGTCTCGGCCACGAGGTGGCCGATCATCTGCATCATACGTATGTAGGTTTTAATGCTTCCTCCTCGAGTTGGGGTAGCAACCTGCGCTTTGGGTAACTCTTGGTTGGGCGTTCGAGTTCGTATTCCTTGGCCGCCAGGACCTCGGTCCATCTATCCGCTAGCAGGTCTTGGTCAGCTCGAAGCTGCTGTTGCTTTTTCTTCAGGCTATTTGTTGTGGCTATAAGCCGGCGCTTGAAGCGCTCCTACTCGACGGGGTCCTTTGGCACGATAAATTCTACGTTGCCGAGGCTCACCTCGTCTTCGGAGAGAGGCATGTAATTGTCATCCTTTGATTCTCCGTCTGCTGCCTGTTCTTGAGGGCTGGCTTGCCCATCCTCCCGCTCGATGTCTGGCTGGGAGGGATTTTCTTCATCTTCGGCACTGTCCGGAGCGTTATTGTCTCTTGTGTCGATATCGCTGCTTTTGCTATGGCGGGACTTAGAGCGGCGCCGCTGACGCCGGTGCTTGAATTGCTTCTTGGAGGGATTATCCTCTGTTGCCTTATCGCCATCGCCTTCTTTGGGGGTGTCCACCATGTATATATCATATGATGAGGTGGCAGTCCAGTGCCCTGTGGGCGGTGGTTCCTGTTCGTCTCCTGCATCGTCGTCCATACCGTCGATGTCTTCGGAGCCGAAATCTGGCATGTCGGTTAAGTCGTCGAGAGTGGCTATTAAGTGGGTGGTGGGTGGGGAACGAATTTCTTCGTCGTCCGCTTCCCACTCAAGCCGGACATAGTTCGGCCAAGGATCTCCAGACAAGGAGAGAGACCTTAATGAATTTAGCACGTCGCCCAATGGCGAGTGCTGAAAGATATCCGCGGAGGAAAACTCCATGATCGGTGCCCAATCAGATTCGATAGGCACGGACGCAGGCGGTTTGGAGCCCATGGCCGGGGACGAATCCAGGTGTCCGGCAACATGGGTCTCATAGGTGGTGAAGTCAGTATTCGGCTCTATCGCCGCTGAGTGTGCGGTCTCCGTGGCGGGGTCCATCCACCCGTCCTCGGATGGCGCAATCTGCTCCGGATTGAGGGCCGGAGTAGCTACAGGTGGGATCTCCCAAACCCTGTCCGACGGCAGAGCTAACTCATGCTCGTCGTGGCTGTGCGGCACACCTGACATGGGCTCGAATCCGTCGAAGATCAAGTCCCCGCGGATGTCGGCAGTATAGTTCAAGCTTCCAAACCTGACCTGACGGCCAGGAGCGTAGCTTTCGATCTGCTCCAGATGGCCAAGCGAGTATGCCCGCAGTACGAAGCCGCCAAATATGAAGATTTGTCCGGGGAGGAAAGCCTCACCCTGGATCGCATCATTGTCGATGATCGAAGGGGCCATCAAGCCTTTATCGCGACGGCACAGTGGAACTCTCAATGAAAGCACCAATGTCGGTGTCAAAACCGGCGGATCTCGGGTAGGGGGTCCCGAACTGTGCGTCTAAGGCGGATGGTAATAGGAGGCGGGGGACACAATGTTTACCCAGGTTCGGGCCCTCTCGATGGAGGTAATACCCTACTTCCTGCTTGATTGATCTTGATGATATGAGTATTACAAGAGTTGATCTACCACGAGATCGTAGAGGCTAAACCCTAGAAGCTAGCCTATGATTATGATTGTTGTTGTCCTACGGACTAAACCCTCTGGTTTATATAGACACCAGAGGGGGCTAGGGTTACACAGAGTCGGTTACAAGGGAGGAGATCTACATATCCGTATTGCCAAGCTTGCCTTCCACGCAAAGAAGAGTCCCATCCGGACACGGGACGAAGTCTTGAGTCTTGTATCTTCATAGTCCAACAGTCCGCCTAAAGTATATAGTCCGGATGTCCGAGGACCCCCTAATCCAGGACTCCCTCACCCGACCATCAAGATAAGTCCCGAGCCCGGGTTGGCTAAACCGCCAAGGATTATGAACTATACTAACCGCGGCCCTGCTGCAGCAACGTCACCCCCTTTCTTACCTCTTGACGGTTGCTTGAGCACTAAAGGGGACCTCCTGAGCATCGCGCCTCAGGAAATCTTACTGGGCCTCGGGCCGCTCACCTCCTGGCCTTGACCACGGCACGCGACTTGGCATACCAGCGACGGCTGCAGCCTGCCTGGGGACCGGGACCTGTCAAGCGTAGAGCACCAAGTCGTCGCGAGGTCGGAAAGGGAGACCGAGCTGAAGCAGGACTCGCGCTCGCGCAAGTTCATAATAAGGACAATATTGACAAGAGACATTGCAAAACCTTCACACACCCCACGGGGCACTTCTTGATTCCTCACAGGGAAGCAGTGAAGGCAAGCGCTGTCTGCGCCAGCCTTTTGACAGACGGGCAGTTGCCGAGGCACCGTGGGGAAGCGGAGACGGCCACGTCCAATCAACCGCCACGCGTCGACCAAGGCCGTAGGCTATTGGGGCCCGCGGCGCTCCACACTTGACCTTTGGCTTCGCCTCGAAGCCAAGCCCGAGCGCGCCTTGGGCCCGGGGGCTACTGTCGGCGTTCTACGAACGGGGTTCCCCAGACTTGCCCGCCTGCAGCCCACAGCGTGGCTCTGCGAGCGGTCCCGTATGGCCCATCTTCACCAACAAGCACTCAAGACCCTCGCGAGGGGCCAAGCCTCACGAGGCGGACGACACAAGACCTCCTCGGGAGCATCCTCACCAGGTTGGCTCGCGAGGGGCAAAGAGATCAAGGCAAGGAAAATCTAGCGAGGTTCTCATGATGTGAGCCATGACGATCAAGATCAGGCGGGCGCCAACGCGCACAGTGTCCTTGTTTCCTCTTTGGTGCTAAGGAAGCAAGCGCAGGCGCGGAGTACCGAGGCGTCAAGCAAAGGTTTCCATATCTGTGCAACGAGACCAAGACTAGCTGGACGGCAAGACGGCGGTCACCATGGAGCCCAAGGCAGCGTCACCACCAGAGCCTTTTGCGGGCGAAGACTGCTTTTACCAGGATAAGCTGTACTAGTTGTCCCCTTTCAAATTCGCCGTTGTTAGCTCCCTTCCCGCTCAATATTTGGGGAGAGGACCAGGGCCTCTATAAATAGGATTAGCCACCACAGTAGGAGGCAACTAGTCTCGAACTCATTCGGAGGCATATGATCTTTAGCCAATCCTTAGCCACACATCAAGCACAAGAACACATCAACCTCAGGAGGCTGTTCTTCCCCTTGTAAGTGTTCATCCTCAGCCCGAGAGGCAATCCACCACCACACTGGAGTAGGGTATTACACCACAACGGTGTCCCAAACCAGTATAAATCTTGTGTCCCTTGTGTTGCGAGTTCATCCAGTTAGTCCTTGAGATCTTAGCGAAGCTAGGACGTGGATCGGTAGGGGGAGATCTTCATGCGCAACCCAGTGTTCGAACCTTGAGGGTTTTGCCGGAACCCGTGATCCGACATTTGGCGCGCCAGGTAGGGGTGCGCCAGAGCTCTTCTTGCACCAGCCGATCCGCTCGTTGATCCTTCGGCGCTCCGCGGCTCCGATGTCCGGCGACTCAAGAGCCAATACCGACCGCTGGGCGGCCTGGCCGACCCGGGCGGCGCCACCTGCCCAAGAAGACCTCGACCCCGCGCCTCAGGCGGCACGCGCGTCGCCAAACACCGTGGGCCGCGGGCGGCGCGGTCACTCACCCTCTGCTCTTACTCCACGACATGTGCGAGCGGCCGCGACGGCCTCAAGCCACGCTGTCGCCACGGCGCCACACACCCGGCGGGAGCAGGCAAACATGAGGGCCGCGCTCACAGTGGCTCAAGAGCTACTGCGATGCCGATTGATGGAGAGCGGTTGGGATGCTTTGTTAGAGCGCGTTGTCGAGCTCTTAGACACCGCGGCTTCAGGAGCACCACCGTTCTGTACTCCGCTCACGCCACAAGCTGTGGCCGGGTCGCATGGCAGACCATGCTGCGCCCGCGTGCCCACAGGCGCACCATCAGGCTTCATCGACACCGGCACAACCAGTGGAGCTGTACGCCCGCTCGCGCCCACGCCACCTCCGCTGGGCGCGGGCACAAGCGCCGCCACCTACGGTCCGGGCGGGATGCAACCCTACCATCCTCGAGGCGGCATGCTAGGATGGGCGACATGGAGCGTGGGGCACTACGGCGAGGTATTCGAGGCGGCGACCCCGGAGGCCTACGTGCCCCGCATGGTGGACCAGGAGTACATGCTGGAAGACGACCCCGGCTCGTTCCTCGAGCCGGGCTGGGAGGAAGAGGCGCTAGAAGCCAGCACCTTTCCGGAGCCGTTCGGAAGCCTCACCAACCGCGCCGGCGACAACGTCTATAGGGTACCACTAATTCCTCAGGAGCAGGCTTACGCTAACCATGGTGCGCAGGAGGATCAGGTTACCACAGCGGCTGGCGGCCCCAGCTCGACGGCATCCCTTCCGCCATGGGGAGTGCACTAGGGGCTGCAGGAGAGGGGTTGGGAGCCAGACCCCTCCCCGCGCCGCACGGAGCAAGGCGTCCCCCGGAGGTAGGCCCTCTGCCGGGGAGGTGCTGGAAAGCCTACCCCCGGCAGAGGACACATGCTCGCCGAGGGTGCCGCTGGCATCCCCTTTGCCCCTTGGTGTCGTCCAGGTTTCTGGTCGCCCCCAATGGTGGTCGAGGGTGGCGCAAGGCGGGCCCCTCGTCTAGCGATATGAAGTAAGGCTCACGCCTGTGAAGGTCGCCGCCCGTGACACTCTCACGTAATAATGAGTGGGGCTGTACACGCCCCGCAGTCTCAGGAGTGCCGCCCTCGGGCCTCGGGGGCTCCCTCCCACGTCCTAGTGGCAGCACTTAGCTCCGCGTTGGTGAGAAGACTCGAAGACAAGAAGACTAGACTAGGTGCCGGACGCGGCCATTTGCTTTGGATCCCTTTTCTGTAGCCTTGCCTTCTGGATTTGGATTTAAGTTGAAGTTGAATTTTCATTGATGCGCGCGGGGGGTGCCTTTTCTCGTTCAAGGGATTTCTTGCTGTCTGGTTCTTGCCTTATTCTGAAGCTCGCGCTTGCTGCCTCCCCCTCGCGGGTCCCTCGCGAGCGGGACTGGGCGCAGCATACGCACCACGTGCGTCGATACCACAATCGGCACCTGATTCTCGCGAGGCCCTCTCGGGCGAATCGGCAGACCCTTCAGGAGTTCCTCGGGAGCTCACGACCTCACGATCCAGTTCGGGGCTTGCCTCGGCTAAGGTAAGCCGCAACAGCAAACTTGCCACCAGGCTCATGGATTCACAAAGACGCACACTCAGCTTGACATAAAGGAATAAAGGCAGCGGTTTGTTTACACGAGGGGCTCCCCCTCTCAAAATGCTCTTACAATCTTTAGGGGCCACGCCCAAGTTTTTGCATACAGGGTAAAACAGCAGGGGAACATGGGATCAGCCGGATATGTCGCTCGCCGCGTCCCCCAGGTCATCTTCAGACGCACCGCTGGCGTCGCTGGCGTCGCCACCACCTTCGCCGGCCCCGACATCGCCGTCGTCAACCACGTCGCCTTCGTCTACCGTGACTACCACCGTGTCGTCCTCAGAAGTGAAGGCCCTGACCAGCGCATCCATGTTGTCCTCCACCCACCACGCCAGGTCGCCCCGGATGGCCGCAGGTACGGGGGCAATGGCGGCGTCAAAGTGGAAGTCAGGGTAAGTGTTCTGAAGATGGCTAAAGACGCGGGAGAACACGCGCCCGAGCAAGCCACAGCACCTCTCTTCCACGAGCTGGCGAGCTCTACCGGATCGAGCTTCCAGACGCGTCACCACGTTGGAGAAGAAGCGAAGGTGACTGGCGTAGTCATTCGAGTGTGGATGCGGAGCATTCTCGTCGTAGACGTGGCCCAGCACCGCGTTGGCCCTGACCCTGAGGTCCTGAAGATAGAACAACCTAGTGATAATGAAAAATATAATGATCAGGTTCATGAAGACACTCAACCAAATAATGAAAAAGAACCAGACAATGATGTTGAGATAGAAACAGCTATTGATCTTGATAACCGACAACCTAAGAATAAAAGATATGATAAAAGAGACTTTGTGGCTAGAAAACACGGTAAAGAAAGAGAACCGTGGGTTCAAAAACCTATGCCTTTTGCACCCAAGTCAACTAAAAAGAAAGATGATGAAGAATTTGAACGCTTTGCTGAAATGCAGAGGCCAGTCTTTTTGCGTACTCGCTTGACTGATATCTTGAAAATGCCTCCTTATGCAAAGTATATGAAAGACGACATTACAAATAAGAGAAAAATACCGGAAGCTAAAATCTCCACTATGCTTGCTAATTATACTTTCAAAGATGGAGTACCTAAAAAACTTGGAGATCCGGGAATACCAACTATACCTTGCTCCATCAAAAAGAATTATGTGAAAACTGCTTTGTGTGATTTAGGAGCTGGTGTTAGTGTTGTGCCTTTCACTTTATATAAAAGACTTGACTTGAATAAACTCACACCTACTGAAATATCTTTGCAAATGGCTGACAAGTCAACTGCCATACCTCTCAGTATCTGTGAGGATGTGCCCGTTGTTGTTGCTAATGTTACTATTTTGACTGACTTTGTTATACTTGAGATGCCCGAGGACGACAACATGTTGATAACCCACAAGTATAGGGGATCGCAACAGTTTTCGAGGGTAGAGTATTCAACCCAAATTTATTGATTCGACACAAGGGGAGCCAAAGAATATTCTCAAGTATTAGCAGTTGAGTTGTCAATTCAACCACACCTGGATAACTTAGTATCTGCAGCAAAGTATTTAGTAGCAAAGTAGTATGGAAGTAACGGTAACAGTGGCAAATGTAACGATAGCAGTTTTGTAGTAATTGTAACAGTGGCAACGGTAAAGTAACTAAGCGGAGAACAATATGTGAAAAGCTCGTAGGCATTGGATCGGTGATGGATAATTATGTCGGATGCGATTATTCATGCAACAGTTATAACATAGGGTGACACAGAACTAGCTCCAGTTCATCAATGTAATGTAGGCATGTATTCCGAATATAGTCATACATGCTTATGGAAAAGAACTTGCATGACATCTTTTGTCCTACCCTCCCGTGGCAGCGGGGTCCTATTGGAAACTAAGGGATATTAAGGCCTCCTTTTAATAGAGTACCGGACCAAAGCATTAACACATAGTGAATACATGAACTCCTCAAACTACGGTCATCACCGGGAGTGGTCCCGATTATTGTCACTTCGGGGTTGCCGGATCATAACACATATTAGGTGACTATAGACTTGCAAGATATGATTAAGAACTCACATATATTCATGAAAACATAATAGGTTCAGATCTGAAATCATGGCACTCGGGCCCTAGTGACAAGCATTAAGCATAGCAAAGTCGTAGCAACATCAATCTCAGAACATAATGGATACTAGGGATCAAACCCTAACAAAACTAACTTGATTACATGATAAATCTCATCCAACCCATCACCGTCCAGCAAGCCTACGATGGAATTACTCAAGCACGGCGGTGAGCATCATGAAATTGGTGATGGAGGATGGTTGATGATGACGACGGCGACGGATTCCCCTCTCCGGAGCCCCGAACAGACTCCAGATCAGCCCTCCCGAGAGAGTTTAGGGCTTGGCGGCGGCTCCGTATCATAAAACACGATGAATCCTTCTCTCTGCTTTTTTTCTCCCCGAACGTGAATATATAGAGTTGGAGTTGAGGTCGGTGGAGCACCAAGGGGGCCCACGAGGCAGGGGGCGCGCCCAGGGGGGTAGGCGCGCCTCCCACCCTTGTGGACAGGGTGTGGGCCCCCTAGCCTTGATTCTTTCGCCAGTATTTTTTATTATTTCCAAAAATAATCTCTGGGAAGTTTCAGGTCATTCTGAGAACTTTTATTTCTGCACAAAAACAACACCATGGCAATTCTGCTGAAAACAGCGTCAGTCCGGGTTAGTTCCATTCAAATCATGCAAGTTAGAGTCCAAAACAAGGGCAAAAGTGTTTGGAAAAGTAGATACGATAGAGACGTATCACATGTCGATTATTCTTGGTAGACCCTTCTTGAACACTGCAGGGGCTGTTATTGATTGCAATAAAAGCAAGGTCACTTTTCATATCAATGGTAATGAGCATACAGTGCACTTTCCGAAGAAACAATTCCAAGTTAATGGTATTAATGTTATTGAAAAATCTCCGACAATCACTATTGGAAGTTTTCAAATACCTCTACCTACTGTCAAAAACAAATATGAAATGCTAGTTGTTGGGGAGATGCAAATCCCCATTGAGGTAACTTAGTGATTTACGAAAGTTCTTCGGTTTCATGCTAATCGAAAGTGGTTGTTAATAAGACCTCATCAACCTTATTAATGAATCATTTTTAAGCGGTATGAAGTTGATGAATTTAGTAAGCACTACTTTTTGTCCCTACTTTTTATTCACTGTTTTTATTAGTTAAATAAAATAAATGCCATGTTTTGTCTATTTTCTGAATTTCCCGTATAATAAAAAATGACCCAAAAATAAAAGTTCTCAAAATGCCCTAAAAATTTTATATGATTTTTTCCTGAATATTTAAGAATTTTTGGTGCAAAAATTACTAGAGGGGGTGCACTAGGTGGGCACAAACCACCTGGGCGCGCCAGCACCCGCTGGCGCGCCTTGGGGGTTGTGGTCCCCACGTGGGCCCCCTCACTTATCTCTTCGTCCCACATTGTAACCTACCTCCAGAAAAATCACTCTTGCTCTCTCTCCCGTGTTCCTGAGCTCAAACCCGCGGATTTCGATCTCTTTGCTCGAAGCTCCGTTTCCGAAACTGTTTTGGGGGATTGTTGCTTGGTATGTGACTCCATCATTTGTCCAATTAGTTTTTGTTCTAGTGGTTTATACTTTGAATAAATAGCTACTCTTGGTGTTGCTGTAGATGTGCTTGCATGTTCAATTCTTAGTGTTCTAAGTATTTTGAATGCTTTCTATGGCCTCTATGTATCCCTATGAGTAGTTGCTATTAGTTTCGTGAAGTTTTGTTGGAAAAATTTTGTGGGCTAAAAATTCAGATTTTTGTTCATAGGAAAAATTGTACGCAGACATGAATATCTTTAGGAAATTTGGCACTAAGAAGAACTCCAAGGGTGTTATTGGGGAATCTTCTGACAGTGATCTCCGCCCTCGGAGGTTGGCGGAGGTACGGCCATGCGAATGGACTCACACCCCGTTCCTGCAAGAGGTTGGAATTCATGAGGAGTTCATGAAATATATCGCCAATGCCGGTCTCACCGACTTCATCGCAGATGAGTGTCATCAACACCAAATCCTCACAAACATGTTTGTTCAAAGTTTTACTTTCCTGCCTAGGAATAATCCTCCTGAAGTGAGCTTTGATTTATATTCTGGAAACCATCAGATACCACTTACTGAGTTTTGTAACATACGCATGATCCCTTCTGATGGGAGCTTGGCTAAGCCTAGGCCGGCTGAGTTTGAGGACTTCTGTCGCACTTTGACAGTGGGTGATGAGAGGAGAGTGTCAGCCATCACTGCGGGTGGTTTACATTTTCCTGATGTTCGTTACTTTGCATATTTCATTACCAAATGCTTGCTTGCTAGGGAGAAGGTGGGTGCACTTAGTTCACCAGACCTTGCTTTTTTACGTCGTGCAATAGAGGGCGACAACACTTATAGCTTGGGAGCTGTTGTGGCTCGTCGCCTCCATCTTAATAAATCTCAGGGTAAAATACATGGTGGGATTTTTGCTACTCGTTTGGCGGCTCACTTCGAGGTTGAGATGCACCCTCATGATTACCCTCTGACCAAGGTTTACCTAGACCGTGCAGCCATGTTACATCATCACTTTCTTGCACATGATCGTCCTAACATTGCCATTCCTTATAACTTGGTCTATAGTGTTGACACTCGTGATGTTATCCCCTTGCCTGCACCTGCTTTGTTTGATTCTGTTGCCAGGGGCGGATACCGGATTATGCCTGCAGACATCCTCGCCTACTGGAACGCTCACGCTGCTGCAGAGGCTGCATAGGCACCTCAGCAGTGGGATGTGTGGATGCCCGCTCCTCAGGATCCCCTACTACCCTCCAGGCTACTGATCGATTACCAACTTAGGCCAAAAGCCTAAGCTTGGGGGAGTACGTGTTTCTCACCGACATTATATTCATGTTCACTTATCATTCTATCTGTCGGTCTTCACACTTTTTCATTGTATCATCCGTGCTTAGATTTACTTTCTTGCTTTCTTCTTGTGTGTTTGAAAAACTTTAGAAAAACCAAAAATTTAGTTATAGTAATTTACTTTATTTGCATGCTTAGTAGTAGTATTAAAAAGAAAATCCAAAAAGATTTCCTTGTTCTTCTTTTGCTTGTTGGGAGCTTTCCCGTGTAAATAGTTTTTCTCGTTTTTGCTTTTTATTTGCTTGTTGAAGAAAACCAAAAACTCCAAAAATATTTTAGTGTGTTTCTCTGAATTTCTTTTCTTTTTATTCGAGTTGTACTGAGGAGAAGACCACGATGAAAATGTTGAGTGTCTCTCATATGAATAACCGTTGAACTAATAAAGAGCACTATAACGCCCGGATAATCAAGCTACGGTAATCCCACGCTAATGGTGCCTCGTCACCACAGTTACTGTTGCTAATCTACCGTTAGGTCGAACCGTTTCAAAATTCAAATTTAAATTAATGTCGACAATAAAAGTTTTTCAGAAATTGAAACAAAAATGTTCGGTGGGTGCCGAATATTACAAGGGTAATTATAATAAAGAAAACATATTTTTATAAAATGCCTAAATAAATTAAATTGAAATAAAAAAGAAAAGCAAATAAATAAAAGAAAAGAAATTACAAAAAAAGAAAACAAAACAAAAAAAGAGGAAGGAGCCCCCCCCCCACTGGACCCTGGCCCAACTGGGCCAACCCCCAGGCCCAGCCGGCCGGCCCACCCCGCCCCCACTCCCTTATCCACTCCCCCACCGACACCCCCCCTCCCCCGAAATATCTCCCCCTCTCCCCCGATTTGGATCGGGATCGAGAGGAGACCGCCGTCGCCCGCCGCCGCCAGGAGCACGCGCCGCCTCGCCCTCGCCGGAGCTTCCCCGCCGGACTGCCCCCTCCTCCTCAACGGCCTGCCTCCCCTGTGTGCGTCGTCCCCGTCCCCCCACCTCGAGCACCGCTGCCCGTGCCCTACTCCTCCTCTGTGAGCTTCCCCCCTCCTCTCTCTGCCATGACCGCGCCCCTCTGCTCCTGCCACGCGCGCGCCGTCGCCGCTCGTCGCCGCTCGGGCTTGACCCCGCCCGCGGCGCTTGTCGTCGGGTCCGCCAGACCACACGCCCCGTCCGCCTGCTGCGGCCCCTTGCCCAGCGCTCCTCCCCGCGGGCGCCTCTCCACCGACCACGGCCAGCGCGCCCCGCTCCGGCCATGGACTCGCCGTGGCCACCGCCCCCTGTCCAGCGCGCACAAGCCGCGGTCGCCGTGCCCCGCGCGCGCGCTCGGCCGCGCTCACCGCCGCGCCCGCACCTCCCGCCGTGCTCACCCCCTGCCTTGGCCTCGCCCTGCACCCCTGGGCCACGCACGCCTCCCCTCGCCTCCGCCGCTCGCCCCCGCGCACATCGGCGCGTCGCTGCCGCCCGGCCCGCGCACTGGCCGCACCGCGGCCGGCCTCTGCCGTGGCCGGCGTCGCCGCCCCCTGGTGGCCTCGGGCGCACACGGGCGCCCACGCCTCGCCCGCTCCGCTAAGGCCCCTGGGCCAGTGCCAGGTGGGGCCTCGCCCCCTGAGCCACTGCCCCTGGGCCCGAACCCCCTTGGGCCACAGACAGGTGGGCCCCCGCGCCCACAGAACGAAAAGAAAAAATGATGATTAAAAATAATAAAAATAAAAATAATAAATTAATTAATAAAAATAAATAAATAAACAAAAAAAAAATAAACAAATTTAATTAATTAATTAAGTTAATTAATCCTGTTTAAATTAATCTAATTAGTTAGTTAATTTAATTAAACAGTAGTTAATTAGCTAACAGCCCTGACAGGTGGGACCCACCTGTCAGGTTGACCAGGTCAACGGTCAACGTTGACTGCTGACGTCAGCATGACATCATGCTGATGTCATAAATCCAAATTTCGAATTAAATTAAATAATTAATTAAATTCCAGAAATTAATAAATTCTTTTGAAAATCATATCTTTTAATCCGTAACTCAGATGGAAATACTTTGTACATGAAAGTTGCTCAGAACGACGAGACGAATCCAGATACGCAATCCGTTCGTCCACCACACCTCCCTAACCTATCGAACGCGCAACTTTCCCCCTTTGTTTCATCTGTCCGAAAATGCGAAACATCGGGAATACTTTCCCGGATGTTCCCCCCCTTCGCCGGTGCCACCTACTGCCGCGTTAGTACACACCTAGCACCGCTCATTGTCATGTCACGCATCGTCATGCTTATGTTTGCATTGTATTTACTGTTTCTTCCCCCCTCTTCTCTCCGGTAGACTACGAGACCGACACTGCTGCTGCCCAGTTCGACTACGGAGTTGACGACCCCTCCTACTTGCGAGAGCAACCAGGCAAGCCCCCCCCCCCTTGATCACCGGATATCTCCTATTCTCCTCTATACTGCTTGCATTAGAGTAGTGTAGCATGTTACTGCTTTCCGTTAATCCTATCCTGATGCATAGCCTGTCCTTGCTTCTACTGTTATTACCTTTACCTGCAATCCTACATGCTTAGTATAGGATGCTAGTTTTCCATCAGTGGCCCTACATCCTTGTCCGTCTGCTGTGCTATACTATCGGGCCGTGATCACTTGGGCGGTGATCACGGGTATATACTTATATACTATATACATGACACATGTGATGACTAAAGTCGGGTCGGCTCGTAGGAGTACCCGCAAGTGGATCTTTGTGGCGGAGCGACAGGGCAGGTTGAGACCGCCTAGGTGAGAGGTGGGCCTGGCCCTGGTCGACGTTCGCGGATACTTAACACGCTTAACGAGATCTTGGTATTTGATCTGAGTCTGGCCATTTGGTCTATACGCACTAGCCATCTACGCGGGAGTAGTTATGGGTATCCCGACGTCGTGGTATCAGCCGAAGCTCTTTTTGACGTCAGCGACGGAGCGGCGCACGCCGGATTGGACTGGAACGCCACTAGGCTAGGTCTGCTTCCGGCCGCCCTCGCAACGTGCAGGTGTGCAATGGGCAATGGGCCCAGACCCCTGCGCGCATAGGATTTAGACCGGCGTGTTGACCTCTCGGTTGAGCCTAGGTGGGGCTGCGATGTGTTGATCTTCCGAGACCGGGCATGACCCAGAAAAGTGTGTCCGGCCAAATGGGATCGAGCGTGTTGGGTTATGTGGTGCACCCCTCCAGGGAAGTTTATCTATGCGAATAGCCGTGTCCCTCGGTAAAAGGACGACCCGGAGTTGTACCTTGACCTTATGACAACTAGAACCGGATACTGAATAAAATACACCCTTCCAAGTGCCAGATACAACCCGGTGATCGCTCTCTAACAGGGCGACGAGGAGGGGATCCCGGGTAGGATTATGCTATGCGATGCTACTTGGAGGACGTCAATC
Source organism: Aegilops tauschii subsp. strangulata (assembly GCF_002575655.3). Classification (NCBI taxonomy): domain Eukaryota; kingdom Viridiplantae; phylum Streptophyta; class Magnoliopsida; order Poales; family Poaceae; genus Aegilops; species Aegilops tauschii. The sequence continues at coordinate 379,739,949 of NC_053039.3, forward strand.
TACTCTCTTCTACTTGCTACAAGATGGAGGCTGCCAGAAGCGTAGTCTTCGACGGGACTAGCTATCCCCCTCTTATTCTGGCGTTCTGCAGTTCAGCCCATTGATATGGCCCTTTACACATATACCCATGCATATGTAGTGTAGCTCCTTGCTTGCGAGTACTTTGGATGAGTACTCACGGTTGCTTCTCTCCCTCTTTTCCCCCTTTCCTTTCTATCTGGTTGTCGCAACCAGATGCTGGAGTCCAGGAGCCAGACGCCACCGTCGACGACGACACCTACGACACTGGAGGTGCCTACTACTACGTGCAGCCCGCTGACGACGACCAGGAGTAGTTAGGAGGATCCCAGGCAGGAGGCATGCGCCTCGTTCGATCTGTATCCCAGTTTGTGCTAGCCTTCTTAAGGCAAACTTGTTTAACTTATGTCTATACTCAGATATTGTTGCTTCCGCTGACTCGTCTGTGATCGAGCACTTGTATTCGAGCCCTCGAGGCCCTGGCTTGTATTATGATGCTTGTATGACTTATTTATGCTTTAGAGTTGTGTTGTGATATCTTCCCGTGAGTCCCTGACCTTGATCGTACACATTTGCATGCATGATTAGTGTACGGTCAAATCGGGGGCGTCACAAGTTGGTATCAGAGCCGACTGCCTGTAGGAATCCCCCTTTCCACACTCCTTGGCCGAAGTCGAGTCTAGACATTACAAAACTTTTACTAACATGGCTGTGTGTCTTACGGGCCCACGTCGCCATTGGGTGGTACTAGGATCTTTTACTCCTCGACCTTTAGTCTGGGACTCTGAACTCTCTTCTACTCGGGTTAAACGAATTTACTAACTCTAACACTAGGATCCCGTGACCGCATTCACCCCAAAGTTGGATAAGCCATAGTTGTTTCTTAGAATAGTATTTTGAGCAATTCACACACTGTCATTTAACTCCTTTGAAACGTCTTTGCTTTCAGATGGAACCCACGAGGCAGGTCGTGCGCCACACGACGGCCATTGGTGCCTCGGGATCACCTGCTGTGCTAGCTGAGATGATGACCTATCTGGGTTATCGCTGGCACCCTGAGTACACCGTCTACGAGGAGTACCAGGACTTTAACCAGGAGCAGTACCGTGCCATCGTTCACCTCTACTCGCGGGAGTATGACTCCACTACTGTGCTGCACACCGCTCATGGTGTTGGTGTGACCATCGATATGGCTGTCCATGATGCTGCCTATGCTGCTCTGACACGTCTTCGTGGAGAGTATCGAGAGTTGGACACCTCCCCTTTCAGGCACATTGCTATCGCATCTGATGTTGGTGCGGAGGGATACTATACTGCTGCCTACTCCACTGTCACCCGAGAGCCCTTCTACCATCAGAACCTGGTTCTGCATGCTGATGGGCTGGATCGAGCTAACCGAGCTCTTCGCCACGAGATGTACACCACCCGTCAGCACCTTTACCGTGCTCTGACGCTGTTGCACCCCTTTGTCCGATCTGGACAGCTACCACGTACTGCGATCTACCCAGCCAGGACCGTGATGCCCCACGGTGTCGGTTGGCCAGAGGTGGGAGGCTACTCTCCCGCACTTGGTCCTCTTCTGCCACCTGAGCGTCGGGCTCTACACCTGAGTATCCGCGGCCCCCAGTCTGCTGACGTGGAGGGCTATTCGTTGCCTCACTACCAGCTGTCGGGCTACGATTACCTCCACAGTTCCTCCTGGGACTGATGTAGTCTTGCTTATTAGTATTGGCTGCATTTGCCGCGAGCCTGTGAGCCGCCTATGTTGTTTTAGTCTATGTACTGAACTCTATGCATGACCCCTTTTGTAAGTTATGCCGACTACTATGTAGTAGCTATCATGCTCCTTTCATTATGCATGTTTCATCATGAATGATTCTTGTCTTTGCAAATTTCTCAATGCTGAACTACCCCTGTTATATATTAGCAGGATGGTTAGACCAGGTGGTCGTGGTCGTGGTGGCAATGCCCCACCACCACCTGAGTACATGGCTGGTATGATCCAACAGTTTGAACTGAACCGCCAATTCATGGAAAATATGATGGCTCAGTTTCCTCGCCCCAATATGGACCAGCAACCAACCCCAGTAACTCTGCAGGATTTCATGCGCCTCAATCCAACTGTGTACCGCAGCTCAACTCAGCCTCTGGATGCTGATGACTGGCTCCGTGACATCACATATGAGATGGAGTCTGCCAATGTAGCCCCTGCCAGCTATGTCAACTTTGCTTCCTTCTTTCTGAAGGGACCCGCAGCTCAATGGTGGGACAGCCACAGGCGTACTCTGCCAGCTGGAACAATCATCACCTGGCCAGACTTCCAAGCAGCTTTCCGTGCCCGTTTCATTCCTCAGGGAGTCATGGACCGGAAGAAACGTGAGTTCCGCAACCTCACCCAAGGCAACAAAACTGTTGAAGCTTATCAGCGGAAGTTTCTGGACTTGTCTCGCTATGCTGAGGGGGACATTGCAACTGATGCACGCAGACAGGAGAAGTTCCGTGATGGCCTTCAAGCTGACATCAAGCTCGCACTTCTAGTGCATGACTTTGCTGATTTCGCCACCTTGGTGAACAAGGCCATCAATGTCGAAACTGGTCTGCAGGAATACCAGAGCTCTCACAGGCGCAACCGTGACACGGGCTCATCTTCAGGCCCGCCCTCACAGAAGCGTAAGATATGGATCCCGAACAGCATGTACCGTCCAAATGCATCTGCCCCAAGGCAGACCTATGCTGCACCTCGTCTGCCTCCACCACCATCTAGGCAGTCAAGACTTCCAGCTCCACCGTCCCAAGCCCCTGTTCCCACTCCCAATAATGGCTTGTGCTTCAGGTGTGGTCAACCAGGACACCCGTGCTAGAGAATGCAACCAGAACCAGAATCAACTAGCCCTTCCAGCAACTGGCCGTGGTAACAACCAGCCCCGCAACAACAATGCTAAGTCTTATGGTCGTGTTCATGCCAACCACGTTGATCTCAACGAAGCTCAAGACCAGCCTGCTACTGTGATGGGTACACTCCTCGTAAATTCAGTACCAGCATCCGTTTTATTTGATACAGGTGCATCACATTCATTCATGTCAGAAGATTTTGCATTCATGCATGGCATTAGAAGCGAAGACATGAATGCTTCACTATTAGTACACACCCCTGCGGGCCAATGTCGAACCTCCATGATTTGCAACGACGTCCCCGTTGAAATCGAAGGACTGGATCTTGTCTCTCCCATCGTACTGAAGTCCTGTAGCATTGATCTCATTCTGGGAATGAATTGGTTAAAAGCGCATACTGCTTCAATCGTTTGCACCACTAAGACCATCCATCTGCTACACCCTTCAGATGAAATAGTGACTTACCAAGCCCATCTGGTGCAAAATGCCGAGGCAAGGCTCTATGCATTGAATGCATTGAACGCTGCACCACTCGAGGGCATTGAAAACATTCCCGTCGTGCGTGAATTCCTCGACGTCTTTCCTGAAGAACTTCCAGGGATTCCCCCTGCTAGAGCTGTCGAATTCATCATCGACTTGAAACCAGGCACCACTCCTATAGCCAAGCGACCCTACAAGATGCCGCCGCATGAACTCCTTGAGCTTAAGGAGGAAATCGACAATTCTCTTCGCAAAGGATTCATTCGCCCAAGTTGCTCTCCTTGGGGAGCACCTTCTCTCTTTGTCAAGAAGAAGGATGGGACAAACCGATTAGTTCAAGACTACCGTCCTATAAACCAAGCTACCATTCAGAATAAATACCCTCTTCCTCGGATCAATGATCTGTATGATCAACTGGCGGGTTCGTCAGTGTTCTCTAAGCTCGACTTGAGGTTGGGTTACCACCAGATCCGTGTTCGCGAAGAGGATATCCCAAAGACCGCCTTCGTGACTCGATATGGTTCATACGAGTACACCGTCATGTCTTTCGGTTTAACCAATGCTCCAGCCACCTTCTCTCGTCTGATGAACTATATATTCATGGTTTACCTCGACAAGTTCGTTGTGGTTTATCTGGATGATATCCTGGTATTTTCCAAGAACGAAGAAGAATATGCTGAACATCTTCGACTTGTGCTGGAAAAGCTACGAGAGCATCAACTATATGCCAAGTTCTCCAAATGTGAATTCTGGCTACCGGAAGTAACCTATCTTGGGCATGTCATCTCTAAGGATGGTATTGCCGTCAACCCTGAACGAGTCCAGGCTATCCTTGATTGGACTCCTCCCAAGAACGTTAAGCAAGTCAGAAGTTTTCTCGGTCTCGCCAGCTATTGCCGTCGATTCGTCGAGAACTTCTCCAAGATCGCCAGGCCTCTGACTAACCTGTTGCATAAGGGCGTCAAGTTCCAATGGACAGACAAATGTCAGGAAAGTTTCCAGGCATTCAAAGACAAGTTGACTTCTGCCCCAGTTCTAGCTCCACCTGATACTAAGAAGGACTTCATCATTTACTGCGACGCTTCCCGTCAAGGATTAGGTTGTGTCCTAATGCAAGACCGCAAGGTGATTGCTTATGCCTCTCGGCAATTGCGCCCTCACGAAGAGAACTACCCAGTTCACGACCTCGAACTTGCTGCTGTCATTCATGCGCTGAAGCAGTGGCGACATTACCTTCTCGGTAATCGTTGCGAGATCTTCACTGACCACCAAAGTCTGAAGTATCTGTTTACTCAGCCAGACCTGAACCTCCGTCAGCAGAGATGGATAGAGCTTGTTGCAGACTTTGACTTGGGTATTTCCTATACGCCAGGCAAGGCTAATGTAATGGCTGATGCCTTGAGCCGCAAGTCTTACTGCAACCACCTCCAGGTTCACAAAGTTCAGCCCTCGCTTGTTGAAGAATTCAGGAAGCTGAACCTCCATATTGTTCCTCCGGGTGCACTCGCTCCCCCTCCTAAGGAGTTTGGCAAGGTGAACCTCCACGTTGTTACCCAGGGTTCCCTCAATACCCTAATTGCTAAACCAGATCTCGTTGACAGCATCAAAAGGCTACAGAAGTATGACTCTGAAGCCCACAAGATTAAGCGCTACCTCGCAGAAGGAAAGCCCTCATTCTTCACTATTGCTGAAGATGGCACCTTATACTTCAAGGGCCGCCTAGTGGTGCCATGTGCAGAGAAAAACCTGGATATGACACAGGAAGTTATGAAAGAAGCTCATGATACGCCTCTATGTATCCACCCTGGTAGTACAAAGATGTACCAAGACATCCGTCAGAGATTCTGGTGGTCTAATATGAAACAAGACATTGCTCGATATGTTGCTGAGTGTGACGTTTGCCGTCGTATCAAAGCAGAACATCAAAGGCCTGCTGGAAATCTACAACCTATCTCTATTCCTGAATGGAAATGGGACCATGTTGAGATGGACTTCGTCACTGGATTTCCCAAATCACAGAAAGATAATGATGCTATTCTTGTCGTCATTGACCGGCTTTCCAAAGTTGCACATTTCCTGGCGGTCAAAGAAACGATCACTGCTAGTCAGTTGGCAACGCTCTATATGTCCAGGATTGTTTCACTCCACGGTATTCCATTGGTTATCAGCTCAGACCGTGGCAGCTTATTCACTTCAAGATTCTGGGCAAGTTTCCAAGAAGCTATGGGAACTCATCTATCATTCAGTACTGTGTTTCATCCTCAGTCGCAAGGGCAAGTTGAACGCGTCAACCAAGTTCTCGAAGATATGCTTCGAGCTTGTGTTATTTCCTTCGGCGAGAAATGGGAGGAATCTCTCCCGTATGCTGAGTTCTCTTATAATAATAGCTATCAAGCTAGTCTGAAGATGGCCCCCTTCGAAGTGTTATATGGACGAAAGTGCCGAACCCCTCTGAACTGGTCGGAAACTGGGGAACGTCCACTCTTCGGTCCAGATATTATCCAACATGCCGAAGAACAAGTCCGCATTATTCGTGAGAATCTCAAGACTGCTCAGTCACGTCAGAAGAGTCAGTATGACCGTCATCATAAAGACATGGTCTATCAACCTGGCGAAAAGGCTTATCTTCGAGTCACACCAATGAAGGGTGCTCACCGCTTTGGAATCAAGGGCAAACTAGCTCCTCGCTATATTGGCCCATTCACTATTCTTGAAAGGCGTGGAAAAGTGGCATACCAACTGGAGCTTCCGCCGAACCTTTCTCAGGTTCACGATGTGTTCCATGTGTCACAGCTCCGCCGTTGCTTCAAGGACCCAATCCGAGCAGTGGATCATGAAGTGCTCGAATTGCAGCAGGATCTCTCCTATAAGGAGCATCCAGTCCGCATTCCCGACCAAGCTGAACGCCGCACACGTCAGAAGGCGATCAAGTTCCTCAAAGTCCAGTGGTCGCACCATTCTGAAGATGAGGCCACTTGGGAACGCGAGGATCGCCTGCGTGATGAATACCCCGCACTGTTTCCTTCTACCTCCTAAATCTCGGGACGAGATATCTTGTAGTGGAGGAGTTTTGTAACGCCCGGATAATCAAGCTACAGTAATCCCACGCTAATGGTGCCTCGTCACCACAGTTACTGTTGCTAATCTACCGTTAGGTCGAACCGTTTCAAAATTCAAATTTATATTAATGTCGACAATAAAAGTTTTTCAAAAATTGAAACAAAAATGTTCGGTGGGTGCCGAATATTACAAGGGTAATTATAATAAAGAAAACATATTTTTATAAAATGCCTAAATAAATTAAATTGAAATAAAACAGAAAAGCAAATAAATAAAAGAAAAGAAATTACAAAAAAAGAAAACAGAACAAAAAAAGAGGAAGGAGCCCCCCCACTGGACCCTGGCCCAACTGGGCCAACCCCCAGGCCCAGCCGGCCGGCCCACCCCGCCCCCACTCCCTTATCCACTCCCCCACCGACACCCCCCCACTCCCCCGAAATATCTCCCCCTCTCCCCCGATTTGGATCGAGATCGAGAGGAGACCGCCGTCGCCCGCCGCCGCCAGGAGCACGCGCCGCCTCGCCCTCGCCGGAGCTTCCCCGCCGGACTGCCCCCTCCTCCTCAATGGCCTGCCTCCCCTGCATGCGTCGTCCCCGTCCCCCCACCTCGAGCACCGCTGCCAGTGCCCTACTCCTCCTCTGTGAGCTTCCCCCATCCTCTCTCTGCCATGACCGCGCCCCTCTGCTCCTGCCACGCGCGCGCTGTCGCCGCTCCGGCTTGACCCCGCCCGCGGCGCTCGTTGCCGGGTCCGCCAGACCACACGCCCCGTCCGCCCGCTGCGGCCCCTTGCCCAGCGCTCCTCCCCGCGGGCGCCTCTCCACCGACCACGGCCAGCGCGCCCCGCTCCGGCCATGGACTCGCCGTGGCCACTGCCCCCCTGTCCAGCGCGCACACGCCGCGCCCCGCGCGTGCGCTCGGCCGCGCTCACCGCCGCGCCCGCACCTCCCGCCGTGCTCACCCCTGCCTTGGCCTCGCCCTGCACCCCTGGGCCGCGCACGCCTCCCCTCGCCTCCGCCGCTCGCCCCCGCGCACATCGGCACGTCGCTGCCGCCCGGCCCGCGCACTGGCCGCACCGCGGCCGGCCTCTGCCGTGGCCGGCGTCGCCGCCCCCTGGTGGCCTCGGGCGCACACGGGCGCCCACGCCTCGCCCGCTCCGCTAAGGCCCCTGGGCCACTGCCAGGTGGGGCCTCGCCCCCCTGAGCCACTGCCCCTGGGCCCGAACCCCCTTGGGCCACAGACAGGTGGGCCCCCGCGCCCACAGAACGAAAAGAAAAAAATGATGATTAAAAAAATAAAAAAATAAATTAATTAATAAATAAAAATAAAAATAAAAATAAATTTAATTAATTAATTAAGTTAATTAATCCTGTTTAAATTAATCTAATTAGTTAGTTAATTTAATTAAACAGTAGTTAATTAGCTAACAGCCCTGACAGGTGGGACCCACCTGTCAGGTTGACCAGGTCAACGGTCAACGTTGACTGCTGACGTCAGCATGACATCATGCTGATGTCATAAATCCAAATTTCGAATTAAATTAAATAATTAATTAAATTCCAGAAATTAATAAATTCTTTTGAAAATCATATCTTTTAATCCGTAACTCGGATGGAAATACTTTGTACATGAAAGTTGCTCAGAACGACGAGACGAATCCGGATACGCAGTCCGTTCGTCCACCATACCTCCCTAACCTATCGAACACGCAACTTTCCCCCTCCGTTTCATCTGTCCGAAAATGCGAAACATCGGGAATACTTTCCCGGATGTTCCCCCCATTCGCCGGTACCACCTACTGCCGCGTTAGTACACACCTAGCACCGCTCATTGTCATGTCACGCATCGTCATGCTTATGTTTGCATTGTATTTACTGTTTCTTCCCCCCTCTTCTCTCCGGTAGACTACGAGACCGACACTGCTGCTGCCCAGTTTGACTACGGAGTTGACGACCCCTCCTACTTGCCAGAGCAACCAGGCAAGCCCCCCCCCCCTTGATCACCAGATATCTCCTATTCTCCTCTATACTGCTTGCATTAGAGTAGTGTAGCATGTTACTGCTTTCCGTTAATCCTATCCTGATGCATAGCCTGTCCTTGCTTCTACTGTTATTACCTTTACCTGCAATCCTACATGCTTAGTATAGGATGCTAGTTTTCCATCAGTGGCCCTACATCCTTGTCCGTCTGCTGTGCTATACTATCGGGCCGTGATCACTTGGGCGGTGATCACGGGTATATACTTATATACTATATACATGACACATGTGATGACTAAAGTCGGGTTGGCTCGTAGGAGTACCCGCAAGTGGATCTTTGTGGCGGAGCGACAGGGCAGGTTGAGACCGCCTAGGTGAGAGGTGGGCCTGGCCCTGGTCGACGTTCGCGGATACTTAACACGCTTAACGAGATCTTGGTATTTGATCTGAGTCTGGCCATTTGGTCTATACGCACTAGCCATCTACGCGGGAGTAGTTATGGGTATCCCGACGTCGTGGTATCAGCCGAAGCTCTTTTTGACGTCAGCGACGGAGCGGCGCGCGCCGGATTGGACTGGAACGCCACTAGGCTAGGTCTGCTTCCGGCCGCCCTCGCAACGTGCAGGTGTGCAATGGGCGATGGGCCCAGACCCCTGCGCGCATAGGATTTAGACCGGCGTGTTGACCTCTCGGTTGAGTCTAGGTGGGCTGCGACGTGTTGATCTTCCGAGGCCGGGCATGACCCAGAAAAATGTGTCTGGCCAAATGGGATCGAGCGTGTTGGGTTATGTGGTGCACCCCTGCAGGGAAGTTTATCTATTCGAATAGCCGTGTCCCTCGGTAAAAGGACGACCCGGAGTTGTACCTTGACCTTATGACAACTAGAACCGGATACTGAATAAAATACACCCTTCCAAGTGCCAGATACAACCCGGTGATCGCTCTCTAACAGGGCGACGAGGAGGGGATCGCCGGGTAGGATTATGCTATGCGATGCTACTTGGAGGACGTCAATCTACTCTCTTCTACTTGCTGCAAGATGGAGGCTGCCAGAAGCGTAGTCTTCGACAGGACTAGCTATCCCCCTCTTATTCTGGCGTTCTGCAGTTCAGTCCACTGATATGGCCCTTTACACATATACCCATGCATATGTAGTGTAGCTCCTTGCTTGCGAGTACTTTGGATGAGTACTCACGGTTGCTTCTCTCCCTCTTTTCCCCCTTTCCTTTCTATCTGGTTGTCGCAACCAGATGCTGGAGTCCAGGAGCCAGACGCCACCGTCGACGACGACACCTACGACACTGGAGGTGCCTACTACTACGTGCAGCCCGCTGACGACGACCAGGAGTAGTTAGGAGGATCCCAGGCAGGAGGCCTACGCCTCGTTCGATCTGTATCCCAGTTTATGCTAGCCTTCTTAAGGCAAACTTGTTTAACTTATGTCTGTACTCAGATATTGTTGCTTCCGCTGACTCGTCTGTGATCGAGCACTTGTATTCGAGCCCTCGAGGCCCCTGGCTTGTATTATGATGCTTGTATGACTTATTTATGCTTTAGAGTTGTGTTGTGATATCTTCCCGTGAGTCCCTGACCTTGATCGTACACATTTGCGTGCATGATTAGTGTACGGTCAAATCGGGGGCGTCACAAGCACATTTTACCTTGTCTTCTCCTGTTGAATAAAATGATTGCAGATTCCAGCTTAGTCCATGGCACTCTTGCACTATTATTATTTTCATATCATTCGGTCGTGCAAGTGAAAGGCAATAATTATGATATTCAATGAGATGGCCGTGGCAAAGAGAAACTGGTATGAACTCGACTTGCTCTGTCTGTGTAAATATGTTTAACCTAGTATCCAGGCTTCAGCCCATTATGATTAAACATGTTTGCGATGAAAATTAGAGATTATAGTTTATCATGCCATGCATAAGTAGTTGGGAGTTGATAATGATTTATCTTGGATATCAACATAGCGTTAAGATGATTGTGATGTGGTATGATGATATGGTATCCTCTTCTGAATGTTCGAGTGGCTTGACTTGGTACATGTTCATGCATGTAGTTGAATCAAAACCAACATAGCCTCTATAATATTTATGTTCATGTTGTTCATATCCTACTCATGCTAGTGTCCAATGTTACTTATGCATAATGCCTGGTCATGATCGTTGTTGCTCTCTAGCTGGCCGCTTCCCAATCTTAATTGCTAGCATTTGGCTGTACTAAGTGTGAACTCTGCTTGTACATCAAAAACCTTGAACCCATAGTTATTCCAGATGAGTCCACCATACGTACCTATATACGGTATTACCCTGCCTTCCTAAGTAAATTTGCATGTGCCACCTCTAAAAACTTCTAAAAAATTATCTGTTTTGTGTGCCTGGATCGTTCATGGAACGATAGGAGGTGGTTGATATCTTTCGTGCTAAGCGGGTTATCCTCAGGTCGAGTGTTTATTCACTCGCCATCGCACGAGGAAATGGGCGGTATTAGGGATGCCCAGTCCCAAACTGCAAACATGAAAAAAGAGTTCATCTCTTGAATAATCAAACAAAAACTCCCAATGGAGTCAAAACCTTTACTTTCCGCTTGGGGACCGCCACTAGCGTGCTTAGCATGGAACGTGTTGATAACTGATGGTCGTGAAGTGAATGAGAAGGGGCATGTCTCAAAATATCATTTATCTCTATTTTAAAAATTGAGCTCTGGCACCTCTGCAAATCACTGCTTCCCTCCGCAAAGGGACTTTCTATTTACTTTTATGTTGTGTCACCACCTTCTAAAAACAAGCGCCAGAAACTGAGTAGAGCACAGCTGTCATGATTTATGCATTGTGTATAGCTAATGTTGGGCGCATCATGACTGGAACTTTTCTACCATGAATTACAATGTTTAGTCGCTGCTTGAACTTCGGAGGTGCTCTGCATTTATGTTTTGCGGTCTCAGAAAGGGCTAGCGAGATACCATTATTGTCATATTATATCATGGTTCTTTTGACAATGTGTTGCTGTTTGAGATATCTTATTATCGCTCGCTAGCTGATTTTGTCATTGATATGAATCATTATAATCTTTAAGAGTTATTGTTGACATGGTTGTTATAATGTTGGCTGAAAACCTGGGTGTTGTTTAAGCTTATTTATGCAAACAAGAGCAAAAGAGTTCGTAGAAGTTTTTCTTTCTCACTTTCAGTTTATCAACTGAATTTCTTGAGGACAAGCAAAGGTTTAAGCTTGGGGGAGTTGATACATCTCCAACGTGTCTACTTTTTCTCACGCTTTTCCTCTTGTTTTGGACTCTAATTTGCATGATTTGAATGAAACTAACCCCGGACTGACGTTGTTTTCAGCAGAACTACCATGGTGTTGTTTTTGTGCAAAAATAAAAGTTCTCGGAATGGAACGAAAATTTGCGAGGATTTTTTATGGAATAAATGAAGATTTTTGGAGCCAACAACCACCAGAGAGGGGCCCCTGGTTGGGCACAACCCACCAGGGCGCGCCCCCCTCTCCTGGCGCGCCCAGGTGGGTTGTACCCACCTCGTAGCCCCATTGACGACTCCCCTGATACTATAAATTCACATTATTCCAGAAAAAATAAGGAAGAAAGAATTATCGTGATCCATGAGACAGAGCCGCCGCCAAGCCATGTTCTTCCTCGGGAGGGCAGATCTGGAGTCCGTTTGGGGCTCCGGAGAGGGGGATCTTCATTCTTCGTCATCACCAACCCATCTCCATCGCCAATTCCATGATGCTCCCCACTGGGAGTGAGTAATTCCTTCATAGGCTCGCTGGTCGGTGAGGAGTTGGATGAGATTCATCATGTAATCGAGTTAGTTTTGTTAGGGCTTGATCCCTAGTATCCACTATGTTCTTAGATTGATGTTGCTATGACTTTGCTATGCTTAATGGTTGTCACTTTGGGCCCGGGTGCCATGAACTCAGATCTGAACCGTTTATGAATTCATCATTATATCCATGTTTTAGATCCGATCTTGCAAGTTATAGTCACCTACTACGTGTTATGATCCGGCAACCCCGGAGTGACAACAACCGGGCCCACTCCCGGTGATGACCGTAGTTTGAGGAGTTCATGTATTCACTATGTGTTAATGCTTTGTTCCGGTTCTCAATTAAAAGGAGTGCTTAATATCCCTTAGTTTCCAATATGGACCCCGCTGGCACGGGAGGGTAGGACAAAAGATGTCATGCAAGTTCTTTTAATAAAGCACGTATGACTATTTACGGAATACATGCCTACATTATATCGATGAACTGGAGCTAGTGTCGTATCGCCCTAGGTTATAACTGTCACATGATGAACATCATCCAACAAGTCACCGACCCAATGCCTATGAATTTATCTCATATTGTTTCTGCTAAGTTACTACTGCTATCATCACTGTTACACTTGCTACAAAATACTGCTGTCACTGTTGCTATTATCGTTGCTGCTGTCACTACTATCAAAACTATCAAACTACTTTGCTACTGATCACTTTGTTGTAGATAATTAATCTCCAGGTGTGGTTGACTTGACAACTCAACTGCTAATACTTTCAAATATTCTTTGGCTCCCCTTGTGTCGAATCTATAAATTTGGGTTCAATACTCTACCCTCGAAAACCGTTGCGATCCCCTATACTTGTGGGTTATCAGTCTTTCTAGTAGGGTAGATCCCAAAATATAGATTTCTTCTTCCACATGGGTGCGCGTCCCTCAGCGTTATTCGGAACAGATAGTCCGTCGGGGCCCTTTCCAAAGATTACTTGTAAATCATTGACCATAGCAAGTATGTGATCACCAGTACGGACGGCAGCCTTCTTCCGGTGATCTGCCTCGCCTTTGAAATGCTTGCCTTTCTTTCGACATTGATGATTGGTCGGAAGAAATCGACGATGCACCAGGTACACATTCTTCCTACATTTGTCCAGATATATACTTTGGTGTCATCTAAATAGTGCGTGCATGCGTGGTATCCCTTGTTTGTCTGTCCTGAAAGGTTACTGAGAGCAGGCCAATCATTGATGGTTACAAACAGCAACACATGTAGGTCAAATTCCTGCTGTTTGTGCTCATCCCACACACGTACACCGTTTCCATTCCATAGCTGTAAAAGTTCTTCAACTAATGGCCTTAGGTACACATCAATGTCATTGCCGGGTTGCTTAGGGCCTTGGATGAGAACTGGCATCATAATGAACTTTCGCTTTATGCACAACCAAGGAGGAAGGGTTATAGATACATAGAGTCACGGGCCAGGTGTTGTGATTGCTGCTCTGCTCCCCAAAAGGATTAATGCCATCCACACTTAAACCAAACCATACGTTCCTTGCGTCACCTGCAAAGTCCTCCCAGTACTTTCTCTCGATTTTTCTCCACTGCGACCCGTCAATGGGTGCTCTCAACTTCCCGTCTTTCTTACGGTCCTCTCTGTGCCATCGCATCAACTTGGCATGCTCTTTGTTTCTGAACAGACGTTTCAACCGTGGTATTATAGGAGCATACCACATCACCTTGGCAGGAACCCTCTTCCTGGGGCGCTCGCCTTCAACATCACCAGGGTCATCTCGTATGATCTTATACCGCAATGCACCACATACCGAGTGAGGGAGTCCTAGATTAGGGGGTCTCCGGGCGTCCGGGCCGGGCTATGTGACATGGGCCGGACTGGTGGGCCGTGAAGATACAATATAGAAGGCCTTCCCCCGTGTCCGGATGGGACTCTCCTTTGCGTGGATGGCAAGCTTGGCGTTCGGATGTATAATTTCCTTTCTCTGTAAACTGACTTTGTACAACCCTAGGCCCCTCCGGTGTCTATATAAACCGGAGGGTTTAGTCCGTAGAGGCAATCATAATCATACAGGCTAAACATCTAGGGTTTAGCCATTACGATCTCGAGGTAGATCAACTCTTGTAACCCCTATACTCATCAAAGTCAATCAAGCAAGAAGTAGGGTATTACCTCCATTAAGAGGGCCCGAACCTGGGTAAACATCGTGTCCCCTGCCTCCTGTTACCTTCGATCCTCAGACGCATAGTTCGAGACCCGAAACCCGAGATCGGCCGGTTTTGACACCGACATTGGTGCTTTCATTGAGAGTTCCACTGTGCCATCGACAGAAGGTTCGATGGCTCGATCGATCATCTACAATGATGTCGTTTCAGGGCAGACTTTCCTCCCCGGCCAAATTTTCGTATTCGGCGGCTTCGCACTGCGCGCCAACTCGATTGGCCACCTTGAGCAGATGACAGCTATGCCCCTGGTCATCAGATCAGTTTTGGAAACCTAAACTATGTCGTCGATATCCGAGGAGACTTGATCTTCGAACGGTTCGCGGCCCCGATCACCGCTCTGGCCTTAGATCCGGAGCAAACGATCAGGTCGATGGGAGTTTGGAGCCCACCGGACTCTCTATTGTAGACTGCATTATCAAGGATCCGGAGGCGATTGTGTCCACGGCGAACTCGAAATCAGACCGGGTTCCCCCTACCATTGAAAGGCCGGACTCGCACCCGGACACCCGATCCGAACTCTCGAGGTCCATGTCAAGTGAGTATGGCCAGGGGGCTCCTGCCCCGCCTAGCTCCATGGACTCTCGCTTCCCCGTCCAAACCTCGCTTTTGAACGAGGCCCTGGACCTAATGCGATCCCTCGCCATTACAGAGGAATCACTTTCGAACTACGCTCAGCCCGAACTAGGGGCTGAAAGCAGGGAATTTTACGTCCCACCCACCACCCACCTCATAGCCACTGTCGAGGACTTAACCGACATACTGGATTACGCCTCCGAAGACATCGCCGGCTCAAACGGCGATGCCGGAGATGAACAAGGCCAAGGCCCGCCGTTTACCGGACGTTGGACGACCACCTCCACATATGACGTGTATATGGTGGACACACCCAAAGAGGATGATGACGACGGCAGGAAGGATCTGGTTGAGGACAAGCTTGCTGAAGCACCACCAAAGCGTCGACGTCGGCGGTGCCGCTCAAAATCACGTCGCGATAAAGACAGCAATACCGGCACCGGAGACAATAACACTCCGGAGAACGCCGAAGACCCTGAAGCCCCCGCTGAACACACATCCGAACAGGATGATTAGGAGGAGGGGCAAGTCAACCCCGACGAGCCAGTCGGCAATGAGGATTCAGAGGATAGTAATTATCTACCACTCTCCGAGGATGATGTGAGCCTCGGCGACGAAGATTTCATCGTGCCAGAGGAACCCCTCGAGCAAGAGTGCTTCAAGCGCCAGCTAATCGCAACAGTGAGAAGCCTAAAAAATAAGCAGCAACAGCTTCAAGCCGAACAGGATACACTCAATGAAAGATGGACTAAAGTCCTAGCAGCCGAACAATACGGCCTCGAACGCCCAACAAAGAGCTACCCGAAGCGAAAGCTACTACCACAATTTGACAACGAGGCTTTTGAGCCAGTACCGCCAAAATATAAAGCTGCTGACTAACCTGACCGACCACCACGTGGGCGGGACAGAGCGGCTACTTACGCCGAACATCAGCCCGCACCTCCCCGCCGTAGAGGCAAGGAGGTAGCAGCTACGGGATACACCTATGACCTACGTAAGGACCTGGACAATAGAGCCGGTCAGACCAGATCAGTCTATGGATCAAGGGGGCGTGCTCCAACACGAGAAGACGGTCATCAGGCCTGGCGTGACAAGCACAACCTCACCCGGGCTGAAAACCGCATACGGACTTCATCCGAACTACGCCGTGACATCGCCCGATACAGAGGCACCACACACCCCTTATGCTTCACCGATGAGGTAATGGAGCACCCGTTCCCAGAAGGGTTTAACCCCGTGAACATTGAATCATACGATGGAACGACAGATCCCATAGTATGGATTGAAGATTTTCTTCTCCATATCCACATGGCTCGCGGTGATGATCTCCATGCCATCAAGTAACTCCCGCTAAAATTAAAGGGACCAGCTCGGCACTGGCTAAACAGCCTCCCAGAAAACTCC
Source organism: Aegilops tauschii subsp. strangulata (assembly GCF_002575655.3). Lineage (NCBI taxonomy): Eukaryota > Viridiplantae > Streptophyta > Magnoliopsida > Poales > Poaceae > Aegilops > Aegilops tauschii. The sequence continues at coordinate 379,756,371 of NC_053039.3, forward strand.
ATTGGTAGCTGGGAAGATTTGGAAGATGCCTTTAGAGACAACTTCCAAGGTACCTATGTTTGGCCCCCAGACGTTGATGACCTCAGTCACATAGTCCAGCAACCCGGAGAGTCAGCCCGGAAACACTGGACCAGGTTCTTAATTAAAAAGAACCAAATTGTTGATTGTCCAGACGCCGAAGCCCTTGCGGCCTTTAAACACAGCGTCCGTGACGAGTGGCTCGCCCAACACCTTGGCCAAGAAAAACCGAAGTCTATGGCAGCTCTCACCGCACTCATGACCCGCTTTTGCGCGGGAGAAGATAGCTGGTTAGCTCGTAGAAGCAACAGCACCAGTGATCCTGGTACCTCCGAAGCCAGAGATGGCAACGGCAAGCCATGACGCAACAAACACAAGCGTCGAAGCAACAATGAAGATACCGAAGACACGACGGTCAATGCCGGATTCAGTGGCTCTAAACCCGGTAGCGGAAGAAGCCATTTAAAGGAAATAAAGATGGTCCATCTAGTTTGGACAGAATACTCGATCGGCCTTGCTAGATTTTCATGGCACCCCTGACAAGCCTGCCAATCATACCAACAGAAATTGTTGGGTCTTTAAACAGGCCGGTAAGCTAAACACCGAACACAAGGGGAAAGGGCCGCCCAGCGAGGACGACGATGAAGAGCCTCGCCCACCGAACACAGGGGGACAAAAGAAATTTCTCCCGAGGTAAAAACAGTAATATGATATGTGCAACACATATCCCCAAGAGGGAGCGCAAGCGCGCACTAAGGGACGTCTATGCCATAGAGCTAGTCGCCCTAAAAGTCAACCCATGGTCAGCCTGTCCGATCACTTTCGATCGCAGAGACCATCCGACTAGTATCCTTCATGGAGGTTCGGTAGCATTGGTCTTCGATCCAATCATCGACGGATTCCATCTCACGCGAGTCCTTATGAACGGCGGCAGCAGCCTTAACATGCTTTATCAGGACATTGTCCGCAAAATGGGCATCGATCCGTCAAGAATCAAGCTCACTAAAACCACCTTTAAAGGAGTAATACCTGGTGTAGAAGCCCGCTGCATGGGCTCAATAACATTGGAAGTGGTCTTCGGTTCGCCGGACAACTTCCGCGGTGAAGACTTGATCTTCGACGTCGTCCCTTTCCGTAGTGGTTATCATGCACTGCTCGGGAGAACCGCCTTCGCCCGCTTCAATGCGGTCCGCATTATGCTTACTTAAAGCTCAAAATGCCTGGACCCCGTGGCGTTATTACAGTTAATGGAAACATGGAGCGCTCCCTCCATATTGAGGAGCATACCGCGGCCCTCGCAGCCGAAGTACAGGGTGGCCTTATTGAGCCGAATACTAAATCGGCAGTCAAGCCCTCGGACACTGTCAAACGAGTCCGGTCTACCCTCTAGAATGGCAGTCCGGCTCGTCCAGAGCTAGATTAGCAATTCGGCCTCCGTCAAGCCCCAACCTAATAGTAGCATACGTACCGCGCGTACATAACTACGCACTAAAGATACCATGGGCAAGGATGGAGGCATACTAAAAATAAAGTCCACGGTACAGCTCGACCCTATCCGGACCTTCATATTTTTCCACCTTTTTCTTCTTATTTTTATTTTTCAGGTTCTTTACAACCCACATCACTTTCCGATGGTACCAAGGGCCCCTTTTCAAGCCCCTTATGTATACTCGATTGTTGATCCTCTCAAAGGATCATACACCAAGGTGAAAAGCGGCACAGACGTGCGGTAGAGTGTCCAAAGGATCTTCAAGATCGTCTTTCCTTTTTAGGACTTGTATGCAGCTTTCCCTTGTTCTCGGCATGTAAAATAGCCTTGATGCTTATGGCATCTTCTGTAAAAATATGTTTTGACGTACCAATCAGACTATAATGGAAACAGTTTCGCCCAACCTTGTTCGGTATTGGCTTATTTCTTCATCTGTCTTCCCCCTTTACGTCAAATTGGCATATCCACCTCGGCACGACTTAAATCACCAGGGGCTCTATTCAGCCATATATATTTTCAAAAACAGAAAGTCTGAACACTCTCAGAGTAGACTTCGGCGTCCTGAATACTGCATTATATGCATCGGCTCTGAATCATGTCTTTGGTCAATAGTTGGGTTGCCCGGCCCCTGTGTTTGCTACCTTACGTTCCGCTTGTTCATAAGGTAGTAAAGGGAGAACTAATGCGACTGTGTTTCGGGTTCGCCCGGTCAAGCACCTCAGTAGAGAAAGCCAGAAACTGACTGTCGTGATGCAGCGAGAGCTGGTCAGCAATTCGGCAACTTACTAAATCTCTAGCAATTTCTTCCGTATTACACGAAGGACTGGCTCTTTCCAGTCACGCGCTTAAGGCATCCAAGTTCGGATAGCCGCATACGCACCAGGGGCTATCTTATAGTCCCATTGTCAAACTCCTATGGCTAAGTGAGAGTGATAAAGCTATATAGTCCGATTGCCTGGTTCGCCGCACTAACACCTCCTTTACGGTCCAAGACATTGGGTCAAGTGTGGTCATGTGCTATTCCGAACACCCCCGCAGTATCTACGTGGGGGCTGAACCCGACGACTGGCAAACTCTTAGTGATAAAAACGGCCGCACAGGAGGAAAAACACTTTTTAAGATAAAAGGCATAAATATATTACAAAGCCTTGCATTCACTCGAATATAATGTCCTTCGAGCATTGACCCTCTATCAAACGGGCACCCTCTAGGACGTCTTCAAAATAGCGCTCCGGCTTGCGGTGGTCCTTGTTGGAAATATGCCCTAGAGGCAACAATAAATGGTTATTATTATATTTCTTTGTTCATGGTAATTGTCTATTGTTCATGCTATAATTGTATTGTCCGGAAATCGTAATACATGTGTGAATACATAGACCACAAAGTGTCCCTAGTAAGCCTCTAGTTGACTAGCTCGTTGATCAACAGATAGTCACTGTTTCCTGACTATGGACATTGGATGTCATTGATAACGGGATTACATCATTAGGAGAATGATGTGATGGACAAGACCCAATCCTAAGCATAGCATAAAAGATTGTGTAGTTTCGTTTGCTAGAGCTTTTCCAATGTCAAGTATCTTTTCCTTAGACCATGAGATCGTGCAACTCCCGGATACCGTAGGAGTGCTTTGGGTGTGCCAAACGTCACAACATAACTGGGTGACTATAAAGGTGCATTACGGGTATCTCCGAAAGTGTCTGTTGGGTTGGCACGGATCGAGACTGGGATTTGTCACTCCGTGTGACGGAGAGGTATCTCTGGGCCCACTCGGTAATGCATCATCATAATGAGCTCAATGTGACTAAGGCGTTAGTCACGGGATCATGCATTGCGGTACGAGTAAAGAGACTTGCCGGTAACGAGATTGAACAAGGTATTGGGATACCGACGATCGAATATCGGGCAAGTAACATACCGATTGACAAAGGGAATTGCATACGGGATTGATTGAATCCTCGACACCGTGGTTCATCCGATGAGATCATCGTGGAACATGTGGGAGCCAACATGGGTATCCAGATCCCGCTGTTGGTTATTGACCGGAGAGGCGTCTCGGTCATGTCTGCATGTCTCCCAAACCCGTAGGGTCTACACACTTAAGGTCCGGTGACGCTAGGGTTGTAGAGATATATGTATGCGGAAACCCGAAAGTTGTTCGGAGTCCCGGATGAGATCCCGGACGTCACGAGAGGTTCCGGAATGGTCCGGAGGTGAAGAATTATATATAGGAAGTCCAGTTTCGGCCACCGGGAAAGTTTCGGGGGTTACCGGTATTGTACCGGGACCACCGGAAGGGTCCCGGGGGTCCACCGGGTGGGGCCACCTATCCCGGAGGGCCCCGTGGGCTGAAATTGGAAGGGAACCAGCCATTAGTGGGCTGGGGCGCCCCCCTTGGGCCTCCCCCCATGCGCCTAGGGTTGGGAACCCTAGGGGGGAGTTCCCCCTTGCCTTGGGGGCAAGGCAACCCCTTCCCCCCTTGTGGCCGCCGCCCCCCCCCCCCCCCCTTGAGATCCCATCTCTTGGGGCCGGCGCCCCCAAGGGGTCCTATATAAAGGGGGGGAGGGAGGGCAGCATACAACAGCCTTGGGCGCCTCCCTCCTCCCATGCAACACCTCTCTCTCTCGCAGAAGCTCGGCGTAGCCCTGCCAGAGACCCGCTACATCCATCACCACGCCGTCGTGCTGCTGGATCTCCATCAACCTCTCCTTTCCCCTTGCTGGATCAAGAAGGAGGAGACGTCGCTGCACCGTACGTGTGTTGAACGTGGAGGTGCCGTCCGTTCGGCACTCGGTCATCGGTGATTTGGATTACGGCGAGTACGACTCCGTCATCCACGTTCATTGGAACGCTTCCGCTCGCGATCTACAAGGGTATGTAGATGCACTCCTTTCCCCTCGTTGCTAGTATACTCCATAGATGCATCTTGGTGAACGTAGGAAAATTTTAAAATTATGCTACGATTCCCAACAGTGGCATCATGAGCTACAATATGCAGGGGATGGAAAAGACCATTCCCGAGGTATATTTAATGCTGAAATCAGCGGAAGGGGAGATCAGAAAAGAACATCAAGTGTTGATGGTGAATAAAACCACTAAGTTCAAGAAGGTCAAGGGTAAGAAGAACTTCAAGAAGGACGGCAAGGGAGTTGCCGCGCCCGGTAAGCCAGTTACCGGGAAGAAGTCAAAGAATGGACCCAAGCCCGAGACTGAGTGCTTTTATTGCAAGGGAAGTGGTCACTGGAAGCGGAACTGCCCCAAATATTTAGCGGACAAGAAGAAGGCCGGCAACACCCAAGGTATATGTGATATACAAGTAATTGATGTGTACCTTACCAGTACTCGTAGTAGCTCCTGGGTATTTGATACCGGTGCGGTTGCTCATATTTGTAACTCAAAGCAGGAACTACGGAATAAACGGAGACTGGCAAAGGACGAGGTGATGATGCGCGTCGGGAATGGTTCCAAGGTCGATGTGATCGCCGTTGGCATGCTACCTCTGCATCTACCCACGGAATTAGTTTTAAACCTCAATAATTGTTATTTAGTGCCAGCTTTGAGCATGAACATTGTATCTGGATCTCGTTTAATTCGAGATGGCTACTCATTTAAATCTGAGAATAATGGTTGTTCTATTTATTTGAGAGATATGTTTTATGGTCATGCCCCGCTGGTCAATGGTTTATTTTTGATGAATCTCGAACGTGATGTTACACATGTTCATAGTGTGAATACCAAAAGATGTAAAGTTGATAACGATAGTCCCACGTACTTGTGGCACTGCCGCCTTGGTCACATTGGTGTCAAGCGCATGAAGAAGCTCCATGCAGATGGACTTTTGGAGTCTCTTGATTACGAATCATTTGACACGTGCGAACCATGCCTCATGGGTAAGATGACCAAGACTCCGTTCTCCGGAACAATGGAGCGAGCAACCAACTTATTGGAAATCATACATACCGATGTGTGCGGACCAATGAGTGTTGAGGCTCGCGGAGGATATCGTTATGTTCTCACTCTCACTGATGATTTAAGTAGATATGGGTATGTCTACCTAATGAAACACAAGTCTGAAACCTTTGAAAAGTTCAAGGAATTTAAGAGTGAAGTCGAGAATCAACGTGACAGGAAAATAAAATTCTTACGATCAGATCGTGGTGGAGAATATTTAAGTCACGAATTTGGTACACACTTAAGGAAATGTGGAATAGTTTCACAACTCACGCCGCCTGGAACACCTCAGAGAAATGGTGTGTCCGAACGTCGTAATCGCACTCTATTGGATATGGTGCGATCTATGATGTCTCTTACCGATTTACCGCTCTCATTTTGGGGTTATGCTTTAGATGAAGGAAATATGCCCTAGAGGCAATAATAAAGTATTATATATTTCCTTATATCATGATAAATGTTTATTATTCATGCTAGAATTGTATTAACCGGAAACATAATACATGTGTGAATACATAGACAAACAGAGTGTCACTAGTATGCCTCTACTTGACTAGCTCGTTAATCAAAGATGGTTATGTTTCCTAGCCATAGACATGAGTTGGCATTTGATTAACGGGATCACCTCATTAGGAGAATGACATGATTGACATGACCCATTACGTTAGCTTAGCACCCGATCGTTTAGTATGTTGCTATTGCTTTCTTCATGACTTATACATGTTCCTATGACTATGAGATTATGCAACTCCCGTTTACCGGAGGAACACTTTGTGTGCTACCAAATGTCACAACGTAACTGGGTGATTATAAAGGTGCTCTACAGGTGTCTCCAAAGGTACTTGTTGGGTTGGCGTATTTCGAGATTAGGATTTGTCACTCCGATTGTCGGAGAGGTATCCCTGGGCCCACTCGGTAATGCACATCACTATAAGCCTTGCAAGCATTGTGACTAATGAGTTAGTTGCGGGATGATGTATTACGGAACGAGTAAAGAGACTTGCCGGTAACGAGATTGAACTAGGTATCGAGATACCGACGATCAAATCTCGGGCAAGTAACATACCGGTGACAAAGGGAACAACGTATGTTGTTATGCGGTCTGACCGATAAAGATCTTCGTAGAATATGTGGGAGCCAATATGGGCATCCAGGTCCCGCTATTGGTTATTGACCGGAGAGGTGTCTCGGTCATGTCTACATAGTTCTCGAACCCGAAGGGTCCGCACGCTTAACGTTACGATGACAGTTTTATTGAGTTTTGATGTACCGAAGGAGTTCGGAGTCCCGGATGAGATCGGGGACATGACGAGGAGTCTCGAAATGGCCGAGACGTAAAGATCGATATATTGGACGACTATATTCGGACTTCGGAAAGGTTCCGAGTGATTCGGGTATTTTTCGGAGTACCGGAGAGTTACGGGAATTCGTATTGGGCCTTAATGGGCCATACGGGAAAGGAGAGAAAGACCCCAAAGGGTGGCCGCACCCCTCCCCATGGGCTAGTCCGAATTGGACTAGGGAGGGGGGGCGCCCCCTTCCTTCTTTCTCCTTCCACCTTCCCTTCTCCTACTCCCACAAGGAAAGGAGGAGTCCTACTCCCGGTGGGAGTAGGACTCCCCCCTTTGGCACGCCTCTCCCTTGGCCGGCTGCCTCCTCCTTGCTCCTTTATATACGGGGGCAGGGGGCACCCCATAGACAACAACAATTGATCCTTGAGATCTCTTAGCCGTGTGCGGTGCCCCCCTCCACCAAATTACACCTCGATAGTACCGTTGCGGAGCTTAGGCGAAGCCCTGCGTCGGTGGAACATCATCATCGTCACCACGCCGTCGTGCTGACGAAACTCTCCCTCAACACTCCGCTGGATCGGAGTTCGAGGGACGTCATCGAGCTGAACGTGTGTAGAACTCAGAGGTGTCGTGCGTTCGGTACTTGATCGGTCGGATCGTGAAGACGTACGACTACATCAACCGCGTTGTGATAACGCTTCCGCTATCGGTCTACGAGGGTACATGGACAACACTCTCCCCTCTCGTTGCTATGCATCACCATGATCTTGCGTGTGCGTAGGAAATTTTTTGAAATTACTACGTTCCCCAACAGTGGCATCCGAGCCAGGTTTTATGCGTTGATGCTTTGCACGAGGAGAACACAAGTGAGTTGTGGGCGATATAAGTCATACTGCTTACCAGCATGTCATACTTTGGTTCAGCGGTATTGTGAGATGAAGCGGCCCGGACCGACATTACGCGTACGCTTACGCGAGACTGGTTTCACCGTTCGGAGCACTCGTTGCTTAAAGGTGACTGGCGGGTGTCTGTCTCTCTCACTTTAGTTGAACCGAGTGTGGCTACGCCCGGTCCTTGCGAAGGTTAAAACAGCACCAACTTGACAAACTATCGTTGTGGTTTTGATGCGTAGGTAAGAACGGTTCTTGCTAAGCCCGTAGCAGCCACGTAAAACTTGCAACAACAAAGTAGAGCACGTCTAACTTGTTTTTGCAGGGCATGTTGTGATGTGATATGGTCAAGAGATGATGTGATATAATGTGTTGTATGAGATGATCATGTTTTGTAACCGAGTTATCGGCAACTGGCAGGAGCCATATGGTTGTCGCTTTATTGTATGAGATGCTATCGCCATGTAATAGTTTTACTTTATCACTAAAAGGTAGCGATAGTCGTAAAAGCAATAAGTTGGCGAGACGACAACGATACTACGATGGAGATCAAGGTGTCGAGCCGGTGACAATGGTGATCATGATGGTGCTTCGGAGATGGAGATCACAAGCACAAGATGATGATGGCCATATCATATCACTTATATTGATTGCATGTGATGTTAATCCTTTATGCAACTTATCTTGCTTTGTTTGACGGTAGCATTATAAGATGATCTCTCACTAAAATTTCAAGACAAAAGTGTTCTCCCTGAGTATGCACCGTTGCGAAAGTTCTTCGTGCTGAGACACCACGTGTTAATCGGGTGTGATAGGCTCTACGTTCAAATACAACGGGTGCAAAACAGTTGCACACGCGGAATACTCAGGTTAAACTTGACGAGCCTAGCATATGTACAGATATGGCCTCGGAACACAGAGACCGAAAGGTCGAGCGTGAATCATATAGTAGATATGATCAACATAGCGATGTTCACCATTGAAACTACTCCATCTCACGTGTTAATCGGACATGGTTTAGTTGCTTTGGATCACGTAATCACTTAGATGATTAGAGAGATGTCTATCTAAGTGGGAGTTCTTAAGTAATATGATTAATTGAACTTAAATTTATCATGAACTTAGTCCTGATAGTATTTTGCAAATTATGTTGTAGATCAATAGCTCGCGTTGTTGCTTCCCTGTTTATTTCTGATATGTTCCTAGAGAAAAATTATGTTGAAAGATGTTAGTAGCAAAGATGCGGATTGGATCCGTGATCTGAGGATTATCCTCATTGCTGCACAGAAGAATTATGTCCTTGATGCACCTCTAGGTGACAGACCTATTGCAGGAGCAGATGCAGACGTTATGAACGTTTGGCTAGCTCAATATGATGACTACTTGATAGTTTAGTGCACCATGCTTAACGGCTTAGAATCGGGACTTCAAAGACGTTTTGAACGTCATGGACCATATGAGATGTTCCAGGAGTTGAAGTTAATATTTCAAGCAAATACCCGAGTTGAGAGATATGAAGTCTCCAACAAGTTCTATAGCTAAAAGATGGAGGAGAATCGCTCAACTAGTGAGCATGTGCTCAGATTGTCTGGGTACTACAATTGCTTGAATCAAGTGGGAGTTAATCTTCCAGATAAAATAGTGATTGACAGAATTCTCTAGTCACCATCACCAAGTTAGTAGAACTTCGTGATGAACTATAGTATGCAAGGGATGACGAAAGTAATTCCCAAGCTCTTCGTGATGCTGAAATCGACGAAGGTAGAAATCAAGAAAAACATCAAGTGTTGATGGTTAACAAGACCACTAGTTTCAAGAAAAGGGCAAAGGGATAGAAGGGGAACTTCAAGTAGAACGGCAAGCAAGTTGCTGTTCAAGTGAAGAAGCCTAAGTCTGGTCCTAAGCCTGAGACTAAGTGCTTCTACTGCAAAGGAACTGGTCACTGGAGGCGGAACTGCCCCAAGTATTTGGTGGATAAGAAGGATGGCAAAGTGAACAAAGGTATATTGGATATACATGTTAGTGATGTGTACTTACTAGTGTTTATAGCAACCCCTCAGTATTTGATACTGGTTCAGAGTAGTAACTCAAAAACGGGAGTAGCAGAATAAACAGAGACTAGTAAAAGGCGAGGTGACGATGTGTGTTGGAAGTAATTCCAAGATTCATATGATCATCATCGCACACTCCCTATACTTTCGGGATTAGTGTTGAAACTAAATAAGTGTTATTTGGTGTTTGCGTTGAGCATGAATATGATTTGATCATGTTTATTGCAATACGGTTATTCATTTAAGTTAGAGAACAATTGTTGTTCTGTTTACATGAATAAAAACCTTTTATGGTCATACACACCAACGAAAATGGTTTGTTGGATCTCAGTGATACACATATTCATAATATTGAAGCCAAAAGATGCAAAGTTAATAATGATAGTGCAACTTATTTGTGGCACTGCCGTTTAGGTCATATTGGTGTAAAGCGCATGAAGAAACTCCATACTGATGGGATTTTGGAATCACTTGATTATGAATCACTTGATGCTTGCGAACCGTGCCTCATGGGCAAGATGACTAAAACGCCGTTCTCCGGAACTATGGAGAGAGCAACAGATTTGTTGGAAATCATACATACAGATGTATGTGGTCCGATGAATATTGAGGCTCGCAGCAGGTATCATTATTTTCTGATCTTCACAGATGATTTGAGCAGATATAGGTATATCTACTTGATGAAACACAAGTCTGAAACATTTGAAAAGTTCAAAGAATTTCAGAGTGAAGTGGAGAATCATCGTAACAAGAAAATAAAAGTTTCTACGATATGATCGCAGAGGTAAAATATTTGAGTTACGAGTTTGGCCTTCAGTCAAAACGAAGTGAAATAGTTTCACTACTCACGCCACCTGGAACACCACAGCATAATGGTGTGTCCGAACGTCATAACCGTACTTTATTGGATATAGTGCAATCTATGATGTCTCTTACCAATTTACCACTATCGTTTTGGGGTTATGCATTAGAGACAGCTACATTCACGTTAAATAGGGCACCATCAAAATCCGTTGAGACGACGCCTTATGAACTGTGGTTTGGCAAGAAACCAAAGTTGTCGTTTCTTAAAGTTTGGGGTTGCGATGCTTATGTGAAAAGGTTTCATCCTGATAAGCTCAAACCCAAATCGGAGAAATGTGTCTTCATAGGATACCCAAAGGAAACAGTTGGGTATACCTTCTATCACAGATCCGAAGGCAAGACATTCGTTGCTTAGTATGGATCCTTTCTAGAGAAGGAGTTTCTCTCGAAAGATGTGAGTGGGAGGAAGTAGAACTTGATGAGGTAACTGTACCTGCTCCCTTATTGGAAAGTAGTTCATCACAGAAATCTGTTCCTATGACTCCTACACCAATTAGTGAGGAAGATAATGATAATGATCATGAAACTTCAGATCAAGTTATTACTGAACTTCGTAGGTCAACTAGATCAAGAACCGCACCAGAGTGGTACGGTAATCCTGTTCTGGAGGTCATGTTACTAGACCATGGCGAACCTACGAACTATGAAGAAGCGATGGTGAGCCCAGATTCCGCAAAATGGCTTGAGGCCATGAAATCTGAGATAAGATCCATATATGAGAACAAAGTATGGACTTTGATTGACTTGCCCAATGATCGGCGAGCCATTGAGATTAAATGGATCTTCAAGAGGAAGACGGACGCTGATAGTAGTGTTACTATCTACAAAGCTAGAATTGTCGAAAAAAGGTTTTCGACAAGTTCAAAGTGTTGACTACGATGAGAGTTTCTCACTCGTATCTATGCTTAAGTCTGTCCGAATCATGTTAGCAATTGCCGCATTTTATGAAATATGGCAAAGGGATAAACAAAACTGCATTCCTTAATGGATTTATTAAAGAAGAGTTGTATATGATGCAACCAGGAGGTTTTGTCAATCCTAAAGGTGCTAACAAAATATGCAAGCTCCACCGATCCATCTATGGACTGGTGCAAGCATCTCGGAGTTGGAATATACACTTTGATAAGTTGATCAAAGGATATAGTGTTATACAGACTTGCGGTGAAGCCTGTATTTACAAGAAAGTGAGTGGGAGCACTATAGCATTTCTGATAAGTATATATTGTTGATCGGAAATAAAGTAGAATTATTCTGCAAAGCATAAAGGAGTGTTTGAAAGGAGTTTTTCAAAAGAAAGACCTCGGTGAAGCTGCTTACATATTGAGCATCAAGATCTATAGAGATAGATCAAAATGCTTGATAAGTTTTTTCAATGAGTACATACCTTAACAAGATTTTGAAGTAGTTCAAAATAGAACAGTCAAAGAAAGAGTTCTTGCCTGTGTTACAAGGTGTGAAATTGAGTAAGACTCAAAGCCTGACCACGACAGAAGATAGAAAGAGAATGAAAGTCATTCCCTATGCCTTGGCCATAGGTTCTATAAAGTATGCCATGCTGTGTACCAGATCTATTGTATACCCTACACTGATTTTGACAAGGGAGTACAATAGTGATCTAGGAGTAGATCACTGGACAGCGGTCAAAATTATCCTTAGTGGAATAAGGATATGTTTCTCGATTATGGAAGTGACAAAAGGTTCGTCGTAAAGGGTTACGTCGATGCAAGTTTTGACACTAAATCTAGATGACTCTAAGTCTCGGTCTAGATACATATTGAAAGTGGGAGCAATTAGCTAGAGTAGCTCCGTGCAGAGCATTGTAGACATAGAAATTTGCAAAGTACTTACGGATCTAGATGTGACAGACCCGTTGACTAAAATTATCTCACAATCAAAACATGATCACACCTTAGTACTCTTTGGGTGTTAATCACATAGCGATGTGAACTAGATTATTGACTCTAGTAAACCCTTTGAGTGTTGGTCACATAGAGATGTGAACTATGGGTGTTAATCACATGGTGATGTGAATTATTGATGTTAAATCACATGGCGATGTGAACTAGATTATTGACTCTAGTGCAAGTGGGAGACTGAAGGAAATATGCCCTAGAGGCAATAATAAAGTATTATATATTTCCTTATATCATGATAAATGTTTATTATTCATGCTAGAATTGTATTAACCGGAAACATAATACATGTGTGAATACATAGACAAACAGAGTGTCACTAGTATGCCTCTACTTGACTAGCTCGTTAATCAAAGATGGTTATGTTTCCTAGCCATAGACATGAGTTGTCATTTGATTAACGGGATCACCTCATTAGGAGAATGACGTGATTGACATGACCCATTACGTTAGCTTAGCACCCGATCGTTTAGTATGTTGCTATTGCTTTCTTCATGACTTATACATGTTCCTATGACTATGAGATTATGCAACTCCCGTTTACCAGAGGAACACTTTGTGTGCTACCAAACGTCACAACGTAACTGGGTGATTATAAAGGTGCTCTACAGGTGTCTCCAAAGGTACTTGTTGGGTTGGCGTATTTCGAGATTAGGATTTGTCACTCCGATTGTCGGAGAGGTATCTCTGGGCCCACTCGGTAATGCACATCACTATAAGCCTTGCAAGCATTGTGACTAATGAGTTAGTTGCGGGATGATGTATTACGGAACGAGTAAAGAGACTTGCCGGTAACGAGATTGAACTAGGTATCGAGATACCGACGATCAAATCTCGGGCAAGTAACATACCGGTGACAAAGGGAACAACGTATGTTGTTATGCGGTCTGACCGATAAAGATCTTCATAGAATATGTGGGAGCCAATATGGGCATCCAGGTCCCGCTATTGGTTATTGACCGGAGAGGTGTCTCGGTCATGTCTACATAGTTCTCGAACCCGAAGGGTCCGCACGCTTAACGTTACGATGACAGTTTTATTGAGTTTTGATGTACCGAAGGAGTTCGGAGTCCCGGATGAGATCGGGGACATGACGAGGAGTCTCGAAATGGCCGAGACGTAAAGATCGATATATTGGACGACTATATTCGGACTTCGGAAAGGTTCCGAGTGATTCGGGTATTTTTCGGAGTGCCGGAGAGTTACGGGAATTCGTATTGGGCCTTAATGGGCCATACGGGAAAGGAGAGAAAGACCCCAAAGGGTGGCCGCACCCCTCCCCATGGGCTAGTCCGAATTGGACTAGGGAGGGGGGGCGCCCCCTTCCTTCTTTCTCCTTCCACCTTCCCTTCTCCTACTCCCACAAGGAAAGGAGGAGTCCTACTCCCGGTGGGAGTAGGACTCCCCCCTTTGGCGCGCCTCTCCCTTGACCGGCTGCCTCCTCCTTGCTCCTTTATATACGGGGGCAGGGGGGCACCCCATAGACAACAACAATTGATCCTTGAGATCTCTTAGCCGTGTGCGGTGCCCCCTCCACCAAATTACACCTCGATAATACCGTTGCGGAGCTTAGGCGAAGCCCTGCGTCGGTGGAACATCATCATCGTCACCACGCCGTCGTGCTGACGAAACTCTCCCTCAACACTCGGCTGGATCGGAGTTCGAGGGACGTCATCGAGCTGAACGTGTGTAGAACTCGGAGGTGCCGTGCGTTCGGTACTTGATCGGTCGGATCGTGAAGACGTACGACTACATCAACCGCGTTGTGATAACGCTTCCGCTATCGGTCTACGAGGGTACGTGGACAACACTCTCCCCTCTCGTTGCTATGCATCACCATGATCTTGCGTGTGCGTAGGAAATTTTTTGAAATTACTACGTTCCCCAACATTAGAGACTGCCGCATTCACTTTAAATAGGGCACCGTCTAAATCCGTTGAGACGACACCGTATGAATTATGATTTGGGAAGAAACGTAAGCTGTCGTTTCTAAAAGTTTGGGGATGCGATGCTTATGTCAAGAAACTTCAACCTGAAAAGCTCGAACCCAAATCGGAAAAATGCGTCTTCATAGGATACCCTAAGGAAACTATTGGGTATACCTTCTACCTCAGATCCGAGGGCAAGATCTTCGTTGCCAAGAACGGGTCCTTTCTAGAGAAGGAGTTTCTCTCGAAAGAATTGAGTGGGAGGAAAGTGGAACTTGATGAGGTGATAGTCACCCCTTCCGAACCGGAAAGTAGCGCAGCGCGGGAAAATGTTCCTGTGGTGCCTGCACCGACTAGGGGGGAAGTTAATGATGATGATCATGAAGCTTCAGATCAAGTTACTGAACTTTGTAGGTCCACAAGGACACGTTCCGCACCAGAGTGGTACGGCAACCCTGTCCTGGAAATCATGTTGTTAGACAACGGTGAACCTTCGAACTATGAAGAAGCGATGGCGGGCCCGGATTCCGACAAATGGCTAGAAGCCATGAAATCCGAGATAGAATCCATGTATGAAAACAAAGTATGGACTTTGACTGACTTGCCCGATGAGCGGCGAGCCATAGAAAACAAATGGATCTTTAAGAAGAAGACGGACGCGGATGGTAATGTGACCATCTACAAAGCTCGACTTGTCGCTAAGGGTTATCGACAAGTTCAAGGGGTTGACTACGATGAGACTTTCTCACCCGTAGCGAAGCTGAAGTCCGTCCGAATCATGTTAGCAATTGTCGCATACTATGATTATGAGATATGGCAGATGGACGTCAAAACGGCATTCCTTAACGGCTTCCTTAAGGAAGAGTTGTATATGATGCAGCGGAAGGTTTTGTCGATCCTAAGAATGCTAACAAAGTATGCAAGCTCCAACGCTCAATCTATGGGCTGGTGCAAGCATCTCGGAGTTGGAACATTCGCTTTGATGAGATGATCAAAGCGTTTGGGTTTACACAGACTTATGGAGAAGCCTGTGTTTACAAGAAAGTGAGTGGGAGCTCTGTAGCATTTCTCATATTATATGTGGATGACATATTATTGATGGGAAATGATATAGAATTCTTGGAAAGTATAAAGGCCTATTTGAATAAGTGTTTTTCAATGAAGGACCCTGGAGAAGCTGCTTATATATTAGGCATCAAGATCTATAGAGATAGATCAAGACGCCTCATTGGTCTTTCACAAAGTACATACCTTGACAAGATATTGAAGAAGTTCAATATGGATCAGTCCAAGAAGGGGTTCTTGCCTGTATTGCAAGGTGTGCAATTGAGCACGGCTCAATGCCCGACCACGGCAGAAGATATAGAAGAGATGAGTGTCATCCCCTATGCCTCGGCCATAGGGTCTATTATGTATGCCATGCTGTGTACCAGACCTGATGTAAACCTTGCCGTAAGTTTGGTAGGAAGGTACCAAAGTAATCCCGGCAAGGAACACTGGACAGCGGTCAAGAATATCCTGAAGTACCTGAAAAGGACTAAGGATATGTTTCTCGTTTATGGAGGTGACGAAGAGCTCGTCATAAAGGGTTACGTCGACGCTAGCTTCGACACAGATCTGGATGACTCGAAGTCACAGACCGGATACGTGTATATTTTGAATGGAGGAGCAGTAAGCTGGTGCAGTTGCAAGCAAAGCGTCGTGGCGGGATCTACATGTGAAGCGGAGTACATGGCAGCCTCGGAGGCAGCACAGGAAGCAGTCTGGATGAAGGAGTTCATTACCGACCTAGGGGTGATTCCCAATGCGTCGGGCCCGATGACTCTCTTCTGTGACAACACTGGAGCTATTGCCCTTGCGAAGGAGCCCAGGTTTCACAGGAAGACCAGGCATATCAAGCGTCGCTTCAACTCCATTCATGAAAGTGTTCAAAATGGAGACATAGATATTTGTAAAGTACACACGGACCTGAATGTAGCAGATCCGTTGACTAAACCTCTCCCTAGGGCAAAACATGATCAACACCAGGACGCAATGGGTGTTCGACTCATCACAATGTAACTAGATTATTGACTCTAGTGCAAGTGGGAGGCTGTTGGAAATATGCCCTAGAGGCAATAATAAATGGATATTATTATATTTCTTTGTTCATGGTAATTGTCTATTGTTCATGCTATAATTGTATTGTCCGGAAATCGTAATACATGTGTGAATACATAGACCACAAAGTGTCCCTAGTAAGCCTCTAGTTGACTAGCTCGTTGATCAACAGATAGTCACAGTTTCCTGACTATGGACATTGGATGTCATTGATAACGGGATTACATCATTAGGAGAATGATGTGATGGACAAGACCCAATCCTAAGCATAGCATAAAAGATCGTGTAGTTTCGTTTGCTAGAGCTTTTCCAATGTCAAGTATCTTTTCCTTAGACCATGAGATCGTGCAACTCCCGGATACCGTAGGAGTGCTTTGGGTGTGCCAAACGTCACAACGTATCTGGGTGACTATAAAGGTGCATTACGGGTATCTCCGAAAGTGTCTGTTGGGTTGGCACGGATCGAGACTGGGATTTGTCACTCCGTGTGACGGAGAGGTATCTCTGGGCCCACTCGGTAATGCATCATCATAATGAGCTCAATGTGACTAAGGCGTTAGTCACGGGATCATGCATTGCGGTACGAGTAAAGAGACTTGCCGGTAACGAGATTGAACAAGGTATTGGGATACCGACGATCGAATCTCGGGCAAGTAACATACCGATTGACAAAGGGAATTGCATACGGGATTGATTGAATCCTCGACACCGTGGTTCATCCGATGAGATCATCATGGAACATGTGGGAGCCAACATGGGTATCCAGATCCCGCTGTTGGTTATTGACCGGAGAGGCGTCTCGGTCATGTCTGCATGTCTCCCGAACCCGTAGGGTCTACACACTTAAGGTCCGGTGACGCTAGGGTTGTAGAGATATATGTATGCGGAAACCCAAAAGTTGTTCGGAGTCCCAGATGAGATCCCGAACGTCACGAGAGGTTCCGGAATGGTCCGGAGGTGAAGAATTATATATAGGAAGTCCAGTTTCGGCCACCGGGAAAGTTTCGGGGGTTACCGGTATTGTACCGGGACCACCGGAAGGGTCCCGGGGGTCCACCGGGTGGGGCCACCTATCCCGGAGGGCCCCGTGGGCTGAAAGTGGAAGGGAACCAGCCCTTAGTGGGCTGGGGCGCCCCCCTTGGGCCTCCCCCCATGCGCCTAGGGTTGGGAACCCTAGGGGGGAGTTCCCCCTTGCCTTGGGGGGCAAGGCAACCCCTTCCCCCCTTGTGGCCGCCGCCCCCCCTTGAGATCCCATCTCTTGGGGCCGGCGCCCCCCCCCCCCGAGGGGGCCTATATAAAGGGGGGAGGGAGGGCAGCATATAACAGCCTTGGGCGCCTCCCTCCTCCCCTGCAACACCTCTCTCTCTCTCGCAGAAGCTCGGCGTAGCCCTGCCAGAGACCCGCTACATCCATCACCACGCCGTCGTGCTGCTGGATCTCCATCAACCTCTCCTTTCCCCTTGCTGGATCAAGAAGGAGGAGACGTCGCTGCACCGTACGTGTGTTGAACGCGGAGGTGCCGTCCGTTCGGCACTCGGTCATCGGAGATTTGGATTACGGCGAGTACGACTCCGTCATCCACGTTCATTGGAACGCTTCCGCTCGCGATCTACAAGGGTATGTAGATGCACACCTTTCCCCTCGTTGCTAGTATACTCCATAGATGCATCTTGGTGAACGTAGGAAAATTTTAAAATTATGCTACGATTCCCAACAGTCCTTGCCTCCGGGCGGACCCTCAACTGCCACGACGGCGGCCTTCATCTTCACACAGTGCATCTTGACACGGGCAAAGGCCATCCGCGCACCTTCTATGCACGCCGAGCGCTTCACAGCCTCAACTCGGGGCAAGGCGTCACCGAGCCACTTCACCAGGCCGAAGTAGCTGCTAGGAATGGGTCCGGCTGGCCATAGCCGGACTATGATGTCCTTCATGGCCAAACCAGACATCCTATGCAGCTCCGCCAGCTGCATCATCTGGTTGTTTAGCAGCACTGGCCGCTCCGGCGCCAGGTACTGCGACCAGAAGAGCTTCTCCGTTGTGTTCCCTTCTTGGGCCCAGAAATGTTGTGCGGCATCGGCAGCACTCCGTGGGAGATCCGCAAAGGCGTCTGGACCACTCCATAGTCGATTTAGCAAAACATATCTCCGACCGCCAAATATACTCTGTAAAAGAAAAGGCTTACCAGCCGCTATTTGTTCGGCTTGCTTGATCTCCTCACGAGCCGCCCGGGACTCGGTCCGCGCCTCCTTGGCCTCTTGGAGAGCCTTGGCGAGTTCGGTTGCCTGGGCCTTATTCTGCTCCTCCAAGGACTCGCACTTGTCAGCGGCGTCCTTGAGCTCTCGCTCCACCTCGGTCACCCTCTCCTCATACTGAGTGTGGGCGACCTGTTCGGCCTTTAAATCCGCAGCCGCTTTGTCTGCGGCCGCTTTGCTCGCCTTCGCCTCCTCCTTAGCTTCGGCAAGGGGACTCTTGAGGGCCTCGACCTCAGTCGCGCTGCCTACAGTCATACACATAGCAGCACATGAGCTTACACTCTGAGTTTGCATTACAATTCAGGCTTGTAAGGGATCTTTTAAAAAAGTATACCTTGCGCCTCATCAAACTGCTTGTTAACGCGGTCAATCTCATCGTCAGCCAGCTTCAGCTTCCGCGTGAGTTCGAAAACTTCAGCGGCCTGGGCGGAAGCCGCTAACAGTGAAGCCTGTTTATCAAAGTAGATAAGTATATTATCTCCGGCGAATATTTGATCCTCTATCCAGCCTCTTTTTCAAAAAGCCGAACAGAGTCTCAGGGGCTACTATCTATACACAGGCATATTTTTCCACATGCAAAAGCTGCTAAGAATATTACATCGCATACCTCAAAGCCGGTTAACAAGCTGGTGAAAGCTTCGTTCAGCCCGCTTTTGGTGGACTGAACCTTTTCAACCACCGTACCTATCAGGGAACGGTGCTCCTCCAAGACGGAGGCGCTGCGAAGTGCTTCCCTCAAAGTGTCCGGCGCCTCCGGATTGATGGAGGACGCCGGCGGAGTCGGCACTCACTACAAAAAAATACACTTCCGTGATAATACGTGTTTGTCACAGTAGGTCACGTTTTCTGTCATGCATGTACATCCATGACGATTTTATGACAGAATCAAGATAGTCATACCTGTGCAGTCGTAGAAGTGTTCCATGACATTACCAAATTTATCATCACGGAAGTGTCCACTTCCATGACGATAAATCGTGCATCACAGAAGTGCTTTCGTCAAGGGTGACCGACACGTGGCATCCACCGTAACGGAACGCCGTTAAGCTATCGGGTCCGGTTTTGGATCTGATAACCCGTTAACAGCCCCGACCAATGGGGATTTTCCATGTGTAAAATCATCATTGGCTGGAGGAAACATGTGTCGGCTCACCGTTGGGACAGATGTCATCCACTCATTGGACCCAAAGCGCCTATGATACGTCGACACGTGGCACGGCCCAACAGAGGCCCATTCCTATGAAAAGGCTGGCCTGTTTGACTTGGTCAAAAGGTGGCGGGCCGGCCCATGGCAAGCCTGTTAACGGCATGTTCTCATATAGCCCATTTACAGCCCGCTAACCCAGGGCCTGTTTACGGCCTATCCGAATTAGGCCGAGTAGCGTCATCTGGGTCGTCCAATATAATTCCAGCCCATTTTAACTTCCGGCCCATGTATGGCCCATGACGTCTTTCGGCCCATATGAGGCCCTTAGTAACTCTCGGCCCATTAATGGCCCGTGGTAAAACTGGCCCATAATGAACAGTGTATCACTTATACCCATTAACGGCACGTGGTGAAACTGGCCCGTAATGAACGGTGTATCACTTTATACCCATTAACGGCCCATTATTTCGTTGGGCCGTTTCCAGCCCATGTTATCTTTTGGCCTTCTCAGGGCCCATTTATTCTTGGGCTCATTTCCAGCATTCGTTTACTTACGGCCCGTTACTGTCATTTTCTGCTTGTGGGCCAAATTCAGCCCGTGGTTACAGTCGGCCCGTTTGTGGCCCGTTAATACGTTGGGTCGTTTTCATAGCGTCATCAAATACGGCCGATTAACGACGGCCCGTTATGGTCGGCCCATGAACGGATGATTTCAACTCTAGCCCATTTACGGCCATAATGTGGTCTGTTATTGGCCCATGTTTGGCCAACCGATCATACGGCCCGTAGAAGGCCCATTGTGTCTACGGCCCGTATAAGGCCCATTGTTTCTACGCCCCGTAGAAGGCCCATTGTTTCTACGGCCCGTAGGAGGCCCATGTTAACTACAGTAAATATGTAGCCCATGGTTATTGTGGCCTAGTTTTAAAAAATAGGTTATTGCGGCCACTAGCAAACCGCGAAAAAAGAACTGCACTGACTACAAGAAAACAAATAAACAAGACAATAAGGAAATAAATTAGCAAGAAACTTACGCTAGGCTATCACGGCTATTGCACATATTACATCCACTGGGCATCAAAGTTTGCCACCAGTGCAAATATAGGGAACAAAGCAGCATACAAACGCCGCAACAAAACAAGTCCAGAACTGAAACCACTTCAGAAGAGCTCAAGAAACAATATCCTGGGTACCCATAATGCTGGCAAGATGCTTATCAAGCTTATGAACTTTCTCTTGTTTGGCACTTAAATCCTCCAGCACTTGCTGTTGCACCAGAAAGTATGCATCTGAATTCTGCAGGGACTTCCTCATTCCTTCGGCTTCCTGTCGCATAACATCTGATCGATGTCTTTCAACTTGAAGTTGAGACTCAAGAAGCCGAACTGATTCAGGCAGCGAGTTCAAAGAGTTGGTGCCAGCAGTAGTAGCCAGTAACTCGAACACTACATCAAGACAGGACTTTGGGGTTGTCTCAGTGTCTTCAATATAGTTTTTATCAGCTTTCTTGGAGACCAACAGGGATGTCTCACTATCTTGAACCTTATATGCATTACTTCCTTTACCATTGCATAACGGGGTACTCTTCTCCAATATTTTATCCGCGTTCTAAAAGAGAAACAAACAAACACATCACAGGTTTACAATGTAGTATATGAAACTCATTTTGGTAAACCAGTTCAGTAGTAAGCTGGACAGGATAACAACATGAAACAAACATATGTCTATGTAGTATGGTCACTATATGGTCTATATCATTCTAGTTTATGTTGCCAAATCAAGATAGATATAGTTCGAATCATATCTATTTAAGACAAAGCAGCATAGACAGAATATAAGTGTGGGAAACTACACAGCAATAACAACACTTGTAATGTGCATGGCATGAGAACATAACTGTTTATTCAATTGAAACTGAAATCAACATAGAGCAAGTTACAACAGCAAGCACGTTAAAGAAACAGGTTTAAAACATACCTGTTGCGCCATTGGAGTTTCAATTGCATCCTTCAAATTTGAAATTAGTTGGTATGAGTAAATACAGTGATGCAAGATCAAAGCAGTATGAACCATAGCTACGGAACCTGACCTGAGAACAATTCTTCTTCTACTTTAAGTGTTGACTTGGGGTTCGGAGTGGTGTTCCTCGTGCTTTGGGCACTGCAGTTGCCTTACTAACTGCTCGTGTTTGGGTGCTCTGTGGTGGAGACGGTGTTGTGTCAACGGGAACTGGGTTACTATCTGTTGGGGTTGGGGTTAGAAGGGGTGTAGCTGGTTCTCTGTCCAACTGGGTAGGGGTACAATCTGCGTGAGTCTGGGTTATGTGTGGTGGGGATGGTTCTTGGGCAAGTACAACCGTGGTTCTATCTCCATCGACAGGTAGCACGATCTTTTCTGAAGACCGTGTTTTTACTCCCACAGATACTGCCATCACCCCCTCCAATTGAAATGGCTGATAAACAAGAAAAGTAATTGAATGTACAGACATTGTAAGATAGACAGGTGCAATGGATAGTAGGGAAGAAAACAGGACATGAAATAATTCACATTTATGTTGTCTAACCAAACAGAATAGCAGGACATAATTTCACATATATGATGGCTAATTAAACAGGATAGCATGACACAATTTCACATGTATGATGGCTAACTAAACAGGATAGAATGACATACTTCAAAATATGATGACTATGTAAACAGGATGACATGATATAACTATACGATGTGTCTATTAAAGTGGTTGGCATGCCATAAATCACAAACATGCCGTCGATGGAAACATGATGGCATGATATAATTCACGGATAGAATGACAAAATATGATCACTATGTAAACAGGATGAGATGATATAACTATATTATGTCTTTAGAAAATGGGTTGGCATGCCATAATTCAGATACATGATGTCTATGTAAACATCATGGCATGATATAATTCAAATATATGATTTATATACTAGGGAAGTGAGCAGAGGGCAATCGCATATATGATGTGTCAACTAAGGAGATGGCATTCAATATCATGTATATGATGTAAAAACTAAGCATTGCAATACAACATATGCATGATATGAGTAATATAACCCTGCCAAGTTTGAGCATACACCTCAGGGGGATAATAGGACTGGTCATCTGCCTCTGAATCCTCCTCTGAAGAGCTATCTGTAACCAGCAAGATATCTGCTTCAGCAGGTAGCATTGTCTGCTCTGAAGACCTTGTTTTCACTCCAGATTTCTCCATCACCAATTCAAATGGCTGATGCACAGGAAGAGCAGTTGAATATACAAACATTGTCGACAAAAGCAATGAGAAATACAAAAAAGGACGGCATGATATAATTCACATATATGACGCTTGTCTAAACAGCATGGCATTGCATAATTCACATATATAATGCCTTGCAACAAGATAGCATTGCATAATTCACATATATAATGTCTTGCAACAAAATGGCATTGCATAATTCACATATATGGTAATTAGACACTAAACAGGTGGCATTCACACAAAGCATGTCTAAACTAAGCAAATGACATAGCAATCCAAGATACCATACGCACGATATGAGCAACATAACCCTGCCAAGTTAAAGAATGCACCTCGGGGGGGGGGAATAGGGCTGGTCATCTGTCTCTGAATCCTCCTCTGAGGAGCTATCTATAACCAGCAAGACATGCGCTTCGTCAGATAGCATTGTCTGCTCTGAAGACCTTGTTTCCACTCCAGATTTTTCCATGACCGTGCCGAATGGCTGATGCACAGGAAGAGTAATTGAATGTACTAAAATTGTTGACAAATTTAACACGTAATAAAAAATGATGTCATGATATAATTCACATATAAGATGGCTGGCTAACCAGGGTGGCATTGCAAAATTCATATATATGATGCCTGGCTAAACAAGATGGCATTGCACGATTCACATATACGATAAAGAAACTAAACAGATCGCATTGACACAAAGCATGTCTAAACTAAGCAGATGACATCTTTGATGTATACAGTAAGCAACGCAAGGCACCATATGCATGATATTACCAACATCAGCATGCCAAGTTAGAGCGAAGACCTCATGGGGTAAATAGGAGTGGTCATCTGCTTCTGAATCCCCCTCAGAACAGTTATCTTCCTCTTGATTACGATCCAAAATGGGTGGAGGGGGGCTGCCTTTGCGCCCACCATGGAGCGACGTCTGCGTGAAATTTTATTGCCGCGCAAGGCTCGTCTCTTTTGCTCTACATGTTCAGTTCCATTGTGTACAATAACTGACATGCATAGGAATAAAACATAGTGAGATTATGTAAGGAGTGCATGCACAAATCCAGAGTGATGGTAGCAAACTGTGGATAGACCCAAAACCAATGATAGTAGGCAGATAATAGCTTTAGTTAAAAAATACAGATAATGGCTCCTTTAATGTTTGTTTGCACCCAACATGAAACTCATAGTAGACACCCGAGATTAACCAGATAGTAGACAGATAGTACTGATTGCTGCCCCAATATGTACCCCACAACCATTTAAAAACTCAAGTTTTAGCATAAGTTTGGACCTGACTCGGAGTCTAATAGGTGAACACGACGATAAAGTAGCATGTCATCATATTAAGCGATGCATAACGTAAGCAGACACGGAAGAGTGCGACCTCTCTTGCGGACCCATGTAGTCCTCAAGGTCATCTGCTCAGTTGATGATGGTAATGCAGTTGTCGTGGCTGCCGGCGGCGGGGAAGAAGATCTGAGGCGGCGAAAGACAGTCTGGAGAGCGGATCCCTGCTGTGGTGAACCCTTCCGTCGTTGGAGCAGCTGAGCCGGGGTGGAACACAGCACCGCGGGAGCAGGACAAACCACACAAGGTTTTCTTTGACACATATCTGTAACAAAAGTAATTGTGTAAGGGCTTGTTTGAATTTGAGGATTCTAACAATGCAGGGATAGGAAATAGACATGAATAGGATAGGAATGCACGTGCAAAACAGAGAATTTAAAAACACAGGATTTCTGCCAATCTGGGTGTTTGGTTCACAAGAATTGGAAGATCACAGGATGCAAAGAAGCATGGTGAGATTAAGTCAAACCACAAGAAAATGTATGGTTATAATGCTATTATGCTACTATCTCTTAGTCTTGTGCTTCATGAATAGGAATTTGAAAAGGAGAACAAGTGGAAATTAAAATTCCTACGGTTTTTCTTTCAAGGAGACACTAAAGGAACAAATCACACAGTTTTCCTTTGCTCCATTCCTTTGCACCAAATTCATGAAAAGTAGTACCAAACAAAACTTTCCAATTCCTATGTTTTTCATTCACTTTTCCTTTCAAGCACTGGCGATTCCAGTAGGCAGGCTTGAACAAGGAAAAGCCTACACTAAAAAAATGTTTTTGTGCTACTTCTATTACTTTGGACCCAGGCCACTACCCTACTAGCTCAACTCCCAGGGCCATCGACAAATGCACAGCTCAAACCCGCAGAGATAAATAATGATGGCGTTCAAGAGAGTCCATCACGGATAGCTAAGTTGCCTTGTACCTCACCGCTTGTCATATAGTAGGATAAAATAATCGTATTTCCCATTACTCCGTGTGCTCAGTGGACAATATATATAACATGTAGAGTAAAAAGAGATGCAACAAGTGTACAACCTCTTTGGCGAAGCCATGTCGATCTCAGCGTGATTGGGTTGGCCGGTGAGGATGCTCCGGCTGACTTGGCTGTCGGAGGAGGGGAAGAAGATCTTAGGCGTCTGGAGATGGAGCCCGAGGTACTGCTCCGCTGTGATGGAGGGTTTCGTCGTTGGAGCAGCTCCGGTGAGTTGTACGACGCCGAGGCTGAAGCAGGACAACAGAGACAACGTTAACCTGAGTGGAATTCTAATAGCATCTCCAATAGATGACGTAAAATACATAACCACAAAGTGCTAGATGTAAAATACATCATCCGCTCATCTCTGAACTTAACTGTCGAAACTGAATTTAACTGTCAAAACTGAATTTAACTGTCAAAACTGACTTTTGCTGTCAAAACTGAATTTTATTGTCGAAACTGAACGCAGTAGAGGTGAGGCTACACGTCAGTCGACTGACTTTTTCATCTCTGGTCAGTCGATTTTGCAGCCGTTGGATATGAAATCAAGGGCCTGCAGTTCATGTTCAACGTCCACCCCCTGAGCCGCCAGCCACCACCGGCCAAACAGCCGCCCCCGCCGCCCGCGGCCGGCGGTGCGCTGCCCCGCCCACCTCGAAAACACTCCCCACCGCCGATCCGCCGCCACCTCGGCCATCCCTCTAGCCCCCCCCTGCCGAGCTTTTTCTCCGGTGATCCCCACGCCACCGCCCCACCACCGCCGGCGACCACCGCCCCCACCCTGAACTCTAAGATAGATAGTGGGGTACCTCTCCGGCGAGCCCCCCTCCCCGCTGCGGCTGGTTCTTCCTTAACTCCGGCGAGCCCCCCCCCCCCACCCCCTAAAAATTGACTGACCCAAAAGTCGATTCAGTCGACTGAAGTGTAGCTAAATCAGAGCAGCATCGCAAGCAAGAGCAAGAGCGAAAGCAGCAGTGCGAGCAAGAGCAAGAGCAGACCAGGCAGGGGACCGAGAGCAAGAGCAGAGCAGCAGCGCAAGCGAGAGCTAAAGCAGCAGCAGCTCCTACTGATGTGGACGTCGCCGTCGAGGGAGCGACACCGTGGAGGAAGTGGCCGGCGATGCCGCCGTGGATGGAGTCGCGCCGTGTCGGCTCGGGACCGAGCGCCGGCATAACCGTGAGATCGAATCAAGAAGAAAATGCGGCGATTAGTGTACAACCTCTTTGGTGGCGCCGATTAGGCCAGAGCTTCATCCGAGGAAACGGTGATGATGATGCTCTTCCGGTGGTGCAGGTGAAGAAGGCGGTGTGGGAATGGAGGTGGCACGAAAGACGAGGGGAACGTTGGGGCAGCCCCTTGGAGGTGGAGGACGGGGTGGATGAACCAGCAGGACAACCAGATCGACGACGGATCCTCATCCGGTATGGTGGATGAGGGACGTCGAGGTGTTGTTGTGGACGACGTGGTCGGGGAAGAGGCTCCGGCTGGGTGGCGGACGGAGGAGGGTGTGGGGCTTCGCGGGTTTTCGCGGCCTTGGTGTACGAATTGGTGGGCGGATGGGATGGGAGTGGGAACCAAGGCTTAGGGACGCGCTTGTCCGAAATGTGGGGTAAGTTAAAAAGTACCCCCACCGATTTGAGGCAGTTCTTTCAGTTTAGGGGTATCACGGGCATTTCACATGTCGGGATTTCACAGGAGGTGGGAGTTTTCGCGCGCGTTGTAATTTTGGAATAGCAAGGCGCGGGTTGAGATGGAGGGAGTTATCGGAGCACAACGAGACAAAGATTTATCTTAAATATTTCTGGGTAACAAGGCGCGGGTTGAAGAGGCGGGAGTTTCGCAGCATGATAGACAGAGACGCTAGCTTGAAATTTCGGCATAACAAGGCGCGGCTTGAAATTTCGAGAGAACAAGCTTAACATATACCCAAAAAAGACAATTTAGACTAGTATGATATACTACGTACATTGTGTTTAACACGCACAACACACACAGACACCATTTAGACTAGTAAGGTACACGTGCATTGCACGCATGAGATTTGGCAACCAAATTATGAATAAATACCACATTATAGCATGTAAGCTTTGAGTCATATATGCATGATGTAGATGTTCGTTTAATTCTTATAGTTCATTTCATTCAAAATCATCTAGTTTTTATAAGAAAGCTAATCTATTTTAAGATTCATGGAATTGTGCGTTGTAAGGCATAAAGTAAAAACAAATCATGTAGAAAAACATTTGGGCAATTCTGATACGGAAGATTCTAGAACAAAGAAGAAGTGCTTGTGTTTTGAGGTTTGTGCATTATGCTTAAGTTCAACCATAGAGTCTTCTAGATTGTACATGTGGCAAAATCTGGTGGAATCTAGATGATATCCAACGGCCAGTAGTTCTCAAATTTGCCAGCTCTGCACCATCGGATTGGCCTCATCCAACGACCATCTTTCAAAGTTAAAGTTATCCGCACACTATATAAAAAATATAAAATATAATATATATATATATATATAAGGGTATAGATATAGATATGTGATGCGAAAGCCACCCATCATCTCCAATTAGAATAGTGTGTCCATGCACGGATGCAATGTGGCCAAACGATGTCTGATACGTCTCCAA
Source organism: Aegilops tauschii subsp. strangulata (assembly GCF_002575655.3). Lineage (NCBI taxonomy): Eukaryota > Viridiplantae > Streptophyta > Magnoliopsida > Poales > Poaceae > Aegilops > Aegilops tauschii. Next base: position 379,784,478 of record NC_053039.3, read on the forward strand.
CGTATCTATAATTTATGAAGTATTCATGCTATTATATTATCTGTTTTGGATGTTTATGGGCTTTACTAAACACTTCTATATTATTTTTGGGACTAACCTATTAACCCAGAGCCCAGTGCTAGTTTCTATTTTTTTTCCTTGTTTCAGTGTTTCGCAGAAAAGGAATAGCAAATGGAGTCCAAATGAAATGAAACCTTCGGGAGCATGATTTTTGGAACGAACATGACCCAGGAGACTTGGAGTTGAAGTCAAGGAAGCTTCGAGGTGGCCACGAGGCAGGGAGGCGCGTCTGCCCCTGGGCGCGGCCCCCCACCCTCGTGGCTCCCCTTACCGACTTCTTTCACCTATATATATCCATATACCCTAAAAACATCGGGGAACAGAATAGATCAGGAGTTCCGCCGCCGCAAGCATCTGTAGCCACCAAAACCCAATCGGGGCCCTGTTTCGGCACCCTGCCGGAGGGGGGATCCCTCACCGGTGGCCATCTTCATCATCCCGGCGCTCTCCATGACGAGGAGGGAGTAGTTCACCCTCGGGGCTGAGGGTATGTACCAGTAGCTATGTGTTTGATCTCTCTCTCTCTCTCTCGTGTTCTTGAGGTGGTACGATCTTGATGTATCGTGAGCTTTGCTATTATAGTTGGATCTTATGATGTTTCTCCCCCTCTACTCTCTTGTAATGGATTGAGTTTTCCCTTTGAAGTTATCTTATCAGATTGAGTCTTTAATGATTTGAGAACACTTGATGTATGTCTTGCATGGGATAACTGTGGTGACAATGGGTTATTCTATTGATTCACTTGATGTATGTTTTGGTGATCAACTTGCGGGTTCCGCCCATGAACCTATGCATAGGGGTTGGCACACGTTTTCGTCTTGACTCTCCGGTAGAAACTTTGGGGCACTCTTTGAAGTACTTTTGTGTTGGTTGAATAGATTAATCTGAGATTGTGTGATACATATCGTATAATCATACCCACGGATACTTGAGGTGACATTGGAGTATCTAGGTGACATTAGGGTTTTGGTTGATTTGTGTCTTAAGGTGTTATTCTAGTACGAACTCTATGATAGATCGAACGGAAAGAATAGCTTCGTGTTATTTTACTACGGACTCTTGAATAGATTGATCAGAAAGGATAACTTTGAGGTGGTTTCGTACCCTACCATAATCTCTTCGTTTGTTCTCCGCTATTAGTGACTTTGGAGTGACTCTTTGTTGCATCTTGAGGGATAGTTATATGATCCAACTATGTTATTATTGTTGAGAGAACTTGCACTAGTGAAAGTATGAACCCTAGGCCTTGTTTTCTAGCATTGCAATACCGTTTACGCTCACTTTTATCGCTTGTTACCTTGTTGTTTTTATATTTTCAGATTACAAAAACCTTTATCTATCATCCATATTGCACTTGTATCACCATCTCTTCACCGAACTAGTGCACCTATACAATTTACCATTGTATTGGGTGTGTTGGGGACACAAGAGACTCTTTGTTATTTGGTTGCAGGGTTGTTTGAGAGAGACCATCTTCAACCTACGCCTCCCACAGATTGATAAACCTTAGGTTATCCACTTGAGGAAAATTTGCTACTGTCCTACAAACCTCTGCACTTGGAGGCCCAACAACGTCTATAAGAAGAAGGTTGTGTAGTAGACATCAAGCTCTTTTCTGGCGCCGTTGCGGGGGAGGCTAGGTAAGCGGCACTCACACCCCGTCAAGTAAGCTCTTTTGTGGCGCCGTTGCCGGGGAGGTGAGTGCTTGAAGGTATATCTTTAGATCTTGCAATCGAATATTTTAGTTTCTTGTTTTATCACTAGTTTAGTTTATAAAAGAAAACTACAAAAAAATGGAATTGAGGGTACCTCATATGCTTCATCTTTTTAATGTCTTTCGTGAAAATGATGGGAAGGAAAATTGTGCTCAAGTACTAGAAGAAAAATTACATAGAATGCTTGGCATAAAATATGTGAATGATGAGCATGATTGCAATGTTGTTAGTATGAATTCTTTGAATACCCATGATGCTAATGATATGCAAATCCACAAGCTTGGGGAAGCTATGTTTGATGAAGATGATATTTTTTGTCCCCCAAGATTTGATGAGCAAATTTACTATGATGAAAGCATGCCTCCTATCTGTGATGATTATTGTGATGACACGTATGCTCTAAGGAATAAGGATAACCATGAAACTTGTCATCATGATTTTAATTTTCAATTGGATTATGCTTCACATGATAGTTATTTTGTTGAGTTTGCTCCCACTATTCCGAATGAGAAGAATTTTGCTTATGTGGAGAGTAATAAAATTTCTATGCTTGTAGATCATGAAAAGAATGCTTTAGGTGCTGGTTATATTGTTGAATTCATTCATGATTCTACTGAAAATTATTATGAGGGAGGAATATATGCTTGTAGGAATTGCAATAATATCAAGTTTCCTCTCTATGTGCTTAAAGTTTTGAAGTTATGCTTGTTTTGCCTTCCTATGCTAGTTGATTATGGTTCCCATAAGTTGTTTGCTCACAAAATCCCTATGCATAGGAAGTGGTTTAGACTTAAATGTGCTAGTCATATTCTTCATGATGCTCTCTTTATGTTTCAATTCTTATCTTTTATGTGAGCATCATTGAAATCATCATGCCTAGCTAGGGGCGTTAAACGTTAGCGCTTGTTGGGAGGCAACCCAATTTTATTTTAGTTCTTTGCTTTTCGGTTCTGTTTAGTAATAAATAATCCATATAGCCTCTGGTTAGATGTGGTTTTTTTTTAATTAGTGTTTGTGCCAAGTAGAACCTTTGGGAAGACTTGGGTGAAGTCTTTATGATCATGCTGTAAAAAACAGAAACTTTAGCGCTCACGAGATTAGCTAAAACTTTTTACTGGAGAGTGCTATTTAGTTGATTGTTTTTGCAGATGATTAATATAAAAATTCCTCAGGTCCACCAATTTATTTTAGAATTTTTTGAGTTCCAGAAGTTTGCGTTAGTTACATATTACTACAGACTGTTCTGTTTTTGACAGATTCTGTTTTTCGTGTGTTGTTTGCTTATTTTGATGAACCTATGGCTAGTAAAAGAGTTTATAAACCATAGAGAAGTTGGAATACAGTAGGTTTAACACCAATATAAATAAAGAATTAGTTCATTACAGTACCTTGAAGTGGTGTTTTGTTTTGTTTCGCTAACGGAGCTTACGAGTTTTCTGTTAAGTTTTGTGTTGTGAAGTTTTCAAGTTTTGGGTAAAGATTCGATGGACTATGGAATGAGGAGTGGAAAGAGCCTAAGCTTGGGGATTCCCTAGGCACCCCAAGGTAATATTCAAGGACAACCAAGAGCCTAAGCTTGGGGATGCCCCGGATGGCATCCCCTCTTTCGTCTTCGTTCATCGGTAACTTTACTTGGAGCTATATTTTTATTCACCACATGATATGTGTTTTGCTTGGAGCGTCATTATTTTCTTTTGTTTTGCTTGCTGTTTGAATAAGATACCAAGATCTGAAATTCTTAAATGAGAGAGAGTCTTCACATAGCTACATAATTATTTAACTACTCATTGATCTTCACTCATATCTTTTTGGAGTAGTTTGTCATTTACTCGTGTGCTTCACTTATATCCTATGAGTAAATGCTTGAATGATTTGAATGTCATAAATCTAAAATTATATATGTTTCATATGCTTACCCATGGGGAGTAATGACTTCACATATAAGAAGTAGAGGTGGTAAATTTTTTGAAGGTTAGCAAACATTGTATTGGTCACTTGAACAATTCATGAAAGAATATTTAAGGAAGAGAGATTTCACATATAAATATACTATCTTGGACATCTTCTATGATTGTGAGCCCCATTAATTATTTTCAAACCTGAGCAAATTAGTTGAAGTTGGACAAGGAAGACAACATAATGAGTTATGCTTGGGTATATTTGTATAGAAGTTATATTGTTATGGATCCTCTAACATGTGGTGCTTGCTATTTAGAATCCTTTGCTAGCCAAAATATCTGTACTAAGCGGGAATACTGCTTGTGCATCCAAATTCCTTGAACCAAGTTTCTTCCATGAGTGTCCACCATATCTACCTATATGCGGTATTTACCTGCCGTTCCAAGTAAATTTTCATGTGCCAAACTCTAAACCTTCAAATAATAATCTGTTTTGTATGCCCGAATCGCTCATGTAGCAACTAGGGGCTGTCAGTATCTTCCATGCTAGGTGGGCTATTCTCACGATGAGTGGACTCCGCTCATCATTCACGAGAAAATGGCTGGTAACTGGGATGCCCAGTCCTATGATCAAAAGATCAAAAACAAATTCGCAAATAATTTAAACAAAACTCCCCCAGGAATGTTGATAGTTGGACGGCACCCGTTGTTTCGGACAAGCCGTGGAGTGTGAATGTTGGTGGAGGGGGAGTAAAATCTTTACCTTTCTGTTTGGGAACCGCCTATAATGTATGTAGTATGGAAGATATTGGGAACTCTTGGTCGTTATGTTGACAATGAAAGCATACCTCTCAAAATTATTTTCATCTCTGTTTTAGCTTCGAGCTCTGGCACCTCTGCAAATCCCTGCTTCCCTCTGCGAAGGGCCTATCTTTTACTTTTATGCAAGAGTCAGTAGTATTCCTTCTCATTCCAACCTACTCTTTAGTTGGCAAGCATCATGTGATGGAAAGATCTAAGCATATATGGCCATTCAAATATATTTGAGCATGAATTATTACTGTTGACATTACCCTTGAGGTAAAAGGTTGGGAGGCGAGACATTAAGCCCCTATCTTTCTCTGTGTTTGATGAATACTATTTGTTCTAAAAATATGCTTTGAGTGGTAGCAAACATGGAAGACTATATGATAGTTGAGTATGTGGGATTTGCTAAATCAAAGCTCTTACATAGACCCTTCCTGAAAATAAGATGAATTGCAATTGTTTGATGACTGAGAATGGTTTGTTAGTTTTCAAGAAAGTTTATGATCTATACTTTAACATGTGAATAATTTGTTACTTGATCATGAGAAGCTTTATGATATGAGCTACTGTTATGATATCTAATGATGCTAGAAAAAGTGATTGGAACTATCATTGATCAAACTTATGCACTTGCTAGCATTCACACTTCATAAATTCTTTCTTTTATCATTTACCTACTCGAGGACGAGTAGGAATTAAGCTTGGGGATGCTGATACGTCTCCAACGTATCTATAATTTATGAAGTATTCATGCTATTATATTATCTGTTTTGGATGTTTATGGGCTTTACTAAACACTTTTATATTATTTTTGGGACTAACCTATTAACCCAGAGCCCAGTGCTAGTTTCTGTTCTTTTCCCTTGTTTCAGTGTTTTGCAGAAAAGGAATAGCAAACGGAGTCCAAACGGAATGAAACCTTCGGGAGCGTGATTTTTGGAACGAACGTGATCCAGGAGACTTGGAGTTGAAGTCAGGGAAGCTTCGAGGTGGCCACGAGGCAGGGAGGAGCGCCTGCCCCCTGGGCGCGCCCCCCACCCTCGTGGGCCCCTCGTGGCTCCCCTTACCGACTCCTTTCGCCTATATATATCCATATACCCTAAAAACATCGGGGAACAGAATAGATCAGGAGTTCCGCCACCGCAAGCCTCTGTAGCCACCAAAACCCAATCGGGGCCCTGTTTCGGCACCCTGCCGGAGGGGGGGATCCCTCACCGGTGGCCATCTTCATCATCCCGGCACTCTCCATGACGAGGAGGGAGTAGTTCACCCTCGGGGCTGAGGGTATGTACCAGTAGCTATGTGTTTGATCTCTCTCTCTCTCTCGTGTTCTTTAGGTGGTACGATCTTGATGTATCGTGAGCTTTGCTATTATAGTTGGATCTTATGATGTTTCTCCCCCTCTACTCTCTTGTAATGGATTGAGTTTTCCCTTTGAAGTTATCTTATCGGATTGAGTCTTTAATGATTTGAGAACACTTGATGTATGTCTTGCGTGGGATAACCGTGGTGAAAATGGGTTATTCTATTGATTCACTTGATGTATGTTTTGGTGATCAACTTGCGGGTTCCGCCCATGAACCTATGCATAGGGGTTGGAACACGTTTTCGTCTTGACTCTCCGGTAGAAACTTTGGGGCACTCTTTGAAGTACTTTTGTGTTGGTTGAATAGATGAATCTGAGATTGTGTGATACATATCGTATAATCATACCCACGGATACTTGAGGTGACATTGGAGTATCTAGGTGACATTAGGGTTTTGGTTGATTTGTGTCTTAAGGTGTTATTCTAGTACGAACTCTATGATAGATCGAACGGAAAGAATAGCTTCGTGTTATTTTACTACAGACTCTTGAATAGATCGATCAGAAAGGATAACTTTGAGGTGGTTTCGTACCCTACCATAATCTCTTCGTTTGTTCTCCGCTATTAATGACTTTGGAGTGACTCTTTGTTGCATGTTGAGGGATAGTTATATGATCCAACTATGTTATTATTGTTGAGAAAACTTGCACTAGTGAAAGTATGAACCCTAGGCCTTGTTTTCTAGCATTGCAATACCGTTTACGCTCACTTTTATCGCTTGTTGCCTTGCTGTTTTTATATTTTAAGATTACAAAAACCTTTTTCTATCAGCCATATTGCACTTGTATCACCATCTCTTCTCCGAACTAGTGCACCTATACAATTTACCATTGTATTGGGTGTGTTGGGGACACAAGAGACTCTTTGTTATTTGGTTGCAGGGTTGTTCGAGAGAGACCATCTTCAACCTACGCCTCCCACGGATTGATAAACCTTAGGTCATCCACTTGAGGGAAATTTGCTACTGTCCTACAAACCTCTACACTTGGAGGCCCAACAACGTCTACAAGAAGAAGGTTGTGTAGTAGACATCAATGTCTGCCATCGGTATCTCAAATTGAAACCAGTCTGACCTTGTTCAATGTGTATACATTACAACATGCTCGTTTCCAAACCACACCGCGCAGATCTCCGTTATATTCATGCATGCATGGGTTTCAAACATCATGATCTCTTATTCAAATATTTGAATTCAACTTTACATTGATTATGACCTCACCTAGTCTTTTACACCCACACATTGGTCTTCTCTTTATAATTGTACCACTAACTTTCTCTCGTGCATGCATGCACACACACTACCAGTCAGCATTATCCATCACACACATGCAATCTTTTTCTTCAGGTCGGTCTCCCATGAAGGCACACACACACACACATCCCCCTCTCCATCATATCGGGCATTCTTTATCTCTCACGTGCATGCGCAACAATCGAGGTTCCTCTATGTGTGTGTGTATATAGCTAGGTCTTTCATAGTTTTCCACATAAACCGATCAATCTATATATCTAGTGAGGTCTCACCCTCTTTCCCACGTCCACATCGATCAATCAATACCTCTCTATATAGGATTACATATATAGCTAATACACCCACATTAATTATATATCCAACGCCCCCCTCTCATCATCCATGCCTTCCGCTTCATCTCTCAGACGCACGCACAATGGCGAAGACAGGGGCAGCAAGGGCCCTCCCGCCCCAACATCACTATATATCGAGGCTAATATGAATGTGATCATTAGACAATTGCTGGTAAAAATGGTTTAAGTTGATGAATTGGCCCTCCTCGTAAAGGATTAGCAATGCTTGGCCCCCTAGCTCATGGGACATTTTTCATGGCTCCGCCACTGCGCGCAACAGCGCACGTTCTCGCCCCCTCTCTCTAAATATCGATCTCGCAGTTGTGCACTCCTTCATAGTCTCCCTCCACTCGGCCCCTCGCACCATCTTCTAGCCCCCCACCAGATTTTGCCACATGTACAATCTAGCAGACTCCATGGTTGAACTTAAGCATAATGCACAAATCTCAAAACAACAGTGGTTCTCCCTTGTTCTAGAATCTTCCGTATCATAACTGCCCAAACTTTTTTTCTAGTTGAATTGCCATTATTTGTTTTTACTTTATGCTTTACAACGCACAATTCCATGAATCATAAAATAGATAAGGGCTTCTTTGATTCAAAGGATTCTCAAAGGAATATTGGAGGATTAATCCTTAGGAATTTTTCCTATCTTGGTTGTTTGATTCGTAGGATTGTAAACCATAGGAATTTTTCCATATGATTCATTTGCACTAGATTTCATAGGAAACATCCCATCCACTCAAACCTCTTTGAAAGAATTCTGCGTTTTTTCTATGCACAATCAAACACTCGTACAATCCTGTAGGATTCAAGACGGCATTCCACTCTAATCCCATGTTTTTCCTATTCCCACGTTTTGGAAATCCTACGAATCAAAGAGGCCCTAGGTTTTTTATAAAAACTAATTGATTTTGAATGAGATGAACTATAAGAATTAAACGAAGGTCTACATCAGGCATATATGACTCAGAGCTTACATGCTATAGTGTGGTATTTATTCATAATTTGGTTGCAAAATCTGACGCGTGCAATGCACGTGTACCTTACTAGTACTTCGAGTATGTGTAAAACACAATGGCACACTACACGGTGTCTCTTACAGTTCATGAAGCCACGTGGCGCATGTGGAGGCGTTGTCGCGACATCCTTGTGTGGATTGATCACAGTGACGTGCTGCTGGTTCCAGAAGAATGTACTCGTCCTCCCTGAGCCACACTGGCGGTACATGCATGAAGCGAAGATGTGCACGCACGCCACACACGCACTCATTCCCTCGCACGCACATGCGGGTACACGGGCGGATACAATTTTGTACCAAGATCCACCCCATGTGATAATTTGACGCGTGTAAAGTCCTTCACTTCATTGATGGTCAATTAATACAGCGCATGCAAATTGAGTGGATGTGAGGGCGGAAGAAAGACATTACTACTCCACTGCGCGCATGCGAGTAGTTAAATCATGGGTTGCTAGTAGTACTTCCATTGGTCTCCTTCGTATTTTGTGCCAATTTTTGACAGTAACATAATATTTACGCATCTGAGCAGTGTAGTCTACTTGAAATTTATGTTCCACTAAACTCATCGGGAGCCGTTTCGGGCCTCGAAACCAAAACCCATCAATTTATCTTTACCTTGTTCCCATCACATTCGAAAGTACTAGTGCTACAATTAAGTGCAAGCCTGCTCACACCTACTAGTATGTACCAAACCTGAATGTGTTCCCACTATGCAGGTATTAGTACTAGTGCTAGTACTTAGGTTATAAAAAGGGGAACTACCTAACCGAAAATTACTCTACCTTTCCTCCTCATAAGTGCTTCTACTTCGTCTGTCCTTGCCATGGCGGCGCTGGAGTCATTATCCCTCGACGGCATGCCCGATTAGCTCAATAAGCACCTCAATAAGCAGAAGGAGTTCATCCACGGCTTGGTGGAGCTACTGAAGGAGAGCCTCGACGACATGCCCGCTGAGCTCAATAAGCAGGGGGAGTTGACTGCCGGCTTGGTGATGCTGCTGAAGAAGAGCATTGCCTCGGACAAGAAGGCGACCGGCAAAATCCTGCAACTTCAAGAGGACAAGGCGAAGCTCTGCCACGAGCTCGACCTGCTGAAGGAGAAGAACGCCGGCTGGAAGAAGCTGCCTGAGAGTAGTAGTTCCTCGATGAAGATGCTGCAGGCCCTCGTAATGGAATAGAAGGAGGAGTTGGCGAAGCTCCGCATCGAGCACCCGGCTGCTGTCAAGGTACGTAATGCGGCCGTGGAACAAATGATGAAGGCTCGCGTCGAGAAATCCCGCGTCATGGACAGAATGAAGAAGATGGCGGAGGAGACGCGCAAGGATATGGAGGTTGTGGAGGCGATGAAGAAGCAGTTACGACTTCGCGGCGAATTAGATCATTTGGGGTGATAATCTTCCTTCTTCTTTTGCTCCTGTGTTTCTTCTTTTGCTTCGGGTGTTTCGCCGCACGTGTCACATTCTCTGCGAGGCATGAATAGAACAATGCTAACAATGAGATGACTAGCAAATTAGATCATTTTTTATCGCCATATGGCACTGGGCTGCCGTGTTTCGTGCTCCTCCATCGTAGTACTACTCTAGTGGAAAACTTGAGTATACCGCACGGTTCTTTGCTCCTCCTCAGGTCGTCGGCACATTTATACGAGCAGTCAAATCACAAGGCCCTGCCTTCCAGCAGTAATGAGTCGTCAAATCACAAAGGCCCTCGCCTCTCGTGAAAAGGACCAAGCTAGACTGCCCCGCCCTCTAGCCTTTTAAAAAATGTATACATTTGTACAGTAGTAGTATCGATGGATTGCGCCATGGAGCAAAACTAACAAGATGAAATTAAAGAAAAAAGGTGGTACATATAGAGAGCGCTCGTCGCCAAATTATGCATATAATATATGACACTACCCACTATGAAGGTACTAGTAACATAGACTAGTAACTAGTCTATGTTATTCTCCACTATGACCAGCCAAAGTCGAGGCGCGGATACCAACGAGGGCCTGGTTGTGTCTATACTTGGACAACTCACCCGACTGCATGCGCACCAGGCAGACGAAGCTCGTGTCGTGTTGGTGCCGTGTGCGGCTCGCACATTAACCAAAACCTCGCACCTCCATCTTAGCCTACGCGTTTTAAACTTCACAATCTCAAGGCCAAGGAGCAACGTGAAACCTATAATAGAGCCAATCGGATGGTTGAGAACACTACCATTTGTAGCTACAGATGCGTGTGTGAGAGAGGACGAGTGCGTGCGTGCACCTCTTCTCAGAGTACAAGCGTATGTGGGTGGCATCGACCTAGGGAGCAGTGATGGTGTGTGCGAGAAGTCCCGAGAGATAGGTGTAATGTGTCTAAAAAAAGACTAGTCTATAGCTCGCCACGAGGCTATTCCTGTCGAACGCCAAGCGTAAGATATGTATCCGACGGTGCCAATTTTTGCACGTACACAACAGTAGAAAAAGAACTAGTACCATGGCATATGCTACACCACGGCCGAGAAAACGTGCCGACGTTACGCCATCCGGGAATAGTGCCACACTTCGAAACTAGAACCGTCAATAAATTTTGAGCGCGTCTCGTCACATTCCAAATTACTACTACTACCACGCTATATTTAATTGCAAACCTGTTCACACCGATCACAACCTAAACGGTTTCCCACTTAGGAACGTATTAGTAGTACTCGGTTATAAATACTACTATGCTAAGATGACTGCACATTCCTCCTCAACTCCTCATCCACAAAAAACAATCAAGTCAATCAAGCCATAGCCAGCGTGAGTTCTGGGTCGAGAGATTTCCACCAGGGAGAGGTGAGCATGGAAGAGGAAGCATGAGAGATGTCCCGCCTCGTCGCGGAAGCAGCCGACATGTCCAGCCGCGCAGCAGTAGCAGCACAGAGGTCCCGCCGCGCCGCCAAAGCAGCACGGAGGTCCCGCCGCGCCGTCGATGTAGCAGACTGGTCCGGCCATGCCGCGGAAGCAGCAGAGATGTCCCGCCGCGCCGCCGAAGCAGCACGGAGGTCCCGCCGCGCCGCGGCGGCCTGGGAAAATTTCTCGCGGGCAGGCGAGGACTCTTACAGGCGCATGCATGCGATGGTCCATAGTCAGATGGATCAGATCTCCGGCTGGGCGAGGTTGCGGGACGAGGCTACCAGCGTCATCCGGCAACTAGGGGAGGGCAATGCGAAGCTCCGGGGCAAGCGCGACCTGCTGAGGGCAAAGATTGCCGGAAGGGCGAAGCAGGAGGAGGAGACTGCTGCCTTGTTGCAGAGGACAGGCGTCATCATCAAGAAACTTATGGACGAGAATGCCATGCTCCGCATCGAGCGCAACAGGCTGGTGGAGGAATCCATGGATGCTGCCAAGCAGCGTATTAAGGACATGAAACTGATGAAAGAGATCATCGCCCGCCGCGAGAACTAGTCTCCGCGACCTGCAACGCATAAAGAAAGTAGAGATCAGCGAGCCAGATCGTTGTATGCGTCTTCCTTCTTCTTTTGCCCTTGTGTATTTCGGGCGTAGCCGCATGTGGCTTTTTAATTATCTTCCTAATTATGTAAGACAATTATTATCCACTCTCGTCGTCCTTATATATATTCATCAATCTTGCTATAAGTCGCAGTAGATGCTATATAGGTCCGTCAGATCTTACATCAAGATCCGTGCAAAATTTTCTTTTCAGATTTTCATTTTTCTCTCTTAAATCTCAGTCGAGTGAGACATTGCCACGCCATTAAACAGAGGCTTGGGCGCCATTAATGGAGACCTTGGGAGAGAGGTGGACGGCAGATGGAGATCAAAGGGCTCTCCTCCCGATAAGCACGCGTAGGGGTCTGATCGCATGCCTCCCATACTCAAATAGCTACCCTGCATGACGCCTCCTAGCTAATAAAAAGGGGACGCGTAGCGGCACGTAAATGGTAAATAGTATTGGGGATCGTAGCAATAATTCAAAAAAATTCCTACGCATCACCAAGATCCATCTATGGAGTTTACTAGCAACGAGGGGAAAGGAGTGCATCTACATACCCTTGTAGATCGCGAGCGGAAGCGTTCCAATGAACGGGGTTGATGGAGTCGTACTCGCCGTGATCCAAATCACCGATGACCGAGTGCCGAACGAACGGCACCTCCGCGTTCAACACACGTACGGAGTAGCAACGTCTCCTCCTTCTTGATCCAGCAAGGGGGAAGGAGAGGTTGATGGAGATCCAGCAGCACGACGGCGTGGTGGTGGAAGTAGCGGGGTCTCGGCAGGGCTTCGCCAAGCTTCTGCGAGAGGGAGAGGTGTTGCAGGGGGAGAGGGAGGCGCCAGGGGCTGTCATACTGCTGCCCTCCCTCCCCCCCCACTATATATAGGCCCCCTGGGAGGGGGGGCGCCGGCCTGGATCCCATCTGCAAGGGGGGCGGCGGCCAGGGGGAAACTTACCCCCCCAAGGCAAGTGGGGCGCCCCCCCCCCCACCCTAGGGTTTCCAACCCTAGGCGCATGGGGAAGGCCCATGGGGGGCGCCCCAGCCCACTAAGGGCTGGTTCCCTTCCCACTTCAGCCCATGGGGCCCTCCGGGATAGGTGGCCCCACCCGGTGGACCCCCGGGACCCTTCCGGTTGTCCCGGTACACTACCGGTGACCCCCGAAACTTTCCCGGTGGCCGAAACTTGACTTCCTATATATAATTCTTCACCTACGGACCATTCTGGAACTCCTCGTGACATCCGGGATCTCATCCGGGACTCCGAACAACTTTCGGGTTACCGCATACTAATATCTCTACAACCCTAGCGTCACCGAACCTTAAGTGTGTAGACCCTACGGGTTCGGGAGACATGCAGACATGACCGAGACACCTCTCCGGTCAATAACCAACAGCGGGATCTGGATACCCATGTTGGGTCCCACATGTTCCACGATGATCTCATCAGATGAACCACGATGTCGAGGATTCAATCAATCCCGTATACAATTCCCTTTGTCAATCGGTACGTTACTTGCCCGAGATTCGATCGTCGGTATCCCAATACCTTGTTCAATCTCGTTACCGGCAAGTGACTTTACTCGTACCGTAATGCATGATCCCGTGGCTAACTCCTTAGTCACACTGAGCTCATTATGATGATGCATTACTGAGTGGGCCCAGAGATACCTCTCCGTCATACGGAGTGACAAATCCCAGTCTCGATCCGTGCCAACCCAACAGACACTTTCGGAGATACCCGTAATGCACCTTTATAGTCACCCAGTTACGTTGTGACGTTTGGTACACCCAAAGCACTCCTACGGTATCCGGGAGTTGCACGATCTCATGGTCTAAGGAAATGATACTTGACATTGGAAAAGCTCTAGCAAACGAACTACACGATCTTTTATGCTATGCTTAGGATTGGGTCTTGTCCATCACATCATTCTCCTAATGATGTGATCCCGTTATCAACGACATCCAATGTCCATGGTCAGGAAACCGTAACCATCTACTGATTAACGAGCTAGTCAACTAGAGGCTTACTAGGGACATGGTGTTGTCTATGTATCCACACATGTATCTGAGTTTCCTATCAATACAATTCTAGCATGGACAATAAACGATTATCATGAACAAGGAAATATAATAATAACCAATTTATTATTGCCTCTAGAGCATATTTCCAACAGTCTCCCACTTGCACTAGAGTCAATAATCTAGTTCACATCACCATGTGATTAACACTCACAGGTCACATCACCATGTGACCAACATCCAAAGAGTTCACTAGAGTCAACAATCTAGTTCACATCATTATGTGATTAACACTCAATGAGTTCTGGTTTGATCATGTCATGCTTGTGAGAGAGGTTATTAGTCAACGGGTCTGAACCTTTCAGATCCGTGTGTGCTTTACGAATATCTATGTCATCTTGTGGATGCTACCACGCGCTACTTGGAGCCATTTCAAATAACTGCTCTACTATACGAATCCGGTTTACTACTCAAAGTCATCCGGATTAGTGTCAAAGTTCGCATCGACGTAACCCTTTACCACGAACTCCTTTTCACCTCCATAATCAAGAAAATTCCTTAGTCCACTAGATACTAAGGATAAGTTCGACCGCTGTCATGTGATCCATTCCCGGATCACTATTGTACCCCTTGACCAACTCATGGCAAGGCACACTTCATGTGCGGTACACAGCATAGCATACTGTAGAGCCTACGTCTAAAGCATAGGGGACGACCTTTGTCCTTTCTCTCTCTTCTGCTGTGGTCAGGTCTTGAGTCTTACTCAATACTCACACCTTGTAACACAGCCAAGAACTCCTTCTTTGCTAATCTATTTTGAACTCTTTCAAAATCATGTCAAGGTGTGCGTTCTTTGAAAGTATCATCAGGCGTCTTGATCTATCTCTATAGATCTTGATGCCCAATACGTAAGCAGCTTTATCCAGGTCTTCCTTTGAAAAACTCCTTTCAAACAACCCTTTATGCTTTCCAGAAATTTTACATCATTTCGGATCAACAATATGTCATTCACATATACTTATCAGAAATGTTGTAGTGCTCCCACTCACTTTATTGTAGATACAAGTTTCTAACAAACTTTGTACAAACCCAAAAACTTTGATCACTCCATCAAAGCGTATATTCTGACTCCGAGATGCTTGCTCTAGTCCATGGAAGGATCGCTGGAGCTAGCATACCTTTTAGCATCCTTAGGATCGACAAAACCTTTCTGATTGTATCACATACAACCTTTCCTTACGAAAACTGGTAAGGAAACTTGTTTTGACATCCATCTGCCAGATTTCATAAATGCAGCTAATGCTAACATGATTCCGACGGACTTAAGCATTGCTACGGATGAGAAAATCGCATCGTAGTCAACTCCTTGAACTTGTGAAAATACTCTTTGCCACAAGTCGAGCTTCATAGATGGTAACATTACCGTCCACGTCCGTCTTCTTCTTAAAGATCCATTTATCTCAATGGCTTGCCGATCATCGGGCAAGTTCACCAAAGTCCATGCTTTGTTCTGATACATGGATTCTATCTCGGATTTCATGGTTTCTAACCATTTGTCGGAATATGGGCCCACCATCACTTCTCCATAGCTCGTAGGTTCATTGTTGTCTAACAACATGATATCTAAGACAGGATTACCGTACCACTCAGGAGTAGTACATATCCTTGTCGACCTACGAGGTTTGGTAGTGACTTGATCCGAAGTTTCATGATCACTATCATAAGTTTCCACTTCAATTGGTGTAGGTGCTACAGGAACAACTTCCTGTGCCCTGCTACACACTAGTTGAAGTTATGGTTCAATAACCTCATCAAGTCTCCACCATCCTCCCACTCAATTCTTTCGAGAGAAACTTTTCCTCGAGAAAGGACTCGTTTCTAGAAGCAATTACTTTTGCTTCCAGATCTAAAATAGGAGGTATACCCAACTGCTTTGGGTTTTCTATGAAGATGCACTTATCCGCTTTGGGTCCGAGCTTATCAGCTTGAAACTCTTTCACATAAGCATCATAGCCCCAATCTTTTAAGAAACGACAACTTAGGTTTCTCTAAACGGTGTCGTCTCAACGGAATTGCGTGGTGCCCCTTTTAAAGTGAATGCGGTTATCTCTAATGCCTAACCCATAAACGATAGTTGTAATTTGATAAGAGACATCATGGTATGCACCATATCCAATAGGGTGCAGTTATGATGTTCGGACACACCATCACACTATGGTGTTCCAGGCGGTATTAATTGTGAAACACTTTCCACAATGTCTTAATTGTGTGCCAAACTCGTAACTCAGATATCTCTATGATCATATCATAGACATTTTATCCTCTTGTCACGACGATCTTCAACTTCACTCTGAAATTACTTGAACCTTTCAATAATTCAGACTTGTGTTTCATCAAGTAAATATTCTCAGCATCTACTCAAATCATCTGTGAAGTAAGAACATAACGATATCCACTGCATGCCTCAGCACTCATTGGACTGCATACATCAAAATGTATTACTTCCAATAAGTTGCTCTCTTGTTCCATCTTACTGAAAACGAGGCCTTTCAGTCATCTTGCCCATGTGGTATGATTTGCATGTCTCAAGTGATTCAAAATCAAGTGAGTACAAACGATCCATTTGCATGGAGTTTCTTCATGCATATATACCAATAGACATGGTTCGCATGTCTCAATCTTTTCAGAAACGAGTGAGTCCAAAGATCCATCTACATGGAGCTTCTTCATGCGTTCTATACCAATATGACTCAAATGGCAGTGCCACAAGTATGTGGAACTATCATTACTATTTTATATCTTTTGGCACGAACATGTGTATCACTACGATCGAGATTCATTTTAGGTGCAAGACCATTGAACGTATTATTCAAATAAACAGAGTAACCATTATTCTCCTTAAATGAATAACCGTATTGCGGTAAACATAATCCAATCATGCTCAACGCAAACACCAAATCTCGATGGTAGAGGGAGCATGCGATGCTTGATCACATCAACCTTGGAAACACTTCCAACACATATCGTCATCTCACCTTTAGCTAGTCTCCGTTTATTCCGCAGCTTTTATTTCGAGTTACTAACACTTAGCAACCGAACCGGTATCTAATACCCTGGTGCTGCTAGGAGTACTAGTAAAGTACACATTCATTTAATGTATATCCAATATACTTCTGTCGACCTAGCCTGCCTTCTCATCTACCAAGTATCTAGGGTAGTTCTGCTTCAGTGACCGTTCCCCTCATTACAGGAGCACTTAGTCTCGGGTTTGGGTTTAACTTTGGGATTCTTTACTAGAGCAGCAAATGATTTTCTGTTTCATGAAGTATCCCTTTTGCCCTTGCCCTTCTTGAAACTAGTGGTTTTACTAACCATCAACAATTGATGCTCCTTCTTGATTTCTACTTTCGCGGTGTCAAACATTGCGAGTTGCTCAAGGATCATCATATCTATCCCTGATATCTTATAGTTCATCACGAAGCTCTAATAGCTTGGTGGCAGTGACTATGGAGAACCATCACTATCTCATCTGGAAGATTAACTCCCACTCGATTCAAGCGATTGTGGCACTCAGACAATCTGAGCACATGCTCAACGATTGAGCTTTTCTCCCTTAGTCTGCAGGCTTAAGAAACTTGTCAGAGGTCTCATACCTCTTGACGTGGGCACTAGTCCGAAATCCCAATTTCAGTCTTCGGAACATCTCATATGTTCTGCGACGTTTCAAAAACCGTCTTTGCTGCCACAATTCTAAACAGTTAGCATTACGCACTGAACTATCACGTACTCATCAAAACGTGTATGTCAGATGTTTCGCAACATCTACAGACGACGCTGAGGTTCAGCACACCGAGCGGTGCATTAAGGACATAAGCCTTCTGTGCAGCAATGAGGACAATCCTCAGTTTACGGACCCAGTCCGCATAATTGCTACTACCAACTTTCAACTAAATTTTCTCTAGGAACATATCTTAACTAGTAGAACAAAAGCGCAAGCTATGACATAATTTGCAAAGACCTTCTGACTATGTTCATGATAATTAAGTTCATCTGATTAATGAACTCCCACTCAGATAGACATCCCTCTAGTCATCTAAGTGATACATGATCCGAGTCAAACTAGGCCGTGTCCGATCATCACGTGAGACGGACTAGTCATCATCGGTGAACATCTCCATGTTGATCGTATCTACTATACGACTCACGTTCGACCTTTCGGTCTCTTGTGTTCCGAGGCCATGTCTGTACATGCTAGGCTCGTCAAGTCAACCTAAGTGTTTTGCATGTGTTCCGAGGCCATGTCTGTACATGCTAGGCTCGTCAACACCCGTTGTATTCGAACGTTAGAATCTATCACACCCGATCATCACGTGGTTCTTCGAAACAACGAACCTTCGCAACGGTGCACAGTTAGGGGGAACACGTCTCTTGAAATTTTAGTGAGGGATCATCTTATTTATGCTACCGTCGTTCTAAGCAAATAAGATGTAAACATGATAAACATCACATGCAAATCATAAAGTGACGTGATATGGCCAATATCATCTTGCGCCTTTGATCTCCATCTTTGAGGCGCGGCATGATCACCTTCGTCACCGGCATGACACCATGATCTCCATCATCATGATCTCCATCATTGTGTCTTCATGAAGTTGTCTCGCCAACTATTACTTCTACTACTATGGCTAACGGTTAGCAATAAAGTAAAGTAATTACATGGCGTTTTCATTGACACGCAGGTCATACAATAAATTAAGACGGGCTCCTGCCGGTTGTCATTCTCATCGACATGCAAGTCGTGATTCCTATTACAAGAACATGATCAATCTCATACATCACATATATCATTCATCACATCCTTTTTGGCCATATCACATCACATAGCATACCCTGCAAAAACAAGTTAGACGTCCTCTAATTGTTGTTGCATGTTTTACGTGGCTGCTATGGGTTTCTAGCAAGAACGTTTCTTACCTACGCAAAAGCCAGAACGTGATATGCCAATTTCTATTTACCCTTCATAAGGACCCTTTTCATCGAATCCGATCCGACTAAAGTGGGAGAGACAGACACCCGCTAGCCACCTTATGCAACTAGTGCATGTCAGTCGGTGGAACCTGTCTCACGTAAGTGTACGTGTAAGGTCGGTCCGGGCCGCTTCATCCCACAATACCGCCGAAACAAGATAAGACTAGTAGCGGCAAGAAGAATTGGCAACATCTATGCCCACAACTGCTTTGTGTTCTACTCGTGCATAGTAACTACGCATAGGCCTGGCTCATGATGCCACTGTTGGGGATCGTAGCAATAATTCAAAAAAATTCCTACGCATCACCAAGATCCATCTATGGAGTTTACTAGCAACGAGGGGAAAGGAGTGCATCTACATACCCTTGTAGATCGCGAGCGGAAGCGTTCCAATGAACGGGGTTGATGGAGTCGTACTCGCCGTGATCCAAATCACCGATGACCGAGTGCCGAACGAACGGCACCTCCGCGTTCAACACACGTACGGAGCAGCAACGTCTCCTCCTTCTTGATCCAGCAAGGGGGAAGGAGAGGTTGATGGAGATCCAGCAGCACGACGGCATGGTGGTGGAAGTAGCGGGGTCTCGGCAGGGCTTCGCCAAGCTTCTGCGAGAGGGAGAGGTGTTGCAGGGGGAGAGGGAGGCGCCAGGGGCTGTCATACTGCTGCCCTCCCTCCCCCCCCCCCCACTATATATAGGCCCCCTGGGAGGGGGGCACCGGCCTGGATCCCATCTGCAAGGGGGGCGGCGGCCAGGGGGAAACTTACCCCCCAAGGCAAGTGGGGCGCCCCCCCCCCCACCCTAGGGTTTCCAACCCTAGGCGCATGGGGAAGGCCCATGGGGGGCGCCCCAGCCCACTAAGGGCTGGTTCCCTTCCCACTTCAGCGCATGGGGCCCTCCGGGATAGGTGGCCCCACCCGGTGGACCCCCGGGACCCTTCCGGTGGTCCCGGTACACTACCGGTGACCCCCGAAACATTCCCGGTGGCCGAAACTTGACTTCCTATATATAATTCTTCACCTCCGGACCATTCCGGAACTCCTCGTGATGTCCGGGATCTCATCCGGGACTCCGAACAACTTTCGGGTTACCGCATACTAATATCTCTACAACCCTAGCGTCACCGAACCTTAAGTGTGTAGACCCTACGGGTTCGGGAGACATGCAGACATGACCGAGACACCTCTCCGGTCAATAACCAACAGCGGGATCTGGATACCCATGTTGGCTCCCACATGTTCCACGATGATCTTATCGGATGAACCACGATGTCGAGGATTCAATCAATCCCGTATACAATTCCCTTTGTCAATCGGTACGTTACTTGCCCGAGATTCGATCGTCGGTATCCCAATACCTTGTTCAATCTCGTTACCGGCAAGTCACTTTACTCATACCGTAATGCATGATCCCGTGGCTAACTCCTTAGTCACATTGAGCTCATTATGATGATGCATTACCGAGTGGGCCCAAAGACACCTCTCCGTCATACGGAGTGACAAATCCCAGTCTCGATCCGTGCCAACCCAACAGACACTTTCGGAGATACCCGTAATGCACCTTTATAGTCACCCAGTTACGTTGTGACGTTTGGTACACCCAAAGCACTCCTACGGTATCCGGGAGTTGCACGATCTCATGGTCTAAGGAAATGATACTTGACATTGGAAAAGCTCTAGCAAACGAACTACACGATCTTTTATGCTATGCTTAGGATTGGATCTTGTCCATCACATCATTCTCCTAATGATGTGATCCCGTTATCAACGACATCCAATGTCCATGGTCAGGAAACCGTAACCATCTATTGATTAACGAGCTAGTCAACTAGAGGCTTACTAGGGACATGGTGTTGTCTATGTATCCACACATGTATCTGAGTTTCCTATCAATACAATTCTAGCATGGACAATAAATGATTATCATGAACAAGGAAATATAATAATAACCAATTTATTATTGCCTCTAGAGCATATTTCCAACAAATAGAACGCCCACGGTTTCAATAATACTTGTGTTTCCGATTGTAACGTGACAGCACTTGTTCCAAAATGACTTTGTTGATTGTTAATGTGTGCGCCTTCGCAAATCGGACAGCAAAATTACCACAACATGTTGGTGCCATGTCATGACACCAAGCCAAGTTTCATGATTTTCATGTGTGTTTCGGATTGCAGGAATTAAAAAACCAAGTTTCTCAATGTTTCCAGCCGAGCCATGACGCCCAGATGTGTGAATTTCATTCCCATTTCTGGCATGGGACCTAGAAATTTACCCGAGGACACACATGTGATTTTTCAACCAGCTTTGGTGCACTGGAGCATGTGCTTGTATTTAAAATTTGAATTATGCACACAAAGGTGACACGTTCCCTCTCAGAACCACGAGCCTTGTTGAGAGAAGCTCCGGTTTGCAAGAAACTTATACCAAAACTTGTTCCTATTCTGCAAATTTTTTTACCACAGCATGGTAGTACCATGACATGATACCATGCCAAGTTTCATGATTTTTAGGCGTGTTTTGGATTTACAAGAATTTTAAAACCAAGCTTCTCAATGTTCTCGGCCGAGCCACGATGCCCAGATGTTTGAATTTCATTCCCATTTCTTGCATGGGACCTAGAAATTCACCCGAGGACACACATGTGATTTTTCAATCAACTTTGGTGCACGGGAGCATGTGCTTGTAGTTCAAATTTGAATTATGCACATTAAATGACCAGAAACTCAATTAATGTATAAAAAAGGCCAAACGAACCCGGAATAATTCCAAAATTTAACTGGGCACTCATATAGTTCTATGTTGCCTCTGTAAAGAAAATCTGGGGGGAGGCAGCGTATATTGTTTGGCACACAAAGGTATAAAGAAATAAAGAAATTAGCATACCTATTTAATTCTTGGGTTCTTATTATTTATGCCACTAGTTGTGTATCACTACTCAGTTTTGCCATTAGAAGTTACAACTACTCAAAAAATGCCATCGACCCGTGAGATGCCTGCTCAAAAATGCAATTAGATATCTAAAAAATGACATTGTTAAGTTAGATGTTTGCTCAGACATGCCATTAGACATTGTTATTTTCACGTCAAACCCGTTGACCATATTACATGACAAAAATAAGCCGATTCTCACGATGATAAGTTAATGGTGTCCAGCACAACACACCCCTCAAATAAAACTAAGCACCCTGGAATTCTTTGACAAAACTAAGCACCCTGAAATTCTTTGACAACTAAACTGCTGGCTATATGATGTTGGCCATATATATTGTACTTATATAATGTGAAGAAACGAGTGGTAGTACTATACCAACTAAAAGATGAAATGTACGAAATATAACGAGAAGAAACATAACATAGTTTTGCTGGGGGCTCAGCACAACACACCCCTCAAATTAAACTAAGCACACCTAAAATTAAACTATGCAACTAATCCAGTAGACACTGCATTAGAACCACCATGAGCAACGACATTGCCACCTTACTCGGAGTCCTTGTCCACGTCCTCGAATTCGTCCTTGTCCCTCTTCCTCTTGGCCGATACTTCTTTGCTTGAACCGCACACTTGGCTCTTGCTCTTCATCCAACCCTTGTAGATATTGAAACAACGGTAGCCATCCATTGCAGCATAGTGGATGTGGTCTATATCTAGTACATTCCACTGCCATGCATGACAATGAAACGTGTACGGAGGTTTCTCTAGTTTACCGTATGAAGGATGAACCATGGCTCCTGCCAGGGTCAGCATTGAAGGCTGACCACGGGAGGGCAGCAGCCGATTCTTCTGGAGGTCAAAGGGGTTGCCTACAACGAGTCCTATCCGACGCAGGACTCTTTTGTCATTCGTAAAGTCTATAGTAACGAATTTGACTAGGCCGCCCTTGAGGAAGTTCTTAAATTCCTCGCACTCAACATCGGCATGGCATATGTGGTAAACCAAGCATAAGTCATGCATGCAAACCTGGATCACGGCGGGCTTCTTCTTCTCTTCCTCCTTTAGATCCTTCTCTTGTCCCGGGACTGTGGTGTACTCAACATCTAGCCCAGCGACCCGCTCATCATTTGAGTTTTCGAACATGCGACTGAAGCGAGCAAGGCATCCTTTCACCGTCGCGGAAGAACGGGTGTAGATGACGTCGAACTCATCGCCGGTGATGGTTCTAACCTTGTACTCACCGCCGATCATGGAGATTTGGGACGCCATGAATTTGGGAGGAGGGTTAGGATTAGTGAAACTGCCGTAATGTGAAAGGACGGGACGACTAGGAGCGAACTGCCATAATGTTAAAGGACATCCGGGGACGAGTAGGAGCGAACTGCCAACGGTTTTTCAATTGTAAAAATGCCGAGTCAGGCGTGCGAATGGCAGGGTAGTGGCTTGCCTGCTGGATAAATGGATTCATGCACAATGCTATGGGGGCCCAATTAGATGTCATGTCTACTCGACGCCCAATTAAATGGCTTTCAATGTCATGTCAAGCGTCGGGAAAATTACAGGTGATACGAAGCTTTCCATTCTCCCATGATACGGGCTTCCGAGAGCCCTTGGATCTGAGATCGAACGGTTGCATGGCGTGATTCTAGACCTATGGGTTAATATCCTATCCTGGAGGGTTATTCTACAAATTTTCAGCAACTTAGCATGCGACCGTTCGATCTCAGATCCAAGGGCTGCCAGCAGCCCGTATCATGGTCGCACCGCTTACCACGACCGTCGCCTCACTCGCGCGGTCGCGCCCTTGGAGATTTAACACGGTGCATTAGGCTATCTGATGTTGGCATGTCATGCATAGTCATCAGTTAGTCACTCGTACTACAACAAGGTTAGCTATAAGGTTGGCTATAAGAGTATTTTTTTTTACTTCTCTCTATCTCTTTCTTCGTAGTATTCATTGCATTTGCCAATGAGTGACCTCTTTCAATGAAATGGTGCTTAGATGAGGTGCTAAGGGCATTAAATGGCTTAGTAATCAAGTCCCCAATGCATAGGTGCTTAGTTTTTTGTTGCTAACTTTGCTTCATTTAATTAACTATAGACTCAAAATTGTCTTTTCGCCTAGGTACACGTGCTTAGCACCGTTTCTTCCTTGGGTCACCAAACTAGTCTCTCTCTTCTTAATTAACTTGCCACATCAGACTTCATGCCTATGTGGCAAGCTTAGCACCTGTAGGAGAAAGTAAGTTGGGTCATCTATTTTGGAACGGAGGGAGTACAAAGTTGGGTCATCTATTTTGGAACGGAGGGAGTACAATAGTGGGCTATAAGCCCGCTTTACATGGCATTTTTGCATATGTGGAGGAAAGAGGCAAGGAAAAAGTGGAGGAGTGGGCTCTCATGCAAGAGCCAGCCTCTACATGGTGGAGCATTGGGAGAGGTACCTGTATGGAGGTGGTCAGGAATCGGGAGACTCACGCCGGTCGTAGCGCCGCAGTTAAAATGATAATGGCAAGTCAAATCACGGGGCCCCACCTGTCCAGCAGTAACTCGCTGTCAAATCACATAGCCCTACGTTTGCAGCAGCCTACTCCCTCATCTTCTTGCGTCTCTGTCGAACCGACTAGCCGGAACTGCCCCGCCTACCGTGCAGGAAAAGCCCCGCCCTCGACTTTTAAATACTACAGTATACTAATTATGTATCCATGGATTGTGCCATGGAGCAAAGCCTCAATAAAACGGCGGTACACATGTACGAAGTATACAGCACGCTCGTCGCGTTCGCGTCGCACCGCAGACGGTCGGTCGGTCTGGCACGCCACTCTCCGAATGGAACATGTGTCATATTGCATTTGCACACACATGTGGGACCGCAATTGAGAACCGACCATAGGCACACTCCCTGGCCCCGCAAGTCGGGTGAGTTAATAGAAGAGAGAGACGAGCGATAGTACTACTAGAAAAGTGTTGTAGGAGTACATACGTTGGTACCTGGACGATCCCTGCAAGGCACGGAAGATCAGTTCGTCCAAGCATGTGACCAGACTCCAGCAAACACGCCTGGATTGGCTATCGTCTACATATCATGCAGGTTGTGTTGTATAGGGCTACAGTTCTGGTGAGAAATCTAAAAAAAGGTTTCTTGTCATCTCGCAAAATTAGGTGTCATGTGCTTCGGATCACTGCGAGGGTTAAACAGCGACAACTGAGTTGGGCTAGTCATTGGGGGCACATGCACGATGACTACTCGGCTGCCATCTAGGTCAAGCCGGCTATGTTAATTAGGACATCAATCGACGGACCCCTTTTCTACGAGTTTATCTTTAATTTGAGCTTTGATCCTCGTCTAGTTTGTCCGTCCGGATTCATCTTGTCTCCTTTGGGCAGTGAGGTTATGATTTCTTGTCATGTGTCATTTTTCCGTGTTATATGTTATAATCCGGTGCTTCAGATCAAAATGACGACAACTACGCCTCCGGGGCACGTGCATGAAGACTTCTCGACAGTCATTGCCGAGGTCAAGCCGGCTCCGGTAGACAAAAGAAAACTAGTACTCCACTATATAGGCAGGAGCCTCCGCGCTTGCTTGCTAGTGTTGGTCTCTTCACACTGTCTCATCCTCTCTAGATCTAAACACGACAGTGGTGGCCACACTCTCTCTCTCTCTGTTCACCGCTGGTCACAGATCCAGCCAGATCCTCTCCGCCGGGGAAGGTGAGAAGGTGCAACATTCACGTGGTCGTCCTCGACGGCGGCTCTTACCCACTGTCGGCGCGTCCCGATCAGCGTGCCTTGCCGTTCTCTCCGAAGCATCGCTGGTGAGGGAGGGCCTCCCACCCCTTCTTCCTCGCTGCCGTAGTGTGGGCAGATCCGGCCTCCCGCCGCCCACCTAGCGACATCCTGGCGACCCTCAGGTATAACTTCCTTCGAAACCGGCCTTGCTCTACTTCTCGAGCTCCTGACGTCGCTGCATTTGTATCTTTTACTATTTCTCAGGCCCCCTCATAGATAGGATCGATCGGCTGTTCGAAAACCACCTAATTTTTTACTGTTAAGAGGTAAAACTAGTTCATGCACTCGAATCTAGTACTACTTGGTTCAAACAAGGCAGAAAGGGGGTGGGGTGGGGGAAGATTTGTTACCTGAATCTAGGACTTGGTCGAAAGAGGAAATAATGGGGGCGAAAAGTAGCAGAGACTGGCTATCCAACTGGCCTCTAGGTCTAATAGGGAAATAAAGGGAACGCAGTACAAACTCAATATAAACCCGAACTATTGGTTGAAAAAGGAAAGAAAGTGGGAACTGGGGACAAGTCAACAGAGTAAGTCCAGCACTAGATTTGCTACCTCACACAGTATAAGGTGGCTATATACCGAACGAAAATGGGTCCAACCCAGATATCCTCTTCTGATGTTTGTTGCCCCGAGCCGCTCTTATGTAATGCCACTGGTAAAATGTAGCAGTCGCACTGTTAAAAGTAAGGACACGTTAAACCAATGTTGTTTTCAACGTAATGCCTCTAGTAATATGAATCAATGGCACTTTTTTCATGTCCTGCTAAATTTCCCATTAAGATAAGTTGCTTCTTTTCGTTAGAGATGCAACTGTCCTGGTCCGCCTACTCTCCCGTGCCCAAATGCCGACTATGTAGCAGCTGTTAATGTAATGTTGCTGGTAAAATGAAGCAATGGCACCATTAAAGTAATGTCGTATTTAACGGTTGTCATAGTTAATTCTAATGCCCACACTAATATCTTGCAATGCTGCTAGAAATTGCTACTATCCTTGTACAATTGCCATTCAGATAAGGAACATGCTTTTTTTCATTTGATGCATGTTTCATCACTTGTTAGTCACCCTCCTTTCCACCTTTTTTGTGCAAACAAAGATATACATTTCACGCTTGATCTTAGTTGAACTGCACAAATGATATCCAAATTATAGTTGAACATTCCAGGAGCTTCACGACCAACCTTGATGTTGCTCAATTTTATTGCAACTAATGAAGAAGAAGCTCTATGGGTTTCGTTTTCTGATGGAAATGGAACCGGGGCTGGAGCCCTTTTCTTAAAAAGAAGAAGAAGCTGCTAGCTCATGGGACATTGCTTCATTTTAGGTGAACTGCACCAAAAGGTCCCATGAATTGAATCATCCATGTTGGTGACTGGTGTCATCCCTTCTACGATGGCGTTGACTGCAGATATGGTTCCCATCACGAGGTATGTTCCTTTTTGGTCTGACCGTTTGCCAAAGATCCTGCATGTTGATCCTGCTCTTGTGCTACTGTTTTGGCACTGCCATGATAAAGCAGTAATGTTATTATTTTGCGCCTTAATCTAGTGGCACTATTAATTTGAGGCAATGTTTTGGCACCACTAGTGCCACTGTTTTTTTTATATATCGAAAGAGGGGGTTCCCTCCGATATCATTAAAGAAGCCCAACCATAGAGAACCATTATCCGACAACATCTTAGTGTAAATGGGCAGTTATGCAACTACTACTAGAACGGACTGAGTACTAGCAGGAGACAAGTTCGCCACATAAGCTAGGCAGGTAGGGGGACGCAGCACCAGCTCGACCAAGTTTGGATTACAACCCAAATGCTACCACAGAAACATCAGGGGGAAGATAGAGACTGAAAGAGCCAGCTTCAGCATCCCAGTCTAAGCACCCCCGGCCTTCATCCTTGCGACGCATGGTACACCTCGTTTGCCACCTGCTCGACCCTAGTGTCACTGATAAAATGAAGTAATAATACAGTTAAAATAGAGCGAGTGTCCTCTCTATCATTTCATTCCAATGTAGATAAAGAAAGTGCTTCTCTTTATTAATGTATGTTTCATCAACTAGTCCCATTGTTAATGTTTAAGCGTTTCTGCAAACTGGGGTGCTTAATTTTAGTTGATCTGCACAAAAATAGAGATTTGAATGTCTCAAGGCCCCTCCTTGTACTACCGCTGTACACTGATGTTCATCACTGGCAGAAGGTGTATCGGGGAGACTTGGGACAATTTCCAGTATGAGGCGTGGCGTACCGTATGAGGCGTCGCAGGGCCCATCTCGCCCTCGCATCATGGCATACTATGATACTATCGCAATATTTTCTTCTATTTATTTTGTGTGTTTCATCAACTAGTGCCACTATAATGTAATCATGCTTTTTCATTATCTGTGCAAACAGGGTTATTCAGCTGCATTTTGGTGGAACTGCACAAATGTACGGATGGAACCGGCATATATGCAGAGTGCGAGGTGTGCCAAGTAAAAATTACCGACACCAACCATGCTCCATGCACGCATTGGCATCCACCACCACCAGTGGGATGTGTGGCGCTCTCTATGGACGGATCTTTCTCGGCAGCAAATCCTTTAACCAAATACTAGTAGCTTATATTGGCAGTTTTCTAGGGAGTACTCTTTTCTGAAAGAAGCACCAATCTATTTTTCTTTATTTGTACACAGTGTCACAACTTTGACCCAAAGGTCCAGAGCTATTTAAGGGTGATTGGCGTAGTACTCGGAGACTGATTGTAAGCATGATTTTCATTAGCTGTCACACTGATTGTAAGCATGAGCAGGTGGAAGATTAGGTTAGTGCTAAGCTTACCTTAAACCCTACCGCCACCATTGAAACGAGGCGAGCGTCGAGGGAACCGTGGAGAATGGCGGGGAAGCGACATCACGCCATCCGGCCTCCTCTTGCGGTGGGAGAACGAATACTCCTGTGGCTCTAGCTGGCTCTGCACCCTCACGAACGGCACACCGTACTCGATCGATTCGTTATCCTCTGGGTGCTCGACCTTCGACCTGTATGCCCACTACCTCCGCCTGACTTTCGCCTCGGGCGAATCTGTCTGCTCCATCGCCCAGAGGAGATACTCGATGAACTCGAAGGACTGCGGCGTGACTGCAACCGAGGAGTACATGTACATCGCCGCCCTCATCGTCGCCGTCTCGCTCTTTCGCATACATTGCCACATGGCCCTCACCGTCCTCGAAATCTCCCACTCATTGTCAAACCAAGTAAGGATTTCCTTCAACCTGGCTAACTTTCCCTGGTCGCCCCCGGCGATCTGCCTGATTCGCTGCTGCATCCTCTCCATAAATGTCCTTCTGAGTGGTCCGGTGCTAGCTTTGGAAGATGGGAGGAGAGACGGTGGTCTTGCAATAGAGAAGAGGGAGAGGCGAGACGGTGGTTTTGGAATGGAGATGATGGAGAGGAGAGGAGGTGGTTTTGCAATGGAGAAGAGGGAGAGGCGACACGGTGGTTTTGGAATGGAGATGATGGAGAGGAGAGGAGGTGGTTTTGCAATTGAGAAGAGGGAGAGGCGAGACAGTGATTTTTGAATGGAGATGATGGAGAGGAGAGGAGGTGGTTTTGCAATGGAGAAGAGGGAGAGGAGCGTGCGGCAACGATTTAGGATTGGACGAGAGGGACGACGCGCTGTGACTGGATTAAAATCAAAATCAATTTACCCTTCAATTAAGAAAGCGACCCCACATTAACTAGTCTCCCTTTTATTCTGGGTCATAATTGACCATGATTTTCGCCCATAAAATATATGTTATACGTTGCAAAAATAATATAATTTTAAAGTACACTCAGATACGAACCAAACGATACAATTTTTGGTGACATGCATTCACATTTTGCTTGTCAAATACAATACGTGGTCAAACTTTGACCCAAAATACGCAAAACAAAAAAATACTTCCAAGACCAGCACCGCTCTTCCGCTCTTCTCCTCTTAAACCACCACCGCTCCTCTCCTGTTCCAATCTAAATCCAGCGCCGCTCCTCTCCTCTTCCATTTCAAAACCACCGCCCCTCCTCTCCTGTTCCAATCCAAAACCAGCATCGCTCCTCTCCTGTTCTAATCCAAAACCAGCGCTGCTCCTCTCCTCTTCCATTCAAAAACCATCGCTGGCAAGTGAAGGTGCTGTGGAGAAGTAGATCGATGGAGGAGTACAACCGATATGTGAGGATCGCAGACGGCGACCCTGTGAAGCTAGCTAGGATGTTGGAGATACAGTCTTGGTTTGACAACAAGGACCAACTAGCGGCGACGGCGACATCCATGGCCAAATATCTGCAACAGAGCGAAAAGGCGACGATACTCCCAGAGGGAGTCGCGCGGGAGTACATAGAGCTGCTCCTCTGGGCCATGGAGCAAACAGATTCATCGAATCCGATCGTGAGGGAGCGGTGGTGGGAGTATTGATCCCAGATGGAGCATCCACCAGAGATTGAAGGATCGAGCATCTACAGGGTGCCGTTTGTGAGGGTGTCGTGCCAGAGCGAGCCGGTGGAGTCTTCGTCGACCGAACCCAACTGCAAGAGGAGAAAAACAGTTGGCCCGACGGTGCTTCCCCGACATCCTCTCCCTCGCCGTTCACATCGTCTCACGGGGCCGCTGTCTACCGCCGAGGAATAGGAGGGACTGCCCCCCCAGCCCAATAGTCGGGCAGGTTGTGAATTGTCAGGAGGAGCTTAGGGTTGTCAGTATTTGTAGGTTGTGAATTGTGTTTTGTGTTGTGTATTTTGAGAGTGCTTTCAGATATGAATGTATCGTGGTGGGCGCACGGCGGATGCCAAGGGATGGCTAAAGAGAGGAGGAGGCTCGAGGGCGCTGGTGGGCTCCAGAGGCGAGGTTGGCATGAGCGGGCGCGGGACACCGGACATACCCAGGTTTGGGGCTCTCCGGAGAGATAATACCCCTAGTCCTGCCGAGTGTAGTTGGATGATCGATAGTACAATGTTGCTCCTGGAGCTGTATGGAGGAGGAAGGAAGCTGGCCAAGGCTTGGGCTGCTCCTTCTCTCCGGTGTTGCTGTTTTGTGGCTAGTCCTCTTGCTTGCTCGCCCTATGATCGTGGGCTCCCGGGGGGTTTTATAGTCCAACCCCCTGGGGGTACAATGGTAATGTTATAAGTCGGTGGGTCCGGGGACCCGGGCTGGGTCCCGCTGAGGGCTTGTGGTTCACTGGGTTCCCCTAGGTGCGGGCCCCGCAAGCCTAGGGGGACTGTGCGCCGTCTTGTCGATCGTCAGGGCGTGGCCGAGTTGAGTCGCGTACAGTGTTCTCCGTCAGGTTGCCGCTTGTTGTCATCAGCGGTGAGGGCGGGGGGCACTGTTGCCATGCCGGCCCTGGTCAGCGGGTAGGTGAGGGGCACTGTTGCCACGTTCCTGCTGACCAGAGGCATGGGCGGGGCACTGTTGCCTCGGTCATCATTGATTGAAGTCTCGTCCCCATCATACGGCCTGGATGGGACGGGAGTTGACCCACGGCTGGATTGCGTAGCACGTCTTGGGTGGCGTTGGCTTGGTAAGGAGGCTTTGGCCGTGCTGGGTTCGGCTGTCTTGCGCCAGTTGTTGGGGCCGAGTCGACGTGTCTTGCCGGGTCGGCTAGTCTGGCCGGCTTGCGGGGCTTGGCCGGGTTGAGCAACCCGGCCAAGCGCGCACCGGTATTGAGGGGCGGTGCCGGCCCCGTTGTTTTTGAAGAGGATCTGGGTTCCGTTGCCTGCCCGGGGTCCATCCCCCCGACAGAATGTCTTTTGAATTTCATATTTGCAGTATTGAGCATATGAAGTATTTTATGAATTCTAGAGATCTATTTTTAGCACTTAAAAAAATGTAGTTTCATAGGAGTATAAAAGTGCAGACAATGTGATTCTCAGAGAAGAAACTGCAAGTTTCAGTTTCAGATAAGAAACTCCAAGTTCAGTTTCAGATAAGAAACTGCAACTTTCAGAAGCAGAGCATTTATATTAACACGGCCTTTTCAAACAGTCTTAACATCATGTTGGAAGTTTTATTCATGGTCGAAACTGGAACTACCAGCCAGTTAACATCATGCTGATCGACATTCATGCATAGCACATCTTCATATGATGCACAGTCAAAAAGATATGCTATTTTCAAAATGCCCACACAATGTCGAGTGTGCGAAAAAACAGAGAAAACGAGGGACGAAGTTTTGGCAAGTGTTGGACGTGGTGTGCGTAGATGACAATTGGGACCCACATGTCAATAAAGGCAGAGGCAAAAAAATTGGAGATATTTTCTCTGCACAGGTGGAATCGAACCCGGGCGGAACAGCTGTCGAGTAGTGTCACTCGGCCACTAGGCTAGTTCAGTTGTTTTGTTACTAATAAGGCACTTCCTCAGGTGGTCGGGTCTCCTCCTGCGCCTTTGTGCGCTCGCCGCGACGCCGCTGTCTGCCGTTGTGAACATGCTGAACAAACGAGAGGAATCTGGAGAGGACTGTACATGGAGAGGTGAACAGTCGGGACCCACCAGGTCTATGGCCGTATGCAAGCAAGTGCCTCATGGAAAAAATACTTCCTCCTAATGCTATACTGACGTTGGGGCCCATGGGTTTGTCAACATAGTTAGATTTTTTTAGGTGCTTCAACGTAGTTACTATAGGAGATAAATTCACAATGAAGCCGGGGAGCTGGCGGGTATCATTTATTATCACTGGGGCAGCAAGTATCAGCTGGGTTTTGGGCTGCCCCGTCTAGGCTTTCTTTTTTAACATGCGCAGCCCACGACCTCGGATGGGAGGTCCATAGGCATGTTTGTATTTTCTTGAGGGCCGTCATTTATCGACCGGCCTATGGACCTCCCATCCGAGGTTTTATTTTTCCTGAAACATCGGCAACCCAATTTATGTATTTTTTTTGAAGAAAACGCAGAGGTCTGTTCTATTTTTCTATATAAGAATAGGAACGCCTGGTCCAACTTATGTTTCCCTTCTAACTATATTATATATATTTAAATTATTTTATATGTTATTATATATTATTGTTATTGTCATCATATATTTAATAGATACTGTAAGAAAACAATATCCCACATCTTATTAACTTATAAAAATAATTTCTTAACAATAAAATCCTGGATTTTTTTGGCAACGAAAATCCTGGTGATTGTGTACAAAAGCTTGGTAAGATTTAAGGACCAATGTAATAATAAATCACTTATTATTTAAATATATATATATAACAAAATGCTCAGCCCCTGTTTATTTTTTGATAACATTGTTGCGCTTAGCCCAACATTATAATTAGAATCAGCCCAGCAAAATCGTGTATTTCGAGAAAGTGCAAATGGCCTGTAATTTTTTAGGAAAAACATAAATGGACCGCATGAACGCTACATTATTTGTTCACCCAGCCCAGCTAATGGACTGTAATTCAAAAAAAAGATCAAATTGACTGTAAATTCTACCCCGCACAAAAAAGACTGTAAATTCTGAAAAAAATGGGTTGAATATGTGCCACATTTTTGGAGACTGAAATGTGGGCCAATAGGTCGAAGCCAACGCAAGTCGTTGTCAAGTTAGTCAACAAATGATTCTGACATTGTTAGCCGTTGGATTTACATCCAACGACCGGCATCCATCTTCAATCTCTCGTCTTCTTCCTCCAGCGCCACCGGAACCACCTGCTCCCGCCTCCTGCTGCTAGCAGCTCTGCTTAGCACGCTTCGCTGTGAAGCGCTACTCCACCGTTGGCCAGGCCATCCCTCCACCCCTCCACACCTCCTGTTCTTCTCCACCGACTGCCGAACCACACCGCACCAGAACCAGTTAACCCTCGTACACCTCTCCGTCTGCGACTCTACTCCCGCGTCTTCCCATCTCCGGCTTGTTGCTGTCCGAGGCCTCGCCTTCGTCCACCACCTTGGATGCGCTCGGCGCGGAGTGGTCAACGTGGTCAAGAAACGACACCACCGGAAGTAGACTGTGCGTGGAGAGGCTGACAGCTGGGTCCACGGCCGCACGCAAGGAAATGGCTCCATATTACGCGCAAAATAATGATTCCTCCACCTGACAGCTGGGACCCATCGGAAGGGCCTCTGTATTTCGCGAAAAAGACGTTCCCACCGCTGACAGGTCGGACCCACCAGCTATATCTTCGCACGCAAGGAAGTGCCTCCTTATTACGCACACAAAAATGAATACCCCCCTACTAGCTAGGACCAACAATAGTGGGAGGCTGACTTGTGGGCCAACTAAGTTGACGGGGACGGAGGGCTTTGTCAACTTAGTCAATATGAACGATTCTAGCTCCAGTGACCGTACGATGTCCATCCAACGGCCGTAGTGCTTCTTCAACCTCTTGTCTTCTTGCTCCAGCCGCCCAAACCAGCACCGGTCGTGCCTCGTGCTCCTGCCTCCCATGGCCGGCTGCGATGCCGCGGAGGCCTCACCGCCCCCTACTACTCCCACCGCTGGCCAGGCCATCCCTCTACTCACCCACACCCCTTGTTATTATGCGGCGACGGTAGCCTCACACCGCAGCGAACCAGTGAACCATCATACTCCTCTACGCGTGGGCATCCACTGTCGCGTCTTCCCCGGCTCCACGTCGTCCCCTTCCTAGGCCTCGCCATCGTCCACCGCCCTGGTGCTCTTGGCGCGGCGTGGTCAACATGGTCAAGGAACGGCTTCCATCGGACGTGGACTGTACGTGGAGAGGCTGACAGCTGGGTCCACGGCCGTAGCAAGGAAGTGCCTCCTTGTTACACGGAAAATAATGATTCCTCCACCTGACAGCAGGGACCCACCGGATGGGCAACCGTATTTCGCGAAAAAATGTTTCCCCCTGACTGCCGGGACCTACCAGCTACATTTTCGCACGCAAGGAAGTGCGTCCGGGCAAAAAAACGATTCGCCCCCCTGACTGCTGGGACCCACCAGCTACATCTTCGCATGCAAGGAAGTGCCTCACAGTCGGGACCCACCTGGTCGAAGCGTACGTAGCGTTGTCATTCTGGTCGCGAACGTCTACGTACATACTGGTCGATGTAGAGGCGCGCACGTTGTCGGTGTCAAAACCGGCGGATCTCGGGTAGGGGGTCCCGAACTGTGCGTCTAGGATCGATGATAACAGGAGATGAGGGACACGATGTTTACCCAGGTTCGGGCCCTCTCTATGGAGGTAATACCCTACTTCCTGCTTGATTGATCTTGATGAATATGAGTATTACAAGAGTTGATCTACCACGAGATTGTAATGGCTAAACCCTAGAAGTCTAGCCTATGTGAATATATGGTAATGAATGTGTCCTATCCGGACTATGCTCTCCGGTTTATATAGACACCGACAAGATCTCGGGTTACATGGGGTCGGTTACATAAGAAGGAATCTTCATAGTTGGTCGCCTAGCTTGCCTTCCACGCCAAGGAAAGCCCAATCCGGACAAGGATATAGTCTTCGGTCTTCGTATCTTCACGGCCCATCAATCCGGCCCATGGATATCAGGACGGACACCTGAGGACCCCTTAATCCGGGACTCCCTCAGTAGCCCCCGAACCAGTCTTCAATAGCGAGGTGTTCGGCACACATATTGTCTTCGGCATTGCAAGGCGGGTTCCTCCTTCGATGATCTCCAAGCAATGTATTCGGCCATTGATCCAATGTCGTCTCCTTGGCTTCTGCGCGTTTTAAATAATCTTCGTCCTCCATGTGTCGAGCGAATGTGGAAAGTCTGGGTATTTTTGCGAATAACACCCCGTCTACGCAAGGAAGAGCGCCTATTTAAAGAGATTGGATCCTAGATCCATTCAGCGCTACGCAGAAGAAATCCCAGAGACTTCTTAGGAGAGACCATTCCAGCATGGCCAGCGTTCCCAGCTCCTCCGCTCATCCCGGCCCAGAGAAAGGCGAGTGGGAGAGGTGTTCTGTGTCTCATAGCCAATTGACGAAGTTGCAAACGCAGGGATTCCTTCCCCTTGCAGATCTAGTCCCTGTTCGGACGGGGCTAGCTTCCTTCAATGAGGGGACTCAGGCAGAGGATTTCCCCAATCCGTCTGGGGGAGAGCGAGTGTGTTTTGTCCCCTACCTGCTAAGAGGCGTTGGATTTCCAATCCATCCGTTCCTCTGAGGACTTCTGGAGTACTACGGCCTCCAGCTGCACAACTTCAGTCCGGCCTCTATTCTGCACATCGCGGGTTACGTTGCTTTGTGTGAACTATTCCTGGGCGTCGAGGCTCATTTCGAGTTGTGGAGGAAGTTGTTCTGCCTCGTCCCGCGCAATCACGGAGGGTCAATATTTGAGGTGGGCGGAGCCGAAGTGTGGCGCGTCGCTGATACCGGATATCCATCCGGCACACCAAGGAAGGCACCAGATGGATGGCCCTCCGAATGGTTCTATATTGAGGATGTCCCGCTTCCCGACCCGGTTCGAAAGGGTCTTCCCGAATTTGCGGGCGTCCCGCTGAAGAAACGCCATAGTTGGCGTCCCCGGAGTCTTGAAGAAGAAGACGGTGCGGAGGTTCGTCAGCTGATGAGCAAGATAAAAGAGCTCGCTCAGTCCGGGCTCATAGTAATCGAGGTTATGGCGATCTCCATAGCGCGAGGGGTTCAGCCGCTCCAATACAGAGGGCTTCCCATGTGGCACTACAATGGGGAGGATGACGCCTCTCGCTATGGTCGGAAAGGTCCGGATACCCCTGCCGCTTTGGCTAAGATATTAGCTGAACTGTTCAAAGGGGAGGAAAAGGAATTTCTTCGCATCAAGCTCAGAGACGGGTACTCTATGTATAACCCTCCCAGTTGGGTAAGGCCCAACCCCTCTGTTTTTACTCCTTCCATCTCCAAATTGCCTTTGATAAATTTCTAGTTTGTTGGCTTATGACAGCACTGGCGAAAGGTCACCGAGGGATTTTATAGTCCCGCCCCACAGCCGGAGGATCACAACCGGGAGCTTGATCCCGGGTTTGAAGAGGATTCGGATATATTTGTGGTGCTCGCGGAGGGGGTGTTTTACCAGACGAGCTATGATGGCACAGAAGTGGCCATCATCGCCGACTACCCCGGTCTTCTTCCTGCTTCACAGGTAAGTAATCAAGAAACACCTCCTTTGAAAGGGTGCTCGTACTCTGCCTCACCCACCGCATTGTCGCGCGTTCTACAGGGGAGGCGTTTGACGATACCGAGGAAACTGGTTCCTGCGTCGGGCAGGCCTTCGAAGAGGAGGGCCGGTGAAGGCACCGCCGGGCCCTCGTCGAGGAGGTACGAATAAATATATTTTTCAGTGGCCGTGTCCAACTGTGACCTATGCGCCTGTTTGATTACAGGAAAAAGGTTCGCCGAACTGTGTCCGGGGGTCCGGCCGGCCGCGCTCCCAGCAACCAAGATTTAGATCCAGTCGGGGAGACGGGAGCTGATGTAGGAACAAAGCCGGACTGCCCTTCGGTGGAGGGTTCGGACAATATGTCTGTTACCAACTCGGAAGTAGAGAGCGCCATGAATCATCGGTGTTGCAGAGCTATTTTACGAGACCCGAAGTTCTCGGACGAGGCATTTAATGCCTTTAGCTCGGGCGATGCATACATCCGAGCTGCTCGAGACGGGCTTAGAAAAGCCACAAGGCAATATCTGACAGATGTGCAGGTAAGTTTTCTTTGTCAAAAAAGGATAGCCATATACCCGTAGCCCCCGGGACTGAAAGCAGTTGGTACAACTGATTTAAGGACCATTGTATGACCAGGTTCTTACAGAGAAGAACAACCTGCTGACCCAAGAGCTGGAACAATGTCGGGCGCAGCTAAATGCTGCTACCGCCGAACTGGAAAAGTCCAAAAAGGTGTCGCCTGGTAATTTTCCCCTCCATCGAGAAAATATAATCATATGCCATTAATGCTAACAGCCCTGCCTATATCATGACATGATTGTCAGAGGAACTCAAAGAGGCGCTGGAAGTCGCGCAAGCGAATGAACAAGAAGCCAAGAGGCTACATACTGCGGGCGAACGTGTGCTGAAGTAGGCCATTGTTGAGAAAAACCAGTTGCAGGATTGCAAAACCCAGCTAGGCGAAGAGTTGAAGGATGTGCGGGCCCAGCTAGACGATTCCGTGAAGGAGAACAAGAAGCTGCGGGGCAGCATATTCAGTATGTGTCCGAACTATTGTTAAAGTAGTTCGGAGATAGATAGAACTGATATAATTATGATTGCAAGTATATTGACGGGCCGTCCTGAAGAGGAGGTGTCCAGATCAGCTGGTGATCTGCTGCAAAGACTGTCGCAGGTGCACGAGCATGCTTGGCTGGCCATGCGGAGTGTTGCCAAGGCCTTATGGCCATCCGCCTCCCCTCCAGGAAGTATGGAGGAGCTTGTAGAGCTGTTCAAAGGAGTGCGGCGGCGTATCCGATTATGGAAGATATCGGCTTGTCGAGAGGGTGCGCGAGAAGCTTGGACCATGGTGAAAACTCGGTATACCAAGCTTGATCCTAATCACATGGCTCGGGTCGGACCGCTAGGGTCGAATGGGGAAGAAATTCCCGTTAGTTTAGTGTATGACCAAGTAGAGGTGGCCGCCAAATATTCCCAACAGGATTGTAAGTTAGACCGCCTATTGGACGGTATAGAGAAGGAAATGTTTGAGTCCCAGTGACTATGTACTTTCCTTACCCTATGTAATTCTAGCTGAATTGTATAGCATTTGTCATGGCAGACCTTTTCGCTTCAACCTCCAGACTCGATGGTGCGGAGTGTTTCCGAATACCCTCGCGACCGAATAGGCCGGGCTATGCTTGGAAAACTAGGTGTAGGGGTCATAGTTGCTTGAACAGACAAGTTGTATCCGGCTAGTTATGTTATATTACATTGAGATTGTAAGAAACATCTTCCAGGGAGAATAGTTCCGTTAAGGGTTCCTTTCCCTGGGTGTGCATGCATTAGTAGACATGTCCAAATTATGATGTAAAAATCACAGTGTGTATAGCTTCTGGGGGTTCACAATAGAGTGAGTGCAAAGAGTATTTTTCATCCACCGACCGAATATTCCCTTAAGAACGCTAGCTTTCGGCTTCACCCAGTCTGAGGTACACATCTGGATAACCCGGCAGTAACAATCGCAGAGGTGCTCCCTTTACCACCTAGCCGAACAATCGGGAACGTAGGGGTAAGCACAGGAGCCAGGCAACCCAGCTTGGCCAAAACTTAAGTCATATCGATGCATATAATGGTGAAGAAAAGACATACGGGAAGAACACGTATGTATGATGAGCTTGATGCTCGGAAAATAGTATTAACAAGCTTCTGTTAAAGCGAAAAAAGGAATTGTGTAAAAGGGAGAAAAAGTAATGGAAACTATAGGGGAGAAGGAGACTAACAAAGAGTTTGGCGCTAGGCATAGAACCTTCGGAGTCTGGCCGCGTTCCAGGGGTTCGGCTCTAGGCGATTGTCTGACGCGTCACGAAGACGGTACGCTCCTCCGGTAAGAACTTCGTCAATTATGAAGGGACCCTCCCATTTGGGCTTTAGTTTGTCCTTTTTCTTCTCCGGCAGGCGTAGAACGAGTTCGCCAACATTGTAAGTCTTGGCCCGTACTTCTCTGCTTTGATATCTTCGAGCCTGCTACTGATAAAATGCTGAACGGGCTTTGGCGACGTCGCGCTCCTCCTCCAGGGCGTCTAAGCTGTCCTGCCGATCCAACTCGGCCTCTTTCTCTTCGTACATACACACTCGAGGTGAGTCATGTATAATATCGCAGGGCAATACAGCCTCTGCACCGTACACCATGAAGAAAGGTGTGTATCCAGTAGTACGGTTGGGCGTGGTCCGCAGCCCCCAGAGTATGGAGTCAAGCTCCTTGACCCAGTGTTTGTCTGATTCTTTTAAAGACCGCACTAGCCTGGGTTTGATGCCGCTCATAATAAGACCGTTAGCTCGCTCGAC
This sequence comes from Aegilops tauschii subsp. strangulata, assembly GCF_002575655.3. Classification (NCBI taxonomy): domain Eukaryota; kingdom Viridiplantae; phylum Streptophyta; class Magnoliopsida; order Poales; family Poaceae; genus Aegilops; species Aegilops tauschii. The sequence continues at coordinate 379,824,067 of NC_053039.3, forward strand.
TTTGACCGTTTGTTTGCGGGTGGTAGACAGAGGCGTAATCAAGCTTAATGCCCAGATCAGCACACCAGGTTTTCACCTCATCAGCTGTGAAATTGGAACCGTTATCAGTGATGATGCTGTGCGGTACACCATAACGGTGCACCACATCGGATATAAATGCGACCACCGGTCCGGACTCGACCGTTTTGACTGGTCTAGCCTCTATCCACTTGGTGAATTTGTCCACCATGACCAGTAGATATTTTTTCTTATGGCTTCCCCCTTTAAGGGGTCCAACCATGTCCAAGCCCCAGACCGCAAAGGGCCATGTAATGGGGATTGTTTGTAGGGCGGTTGGGGGCATATCGCTTTGGTTGGCGAAGAATTGGCATCCAACGCAGCGCTGGACGAGGTCCTGTGCGTCTGCCCGGGCCGTAGGCCAATAAAATCCTGTCTAGAAGGCCTTGCTGACAGGTGCCCGGGCTACGGCGTGGTGCCCACAGAGACCGGCGTGAATTTCTGCCAAGAGTTGCTGCCCCTCCTCCTCGGAGATACACCTTTGAAGGACTCCGGAGTGCTTTTCTTGTAGAGCTCTCCCTCGTGAACTTTATAGGCCTTCGAATGCCAGACTATGCGGCGAGCCTCATTCTGATCTTTTGGGAGCTCCTTCCTATTAAAGTAGGCCAAGAATGGTTCGGTCCACGGGGCAATTACTGCCATGATGAGGTGGGCCGATGGTGTTATTTCGGTGGCTGAGCCTCCGATGATATCGGCGTGTTCGCTATCTATGTTTGTGTTCGGAACGGGACTGTCGTTGCTATCTCCCCCTTGCCACACCACGGATGGCTTAAAGAGCCTTTCAAGGAAAATGTTAGGTGGGACGGGGTCGCGCTTAGCGCCAATGCAAGCAAGGACGTCTGCCGTCTGATTACTTTCGCGGGCGACGTGATGAAATTCGAGTCCCTTGAATCGAGCCGACATCTTCAAGACGGCATTGCGATAAGCTGCCATCTTTGGATCTTTGGCATCAAAGTCTCCATTAATTTGGGATATTGCGAGGTTTGAGTCCCCGCGCACCTCCAGGCGTTGTATGCCCATTGATACGGCCATCCGAAGGCCATGTAGCAAGGCCTCGTATTCGGCTGCGTTGTTGGAGTCTGTGTATAATATTTGGAGTACGTACTGGACGATATCTCCTGTGGGGGACATTAATACGACGCCCGCCCCCAGTCCTGCCAACATTTTGGAGCCGTCAAAATGCATCACCCAGTTGGAACATGCGCCGTACTCTTTAGGGAGTTCGGCCTCTGTCCATTCGGCGATGAAGTCAGCCAGTACCTGGGATTTGATGGCTCGACGTGGTTTGTACGTGATGTCGAATGGCAGGAGCTCAATGGCCCATTTGGCAATCCGGCCCGTTGCATCCCGGTTGTTGATTATATCATTGAGGGGCACTTCGAAAGCCACCGTGATCGAGCACTCCTGAAAGTAGTGTCGCAATTTTTGAGATGCCATGAAGACTGCATATGCTATCTTTTGACAGTGAGGGTACCGGGATTTGCATGGTGTGAGGACGGTGGATACGTAGTATACCGGCTTTTGGAGCGGAAATTTGTGTCCGTCCTGTTCTCGTTCGACAACGAGCACGGCGCTCACCACTTGATGTGTTGCCGATATGTATAACAACATGGGTTCGCATGCGTTTGGTGCAGCCAGGATTGGATTGCTTGCTAGGAGGGTCTTTATTTCCTCCAGTCCGGCAGTCGCTGCGTCTGTCCATTCGAAGTTATCCGTGCGCCGTAAGAGGCGATAGAGTAGGAGTGCCTTTTCTCCTAGTCTGAAGATAAAGCGGCTTAGTGCTGCCACGCATCCTGCCAGTTTTTGGACCTGTTTGAGGTATGTTGGTGTAGCTAACTATGACAGAGCTCGGATTTTAGCCGGATTTACTTCGATTCCTCTATTGGAAACTATGAAGCCCAGCAGTTTTCCAGCGGGGACGCCGAAGACACACTTCTCCGGGTTGAGCTTAATGTCATATGCCCGGAGGTTGTCAAACGTGAGACATAAGTCGTCTATTAGTGTCTAGACGTGCCTAGTCTTAATGACGACGTCATCAATGTAAGCTTCTACCGTCTTGCCGATCTGTTTCTCGAGGCATGTTTGGATCATGCGCTGGTAGGTGGTGCCGGCGTTCTTGAGCCCGAAAGGCATGGTGTTGAAGCAAAACGGCCCGTATGGGGTAATAAATGCTGTTGCTGCTTGATCGGATTCCTTCATTTTGATTTGATGGTATCCGGAATATGCATCGAGGAAACACAGTGAGTTGTGTCCTGCGGTGGCGTCAATGATTTTATCAATGCGGGGAAGGGGAAAAGGATCCTTAGGGCAAGCCTTGTTGAGATCCTTGAAATCGACACACAGGCGCTAGGATTTATCTTTCTTTGGTACCATCACCAGGTTTGCCAGCCAATCCGGATGCTTGATTTCTCTAATGAATCCTGCCTCGATGAGCTTGGCCAGCTCCTCCCCCATGGCTTGTCTCTTGGGTTCGGAAAAGCGCCGCAGTGTTTGCTTGACTGGTTTAAATCCTTTAATATGTTGAGGCTATGTTTGGCCAACTTGCGTGGGATCCCTGGCATATCTGAAAGGTGCCAGGAAAATATGTCCCAGTTTTCGTGCAGGAACTCTCGTAGTGCGGTGTCAACTGTTGGTGTCAGTTGAGCTCCGATAGATGCTGTCTTCTTGGGGTCCGTTGGGTGGACCTGGAATTTGACTATTTCTTCTGCTGGTTTGAATGAGGTGGATTTGGGGCGTTTGTCGAGGATCACATCGTCCCTATCCACTGTGGAGCGTAGTGCAACTAATTCTTCGGCCGCGAGGGCTTCGGATAGCACTTCCAGGGCCAGGGATGCGGTTTTGTTCTCGGCGCGGAGTGCTATATCCGGATCGCTGACGAGGGTGATTATTCCATTAGGCCCGGGCATGTTTAGCTTCATGTACCCATAATGAGGTATGGCTTGAAAGCGCATGAAAGCCTCTCGCCCTAACAGGGCGTGGTATCCACTGTTGAAAGGGGCCACCTGGAAATTTATTTCTTCTGACCGATAATTCTCCGGCGTGCCGAATACCACATCAAGTGTAATTTTTCCCGCACACCGCACTTCCTGACTGGGAATGATACCTCGAAAGGTCGTGCTGCTTTTCTCAATGCGGCTCCTGTCTATTTCCATCTTGTGGAGCGTGTCCTCATAAATGAGGTTTAGTCCGCTGTCGTCGTCCATGAGGACTTTTGTAAGTCGAAAATCGTCCACGATGGGACTGAGGACTAATGCAGTTGGCGCTCGGACTGTTCTGAATTTGGGTTCGTCACTGGCGTTAAAGGTTATTGTCGTGTCGTTCCAGGGGTCAATTGCGGTGACCTGGCAAACTTCGGCGAGATCGCGCAGTGCCCTTTTACGCTTATTGTTTGAAGCGAATGTCTCGAAGACTGTCAATACTCTAGTGTCATCGTTTGCTGGAGGGTGTTGCTCTGGGGTATCCTTGATAAGGATGTCCTCGCCGCTTTTGGCTACATGCCGAAGTATCCAACATGCTCTAAGGCTGTGGGTTGCCACGGTATCCGGAGTCGTGTGTATTTTGCATGAGCCGTTGAGCCATCCCTCTAGAACGGTGCCGCGTAGCGTGATGGGTTTATGTTTCTTGACCGTTCGGCTGGGCGTGCCACGAGGGTGCGTCCTCTTCGACTGTAAGATGAGTTCGGTTGGGACCGTCGGTTCCCAGCGAGTTGCCTGAGTTTTCCACGCGCTTTCCATCGCGCTGTACTTTTCTATGATAGTTGCTAAGTCAGCGAACTCTAGTATGCGGCGGCGATTGATGGCGTTGAGGATACCTTCGTCCGCGTAGTTGTTGCAGAATGCTGCTATTACGTCTTTGTCGCGGCAATCTTTTACCTTATCTTTGATAAGGAGGAATCTGGCCCAGAAGTGGTGGACCGTTTCCTGAGACTGTTGTTTGATGCTCATGAGAGCGTTTATGTCCGGGTGGGTGGAACGAAATCCGAACCCTGACCCGATTTTGGATTTGGAGTTTGGAGATCTACCGGACCTGGCAGTTCGGGCTCCGGGATATCGACTGATTCTTTAGGCTCATCATCCGACTCCATGTTCGGGGGACGGGACATGCCTTTCTGCCGGAGAATATCCGGCCCTTCAAAATCGGAGATCCGAACATAGTTCGTCTTCAATATAGTAGAAGAGTTGCTCCGCTCCTCGACTACCGCTATCTGATGGGTGATCGGCGGAGTTTTAATTTCTCTCTGGTCGGGTTTAAGCTCAACCCGATCGTAGTCTGCAGCGACCCCCAGGGCGGCCATGCGATCCAGGAGCTCGTTTAACGGCGATAACTCCGTCGGATCCATCCGGGCGGAGTATTCGGGATCAACGCGGAGGCGATTTTTTATGACTTGAGAGGTCATCGTCGGCTTAAGGGCCGACCCGGCGGTCATGACGAAGCCGCCCAGCCGGAGGGTTTGGCCTGGGGCCAGGGCCCCTCCAGAGATGATATTATCCTTGAAAACAAGGCGAGCCATCAACCCTCTTGGCGACGGCACAGTGGAACTCTCAATGAAAGCACCAATGTCGGTGTCAAAACCGGCGGATCTCGGGTAGGGGGTCCCGAACTGTGCGTCTAGGATCGATGGTAACAGGAGACGGGGGACACGATGTTTACCCAGGTTTGGGCCCTCTCTATGGAGGTAATACCCTACTTCCTGTGATTGATCTTGATGAATATGAGTATTACAAGAGTTGATCTACCACGAGATCGTAATGGCTAGACCCTAGAAGTCTAGCCTATGTGAATATATGGTAATGAATGTGTCCTATCCGGACTATGCTCTCCGGTTTATATAGACACCGGAGAGATCTAGGGTTACATGGGGTCGGTTACATAAGAAGGAATCTTCATAGTTGGTCGCCTAGCTTGCCTTCCATGCCAAGGAAAGCCCAATCCGGACAAGGATATAGTCTTCGGTCTTCGTATCTTCACGGCCCATCAGTCCGGCCCATGGATATCAGGCCGGACGCCCGAGGAACCCTTAATCCGGGACACCCTCACACGTGTCGTAGTAGAGGCGTGCACGTAGCATGTACACGTACGTACAGCGACAGTGTGCAAGAAAGAAAATACGGCCACGTACGTACAAACGGGCTGGGTCTCGAACGCCTACTCGCGCATACGTACGGCTAGGGCTCGTGTACATGGCTGGGTCGAAACGGAGAAACTGCATCGTCGTCGTGTTCATGGGGAGCCAACCGGCTGGGTCGGAACGGAATGCGTCGTCGTGTTCATCGGGAGGGCTTGGACGGAACAGCCGATGGAAACGAGGCCTGGCGTACCGCAAAATGGAGGAAACGGCCTTGTGTTCGACCGGCCACGGTCGAAACGGGATCCTGTTCATTAGGAGGGGTCTGGCGTACCACAAAATGGAGGAAACGGACTTGTGTTGGACCTCTTACGGTCGAAACGGGGTCATGTTGATCGGGAGGGGTGTGGCATACCGCAAAACGAAGGAGACGAACTTGTGTTGGAGCGCTACGGTCGAAACGGGGGTCCTGTTCATCGGGATGGTTGTGGCGTACCGCAAAACGGGACTCCACGGGATACTGTTCATCTCCACCGTCGACCCCCTTTAGCCTCCATGGGCTACTATTCATCCAGCGTCGACCTCCTCCAGCCTCCACCTGCGACTGTTCATCCACGGGCTCCTGTTCATCCAGCCTCCACGGCGCGCTACTCCACCGGCTACTGTTCAACCAGCCCTCTCCACGGGCTCCTGTTCAACCACCCCTCCACGGGCTACTATTCATCCAGCCCTCCACCATCTACTGTTCATCCAGCCCTGCATGGGGTCGTCCTGTTCATCCAGCCCTCCACGGGGTCCTGTTCATCCAGCCCCAACCGGCTCGATCGATCGGGGTCCTGTTCATCCAGAGGCAACACCACGGGTTCCTGTTCATCCACCCCCACCGGGAACTGTTCATCCAAACCCCCCAGCAACGCTCACTATTCATCCAGAGGCAGCATCGATCGACTTCAGTTAGCAGCAGTAGCGAAGGAATCGCTCGATCGGGTTCAGTTAACAGCCATCGATCGATCGCTCGGGTTCAGTAACGCGTAGCCTGCAGTGCAATCGCTCGGGTTCAGTAGGCGAACGCCTCGCTCGGGTTCAGTTAGAGCCTAACGCCTCGCACCCACGCGCGTGCGTGTATGAGAGAAACGCGCAAACCTCCGTGCATCGCTCGGCCCCGACCACCCACAGTAACCAGGAACACCCCGATATTTTCCTCGCCCTCGCTTCTACCACGGTTTTTTCCATCATGGACGGCCCAAAGAATGTCATGCAGCTGTGTCTCCAGCCCGCCCAGGACGAAAAGCCCATTTTCTGTCATGATTTTTTGTCATAGAAGTAGGATCCCACCACATCTATGATGATACCGGGTTTTGTCACAATTATCGTCATAGAAGTGTCATAAGTATGACATAATTTTTTTTCGTTCGGCCCAAAATGTCACGGATGTGTCTTTTTTTTTGTAGTGACTCCCCCTCCTTCAAAGGGGGCTGCTCGCTCAATTCCGGAGTCGTGTGGGTCTCCGGAATGGTATTCGGATGGGGACTAGACTGGTCCGGCCCCCCGTAGTCAGTTTCCATGGGGTCTGTGCCCCCATGTTCTCAGCAGCCGAGGCATTACCCTCTGGCGTTTTATCAGCGGCCTTCCGCACCTCTCCCTGGCCCAGAGAGGTCCGTTGGGATAACACCTCGGTGTCATCCGCGGCATGTGGCGGGGAGGCTCGCAAAGGCGTTTCGTTCTCCATCGTCTCCGGCGCCAAAGAGTTCCCCGAAGACGATGATTGTTGGGGGAGATCACGGGCCGGACTGAAATACATAAATGATATGTTATCCTACAATTTGCAAAAGGCTGGGCATATTCATAGTATCTTGGAATACTTACGATTCGGCCAGAGGCTTCGCCCTTGGGCGCCACTAGGGATTGGCTTCGGCATCCGAGTCCGAGCCATCCGAGAGGGATATCTTCCCCCTTTTGGATGCCTCCGCCTCTAGGTCGGCGGAGGCTGCCCTATTCTTCTTCATCTCCTTGAGGGGAGAATTGCTCTCTTCCTCCTCCTCCTCCTCCTCTTCGTCTTCATCTCCCTCGTGGGAGGAGAGAGCTTCGGTATCTCCGGACACCGCGTCCGAAGTACCTTACGGCGGAGGCCACTTCTGGCCTCCTTGGCCTTCTTCTCCGGCGCCTGGTACGGTGCCGGGACCAGCATCCTCGTTAGCACAGGAATGACTGGGTCTTCGGGTAGCGGAGCCGGACATCGGATCCGCTCCGCCTTCTTTGCCCAACCCTGAGGGAAGAATGGAATGCTCAGCATACCCCTTGAGGTTACAAATTGAAGTTATGTTCGGAAATCATAAAACTTACTAGAGTGGCCGGATGAGCGCAATCGAGGCCGATGTCTTCGGTCGTCTCCGGCCACAACTTCTGGGCCTTGAAAAGCAGCTTCCAGATATCTTCGTGCGTCGTGCCAAAGAATCGCTGCAGGGTCCGAGGGCCAGCCGGATTGAACTCCCACATGTGGAGATGCCGGCGCTGGCAGGGGAGAATCCAGCGAAAAAGCATCACCTGGACCACATCAGCAAGAGTGGTGTTCTTCTCTATCATATTCTTGATGCGCTTCTGCAGCATCATCACCTCATCGGACGACGCCCAATCCAGGCCCTTGCTAATCCAAGATGCAAGCCGCATTGGAGGTCCGGATTTAAACTCGGGAGTGGCGGCCCATGTGGTGTCGCGAGGTTCCATGATATAGAACCACTCCTGTTGCCATCCCTTCACGGTCTCCACAAAGGCCCCCTTGGGCCAGGTGACGTTAGGGAGCTTGCTCACCATGGCGCCGCCGCAGTCTGCATGTTGCCCGTCGACCACTTTCGGCTTCACATTGAAGACCTTAAGCCATAGGCCGAAGTGGGGGGGGGGGGGAATGTGGAGGAGCACCTCGCACATGATGATAAATGCCGAAATGTGAAGAAAGGAATTTGGGGCTAGATCATGGAAATCTAGCCCATAATAGAACATGAGACCGCGGATGAAAGGGTGGAGAGGAAACCCTAGTCCACGGAGAAAGTGGGGGATAAACACCACCCTCTCATTGGGCTCCGGAGTAGGGATGATCTGCTTTTTGGCAGGGAACCGATGCGCGATGTTCGCAGCCAAGTACCCCGCTTCCCGGAGTTCCTTGACGTTCCTCTCCGTGACGGAGGAAGCCATCCACTTGCCCTGCGAGCCGGATCTGGCCATGGTTGGAGTGTTTAGGTGGCGATGGAAAAGATCGGAACTTGGGCGCTGGAGCTCGAGGATGGGAGGGCAAAGGAAGAAGAAGGCGTGGGGTAATAAGATGGGTCCTTATCCTCTTGTATAAAGGCAGTGAATATCAAGCGCCCCCTCACGGGCCTTAAAACTCGCCTATTCCCAAGGGGTCGTGCGAACACGGTTGGAATACCCAAACCCGTATTGATGAGAATCCCGCAATAAGGGGACACGGTCTCTGCTTTGACAACACGTGCCAATGGAGGCTGCGCCTCGAAATGCGAAGCAGGAGGCCACGAAACGGTTCAAAATAATGATAAGGCCAGATGTAACGTCTCGCCGAAAAAGCTGTCAATGGACATGACTTATTTTGTTTAAGTATTCCGCCTTTGTGGTTGGGGGTTGTAACTGTTATACAGAGTCAGATATAGTTCTTTTGTTCAACTGCTTTCAAGTATTCGGAGGAGGAACCCACCTTGCAATGTCGAAGACAATCTGCGCGCCGGACACATCGTCATTGAAGCCTGGTTCAGGGGCTACTAAGAGAGTCCTGGATTAGGGGGTCTCTGGGCGTCCGGGCTATGTGACATGGGCCGGACTGGTGGGCCGTGAAGATACAAGATAGAAGGCCTTCCCCCGTGTCCGGATGGGACTCTCCTTTGCGTGGATGGCAAGCTTGGCGTTCAGATGTATAATTTCCTTTCTCTATAAACTGACTTTGTACAACCCTAGGCCCCTTTGGTGTCTATATAAACCATAGGGTTTAGTCCGTAGAGGAAACCATAACCATACAGGCTAGACATCTAGGGTTTAGCCATTACGATCTCGAGGTAGATCAACTCTTGTAACCCCTATACTCATCAAAGTCAATCAAGAAGGAAGTAGGGTATTACCTCCATTAAGAGGGCCCGAACCTGGGTAAACATCGTGTCCCCTGCCTCCTGTTACCTTCGATCCTCAGACGCACAGTTCGGGACCCCCTACCCGAGATCGGCCGGTTTTGACACCGACACCGGGCATGCGTTCAAATTCTCATACGCGCCGCAGTAGAGGATGCAGTCATTAGGGCATGCATGTATCTTCTGAAACTCCAATCCTAGAGGGCATACAACCTTCTTTGCTGCGTACTTACTATCGGGCAATTCGTTATCCTTTGGAAGCTTCTTCTTCAATACTTTCAGGAGATTCTCAAATCCTTTGTCAGGTACACCATTCTCCGCCTTCCACTACAACAATTCCAATGTGGTACCGAGCTTTGTGTTGCCATCTTCGCAATTGGGGTACAACCCATTTTTGTGATCCTCTAACATGCGATCGAACTTCAACTTCTCCTTTTCACTTTCGCATTGTCTCTTTGCATCAACAATGACCCGGCGAAGATCATCATCGGGCACATCGTCTGGTTCCTCTTGATCTTCAGCTTCCCCCGTTGCAGCATCACCGTATTCAGGGGGCACATAGTTGTCATCATCCTCTTCTTCTTCGTTGTCTTCCATCATAAACCCTCTTTCTCCGTGCTTGGTCCAAACATTCTAGTGTGGCATGAAACCCTTATAAAGCAGGTGGGTGTGAAGGATTTTCCGGTCAGAGTAAGACTTCGTATTCCCACATATAGGGCATGGACAACACATAAAACCATTCTGCTTGTTTGCCTCAGCCACTTCGAGAAAATTATGCACGCCCTTAATGTACTCGGAGGTGCGTCTGTCACCGTACATCCATTGCCAGTTCATCTGCGTGCATTATATATAATTAAGTGTGTCAAAAACCATTACAGAACATCATGAATACAAAAGTGACCAAATTAATAGAAGTTCATCATCACATTAAAACCAAAGTACATACATAGTTCTCATTGAACAACATATAGCTCTCTAGAGCATCTAATTAAACCATACAATGAAACTATGTAAAATATTTCAATGCAACAACAAATGCGATCATAATCGCAACTAAGGTAACAACTGATCCAACAACATAATGATACCAAGCCTCAGTATGAATGGCATATTTTCTAATCTTTCTAATCTTCAAGCGCATTGCATCGATCTTGATATTGTGATCATCGACGACATCCGCAACATGCAACTCCAATATCATCTTCTCCTCCTCAATTGTTTTCAATTTTTCCTTCAAGTGATTGTTTTCTTCTTCAACTAAATTTAACCTCTCGACAATAGGGTCGGTTGGAATTTCCGGTTCACATACCTCCTAGATAAAAAAAATCTATGTCACGTTGGTTGGCATAATTGTCATAAACACTAAATGAAACAAATAGTTATAAAAGATAATATATACCACATCCGAATCATAGACAGGAAGAGGGCCGACGGAGGCGGATACCAAAACCATCGCACTATATAATAACAAACAATAATAAAAGTAAGAAAATTACACAAGTATCTATCTAAATCATACAAGTAAGAACTTTTTTTCTTTTAGAAAGAAGATAAGATCAAGAGGCTCACCACGGTGGTGCCAGCGACGAGATCGACGCGGGCGATCGACGATGGTGAGGACGGGGACGGGACATGATGGACTGCCAAACCTAGACAAATCTTGAGGAAAATGGAGCTTGGACAAGGAGCTTCGAGAGGAGAAAGCTTAAGTGTGGCTCGGGCATTTCATCGAACACCTCATGTGCATATGAGGTGAGCTAGAGCACCACAAAGCTCTCCCACGACCGGCCAAAAAAACAGAGCACTCAACTACTCTGCTCGCGGGCAAGGGGGTATATATAGGCATCTCTCTGGTCCCGGTTCGTGGATGGAACCGGGACTATAGGACCCCATTTGGTCCTGGTTCCAGCCACCAACCAGGACCAATGGTTGTGGGCTAGGAGCGAGGCCCATTGGTCCCGGTTCGTGTCTGGAACCAGGACCAAAGGGGCCAGACGAACCGGGACCAATGGCCCCCGAGGCCCGGCCGGCCCCCTGGCCTCATGAACCGGGACCGATGCCCCCATGGGTCCCGGTTCGTGAGTGAACTGGGATTAATGGGCTTACCCGATCTGGACCAAAGCCCTGTCTTCTACTAGTGTATAAGCTTCGGTTACTCTCGCCATCCACCATAAGAGAATCATGAACGTATTGCAAAAACCCTGTAGTGGTAATCCCACACGCTTGCACGACACATAGGGCACCATAGGACAACACCATATTAACATATAACTCATATCAATCACACAATACCATAATTAACCCGTAGGACAAATGAAATCTACTCAAACATCATAGGATGACCATACATCATTGTACAATAATATATAGCACTAAGAAACATGTTTAAGTAGAGAACTATAGTGGGAATAGAGAGGTTACACCATTACTTAGAGGGAGAGAGAGTTGGTGATGACAGCAGCGAAGTTGCTTGTGTAGATCCCTCTCACGATGGTTCCCCAAACAGCGCTCCGGCGCCACCGGGAGAGAGGGGGAGAGAGCCCTCCCTCCTTCTTCTTCTTGCTTGGCCTCCCCCTAGGTGGGAGGAGGGTTTCCCCTCTTGTCCATGGTTGTCATGGCTCCCGGAGGGCAGGAGCCCCTCCGAGATTGGATCTCTCTCTCTCTCTGTGTGTGTGTGTGTGTTTCCCTTATGTTTCGCGCATGTTTTCTGACCCCTTCACCGTATTTTATATTTCCGAAGATCCGTAACTTCAATTGGGATGAAATTTTGAGGGGATTTTTCTCGGGAAATTATCTTTCTTGCGGTGAAAGAAGGGCTGCAACCGCCTTACGAGGGAGTCACAAGGCAACACGACGCGGCCTACCCCCCCGGCCGCGCCCTGTTGCCTTGTGGCCACCTCGGGCACCATCTTGCGTTGATTCTTCTTTCCAAAAATCACATATATTCCATAATAAATCTCTGTAAAATTTTATCGCGTTTGGACTTTGTTTAATATGGATTTTCCGCGAAACAAAAAACATGCAAAAAACAAAAACTGGCACTGCGCAGTGGATCAATATGTTAGTCCCAAAATAATATAAAATGTTGCCAAAAGTATATGAAAGTTGTAAAATATTGGCATGAAACAATAAAAAAATTATAGATACGACGAAGACGTATCACACGCGCGCGTCGGGGCGCTGCAGCGGCGATGAATGACCGGCGCCGCTGGCAGTGCTCGTTGTGGAACTAGGTGTCCCAATATAGGATGTCTTGGGTGGACGCCGATTTGTGGCGGAGTTCATTGGGGAGCTGAGCGCGATGGCGAGGGATCTCCTCCTCCCGCACGCGTCCAGAGGCCGGACCGACCGACATTGAAACCCTTTCCGGGTTCAAATGCCAGCCCTTCGGCAGGTATACGTCCGACCAGGGCACGTGGATGACCTGCTCCCAATAGTGCTGGCATTGGTCGACACGCACATACACGCATTCGTGTTGAGACGCCGTAGCCCATGGCGGTGTCACAGTGAACGGGGTCGTCCGGCGCCGCCCCGAGGACGAGCTTGCCTCGTGGTCGTGCTTCCCCGTCTTCTCGAAGATCCACTTCCACGATATGTTGCGTCGATGGGTGGCTAGGGTTGCTGTCGGGTGGCAGGGCAGAGGGAGGAAGAGGAGTCCCCCCCCCCCACGCGTGGCATTTAAAAAGGACCAACGCGTGGTGGTTGGGTGACTGCCGCGTGTGTCAAGAATGGGCAAGCTTAAAATCTGAAAAATCAATCGAAACGTGCCAGTCTTCAAGGAAGATGGTGTCTTTCGTTAAGATTAATTCAGACGGGGTTTCTGGACACTGGTGGCGTCTTCATTGCCGGATCGAGCTCTAGGTACAAAGTGGTATGTGAACATGGCGAGCAGGCCTGGTTTACCACAGATCATTCTAGAGATGGCCCATGTCGGGCAGTCTCTCTCAAAGCTAAGCAACACAGAGGTGGACCGCTCAATCCATGGTACAATAGCTTGATTCAGGTTATGCTCCTCTTTTGTAAAATGTAAACTTGTGTGGTGTTGTAGATTGGCTAATTCTTGTGCGCATATGTGTTGTAGCTAATGTTGGGGATATCGCTTATCGGTAATTTATCGGTCGACCCAACAGAAGAGGTAAATCGTCCAATTTATTAGCATATCGGTCAATTTATTGTTCGATTTATCTTATCAGTCAGACACCGGTAAACAATTGTGTTGGTAACTGCCCCTTGATGATGTGTTAAAGGATGATATGTGTAAAGACATGATGTGGTTGTAGTGAGTGAATATAATCCCAGCTTTCTCTCTCTCTAAAAAAAAACCCACCAGGCACTGGTGCACCGCCCGCTTGCGGCTGGCCGGCTCATCAGATTTCCTCTCCCCCCTCGCCCCGATTCAAAAATTTCGTTGCCCATCTCTCCCCCCCACCCCGCTGCCGATCCACCCCCATGCCCAAACCCTAGCCCCCCTCCTCCGCCCCCGGCCACCTCCGCCACCCTCCGGTAGCCGGCCATGGAGAACCTCTTCATGCAGGTCTTCGGGCGCCGGGACTGGGTCACCGGGCAGATGCGCCAGCAGGTCGACTCCCACGCCGAGTCCCTCGCCTGCGCCTTCCTCGCCGCCGGCCACCGCCCCCCGCCGTGGCTCCTCCCCTCCTGCGCCGCCGGTCCGCAAGGTGCGTATCCCCTCCCTCCCCCCTCCCCCCTCCCCATGTTTGTTAGCGCTCTGGCCGCTCCCTCGTCAGGGTTGGATTGGGTTGTGTTGGGGATTGAGTAGTTCTCCCCGCATTAGCTATCACGAGGAGAAAATGTGGTGTTCCGTGGAAGCGAGCCTACTCAACTGCTCATGCTACCTTCCCCGCAACAAATTTCACCCTGTCTAAAGTAACTGCGTTGGGTAAATCTGGACCAGATAATAGTTTGTAGCAAAAACAATAGGACCGATGGCCATGCTAAGGAGATCGACAATGTCCTAATGTTAATTTGGTTAAGATGTTCATTTTGGGCGATGTATGCTTTATAGTGTTACTTTTCGTGCGGAATATAATGGAGCAAGGAAACATGAGTGTTCGAAAACTAATGGAACAAACTTTTGTCAGGCTATGATTAGAAAATTCACAGATGGTAGCATCGTCTTGATTTGATTGTGACTTTGTGAGGTATGCCTGTACTATGTTTCTCCTCTAAACTGTGTCTACAGAAACCATTTTGTTTCCTTGCTAACCCCAGATATGAACTTATAATGGTTCTAGGTGTCAATGAATAAATGAACTAAAAGATGCCATGCCATATGCTCATGTTCTTCAGTAGGCTTTCCTTTTAGCTGGTGCAATTCGTGTTATATTGCTGGCTGAATGATGGATCTTAGCTATTTTTCTGTTGTTTTCTCCTCATCTATTGCCAAAACTTTCATCACCACCTGCTTGCTTGCCATATTCTGTAAGATCATTCGAGATTACATACCTGGTATTCGGTGCAACAGAAAGTTGTAGAATGCATCTTAGCCCAAATTGAGGTTCTTTTCAGCTGTATGTTATCCTAATAGATCTTTACATTTTGTGTTGTTCTAATAGTTCTTTACATTTTGTGTATTACACATCTCACCCTATAGTGCATCAGATTTTTCTAATACATCTACATTTTGATTGGTAATGCTATGACCTCATTAAAGAAATACCATACACATTTTTTTTTCAAGCAAGTGGTTACTTACGGCAAACTAAAAAGAACTTGAACTATCACAATTGTGTCCCTGCTGATTATTAATCGTCAATGTTTAACAGCGAGGAAGATGGTCAGGGAGTTGACCCTGTTGTTGTCCAGAGTCCTAATGACATGGTTTTCTGTTTAGAGAAACTATTCATGTGATGTACTGTAAGTTTGTGACATATTGTGTAACTCTGCGGCGATTTGATGATTGCGGTCGTGTTGTTATCTGCGAGAAGAAAGGCTAAATGAAGCTACAAGTGGGCGCGGCAAAGCGCGCCTGTTCCTCTAGTATTAGTTGCATCCGAAGCAAGTTTGAATAAAATTAGTTAAAAGATTTGCTTCCTCAAAACTACAAGTAGTTTCCTGAGACCAAAAGATTTGCTTCCTACAAATCCGCAAGTACTTAGTTTCCTAAGAACAAGCACCGAAGGTGCAGATTGCTAGTTAATCCCACGTAATTAGCAGCCTACATAACTAGTACTGCGTTATTTCGGATGCAGTTTAATGCAAATAACCACCCAGGCTCATTTTAGCGGGCCATCTGATATGTCTTTGGTTTAGCGTGGTTCAACATTCGTACAGGATTAGCCATTTTGTTTTGTTGGGCAATCCTTTTATGTGTTGGATGGGGGAATTTTGAGTGTGCCAGTTTGGTGCTGTTGGTCCTATAACTTGTTTGTTTATTAGAACCCGAGAGGGATACACCTGCAGGGTGCTGGTTATAAGCATTCATGAGTTACTAACGGGTTGGCTAGTGATTCTGAAATTTGCTGGAAATACACCGATTCTTTGTTTATTTAGCCTTTTGTTCACCATTGGTGTCCGATTTTACTCCCTTGCACATTGCTTTTGACACCTTCTATTCGTCAACTGAACTGCTTGTTTACTTGTAGAGCTAAATGGTAAACCAATTGTTCCGGGGTTACTTTTCGCTGGAAGCCAGATTACTACACCAGCAACCAACAGAACTGTCTTTCAGCCACCAGCTGTGCCTAGTATTTCACTCAGAAATGTGGTGGTTCCAGATGGATATGCTGGTCTAGACACTATTTGTGACACCGTGGATACTAACCAACATGAAGTGCCTCAGCAAAAACAGGTTTCAGTTGACCAGGAGATTGTTGAGGCTAGTTCTGATGTCAACATGTTCTCTGTGGTAAAGCGTTCCAGGTCAAGGCAGCGGCATATTGAAGATCGCTCGCGTGAGAAGGGTCAAGCTACAAATAGTGAAACCAGTGATGTTATGCAAGACAGGATGCAGAGGTCTGAACTTGCAACTGCAGGTTCGAACAAAACAACTGCATCATTATCCTCCAAACCATGTGGTGATGGTGAAAACAATGCTGGAACAATGGCCTCTTTGCCAGGTCAGGAGAAAGGTTTTTATGCCAACCAGGATAGATCAACTGAATTCGTCAAGTGCAGTAAAGATGGTGATCTTGGAAATCAAGGAGTTCAGTTAGATTGTTCTCAAAACCAGATTGTCAGTTATGATAATAATGTCAAGGTTTCTGTTAGAAGTTCTTTTGAAGTGCAAGTTACAAGCAGTGTGTGCCATGCACTCCCTGAAACTTATCTGTCGGTAGAGCCGAAAAAACTTCAATTTGATGGTGTTGAATCAGTTTGCATGAATTCTGCAAGTGAACAGACGATGCAGCAACCAGTATGTGCTCTGGAAGGTGCCAATCTTGATCTTGCTGAGGCACATCCCTTAAATGAAGACCCATCTTCTACCAGCTATTCTCAAGTTCCTCGTTTTATGGGCAGATTATTGCTTGATGGTGTGGAATCAGGATATTTGAACCCTGACAGTGCACCAGTGAAACAGCAGCAGAAAAGTGCTTTGGAATGTGCCATTCTTGATCTTACTGGCGTGCATTCCGGGAAGGAGGACCAATCTCCGACCACTTTTCTTGAAGTACCTAATCCTACCAGCATACTATTGGTTGAAAGGGATACACTGCACACTGCAGAAGATACTGAAAGACTAACGAGACCTGACAGTTCTTCAGATCGGATCATCACTCGGAGTTCTGTGTCTTTTGAACAACAGTGCTCTGATTCTCATGTTTCACATCCTCCATACAGTAAAACTTTGCAGTCACCTACCCAACTAGGTGATACTATTTTTGGGGCTCCTGCATCATCACAAATATTGCCGGACAGTCTGTTAGAGGAGGCCGACAGTGAGGACCTCCCACATTCACCTGTAATTGAGGTGGATAACCAATGCTCCCAATTGGAGTCCGCTGAATGCCCAGAGCAGCTTCAACTTCAGACTGTAGAAGATACTGAAAGAATAATGAGACCTGACAGTTCTTCAGATCAGATCATCACTCGGAGTTCTGTGTCTTCCGAACAACAGTTCTCTGATTCCCATGTTTCACATCCTCCATACAGTGATACTTTGCAGTCACCTACCCCACTAGCTGATACTAGTTTTGGGGTTCCTGCATCATCACAAATATTGCCGGACAGTCTGTTAGAGGAGGCCGACATTGAGGACCTCTCACATTCACCTGTAAATGATGTGGATAACGAATGCTCCCACTTGGAGTCCGCTGAATGTCCAGAGCAGGTTCAACCTCAGACTATAGAAGATGCTGAAAGAATGACGAGACCTGACAGTTCTTCAGATCGGATCATCACTCGGAGTTCTGTGTCTTTCGAACAACAGTGCTCTGATTCTCATGTTTCACATTCTCCATACAGTGAAACTCTGCAGTCACCTACCCAACTAGCTGATACTAGTTTTGGGGCTCATGCGTCATCACAAATATTGCTGGACAATCTGTTAGAGAAGGCCGACAGTGAGGACCTCTCACATTTACCTGTAAATAATGTGGATAACCACTGCTCCCAATTGGAGTCTGCTGAATGCCCTGAGCAGCTTCAACCTCAGAGTAGTCCTTTGGGTGACGCTTACAAAACAAGCCTCTCTCCTTATGAAATACAAAGTAATGACACACATTCCAATGGTTGTGCTGTTGTAAATGTCTCTGTATCTGAAGAAAATCACTTATCTCAGGAGCAACATTTGTTGGCCAGAACATCTTTAGAATTCAAGGAGACCGATGTGGAGACTCCCTTTGGCCCTGCTTCCCCGGTCACACAAAATGAGACGCTCAATGGGAAGGATGCGGTCAACTGCCATTCAGGAAAGTTGGGTGATGTTCAGGTAAAATTGTCAGCTTTGACCAAAGCATGCAACATTTCTGTCAGCAACAAAAAAGACGAGTGTGCAGTGCCAGAAGTTATGAGCAGTGCTTCAGCTAGGAGAACCAGCGAAATGCACTCAACTGAAAGGAACAGTATGCCTTCGGCCGAAGATCTGCAGCAAAATGGTACCATGCTTGCTATTTGTTGAATATATATTTGCTAGTTTTTTTGGTAGCAAAAGTTATTGTGCCATGTCCTTACATTGTTTCTTATCTTGCAGGAACAGAACAAAAGACCTCTTTTCTTGAGAATGCTGTTAAAGAAAATGTTAATTCATGTACAGCAGAAAACGATAAACTTAAATTTTCACAACCTTCTGTTCAGTACTTCTTACGTAGTGCAGCATCACATGAGAAAATTAATCTGCTCAAGTCAGACAGAAGCAGTGCTGCTTGTGACCAGAAGAGGTCTGTTCAAGATGGAGTTAAAGTAAATGATAGTTTGTCATCTAAAAGGAGAAGAATAAGGCGTCGATCAGACTTTGACCTTTCCAGGACACCTTGCACAAATTCATTGTCTCTGAACCAACAAGTTGACATTGCTGGTCCTATGTTAACTGCGACAAATTTCTCGGAGAAATCCCATCCTTCGAGTCCTTACTTCTCAAGGAGTTCAGGATCCTGCAAGAGCATGTCTCTGGTGTCAGAGGGGGGAAATGTTGCAAGTGATGTTTATGGAAATGGGAATTCTTCATGGGGAAGAAGAAATGCAACTAGCCTATTAAATGTTGTCCTTGATAACTCTCCTACTGCAAGCACCAGCAGGAGTGCATTGGAGGGAAGGATCTTCAAAACTTCTCAAGAACAGAAACAAAATAAGTTGGAAGTTGACTTTCTGACAACGACTGCTGCTTTGCCTTATTGCTCTGGCATCCTATCTCATAACGAGGAAAACTGCACACAACAGGTATGTGCTCAGCAAGTGTACCGGACTACCAGTTCCCTTTCCTCTCTGAATAATATAAATGTTTATTTATTACGGAAGAACTGGTTATATTTTTTGCTTGCAAAATATGTCATTAAGTAGTAAACTAGTGGTAATGCTCAGTCTGTCTGCATTATTGGTGGAGCCTTTTCTTTGGATGCTTTGCTCTGACAAATTCGAAAACAGTCACGTAGCTTCTCTATTTCTTGTTTTTATTATCTCTCTAAGGGATAGCTGATAGGAATATTCATGGGTATTTCATCACGATTTTGTACTGATGAACATACAAATTCTGTGCCTGGCAAGTTTGTAACATCCATGTTGATTTGATGGCCCTTCTATACAGTAGTACTGCACCGGTTAGTATTAGATTTGATTTTGTTGGCATTTGTAATTGGTAGAGTTGGGTAATGTGCACTCTTCAGTCTATATTGCACTTGCTATTTTATGTGTGCTAGTAAGTAGTAAGTCCTAGCGTATTTACTGTTGTTCTTTTTGTTGGCAGGAAGGTACTTGCTTAGAAGGTCAAGACCTAAATGTCACTGCTGCAAGTGTGGCAGACCAGGAAATGGCTCTTGAGACGGATAACTTATCATCTCCAATTGCAATATTAAATCAAGAAAATTATTCTGGAACGGAACCATTTACTCAATTCCCGAGTTATGCTTTAGATCAACATGGTGAACAAGCATCTGCTCCGAATGCACTGTTTCATGGGAAATTATGTTATGGATCCAATGTTAAACGTGGTAGGATATATAAAAGTTATGATCCAAAGGGACATTTGCTGCCTGGTGCTGCTATTTCAATGCCAGTATTCGAGAGATTTGATGTTCCTGGCCAGTTTGACAGCCCAATTATTGGAAAAAGGTCATTTGAGTCCCTTCATGATTCTTGCCAATTAGGCACCATCAGCTCAGGTCCTCCAAACAAGTATAATACCAACACAGCGAGTAGTTTGCATCAGCTATTGACAACTATGTCACCAAGAAACAGTCGCAGCGTTATGGGCTCTTTCGGATATGGATCGGAACTTGATTCGTTTTTCATTTCTGACGACGTAGCCTCGTGCTCTTCAAATGCTAGCAGCAGACAAGAGATTAATGAAACTCCGTTGACTCCATCAGTTGAAAAATATAGCCTCCAGAAAATTTCATCAAGATGTGGATCTGGTTCAGAACATATGGGTTCTATTCCTGAACTTAAAATCTTCCGAATTGATGAAGATAACAGTATTCTGGAAGAAGATGAGTACCAAGACATGGCTCCTGGATCTGTGGATGTGAATTACTCATGCCAGCGGTCCTCTGAGAGAACAGCACTTCAGGATATTACTGGATTATGTCAAAACAATGGAAATTCTCCATCTCTTTCCATGAGATGCATGGATAAAGGTAACAGCATAGGCTTGAGTGCAGAATCTGTCAGTCGTGATCTCACTCATCATTCAAATATAAAAAATGATAGCATTAAGCGAAAATACAATCACCCTACTTCAGTTAAGAGAGAAGGGAAAGCATCCCGTTCTCTTCATGGCAGATTAGGTACGACAGAAATAATCAGTAGCACAAATGGAAGACACAGGAGTGAAGCAAATGTTGAAAAACAAGGCACGGCAGAACTAAAGAGCAGAAATGGAAGACACAGGAGTGAAGCCAATGTTGATAGACAATCTAAGCCTAGCAATATTGTTGCCAATGTGACATCTTTTGTACCTCTTGTAAAACAAAAGTTGCAGTCTACAACAGTGTGCGGTAAGAGTATCTGTTTAATTGCATTACTTATTTCGAACTATATGCTAAATCTACAAATGTTTGATGGTGCTCATAAATGGCTTCTACAACTGGGGTTGCTGTCGTGCAGTTAAAAAAGATGTTAAGGTGAAGGCACTTAAGGCAGCTGAAGCTGCAAAACGTCTTGAAGAGAAGAAACAAAAAGAGCAAGAAAAACGCAAAGCGGCTGCAAAAGCAGAGCGTGAAAGACTGAAGCAAGAGAAGGAATTAAAACAAAAACTTGAAGAGGAGCAAAAGAAAAAACGGGAAGTTGATGCGGCCGCTAAGAAGCGGCAGAGGGAAGAAGGAGAAAAGCGGGAAACAATGAAAAAAAGAAAATGCATGGATGAAGCTCGAAAGCAACAGAAGCAGCCTATGGATAAACAACGAGGCATGAAGGATGAGAAAGATGCTCGTCAAAAAGCTTCTGTGAGTATAAGCTATATATATCTTATTTCTACCTTTTCCCTCCTCAAACAGTACTCTTTAGAAAATATATGTTATTTTTGTAATTTGAGTGGCAAAACTCTCAGATTGATCATATGAAATTTGTAATAGTATTAGATATGCATAGGGCTTTCAAAATATACGGTTCCCAAGCGTCATGTGATATATTCTCGAACAGAGGGGTATTTGTTTTTTAATATTTAAAATCATGGCAGGATAATATGGAGCCAAGGAAGAATTTGGTTGATGTAGGCAAAAGCCAAGTTAGATCTGACGAGGCTACTGAACATGCCCTTCGATACAAGGCCAATGAAAGAAAGGATGAGAAAGGTGTTGCAGTAGATGACAGGAATGCAAGTTTTGGATCTGATGCTAAGGAAAATACCCTGAACAGTCTTGAGGAGGTATGCTTTTTTATTTAACTTCATCATGCAGAATGTTTCTTCTGTAAATCTGCATATGTTGGTACTACTACTCATTCATCTTTGATAATGATCCACGACTGACAACGGTGGAGATACACCCCAGGACTGGGGGCCCAGGGCCCGGGTCATGGCCCTCAAATCCTTTGTTCACTGTAGCAGCATGTCCACTGTTTTGGTACTGTAGTGATACTGTAGCACACTGTCGACCTGGGCCTTGGCCCAATCCTGGCTACGCCCCTGGTTGACTGATATGTTACATGCTTGCAAATAATAACAGTATTACAAGTCAATATACTCGTATACAAGATATACTAATGGAAGTTCTTTTGAAATGGTGCATGATAGTAGCTTCTACGCCATAATGCATGCCCATCGGTTTGTTACTAACATGAATAAGAGAAGACTTCGGAAGACATGAGTAATTTTTCTCTCCATTTGAGGCTATAATTCTTGTAAAGCGGCAAAATTGTTAGAATGTACAAACATCTGCAGCGTCATTGCAGTTGGGACAAAGCAAAAATAGGTTGTCAATCTGAGCTGTTTTGATTTCTCGTTTGACTTCAGTATCAGTTTGTATGCTTTTCATGGATTTCGCTCTAGTATCAGCAACCACTCTAATTTTTGAATCCTCTGCTCTGATGTTAATGAAACTTTTGCCAGTCCTACACAATGACTCCGTATAAAGATTCTGATGATGAGGATGATGATGATTACGACGAACATGAACAAGAAGCAAGGCGCAGAAGGAAATTTGTTCCTTCTTGGGCTCGGTACGTGAACTGACTACGGAATTTTGCACATAATTGACAGCAGGATTCTCTGTTTTAATACTGATAAGCATTTTGATGTTAATGACAAACTGAAAGTATCTTCCGCTGTGCTCCTTCAATAAATGGCGTACTACCGCTTGCTAACTTTTTTTCTGAATATTAAAGTTTTTTTTGGGGTGTTCATTGTGCTTCGTATTGGCATAGTACCTCGAGCCTGCTAATCACATAGTCTTCATGTTCAATTTGCAGAAAAGAGAACTTGGATAATATCTTACTATCCAATAAAACATTAGACCCTAGAGAAATATTTGCACGGAAGCTGTCCTTCAACATACCTGAAGGTAATGTCCATTTCATTGTTGCCTTTTGTCAACAAATCTACTCCTATAATTGCTAGTGTTGACTTTGTTGCCTCCTTCCTACCTGTTGTGTGCAGTCCTTTCGGCGCCCGTTCCTCAGCGCGGCTTAAGATAGCCTTCCATTCCATTTGATGAAGTAGTGGTAATATGCCAATGTAGTAGTGGCAGTCAGTGATGTGTATAAGCTGACCAGCAATCTCTTTTGTAACCTGTAAGCTAGGAATGATCTATGTAGGAGAACATGGCTGTACCACTTGACTACTTAGCTAGCATCGATCATTGCTTGGCGAAGTTATAGTTTGTTTATAACGGCTTCCGTCACATTATTTCTTGACGGGGATTGAGTATGTATCAGAGTGGCAACATGTGTATTAATTGAGTATGTAACAGGAAAGTGAGCTCTTTTGTCCAATTAGAGTTGGGAGCCAAGGTATGTGCAACAAAATTAGCCTCTCTTGGACACAACAAAAACTTCACTTTGACGAAAGAAGAGACTTGGATGCAAATACCCTGGTATATAAGCACAGCTGCTGTCGCCGAGAATCCACCCTCTTTCAGTGTGTTGATGAACAACATGCAGTTGGATTGGATAATTAACATCTGACAGCCAAGCTGATTTGATAGATGAACACCATTTCAACACAGCATGTGCTTCTGTAGCTAGCAGCAATAAAATGACCTCTATCATCTCGGATGACAGCTCCAATGCCCAGATGAAGGATCGAACTGGGCATCGACGTTCACAGAAACGAAACCATCATGCGCCTTTGTCCACTTGCTCTTTCTCCCTTCAGACTTAACATTTGTAGCTCTTACGACGCAAACCTGGATGCACATGACCGCCTGTGATATGGGTTGTGTACTTTCACCATGCACCTTCTGTCTTCGCATCCACAATATGTACCATGCTGTTACAAGAATAGTCTCTCGCAAGTATTCCTTTCCCAGTGCGTTTGCGAACTGTCCAGCAATCAGGTATTCAAGAACGGTACTTCCTGAGCTATCTTTTTTTTTGAAACGGATCCTGAGCTATCTCTAGCACATGCTTCAGAGACTATTTCCCACAACGCAAACTTTCTCCAGATTTCCTAGCTCCTTCACATAAAAATAAAGTGTGTTTTATATCTTCGCAATGAGTAGAGCAATTCGGGCACAGGCGACGGTTGTCTAGAACACCGAAACACGGCAAAATACCATGTAGACATTCCCACCCAAATATCTTTATTTTTGCTGGAACTGAACACTTTTACAGTCCAAACCTTTACCTGTTCCAGTTGAGCCAGAACCTTCAGCACGTTGGAGTGTAGCACCGAATTCAGACTCCCACTCCATATGATATGCAGAACGCACAGAAAAATACACACTGCTTGTGCTTTTCACCTGATAATAGAGAGAATCGCCGTATCTCTTATCTTCTTTCTTTTTTTTGACGGGAAACGTGGGATCTTTATTGCATCAGAAAAATTCGGTTACAATCAGCAATGAAGCTGCTAACAAGGAAGGAAGGACAGGTGTCCGTCCAACAATCTGACACTGCTAAAGAAGTAGCACGTTTAGCACAAAGATCTGCAGAGCCATTAAAGTCCCTGGAAGTGTGTTGAACCGAAAAAGAAGCGAAACTTAAAGTTTTGTCCCTAATTTCATTGAAGGTATCTTTTATCTATATCTATACCTAATACTTAATGAGGCTGTTGCTTCTGGCGGTACGTCATTAAAATTGCCCTCAAAATTGCAAAATATTACCCACCAATACCTATAAGTGACAAAAAAACGTTTTGCAGGGAATCCCCCGCCTGGACCGGCCCAAGCATAGGGACCTACTATACTGTGCTCCGCGCGCTGGAGAAGACACATCGCGCCCGTTAAGGCTGGCCCATGTAGGGGTGCCTGTTGTTGTAGTTTAGTTTTCTATTTTTATTTTATATTCAGTTTATATTTTTTACTTTAAATAATTTGGAACTTTATTTTTTTTGAAATTATAAAAAACTGAGAATTTGAAATAAAATGTTCAAGAAAATATAAAATGTTTTTGAATTAAAAAATGCTCGGGATTTTTCTCAAAATGTTCAGATATTCAATTTTTTTGGCAATTTTGAAAAAAATGTTCGTAAAATTAAAAAAGTCCATGATTTTGAAAAAAAAGTCCGTGTATTAAAATTTTCCAAAAAATGTTCATGCATTTTAAAAAATGTCCTAAAATTTTAAAAACAGTTCGTGAATTACAAAAGAGTTTATTGGTTCATAAAATATTTGCTGATTCAGAAAATGTTCCTGCATTTCAAAAAATATTTATGATTTTTTAAAAAAGAATCCACCAAGTTTAAAAAAAATGTTCGTATATTCTAGAATTGTTGGCCGATTCAAAAGAAAATGCTTAAAAACCGTTTGCAATATAAAAAAATTGTTCACAATTTTATAAAAATGTTTGTAAATAGTAAAAAATGTTCACAATTTGTAAAAACTGTTCCCCAATTTGTAAAAATGTTCACGAATGATCGAAGGTATGTAGTTAAATAGTAATGCTTCCGAGTCTTTTTGACTATATACCCGCGTGAATTTTTAAGAATTAACTGCATGGGTGGATCGAAATATTATAGTATGTTTTTTTAAATGTTTCTTGAAATTCAGAATAGTTCTTTGAATTACCAAGTTTTTTGACAACCAAAATATTTTTTTGAAAATGTGAACATGGCTTCAATTTGTGAATAAATTTTAAAAAAGCAACATTTCTTTGCATTTGTGAACAAATTTTCAAAATCATGCGATGAGGTAAACAAAATGTGGTCATCGCTATTTGAGATTATGGTATTTTTTTCTCCCATTACAACGCACGAGCCCTTTTGCTAGTTCAAAACAGTTGTTACGTACATAATTAAAAGAAGACAGTATTTCCGAAATCACTAATTGAGGAGTACTCCTTGTAAAGATCACTCATTCACTCCCACCTCCTCATATTGTGACAACTGGCGTGTTGCATGTGCATCACTTGTCGCAACCTGTGAGTTTTCCTTTTTTTCGTAGATCCGTGCATTCAAAAAGTTTTATCTCTTAAACTGTGCATCTAAATCTTGAATCGTATTCACCGTTGGATTCCTCGCGTCGAGATATTGAAAACTATATCCCATGTTGATAGGTTTTGATGTTTTTTTTCATGAAAAAAACCGAACGAAAAATCATACCGAGAGCACAAATTTTTTCCCTTTCCGAAAGAGGCACGGCCATGCCTCTCGCGAAAAGCACAACCGTACCTCTCGCGGAAGCAAAAAAAACAGAAACCATGTTTTTTTTCGTTTTCAAGAGCCACAGCCGTGCCTCTCGCGAAATCACAACCGTGCCTCTCGCGAAAGGAAAAAAAACAAATATATGCTTTTTTTCGTTTCCGAGAGGCACGGAAAGGCACGGCCGTGCCTCTCACGAATGCAGAACTGTGCCTCTCGCAGAAGCAAAACCGTGCCTCTCGCGGAAGAAAATAAAATAGAAAACATGTTTTTTTCGTTTCCGAGAGGCACGACCGTGCCTCTCGTGAAAGAAAAAAAAAGGATAACACATTTTTTTCGTTTCTGAGAGGCCTGACTGTGCCTCTTGCAAAAGCAACACCGTGCCTCTCGCGGAAGCAAAACAAAGAAAACACGTTTTTTCACATAATTTTTTTGTCCAAAAGCTAAGAAAGACCCGTGGAAAGCCAAAAAGTAAAAAAAATCCCGAAAAAACCGTTTAAAAAGCTGAAAACGCGTACGAAAAAATAACAGAACAAAATCCGAACGGAGCGCCCAGAACGCGACACGTGGCAGCGGTTGAGAGCGCACCAAGTTGCGCGCTCTCAGCCCGCCCGCAAGTGATGGTTGCAAGGCTCCCGAAGGAGCACTCGCTAACTGGTTCCTCTCCGGTATTTCTCTTTGACGGATTTCCAGGTGAGCTCGTTTGGACTCGTTTTAAAGTGTTTTTTTTTCGAGGGGACCGCTAGAGGAGAGAATTTGTATTGAGCCTCCACGAGGCCCGGCCCAGGCCCATCTTCATATTATCCTCTTCCGTCGCCTTCGGTTCCTCCTCGTCTCCCTGTCCCCTCTCCCTCCACTCCAAAACCCCAGCAGAATGGAGGCCAAGGCGCTCCCCCTCTCGCACTTCCGCGCGCGGGCGGGCTCGCCGCTCCTCCTCTCCGCGGAGGCCAGCTCCGCCGCGCGCAAGGGCTCCGGCGCGCCAGGTACTCCGCATTTCTCCATGGGATTGCAGGTTGTGAGCGCAGCTGGGGGCTAATCGGGGGCTGTTTCGCTGTGTATTTTGGTAGGGAGGAGCAGGGCCTCGAGGTACGACGCGGGAGCGCCTCCGAGCAGGGCAGGTACAGTGGGGGAACAGATGTCGCGGCTTAATTTTGCTGTTTGTTTCGTCAGTTGCTCCGCATGCTGCTTATCTAACGAATCGCCGTGAATTTCCCCCCCTCTTCTGAAGGGAGGGGCGGGGTCTGGAAGCGTGATGATCCGGAGGATTCACCTCGCCGAACAGGTAACAAAATGCTAGTACTATGTTGGTAAATTACCGTATTTTATCTCTGACATTTGTTACCCCATATTCAAATTGCTTTACACTTTCTTTTCCGAAAAATGAGTTGACTCTCTGGTCTCTGCATCATTGTGATGCACACAGCGATAATTATTTTATACGTGCAAAAAATTAGTAAATAACCAAGGGCCTCACCTAATGCGAATTTAAGCTCATATCTTTCTTTTTTGTGAATACTGAAAAGATGCCTGTATGAGTGAATTCATGTAAGATCAAGCAAAGTACAAAAGCTGGGAATGACCCCATGAACAGCATGATCCTCCCTAGTAGTATAATACAGCATTGTACTTCATCTCTATGTTAAGCTGATTGTCTGATCTAAATCTCCTGTGCTTTTTAGGGATGACTGGAGTTCCAAAGCTTAATCCCAAATTCTCAACTAAAAGAGCAGGTGAAGAGGGCTGCTTGAAATGGTGTAGCTAAGTTGCTCACTTTGACCAAATTTCTGTGTTTACGCAGGGACAAGTAAGGTTCCAATTATTAATTTCGAGGTTTCTCATCACAGAGCAGGTAAAATGTTAATGTCATGATTTTTTATTTTTGCTAATCATATTTGCCTTGCTTGTATGAGTCTCTGGCGATGATCTAATTTATTGGAATTATTTTAATCATTTATAATGATTGTGTTGTTGCCATGTTGGAGCAGTTGCAGCGGTGAGGTTGTTAAGAGCTGATAAGGGGAAGGCGTTTGTTGATCTTTTAAATGAGAAAGCAAACGATTCTGGGGAAAATGAGATGGGCTATGTAGAAAGGACATTAGGGTTCAGTACACGGCATTTGGATGACAGGGATATACGATTGGTAAAATTCATATATTTCACATGTTGAAATGTTTGTTCTGTCTATGAATTTCAGTTTGTTTAGGGGCACTTACACTATGTTGGGTTATTGCTGGGAAATAGGAATATAATGCTGTGAGAGAAACAACTCCTTAGATGCAGCAGCATAATGATGTTATCGGTATTTGATGAACATATAGCTAACTAGTTGCCAGTTTTGTTTATTCACTTTCTTGTATCACTTTACCTATGATACAAGGTGTCATGATGAACATATTGCACCAATGGCTCAGTAACAGTGTAACAGTATATAACACACCTAAGACGACTTGTCTATGCCTGCATAGGAATTCAAACCTTCTGATTCTCTTATGGTTGGATTGTTAGGTTACTGTCATAGTAGCTGGAACTGTACGTTGGAAACGCTACATTGATTATCTTATCATGTCACTCTGTAGTGAAGAGAAGGTGTTCAGCAACATGGAACCGCTGCTGCTGCAGGTTTGTCCTATATTTCTTACAGAATATAATATCATTGAATACCCATTGCAGAAGTTTACTCCTGTTTGTAAAATATTTGAGGTTAACACTTCTCATTTCAGATATTGCGAATTGGCTTCTTTGAAATTCTCAAACTTAATGTACCAGCTTATGCTGTCGTTGATGAGGTATGTTGATAGTATTTAACATGTACTGGAATTAAGTTAGCCCTTCGTTTGGTTTTTGGTTGACCAGAATGTTAAATGCGGCAACTGGTATCGCTTAATTAAAGTGATTTCCTTCCCGTTTATTTAAGTTCCAAAGAACAAATGTGGGCATGTGATACTGAGCTCTTTTTCTTATCATTTCATCACACCAAAGTTATGTTAAGTGCTGTAGATGGTTGTGTTTCTGTTCCCTGGTAGTTGTCAACTTGGCATGCTGGATATAAATTATTACGACAATAGCCAGTATGCTACACCCGAACCCCAAAAAGGATGATGTGGTTATGTTCCTGTTTTAATATCCTGAAGATCTACTTTGTTACTGGTCTTTGTTATATGGTGGTTTTCAAACTTCGTGTGTTCATTATTTGAGGTTGACATGTAGTATTATATTATTGTTGTCAGTTCTACTTAAGTCTGAAGCCAATGTCACCAGACAATATATTTGCTTTGTTTTAAAGGGAACCTGATAACGTGTCTCGCAAACTGAATTTTAGAATGTAAGGCTTGCAAAAGTAGCTTTAAGGCCCGGTGCTGGGAACATGGTGAATGCGATTCTGCGTAAACTTCTGTTACTGAAGGTAAAACCTGGTCTACTCAGACTAGTCAGTAGGGTTATGCTGTAAGCCTGTAACGTCATTGTTTTTCTTTTATAATTAGGAGACAGATTCTCTTCCTCTTCCAAATATAGAAGGTGATGATCGTGCCCAAGCTCGTGCTCTTTCCATAATTTATTCTCATCCTGTTGTAAGTTTGCTTTACTTCCTAAGCTTTAGTTCTCATCATGCTGTAAGTTTGCTTTGCTTCCTAAACTTATTTGACTTCTGTTTTAAAAATTTAAAGCGTCAAATTTTCGTTCGTATAATCAGTAGGTTTACTGCACTGTTGATAACATACCACTTGAACTCATGCCTGTTATCAACCAATGTCCTTGTTAACTGGGGTAATGTACCTGTGAGGACTTCAATGTACTTGCTGTTTCTGACATCTCTTAATAGCATAATATAGAAGATTGGTAGACATGTTTTGTAAACTGTAATATGTATCTTTCAAAAAAAGAAGCTGTAATATGTTTTCTGCTCTGCAGTGGATGGTGAGAAGGTGGATTCGATTTCTTGGAAAAGAAGAAGCTCTCAAATTGATGAACTGGAATAACAGTGACCCTTATTTCAGTCTAAGGTTTTAATTTTTAAGTGTGCTCTTCTGCGAATTGCAAATTACCTGCTCGGCTGCTCTGTTTATGCATGTGTTTCTGATTGACTGATCTTTGTGCCATAGGGTGAATACAACAAATGGCTATACAAGGGATGATCTTGTTAACCGATTGGAAGATTTGCAGGTACTTACGATAATTCTTAGTACCTGAGTTCCACCCTATTCATGGCTAAGGTAGGAAAAATATAAGAACCATGCTATTTAGCTACATAGGATTTATCCAATTTAGTAGTCATGTTGGGGTCTACTCTGCCTTGGTTATTTGCATTGGGTTTCATCACTTGATTTTCTTTTGTGTAGGTTCACTACGAAAAGTCAATTATGGACGAATTTGTCCGCATTCGTGAAGGCATGCAGGTAAGGAAGCTGAATAGTTAGTTACGTGATCACTGCTCAACTGGTGTTTGCCAGACCAATGTGTTCTATTCGTATCCTCTCAATCTCTTTTGAAACACAATCTGTTTAGGATGCTTATAAATAACACTCTTCAAAGCCTTCTAAATTGGATGTGGACAATAAGATACCACACTTGACTTCAGTCCAAGGAAGTGAGACGCCGAGAGCTGTATACTACATTTTGATACTATTAGCTAGAAAGGAAAGGATAGTGCTATACTTCTGGTCTCTTTAGATATTATTTTGATGCTATTGCTATGGAATACAAAGTGCTATAACCCACCATACATTTCATTTTAGAAAATTTACTTGTGTATCATACAAGTTCATTTATATTCAAGAAGTAACCTGTGCACCATTTGTGGGCGCACAGTTTCCCCAATTTGCCCTTAATTCATAAGAAACTCTAGTAATTTTTTTATTGCAATATTGCATTAGGTCTGCACCTTTTCTTATAATGCCTCCCAAGATGCTGGCTGGTATCCTGATATCTTAATTTCTTCCTTGTAGGCAGTCTTACAAGCTGGATTACTGAAAGAAGGCATGTGTGCCGTGCAGGATGAGAGTGCAGGCAAGTTGTGAACGTTGCTTGTTGACCACCTTTTATTATTATAAATGGGATCGTGATTTTAACTACGACTACATGCTGATGTAGAAAGAACTATTCACTATTATGCTTTATATTCCATTACGTTAAGTATTTAGTATTTACCCTTTTTCCTTATACGGTTCCAAATCGTGGTAACAACAGCAAGTTTCACTGAAGATCGCTACAGATAACCCGTACTAAGATTTACAGAACCTATTGCAGGTTTTGTTGTGTCTGTGGTCGACCCACAACCTGGGGAAACAATCATGGATTGTTGTGCTGCGCCTGGCGGGAAGACTTTGTTCATGGCATCCCGGCTGGCAGGACAAGGTGAGGGATTGGAATGAGGGCAATCTTCTGTTGATATTGCAACTGGAGAACTGTGGGATTTTGAGCTAGTGTAACTTTTCCTTTCTGGCCATGCATCTATAATGTGTTCTGTCAGCATGCTATGATTTTTGCAAAAAACTTGTGAGCAAAATGCTCAAATGAATCACATTTCACATGTTATTCTTGACAGCCTGCTCGGGGTGCTGCCCACCGCTGGCAGATTCAGTCGTTATGACGTAGTAACGTGTGCCAGTGGCTGCCGTTGTTAACTTTTTGTCAGATATAAAGCAACCAATGTATTACATTTACATCCTTCAAATGTAGCATCTGATGCTATTTAATGGTTAGCTGGTATAAATATTCTTCATCCTTTCATCTCCACTGAAAACTAGCATTTGTGAACGTATACATTCAACACCGACAAGAATATAGTACTCACAGGTCCAGAATAGTTAAGTTTTACCAGATCTGATCTTGTTAACACATTATGCCATTGATGCGGAGCAAGCTTCTAAATCTGGAATACATAGTATACTTGACTAATGATGTACTATTTTATACAGGGAAGGTATCGGCTCTTGACATAAACAAAGGCCGCTTGAGAATTCTCATGGAGGCAGCAAAGTGCCACAATCTTGATGATATAATCACTGATATCCATGGTGATCTTCGACTGTATGCTGTAAGTTTCCAAGAAACTTCATAATTACTAGTCCATATAAAGCCTCAAAAAGAAAGAGGAAGTTCCGTATATCCAAGAATAATGCACCTCCAGTGGAAATATTTATCAGGAATATGCCTATTTACTGCTACAGACTTATGGTTAATGTTTTATCCACACATATGATAAGGAGGCTTATGCACATGTAGACTTGTATTGCAGAAGGAAAGCACTGTCAAATATGACAAAGTATTATTGGATGCTCCATGCTCTGGGCTGGGTGTCCTTTCCAAGGTAGCTCTCTTTATCAAGTTCACTTTTTTTTTGAGAACTTCATCACAGAGCATTGTACTGATCCGAATCTGGAATAATTTGTGATGAACTAACATCACCTTTTCTGTTCCCAAGAGGGCAGACTTGCGTTGGAATCGGCAATTTGAAGATCTGGAGGAGTTGGTGTGTTTGCAAGATGAGCTCCTTGATTCAGCGTCATTGTGAGATTCTTACTGTTACAAGTTTAAAATTTTGTGCAAGCAAATTCATATTTACAACATCTAAGATTACTTTCAATGACTTTACTTGCAGGTTGGTAAAACCTGGTGGTGTACTAATCTACAGTACATGTTCCATTGATCATGAAGAAAATGAGAACCGGGTTACTACTTTTGTTCAGAGGCATCCGGTACGAGTTCATATTTAAATTATGCATCGATCCTTCACCAAAGATACAAACTCAATGTTCAATTGATATAGGCAATATTTCTGTCCTTACAATTTGGGATCCTGTTGGTAGCTTTCTCTAGCAACTGGAAGTCGCTCTCGTTCCCACTATATGTTAGCCCTACCAGTTCAGGTTTAACAATGATAGATACTGTGCAGTTGTTACGGTCCATATCATTTCTGCAACCTGACCGGTTGGTTATGTTCACTGTCCGTCAAATCAGTTCTACATATATACAATCAAAAGAATGGCACTGAAATATTTTTTGTTCTATCCTTTTCTTACTTACTGATTATTGCATGTTAGACAACATTCACTGACATCTAATCATGTTGTATACAACATTCACTGACATCTAATCATGTTGTATATTCATTTTACTATGATATGCTACAGGAGTTTACCCCACAGGGTGTACATGGATATGTTCCTGCAGAATTCATCACAGATGATGGTTTCTATTCCTCAAGTCCAACTAAGCACTCTCTGGATGGGGCATTTGCTGCTCGTCTTGTCCGGTCAATGCACTAGGACTCCGACAACTAGGTGAGCATGTGATAAGCAGAACCAAAACAAAATATATTTTCTAATGTTTATATGAACTGAATTTCCCCTTCAAGATGTTTATCTGACACATGTTCTAAAAATTATCTTTCCTCTTACAGTTTTTAGAAGGGGGATAGTCTTCTGCGCTCTGCGGTCCATTTTGCTTCTTGGACTGCATGCAGTAAGTTGTATCATAGACAGTAATGCTGAGGTCATCCTTTTATGCACACTCCATCATTTTGATGTTGAGTGCCACCATAACGTGTGTTGCAAGCTAGATATGCCTCGAGCTGTGCCTGCTGGATACCTGAGCATGTCTATTAGGCAGGCCCTAGTGGAATTACCTGATAAAGTATGTTTGTTATGTATGATTATGTCTCTTGTGCAGTACCAAGTGATAATCTCAAGGTAGATGATCATACATAGAAGTACGTCTAGAAATTTATCAGATGAAATGTACTTCAAGAGAACCATAATTCCATAAATATATGCTACTTTGTTAGACATCAATGCCTCTTGTAGGACCTTACACTATTGGTACCAGCAGGGCCAATATCGCAAAGCCAATAGAAGCTAATGTAACTGAGAATGGTATTCTTCCTTTGTCCTTCCTCACGAACATTGCTTCATAGAATGGAATATTGGTGATCACTAGCATTCCACAGAGAATGAGCTGGGGGGAAAATACATTCAAGAGTATATTCCAGCCACCTGTCATAATTTGACAAAGCCCTACGACCAGACAATTAAGGTTGAGTAATGCGACAGTTGCAATGATCACATATTCTGGAGCTGATGATCCGAATTCCATGATTTCTTGCTCGTATCTCTTGGATTCACTTTCTTCACTTACCTTCGATGTAACTGCAAATGTCATCTTCGACAGTCCTAGTAACTTCCGGACAGTGTCAGTCAAGCCATAGAGATATGAGGTTATTCTTCTTACCATCCACATCCTTTGTTCGTTCCACCATCCTTTCAATGTGTCTCCACATGATAATGCCTCATACAGGCTATACATATTCTTCACACATAAGACATATATGAAGGGTGACATCCATGGACTCGTAATCTGCATGACACAGGAGGATCGTATTAGTTGTAATAGAAAGCATATGAAACTAAACTGAGGCTTTTCCTATTCTGAATCATTACCTCTGGGAACAAGGAGATGCCTTTAAGGAGAGCTAGTGAAGGAATGATGACATAATATAGTGTTGGGATTGAATTGGGTGCCCATAATCCATAGATCGAGTAGCCCATTTGATGCCGTAACTTGATTTTTCCATGCCCAAACATGAAGGGGCAGTACTTTGAAAGAAAAATCGAGAAGCTACCCTCGCTCCATCTTTTGTGTTGCAGTAGTGTCTGAGCAAGTGTTGTTGGAGCTACACCTAGAAATGCTGGTCTTGGAGGATTGCTGTGGACTGACTTCCATCCTCTGCAATGTATTCCCAGTCCTGTGACTATATCCTCTGCTGGGTAACCATATTTGATCCCAATCTCATCTCCCCACTGTGTGTCATGTTCATAAGTGGAGGCTGCTAAAGACTTCGCTTTCTCTTCAATCTCAACTATGCTCTCTTGTGTTTTGTCCTTGATTCCTCCGTTCCAGTCCTCCTTGTAGTCTTCGGTGAACCTCCTTCCGCAAAGGATCTCCCTTCTGTGGAAACATCCAGTGCCAACATACATAGGACCGCCCACACTGTCCATACCACCCATTAGCACCTTTAGATTGGGTAGCTATGTTAGTGGCAGAACATACATGCACAATGATTGCTCATATTGTGGAGAACATGAGAACGAAACTGAAGTTACAGTTTGACACTGCTGACCTGATTGGTGACTTGGTGGGAGTTCCCATATATATTATTCTTGGTCAAATTGTTATAGTTCTGGGGGAATTGCACAAATCCAATCTTGTGACCCATTTCTTCATCAAGGAAGAAGCACAGTGCATCTCTGATTGTATCGCAATTGTTGGAATACATATCACAGTCCACATTCATGATGATAGGGCTGTTGCTTATCACTGATGACACTCTTATCTGCATTTCAATAGAAAAATTGTCACATTTTAGAAAAATCCATTATGATCATAGAATTCCAACCTTTCATGGAACACTTGTGAATAAGTTCTTTTTCATTTCGCGCTCTATTTTGTGCCTTGGTTTTGGTTTGCTATTTTGCTTGTTTTCGTTGTTGGAAGACACCATCTTGGCGATTCTTGTAACACAAATGATGTGCACTTGGGTGCGCTTTCGAGAAAAAATGTCTAGCGGTAGGGAACAAGTTATTGTTTATATCTAAAACCAACATATTTTAAGCTCACATTCATTGCATGTATTTCACAAAATGCTAAAGAAGTGGAGAGTTTTGCACTCCCTCAACTCTACAGACAATCCAATGATACAAAATGAATTAATAGGGTGTGAACTCCATGGTACAATTTTCTCAAAAGGACAAGAAATTGCATGACAACACATTGCTAATTTGGTTACTCTTGCAAACATTACTGTTTACTAAAAACTTCAAAATTATGAATTAGAATATGTTGCAACTAATATGCTGCTAAGAATCAGTATAAGAAAATGGGCTAATGAAAACTATAAAGTTTACAATAAATTGTATGCTTAGTATGATGGGGCTAGCTAGGTTAGTGAGTGCACCAGAGCATTCATTGCCCCAGCTTTGAAATTATGGTGGTGCTGAGGCCGCTTCTCCCGTGCCATGTACACAAGTGTTGGTAGCACATTTCCTTCATCATCATTTGCATTTTTGTCTTTGCCCTCTATCAGAATCTAGCAAAAGAAAGAATTATATAACTTGAAACTCCCAAATAGCATGCAAGTTATTTACTTCAGAATCATGCAAACCTTTACTCAAATTTGGAAGGCAGGAAAGCTACCTGAACAATTGGCTGGTGATTTTTTGAGGTATTTTCTTGATCCCATTCATGAAATCCTTTATGATTTGCTTTGACTTCCTCCGAAATTTTACCTGACAAAACAGCTGTATCAATTCGCTCAGTCATATCTTCGTACATCTCCTGCCCAAAAATGAAAAAAGTCAGTTGCCATGCCAAATGCTGAGCACTACGGGTAGGCTGACATTAAGCATCTTATCTGGTCACATGTGTGTGCCATGCCGTTCCATGTTCAATAGCCATTTGATTACATGTGTTAAAAAAGATGTTTGGAAAATCTGCTTACCCTGATAAGTGACCATTCCTTTGGGCTGCACAAATCTTGATGCCCATCTGACTCTGAGAAGTAAGCGGCTGGTGACCTTGGCTCAATGTTATATCTCTTGCAGAATGGTATCCAATGCTTTGCAAATAAGGAGGCCTCCCACAGAGCATAGAAAGTGAGAACTGAACCTCCGTCGTCAGAAAGGTACACACTAATTTTTTCTGCTGGGTAATTGTATGCCATGAGCGATAGGACGGTGGAGATGACAAGACTTGGTGGCTCTGAGTGTGGATCTGCGGTGCATACGAAGATATCCACACAAGGTAGCCTCTCTCCATACCTTCTCCAAATGACATAGTAACTGTGTTAATGCTCAGTGCGGGAAATACATGTTTTAAAGCAGTAGAACCGTACACTTGACACCCTTAAACATTCAAAACAAGTCCCTACTTTGGATCTTGTTTTGGCAGAAATGAGTCTGAAGTACTTGGGTTGAGGGTTTATTCCAGAGTTGGGCAAGAGTTGAGGTGTTGAAATGAACTTGTTCTTACAAGAAACCACCCCTTAATTTAGTCCCTACCTTTGTCATCTACTCCCTCCCTTTTGGTTTAAAGGCCCAACTCAAAAATCACCTCCACCAAGGCAGATAGGAATGCATTTTGTAGGTTGCAAAACTATCCAAATTAAAACGATGCGTTAATTTGCATTAACTGCAGCGCATGCATGCGTGATCATTAAATGAGTAGTAATATTACATGCATTGGTGAGTTTCTTTTTAATCCTTGCATGTAGAGATTTAATGTGTCTTGAAATCTAAACAGATGATGGAGATGGACCCTTTAAACCGCAAAAATAGTAATATTGATATTGGTCCTTTAAACCACCATTTTTCTTTTCTTGAGATAAGCCCTTTAAACCGGAAAGGAGGGAGTATCTACCTTCTTTTCTATAGAAAAGGCCTCTCAGTCTAGCTTATTTATTTACCTTCTAAGTTAGTGATCTCTGATCATCGATGTAAGCCCTTTGGCGTTGATAATGTCTTATCTTGCAATTATAATTCTAAACAATCTGACAATTTGCTTTAACCCTTTGTACCATAGAATAGAAACCTTTGTGCTGCACTCAAAGTTTAAAAATCAAAAGCATCAAACTTTTGTCTAATTTGTTAACAGAAAGATAGTTCTGTTATTTGGCCCGCGTAGCTTTAAAGCTAGCCTAATGTAGATTCTCAGTGCACTTAGGTGGTGTTTGGTTCTCTAGTCCTAGGACTTTTTCTAGTCCCTAGTACTTTTTAAAAAAGACTCTCAAGGAGGTGCTTCTAAGGACTTTTAGCAAAAAATCCCAAAAAAGTCCCCCTCTGTTTGGTTTGCTAGGGACTTTTTTTAGTCCCAACACAAAAAAGTCCCTGAAACCAAACACTCCCTTAGTGTTGTGTGGTCTAAAACTCATAGGCTGCCATCTCGTTGAAGTACAACATATTAAGAAATAACAATAACACAGAAGATAACTAAATTTAAACTGCAAAAATGTCTTACATTAAGTTACAGAGGGAGTACTAAATTATGAGAACTAGAACATGACGGGCTCATACCTATGCAAAACACCCGTTAGAAATTGCCCGCTGTGTTTAGTTAAATCCGGTACATTTCTTTTCTTGAATATACGGTTCATCATTGTGAGTTGTGGTCTCGTGTACCTAACTGAGTCCAAGAGCTTCAAGAAAATCAGCCAACATACTGAAATATGTGGCATGTTCATAGCGACAGCCCGGACATGGCGCAGACATGAGAGAGAAGAAAAAAATGTAATTCAACCGGACCCCACAAATCGACTCATATATCCAGGCTGTCACCGAATCCTCAAACTTGACCCATATGTGGGGAGGATATGAGGGTGTCTAGGCAGTCCGCCAATCATATGAATTAAACCGACTCCATCCCCACCAATCATGTAGATTAGACTGAACACTTTGGAAACATATTGCGTGCACGGATAAAATGAGGGTTCAAAACGAATACGCCCGACTATCCGAACGCGTCCGTGGACGTATGATAGGCCAGATTTGCCCATTGTGGTTGTATATGCTCTCATCGTTTATGCTCAAAAAAGCAAGTTCACTGTTCACACTATTGACCTGGTGAGTGGTGGTATGGTCACAGACTCACAAACTCACAATCCGGGCGGTGTACAGGCTAACAAATAGTAGGCGTTACTGTCAGCTCCATCACCATCGCAGGACTAGTTTGGCTTTTAACAGTCTGTCCATATCAAGAATATACGCATATAAAATCTGAAATTTTGGAGAAAAAAATCCACGTTTTTTGTCGTGATACAGCCGGAGCATACAGCCCCCGGACGTGGTGCGTACCTGGCGGCGAGCCTGTCGATGAAGGGGAGGCGGCGGACGGGGCTCCAGCGCACGGACTGCGTGACCGCCCAGTAGGCGGCGTACCAGAGCTCCGCCGCCAGCATGCCCAGCCACGCCGCCCTGCCCTCGCCGGCGGCGGGGACGTGCGTCGCCCGGTAGTAGAGCAGCAGGAGGATCCCGGCGGCGACCGTGACGGCGTGGAGCCTGTACGCCGCCCGGCCACCGTGCGTCTCCGTCTCGAACAGCCTCCTGGTCCTCTCCATCTTCCAGTCTCGCCTGTCGCTCTCTGAGTCTTTTGTGAACTCCTGTAGATGGACAGGAGCACACGCATGTAGTAAGGGAGGATCTCAACTCCTGTAGTTGTAGTGGACAGCCGACCAGGTGGACGCGTGGACTTCCCCACCCCACACTCCACTGGTTTGGTGGACTGGATTGCCCGTCCCACTGCTCCACTCCACGCGCGCACACACCCCCACATGGCCACACCCCGTGGTCCTGTAGGGCATCTTCAACATGACTCATCAAATCGCCTCGACCGAGCAAAAAAAGGGTTTCATTTGGATTCCCCTATTTTGAAAATCGCATATTAATTTCCTTCATATGAACAGAAAAATAGGATGACTCAAAGAAGTTCTCTACCAGGAACTTTGTACCGCGCACATTACTTAGCACAACTAGGAAAATAAGATAAGATAAAGCCAAGAAACATGACCGGTATAGGGATTACTAAGGGGACTAAAGAAACAAGAACAACAACGACTAATTCATCCGCCAATATATTCCCGAAAAGTCGAACGAACCCAGTACCTATAGTACAACAAACACCACCATTACTTGCGTCACTAAATTGAAGCATAGAAAGAGGTGGACCGCGCCTTGGATAATTGGTCGGATACAGCCGTAGACCGCAGAACTCGATCGGACGAAGAGTCAATCCTTCTTTTCTCACTTCAAGATTGATCATCTCGAGCCATCCGTTGAGGGTGGAAATTTAAGAATAAATAAGTTTTAAGGAGTAACAGAAGCAGAGGCAGAAGAATGCCTTCTGGAGTCAAAAGCCAACTTGATCTCAGCCTCGATATCCAACACGGTATTCTGATGTGCCGAAAAATCTGAGGAACCTATCCCCTTTGTTATGGTATCCCCTTCCTCTTTCTCTTTCTGGCCAAACTACCCATAAAAAAGAAGAGAGAGAGCTGTAAGAGCGGTAAAAGCAAGCTCGGTGGCCCGGTTTCACTACAGGTTGATATATCCTGCTCGACGGGTGAGTCTTGCAGTCAAGCTCCCTTCTGCCTTTGCACTCGAGGACCAATGTCCGTCTGGCCCGAGGAAACCTTTGCACGCCTCCGTTTCCGATCAACCCGAAACTCCGAACAGAACCGACCCTGACTAGACCTTTTCCCAAGCACCCCATTAATTGATCCCTCTTTAGAGTAGTATAAGTACATCCTCGACTATAGCACGACGCTCCCCAAGTAATTTTTTTAGCACCGGCAGTAAAAAAGGTCCCAGCCACGCCCTCAGTCGTTTTGCGCCAGATTTGGGCAAAACCAGCCCCGGCAACCCCAAGCCAAACCCAGGGAGCCGGGGGTCCGCCGGAGGCACCGACGCTATTATTTGCATGCAACAGGGCCACTGTCAGCCTCACACTCCCTCTCTCTCTCTCTTGCATGCAATAGGCCCACCCATGTGCATGCCTCTCGCCCACTTCATCTCTTTTTCCTCTCATCTCTCTTGTCTTCTAGTGTTGGGTAGGGGCATGGCTGGAAAACTTTTCACCCCCATGCCAAAATTTCCACCGACATGACCCCAACTGGCTGAAAAAGTGGCTCCGGGGGGGGGGGGGCAACGAGCGGAGATGCTCTAATGCGGTCACACATTTTAGGTTGGATCGGTTCGAACATTCGAAATCCCAATGCCGGCCCCAAATCGGGGCGGGAGAGTTTGGACATTTGCTGCCTCGGTGTCCGACAACCTGGGCTCACCCTTTCCATGTCTAGAGCCCTCGGCATTGATGCCGCTCACATTGACTTGTCGCCTACCTGCATTCAAGCCTGCCCGGCCTGTGCCGCCCGAGAAGCCCAGTTCAGCTTTAAAGTTGGTCGACCTCCCCTCCCAAACCCTATCGTCACCCAGTCCTCCACATCTCCCAAATCTCCCAGTCCTCCACATTTCCCAAATCTGCTGCACACCGCACCTCCAATGGCCACCGCAATGGACAAGAAGATGCCCGAGGAAGATAACGAGCTCACCCGGGCGTGCTGGTTGCTTGGCGGCTACCACCCAACGCAGCCACCGCCACCCCAGGGCTCCAGATCCGATATGCAACGCTATCCCCGGTCACCGGGTCCGTCTTCGTCCACCGTGAAGGAGAAGTGGGTTGACAAGGAGGAGATCGACTTGGCCAAGCTCGCGGCGAGGACTCAGCAGCCGCAGCCGCCCATGCCCCGCGGCGGCGACGGATGGCGAGTTCTAGCAGCACATGCGGATTGCACCGCGGAACTCGTTGAGTGACTAGGGTCTGGCGCTGTCATCTCCTTTATGCAACCATGGTGTCCAGATTAGACTCCGCGTGTAGTCGTCCCTGTCGCCCCGATGCCCGGCCCTAGTAAAGCAAGAGTCATCCCAGCCGAAGCTGCGTAGCCGCCTCGACTACTATCTGAGCGGTAGTGGCTAGCGTTGCGCATCGTCCTTGTCGTTGAGGGTAGGTGAAAGGATCGAGAAGAGGTGTCTAGAGGGGGGTGAATAGACTCTTAGCAAAGAAAAGTTGCAGTTTTTAATTTCTTCAAATTAAGGTGGAGTTTTAGCACAAGTTTAAACATTCACAATACATATCAAGCAAGCATGACAAGAGTATATGAGCAGTGGAAAGTAAAACATGCAATTTGCGAGAATGTAAAGGGATGGGATTGGAGTATGCAAACACAATGTAGACGCGGAGATTTTTTCCGTGGTTCCGATAGGTGGTGCTATCGTACATCCACATTGATTGAGACTTCAACCCATGAAGGGTAACGGTTGCGCGAGTCTACGGAGGGCTCCACCCACGAAGGGTCCACGAAGAAGCAACCTTGTCTATCCCATCATGGCCATCGCCCACGAAGGACTTGCCTCACCAGGGTAGATCTTCACGAAGTAGGCGATCTCCTTGCCCGTACAAACTCCTCGGTTCAACTCCACAATCTTGACGGAGGCTCCCAAGTGACACCTAACCAATCTAGGAGACACCACTCTCCAAAAGGTAATAGATGGTGTGTTGATGATGAACTCCTTGCTCTTGTGCTTCAAATGATAGTCTCCCCAACACTCAACTCTCTCTCATGGATTTGGATTTGGTGGAAAGATGATTTGAGTGGAAAGCAAGTTGGAGAAGGCTAGAGATCAAGATTTATGTGGTTGGAATGGAATATCTTGATCTCAACACATGAGTAGGTGGTTCTCTCTCAGAAAATGTATGCTGGAAGTGTAGGCATGTTCTGATGGCTCTCCTCACGAATGAAGAGTGGGTGGAGGGGTATATATAGCCTCCACACAAAATCTAACCGTTACACACAATTCACCAAACTCGGTGGGACCGAATCAGAAAACTTGGTCGGACCGATTTAGTTCATAATGTGACCATTAGGCATTTCGGTGGGACCGATATGATCAACTCGGTGGGACCGATGTGCTAGGGTTAGGGTAAAACCTCATCTCGTTTTGACCGATTACACAAACTCGGTGGGACCGATTTTGGTAATGAGCTAACCAGAGAGTTGGTCAAGCAAACTCGGTGAGACCGATTACAAATCTCGGTTGAGCCGAAAATATTGCAACAGGAACCAGAGAGTTTGCAAGCCCATCTCGTTGAGACCGGGATCCCATCGGTGAGACCGAATTGATTAGGGTTTCTGGCAGTGGCTATGTCAGATGAACTCGGTGGCGCCGGATTGATCAAATCGGTGGGGCCGAGTTTGACTTTTGGTTTGGGACATATGTGGATATGAGAAAGTGGTTGAGGGCTTTGG
The DNA here is from genome assembly GCF_002575655.3 of Aegilops tauschii subsp. strangulata. Lineage (NCBI taxonomy): Eukaryota > Viridiplantae > Streptophyta > Magnoliopsida > Poales > Poaceae > Aegilops > Aegilops tauschii. The sequence continues at coordinate 379,867,005 of NC_053039.3, forward strand.
AGCATATCACTAAGCACTTTGAGCAAGTAAGCCATTAAGCAACACCTCATCCCCTTTTAATAGTATTGGCTTTTCCTAGGGACTCAATGTGATCTTGGATCACTAAAATGAAAATGCAGAGTCTTGAGCTTTGAGCTTGAGCCAATCCTTTGTCCTTAGCATCTTGAAGGGGTTCCACATCCTCTTGTCCACGCCACTCCATCTGTTGAACTTATCTGAAATATACTAGATAAAAACATTAGTCCAACAAAAGATATGTTGACATTAATTACCAAAACCACCCAGGGAGCACTTGTGCTTTCAGTAGGGAGATGCCTCACCAAGGCGGAGGCACGCCCAGAGCGACACCGGGTGCAGCGCTTGGCGGTGTTCGCCAAGACTGACATGCTGCCGCCCTAGGTCCTCGCTGAGGTTTGGGCCTTCGATAGGTGCAAGACCACCGAGAAGATGGTTGCCCACTGTCAGCGCCGTCTGAACTAGCAGCTCCTCTTGTCGAGCTGGTCAAGACCGAGCGCTCGATCCACCTCGAAGCCAACAAGAAGCGGCCCAAGGTGGAAGAGGCTGCCGAGCGTTTGCGCCGGGAGCGCAACGCCCCGGCCGTGGACAGATGCTGCGATGGCTGGAGTTGTATCCTCCACTGGCGCGACTACGACGACTCAATGACAGCGGTGACTGCGGTGCCGGTGGGCTTGAAGGCCATGCCTACGAGGTGGTCGTGTGCTACTTAGCCTAGTTTTAGTTTAGTTACGTTAAGTTAAATTTTGAGTAGTTTGGATGAAACTGTTAAATGTTATCTAATATGCACGTAATATATCGTACTATGTTTAATTTCGTGTGTGATTCGTGTTTGAAATGTTCGGATGAGGGAAATTATGGAGACAATTTTGGATGGCCGACGCCCAGCCAGATGTCCGCGGACATGTCAAATTGGTCATACAGTGCAATATACAACAGGTACCTTAAACTCATTCAAGTGAGACAATGATCTAAAAGCCATAGTGAGAACACTCAATGATTCGAACGTGATATGTACAATCCAGTGCCACCTTGCTTTGTCTCTACATTGAGATCTTTGTCCAATGATCCAAAGTATCCAGCTAATGGTCTGAACCTATACAAGTTGCCCCCCCCCCCCCCCCCCCCAGTAAAATTAAAGAAATCTCTGATATTCCGATTCACATAGATATGGTGATTTTGGGCACTGCACAATCTTCAACAAGTTACTTTCATAGTTAATATTCTTACAAATATGTTCCTAAGAAGATATAGAAAATAAAATGTATTGTGAAACTATTTTCATTGGTACAACTTTGCTTAATTATTGTGAAGAGTTTCCTCTTAGTCATTGCTCTCGTTGGCAAGGTTTAAGAAATGACAGGATACAATAGAGGGAGAGATGGTTGAAAGGGGATCATGATTTGAGGCGGGCACAAGTGGGATGAGAAGGGGTTAGGTGCAGCATTGTGGATGAAAATAGAGGGTTTACGCAAAATGTCCATGTCCTGGCCACCTTGCTAAATCTGGACAACTCATTCTTTATTCAATGGTGCAGACGATTGAATCCTATGTATTCATGTGTCCACCTAAAGCCCTGATTCTGTACAAGTTGCTCCCATACTGGGATTTCGCTAGTGCTAGAGGAGATTGAGTTAGATCTGGCATTGATTGCATTGGCGTTCTTGACATTTTCTGTTTAGGTATTTTTATTTTCACAGGGGTAATTTGATCCATGGTTAATCCTGAGTCGAAGGGCTTATGCAAATTGCCTCTGCCCAACCCGGGCCGCGCCACATATAAATACAATTGCCCATGAAACTATCAGAGCAAGTGTCCCAAGAGAACCATAAACCGTACCAACTTGAGTACTTATTACACACTGATGCCTCTTGTGGGACCTTAAACTATTTTTGCCAGTAAGGCCAACATCACAAAGCCAATAGAAGCTAGTGTAACTGGGAATGGTATTCTGCCTTTGTCCTTCCTCAGGAACATTGCTTCATAGAATGGGATACTGGTGATCACCAACATCCCACAGAGAATGAGCTGGGGGAAAAGTGCATCCAAGTGTACATTCCATCCACCTTTCATGACTTTACTTAGCCCTCCCATCAGGCAAACAAGGTTGAGCAAAGCAATAGCCGCGATGATCACATATTCTGGATCCGACGACCCGAATTCCATAATCTCTTGCTCATACCTCTTGGACTCGTCTTCATCGCTTACCTTTGGTGTAACCACAAAATTTATCTTTGACAGTCCAAGTAACTTCCGGAGATTGTCAAGGACTCCAAAGAGGTACGAGGTTATTCTTTTGACCAACCACATCCTCTGTCCATTCCACCATCCTTTTAGCGTGTCTCCAGATAATAGTGCCTCATATAGGCTGTACATGTTCTTCACGCAGAAGACATATACGAAGGGTGCGATCCATGGACTTGTAATCTGAACAACACATGAATATTATATAAGTTTTTTAATACAAAACATATATGAAACTAAGGCGAGGCCTTTCCATAGTATGAATCATTTACCTCTGGGAAAAGGGAGGTGCCTTTGAGGAGGGCCAGTGAAGGGATGATAACATAATATAGTGTAGCGAGCGAATTGGGTGCCCATAGTCCATAGATATGGTAGCCCATCTGATGCCGTAGCTTGGTTTTTCCATGCGCAAACAAGAAGACGTTGTACTTTGAAAGGAAAATCGAGAAGATACCCTCGCTCCATCGCTTGTGTTGCAGTATCGTCTGAGCAAGTGTTGTTGGACCTACACCCATAAACGCTGGTCTTTTAGGATTGTTGTAGACCGAGTCCCATCCTCTGCAATGTATTGCCAACCCGGTGTTTACATCCTCCACCACGCAACCATATTTTACCCCAATCTCGTCTCCCCACTGCGTGCCGTGTTCGTATGTGCAGGCTGCTAAAGACTTGGCTTTCTCTTCAGTCTCATCTATGCTTTCTTGTAATTTGTCCTTGATCCCTGCATTCCAGTCTTCTTGGTAGTCTTCGGTGAACTTCCTGCCGCAAAGGATCTCCCTTCTGTGGAAACATCCAGTGCCAATATACATAGGGCCACCCAAACTGTCCATACCACCCATCTCCACCTTTTAAATTGAAGTAGCCATGTTAGTGTCAATAATATAATGTGGAGAACATGAGAATTGTAAATGAGGTTACAATTTGGCACTGCTGACCTCATTGATGACATGGAGGGAGTTCCCATATATGTTATTCTTGCTCAGATTGTAATAGTTCTGAGGGTATTGCACAAATCCGATCTTGTGACCCATTTCTTCATCAAGGAAGAAGCACAGTGCATCTCTGACCGCATCGTTGTTGTTGGAGTACATATCGCAGTCCACATTCATGATGATAGGGCTGTTGCTTATCACTGATGATACCCTTATCTGCATTTCAGTAGAAAAATTGACACATTTTAGTTTAAGTCCACTAAAGCATTACAACCTTTCATAGAATATAAAATTGTTATCTAATTCCCTCAAAAAGTTTGTCATCTAATTGGCCACGATAATTGAACACCGACAACACCGATTCCATTCCAGTAGGCTAAATTGGTGTGGTGTCAAGCTACACTTAGTGTCTCATTGTCTCCTGCTTGGCGGAGGGCAAAAGAATGGAAACAATGCATCACCATGTGCTTTTTAGATATATCAACAAGTGTATACATTGGGTGTATGGTATTAGCTAACTTCTTTATAGCTTTTGAACATTCAAAAACCAAAAATTATCGAAATCATAGTAGGGAAACCTAACTGTCTTCCTAAAAAAACATAGAGGTGTATGCATGTGTATGCATATGATTTGTGATAACAAATATACGTTTGCACGCAACATTGACAATTGTGTTTTGTATGCATCCATGGATATGGTGCCCATTTTGGATTTTACTCGATGTCTTTGGTGTCACTAGAAGATGAGTAGTTGTGTGTACATAAGCATAGTCCGATTACAACTTGGATTTCAGTGTTGTCCAAGAGACATTGATTTGATTGCATGGGCTACTCATATGAGTGCATACCCAGAACCAGCACACCTCGGAACTTGAGCGATGCGACAAGAGTTCTATGCTCCTTGTGTTTGTGTACCTTTATTAACATACGGTAAGTGACTAATGCGGCATCAACCAACTTTTTCTAATTGATTCTGGCACACATCTTGCTGCAACAGATCCACTGACAATAAGCCCAGGGACTATTTCCCTATTGAGGCTTTCTGACTGTACCAACATATTTTAAGCATACATTCACTGCATTTATATTTCATAAAAGACTGGAGAAGTGGAGGTTTTCTCAACTCTAATCCTCTCAAGTACTTGGGGAAATTCTATTGTGTACTATTGATGCAAAGAGGTGAAACTGAATGAAGAAAACACAACACAACATTTTGTTACTCTTGTCCAGTAATACAGTTTATCACAAACTTCAGAATTATAAATTAGAATATGGTGCAGGTGCAACTAGTATTTCGCCAAGAATCAGTATTAGAAAATGAGTTTACTAATGAAAACTATGAAGCTTACTGTAAACTGTCTACTTAGTGTGAAGGGGCAAGATTAGTAAGTTTACAAGAGCATTCATGGCCCCAGCTTTGAAGTTATGGTGGTGTTGAGGCCTCTTCTCACGCGCCATGTAAACAAGTGTTGGTAGCACCTTTCCTTCATTATCAACTGCATTTTGGTCCTTGCTGTCTATCAGAATCTAACAAAAGAAACAAGTTTAGAACTTGAGACTCACAAATACCATACAAGTTATTTACTCCAAAATCATGGAAACCTTTACTCCATTCTGGAGGGCATGATAGCTACCTGAACAATTGGCTGGTGATTCTTTGAGGTGATTTCCTGGTTCCATTCATAAAATCCTTTATGACTTGCTTTGATTTCTTCGGGAACTTTGCCCGACATGACAACCGTGTCAATTCGCTCAGTCATTTTGTCAAACATGTCCTGCCCAAAAGATGAAATAGTATCAGTTGCCATGCCAAATGCCGAGCACTATATATAATAATCTTGTCATCACCATTGTATGTCAATTTATTCCCTGTTCGATAGCCATTTGATGCACGTGTTTTAAAAAGAAGAAGATGTTTGCAATATCTGCTTACCTTGATCAATGACCATTCTTTTGGGTTGCACAGTTCTTGATGCCCATCTGACTCTGAGAAGTAAGCGGCTGGTGACCTTGGCTCAATGTTATATCTCTTGCAGAATGGCAGCCAGTGCTTTGCAAACAAGGAGGCCTCCCACATGCCATAGAAAGTGAGAATCGAGCCGCCGTCGTGAGAAAGGTACACGCTTAATTTCTCGGGCGGGTAGTTGTACGCCATGAGCGATAGGATGGTGGAGACGACGAGGCTTGGCGGCTCCGAGTAGGGGTCCGCAGTGCACACAAAGATGTCCACACACGGTAGCCTTTCTCCGTGCCTTGTCCAAATGACAAATTAACCGTGTTAGTGCTGAGCATGACAAATAGTATATGTTTGGATGATGAAATATATGAAAACAGGTCCCTGGTTAGCTAGTTTTTAAATTCAATTTTGCTACCCGGGAGATGCATGCAAATTGCTCTGGTTTGCCATGATGGGACGGTGTTCCTATCAGGTGATGAGTCCCGGAGCTTGGACCAAACCAGACAACCGTACTGAAATTTAAATTCTGCAGCGTGTTCAGCGTTGATTTCGATCCACTTGTTAAATGCATTTACTACATTTTAGGAGATCTTCTTGAATATGTATTTAGAGAGGGAGCTCTCTTTATCAAAAAGCAAAAAAAAGAAAGAAATAACTTTCAGCCTTTAGAAGTCTTATATCAAAAAGCAAAAACAAAAAAGAAGTCCGTGCATTAGCTAAGATTGCTGGGTGTTGATGCTGGCGTGCCTGCCTCGGCGTGGTGCATGAGGCCAGGCCAGCAGTACAAATCGGAACACGCGGCGCGGTAGACGCACGCACGGTGTAGCCAGCCAGGGGCACTGGAGGCAACAACACTCGTGTGGCTACTGGTGGTCAGTGCAAGTGCAAGGCAAAGGCAAGATGAGCAGCACTCTGGTTACTACACAAGTCCTACGCACGACGACGACCACGTGTCACCTGAGCTAACGTACGGATTAGGCAACAACGTAGTGGTAGGAGTAAGCAAGGGAAACACGTACGCCCGTACGCCTGCGCGCAACTGCATCATATTCCTCTCTCGATCATGCAGCCGCGCGCGTGCCGCGTCGTTCGTGGTCGGTCGGTCATAAGCCATGCATAGCGCGGACGGACGTGGTTCATACCTGGCGGCGAGCCTGTCGATGAAGGGGCGGCGGCGGACGGGGCTCCAGCGCACGGACTGCGTGACCACCCAGTAGGCGGCGTACCAGAGCTCCGCCGCCAGCATGCCCAGCCACGCCGCCCTCCCCTCGCCGGCGGCCGGGACGCGCGTCGCCCGGTAGTAGAGCAGCAGCAGGATCCCGGCGGCCACCGTGACGGCGTGGAGCCTGTACGCCGCCCGGCCCCCGTGAGTCTCCGTCTCGAACAGCCTCATGCTCCTCTCCATCTCTAGCTAGCTGGCTCTCTCGCTCTCTCTATCGGCTGGCCGTCTCAAACTTTCCCGGGGACAGGAGAGGAGGTGCATGCTGGGCACTGGGCAGGAGCGCGCGTATATATGCTCCCCGCGAGGAAGGGGGAGGCATGATTCAGCACCGATACGCCCGGATACGGCTGGATACGCGTATCCTGCAGTATCCCATCCTTTTCGAATTATTAAAAAAGGATATAAAATCGGGATACGGCCTAGATACGGTGGGGACTCGGCAGCCAGCCTCCAGTGACCATGCTGCTGCCCAGTTCTCCTCCCGATAGCAACCATGGTCGAGCAGGTAACCTCGATGGCTGCTAGCTAGTCAGGGTATGCATTCGCTTTTTTCGGTTTGATTCGGTTCGGTTTATACGGTTTTTATACTTTGGTTTATACAGTTTTATACATAGATACGGTTCGGTTTCGGTAATAATCAAAGTTGACGTGAATTTTTGAACGACTCATATTTTTTAATCGTCAGATTATTCAATCTGTGTATGTAGGTTTGTTTTTTCTTTTGAGAACTGTACGTAGATTAAATCATTAGATGGCAGAAATGATTTGGTGGCATATGTACGTATGGTGTGCGCCAGATCGAGCATATATGGCTGATGAGGCGTTGACAGAGATGTATGTAGATATATTAGGAAAATTTGAGGACAAAACAGGAGAAAAGCACAACATGCGCTAGCCTCCAGGATTTTTACGTAGAAAAAATATGCCACGAAACATCACTCGCTAGTCTGTAGGCTGAAGAGTCCACGCTCCTTTTTTTTTGGGGAAAAGCATCCACGCTCCTGGTCCAAGCGCTGTGCCAACCTCCAACTCATGCTTCAGGCAGCCCAAGGCCCAGGCCCAAGTGCCAGCCTCAGGTCGTGCGCCAGCCGCGTTGCACAATTTAGTACTCCCTCCGTTCGGAATTACTTGTCACAAAAATGATATATCTACAACTAAAATACATCTAGATACATTCATTTCTTAGATGAGTAATTCCGAACGGAGGGAGTACCATCTTGTGAAGTGACCAACAACGAGATGGGTGAATGGCTATAAAACGAACGGTGATGGGAAGGATCAACTCAGCTCTTCAGTTATTTTTTTGACTGGGAGCTCTTCAGTTATTTAACACACACTGAAGCTAGCTTTGGCTATTTCGGTCTAATTGAAAATTGTTCGGTTTCTTTCTAACAAAAAAAAACCGTATGCTAAACAGTTTTCATATTTGGGTACTGAAACTGAACCTGAAACCTGAAAAAACCGAAGTTTCAGTTGGGTTTGGTTTTTTTGGTTCGGTTTTTGGTTTTTGGTTCGGTTTTGCACACCCTGAGCTGCTAAGGAAGGAGATCTTGGTAGAGGAAGATGGCAAGGCGGCCGCCAACAAGGAAGAAGCTTTGAGCAGAAAGAAAGATGGGGATTGTGGTGGCCAGTGAGGAAGAAGATTTGGGCAAGGAGAAGATGGCTGATGGAAGCTGCTGATTTGGCGGCGCTGTCGTTTCTTCACTGGCGGCTGGAGAAAGGGAGTACGAGAATGGAAGTTAGGGACAACTGGAATGGCTGGAGCGCTACTAGTAGGGTTTTCCAGAATTGGGCCTTACATGGGCTCTAAGTTGATGGAGAGCTACATGGGCTTTGAGTGGACTGCTCTTAGTCTTTCATGAATAGAAAGGAGACAACATATATCCAGTGCTAAAAAATTTCTCATCTAAAAAATGTCATTAAGTCTTTATTCATATTTATTATTCTAAATACTTTCATATTTATTATTTCTAAATACTTATATACCCCGCTGTATCCCCGAATGATTGTTTTTGAAAAATGCCGTATCCCGTATCCCCGTATGCGTATCCCCTTGTCTCTGTCCCCGTATCCGTGCTTCTTAGGAGGCATCAGCAGTGACGCTGTGGCCGAAGCAGGCCCAGCTCTTGACGGACACGCCGTGCGTCCGTGCTCGCGATCTTGTTTGGCCTAGCTATACATATCTCGCGCCGCGCGCATGCACAGTCCCTCCTGAGCTATCTGATATGTCTACTGCCGTCCATAGACCGTGTTAGAAGGGAGAGAGAGGATTGGTGGAATAGTTCATTGTATTATTTGAGCCTCGTGGGCATATATATAGGAGTACATGATCTACTTGGAGTACAAGGCAAGCCAGAATATTTCCTAGTAACCTATGTTTCCTAATACAATCACGTTACTCAACATCCCCCCGCAGTCACAACGGTAGCGACGCAGATGGTGAGACTGGAGAAGAATCCGAAGGCAAGCCGACGGACGCCCACCCATAGTCGTAACGGTCGACGCATCGCGGAGTCGTGGCTGGAGTGGAAACCAACGAGGTTGCTCAAGCAAGGCGGTAGCCCTTTGTGCCATTTGTCGATGTAGCCGAGAGCGTGGGTGGTGGAGCTGTGGTCGAGGTAGCCGTGCGAAGAATGTCGTGGTCGATGTCGAGTCGGGGTGGTCGGTGTCGAGGAAGTCGCCGTGGAGCCGCGGGCGCAAGAGGGCGCCGAGTTAGCATGGGCGCAGTGGTGTCGAAGTAGGGGTGCGCCGAAAAGAAAATGTTGTTGACGATGCATCGCGGCGGGTTTGCCAAGCCCGGGGACACATCGTGGACGAAGGCACGCACCGGTGTTGCCAGCACCGGGCATGCGTAGACGGACGAAGACGAAGTTGACGAAGCGCCGACCAGGCTTGCCAGGCCCGGGGACACGTCGTGGATGAAGGCACGCATCATTGTTGCCAGCACCGGACATGCGTAGACGAGGTACCTGCACGAGCAGTACGCCATGTCGGAGAAGTCGGAGGGGCCAGCAGAGAAGAACTCGACGACGATTGCGGCGTCCATCGGCGCGGGGCCAATCTAGCCCGCGGTTGTCGGAGTAGATGAAGCGGTCGGGGTAGATGACGGCGACGCTGGCGACGAGCTGGTGCTGGATGAAGACGAAGGGGGTGGACGGGCGACGGCGGCTACGAAGGTAGCGGCGGCGGTGGCCAAAGAAGAGCGGCGGCGGCGGCCTGACAGCGGCGGCGGCGGCTAGGTTAGGAGTGCAGCGGCGGTGCTCGATGTAGGCGAAGAACCCTGACAGCGTGACGAAGACCGGCGCGGACGGTGGTGTTCCCGCGCCAAGGGAGACGGCGCAGCACATACTACGGGAAGTCGACGCGCGGTGACGGCGGAGTGGACCGCGGGCCGCGGCGCTAGGCCCGAAAGGGCGATGCAGCGGCGGCAGGCGGGTCAGGGCGATGGCGGGGACCGCGGGCCGCGACGCTGCGGCCCGAAGGGGCGATGCAACGGCGGTTCGCGAGTCGGTGCAACCGCGGGGACGACCTCGGGACGGCGGCGTGGACCGCGTGCCACGCTCGCTATGGCCCGATGGGGCGACGTAGCGGCGGCGCGAGGGTCGATGCAGCCACGGGACGGCCTAGAGCGGACGCCCTCGGGGCGGCGGGGGACCGCGGGCCGTGGCACTATGGCCCGAAGGGGCGACGGAGCGGTGACGCGGGTCAGTGCAGCCGGGAGAAGAACCACGGGGCGGCGGCGGTGCGGCCCGACGGGGCGACCCAGCGGCAGCCCGATGCTCGATCGGTGGAGAGGCGCGCTGAACTCGGGGACGATCTTCACGAGACCTGCAGAGGCGCGCGTAACCGACGGGCCAGGTCGGTCGCGCTGCGTAGATGAGGCGGATCGCGGGCGAGCGGGTGATCAAGCCGATCGCGCGCGAGGTCGGGGACGCCGCTCGGTGGAGGCGTGGTGGCGGCGGAGTCCGAGATGAAGCCAACGACGACGGACGGCGTGGGACGTCGTGCGGACGAGCTTGTCAGCACCGGCACCCGGGCTGCCAATGCAACGCCGGCGCCCGGGCAGCGAGGCCCGAGCGACCAACGGAGCAGCGGCGCCCGAGTTGAAGCAGCCGACGAGCCGGACGCAGCCGTTTCGACGCAGCCGAGGACGACACCGGCGAGGTAGACAGCGGGGCCGCCGTGCAGATGCGGCGGAGGCGGGTGATGTGGATCGATGGGCGGGCCGGCGCGTGAGCGACGGCTATGATTGGCCGTCGCATGGCGCGAGGTCGCCGGGTTGGGGCGATGCAGGTGTCCCGGTCGGAGCCGGGCGGTGACGGCCGACGCAGGGCGACGGGCGGACCGACGCGCAGACGGCGACTGGCCCTGACGGGCCGCCTCGGCGCACGTGGCCGCCGGGTCGGAGGAGAGGCCGGCTGGTCGCGCCGGGGTCGGAGTAGAGGCGCTCGGGGTCGACAGCGGCGGTGGGCGACGCAAACCGATCAAGAATAGATCGAAAAACCAAAAAAAAACGCGCGATCAAGATGACTGGCGGGAGAGAGAAAACCCCGGAGCAAGGCTCAGGGAAAAGACTCTCTAGGGCAGCCGGTCAACACGACCGGCGAACGAACCCTAGGTACGGGCGGCGCGGCCCCCGGCAGCGGTCATGGAGGCCGACCGCCCCAGGGGCGGCGTGCGGGTGCGGAAGCGGCGGCGGCTAGGGTTTAGGATCGACTTGCGATAGATACCATGTTAGAAGGGAGAGAGAGGATTGGTGGAATAGTTCATTGTATTACTTAAGCCTCATGGGCATATATAAAGAAGTACATGATCTACTCGAAGTACAAGGCAAGCCAGAATATTTTCTAATATACTCAACAGACCGTGCGCCTTCGCACGTGCACGTGCACGCGCCGCTGGTCTCCTTGCGCGGTGCGCGAGTCGACCATATGCATGCATGCATTCCAGAGCGAGATGACACCTGCACGGAAGAAGTTTCTCACCTACGTGTATATCTGTACCTACTAATAAAAGAAACAGGTATTCTTAATCCATCGTCTAAACGTAACCTTCCAATATATCAATCTTCATGTCTCGACCATTTCGAAACTCCTCGTCATGTCCGTGATCACATCCGGGACTCCGAACGACCTTCGGTACATCAAAACACATAAACTCATAATACCGATCGTCATTGAACGTTCAGCGTGCGGACCCTACGGGTTCGAGAAATATGTAGACATGACCGAGACTCATCTCCGGTCAATAACCAATAGCGGAACCTGGATGCTCATATTGGTTCTCACATATTCTACGAAGATCTTTATCGGTCAAACCGCATAACAACATACGTTGTTCCCTTTGTCATTGGTATGTTACTTGCCCGAGATTTGATCGTAGGTATCTCAATACCTAGTTCAATCTCATTTCCGGCAAGTCTCTTTACTCTTTCCATAATGCATCATCCCGCAACTAACTCATTAGTCACATTGCTTGCAAGGCTTATAGTGATGTGCATTACCGAGAGGGCCCAGAGATACCTCTCCGACAATTGGAGTGACAAATCCTAATCTCGATCTATGCCAACTCAACAAACACCATCGGAGACACCTGTAGAGCATCTTTATAATCACCCAGTTACATTGTGACGTTGATAGCACACTAAGTGTTCCTCCGGTATTCGGGAGTTGCATAATCTCATAGTCATAGGAACATGTATAAGTCATGAAGAAAGCAATAGCAACAAACTAAACGATTATCGTACTAAGCTAACGGATGGGTCTTGTCAATCACATCATTCTCTAATGATGTGATCCCGTTAATCAAATGACAACTCATGTCTATGGCTAGGAAACTTAACCATCTTTAATTAACGAGCTAGTCAAGTAGAGGCATACTAGTGGCACTCTGTTTGTCTATGTATTCACACATGTACTAAGTTTCTGGTTAATACAATTCTAGCATGAATAATAAACATTTATCATGATATAAGGAAATATAAATAACAACTTTATTATTGCCTCTAGGGCATATTTCCTTCATTCTCCCACTTGCACTAGAGTCAATAATCTAGTTCACATCGCCATGTGATTTAACACCAATAGTTCACATCGACATGTGATTTAACACTCTATAGTTCACATCGCCATGTGACCAATACCCAAAGGGTTAATTAGAGTCAATAATCTAGCTCACATTGCCATATGATTAACACCCAAAGAGTACTAAGGTGTGATCATGTTTTGCTTGTGAGAGAGGTTTAGTCAATGGGTCTGCCACATTCAGATCCGTATGTATTTTGCAAATTTCGATGTCTACAATGCTCTGCATGGAGCTACTCTAGCTAAATGCTCCCACTTTCAATATGTATCCAGATCGAGACTCAGAGTCATCCAGATCGGTGTCAAAACTTGCATCGACGTAACTCTTTACGACGAACTCTTTATCACCTCCATAACCGAGAAATATTTCCTTAGTCTTCTAAGGATAATTTTGACCAATGTCCAGTGATCTACTCTTAGATCAGTATTGTACTCCCTTGCCAAACTCAGGGCAGGGTATACAATAGGTCTAGTACACAGCATGTCATACTTTATAGAACCTATGGCTGAGGCATAGGGAATGACTTTCATTCTCTCTCTATCTTCTGTCGTGGTCGGGCTTTGAGTCTTACTCAACTTCACACCTTGCAACACAGGCAAGAACTCCTTTCTTTGACTGTTCCATTTTGAACTACTTCAAAAACTTGTCAAGGTATGTAATCATTGAAAAAACTTATCAAGCGTCTTGATCTATCTCTATAGATCTTGATGCTCAATATGTAAGCAGCTTCATCGAGGTTTTTCTTTGAAAAAACTCCTTTCAGATACTCCTCTATGCTTTCCAGAAAATTCTACATCATTTTCCGATCAAGTCAACCAAAGTCCACACTTTGTTCTCATACATGGATCCCATCTCAGATTTCATGGCCTCTAGCCATTTTGCGGAATCTGGGCTCATCATCGCTTCCTCATAGTTCGTAGGTTCGTCATGGTCTAGTAACATGACTTCCAGAACAGGATTACCGTACCACTCTGGTGCGGATCTTACTCTGGTTGACCTACGAGGTTTAGTAGAACTTGATCTGAAGTTTCATGATCATCATCATTAGCTTCCTCACTAATTGGTGTAGGAACCAATGAAACTAATTTCTGTGATGAACTACTTTCCAATTCGGGAGGAGGTAGAATTACCTCATCAAGTTCTACTTTCCTCCCACTCACTTCTTTCGAGAGAAACCCCTTCTCTAGAAAGGATCCATTCTTAGCAACAAATATCTTGCCTTCGGATCTGTGATAGAAGGTGTACCCAATAGTTACTTTTGGGTATCCTATGAAGACACACTTCTCAGATTTGGGTTTGAGCTTATCTGGCTGAAACTTTTTCACATAAGCATCGCAATCCCAAACTTGAAGAAACGATAGCTTAGGTTTCTTGCTAAACCACATTTTATACTGTGTCGTCTCATCGGATTTAGATGGTGCCCTATTTAACGTGAATGCAGTTGTCTCTAATGCATAACCCCAAAAGATAGTGGTAAATCGGTAAGAGACATCATAGATCGCACCATATCTAATAAAGTACGGTTATGACGTTCGGACACACCATTACGCTGTGGTGTTCCAGATGGCGTGAGTTGTGAAACTATTTCACATTGTTTCAAATAAAGACCAAACTCGTAACTCAAATATTCGTCTCCGCGATCAGATCGTAGAAACTTTATTTTCTTGTTACGATGATTTTCCACTTCACTCTGAAATTCTTTGAACTTTTCAAATGTTTCAGACTTGTGTTTCATCAAGTAGATATACCCACATCTGATCGAATCATCTGTGAAGGTCAGAAAATGACGATACCCGCCGCGAGCCTCAACACTCATCGGACTGCATACATCGGTATGTATTATTCCCAGTAAGTCAGTGGCTCTCTCCATTGTTCCGGAGCACGGAGTCTTAGTCATCTTACCCATGAGGCATGTGTTGAATGTATAATTTTGCTGCTAGGTATTTTATGGACCAAATTAATTTAAATGTGTGGTTGACATATATGTTTTTGGACTTGCTGTTTATTTTGAAATGCAGGCTTGTCAGGCGTAGGAAGTTATTTTACCCAAGACAAGTATATAGAATTCTGTATGGACTAGCGGCTACATGGACAAATTCTCATGTGCTGTGCTAAACCGTGGTTGCTAAGACGAAGGAATTTTAGCATGGGCAACGAAGTCACCTAAACAAAAGCAAGCACAAATGGTGGGTCATTAGTCCTTATTATATAGTGTGATAGCAACCTTGTCAGAATATTTTATTGATATATCCAAGAGTCTTTGTACGTGAATATGGCCTAGATACGTACTACAGATAACATGCAGATTTTGTACGCATGTATTACATGGTAACCGAATCGAGTCATGTTCGGTTTTTGTTTTAGAGTTGTATTCCTGTAGGGCAAGGCATGCTACGTAACCAAGTCCTGCCTTGTATAGGCAAAGTCCATCGTACCTTATTTATAAGGCCACGGCCGATTGGAAAAAGCCCCCAACAATCGATCTATCAACAAATACATTACTTTTTCATGTAAGTCTATTTTCCATCGTTCTTCTCCTGTCGAGCCCTAGCAGCCCTAGGGTTTGGTGATCTTTGCCGTTTTACACTGAAAAGTGGCCGGTTCTTCTCCACGAAAGCGAGGAAATATTTGCTTTGCTCGTAAAGCAATCGTTCGTCGTCATGAAAGCACGGCAAATATCCTGGTGTTGCGCGGCAATTTCGCGTGCCAACACAATTGGCGACTCTGCTGGGGACGAGAAGAAGAAGAGCTACATGATGAGTACCGAGTTCAAGAACGGGAGCGACATCGACCCGGAGAACATCATCGCCGTCACACTCGACAGATCTGTCGGAAGATGATCGGCGCGAGCTTGAAGTGGAGCTTGAGAAAGAAAAGGTTGAGAGGTTGAAGCTGAAGTTGGCTGGATACGCGAAGACGAGGCACGGCGTCATCAAAAAGGTAGTTCCGAGCCCTTCCGATGCGTTCAACACTCAGGTAAAAAACCCAACCGAAGAAATTGCTCATCTAATTGATGTGTCCGTAGCTAGTAAATATTGTTCTGATATGGAGAATATGACACATACAATTACTTAAGCAGTAGCTAATAGACGTGAAGAATTTAAGGTGCAGTTTAATAAAGATCTTGAAAATTGTCTACCTGGTCATGTACGCTCATTAGTGCTGCAAGTCAATGATGAGTATTCTGGAAAAAGACCGATGCCACAAGACAGTAGCAGATTTAACAATTTACCAAGTAATATACATACGCCTAGTGCATCGGCTAATGCTATGCAACCTCATGTCCCTTTAAACAATAATCTGGATGGCCGGAACTATGTTGGTAGTTCGGCTAATAATTTTGTTCCTAGTACTACTGCTCCTATTGTTTCGACTTCAGTTCCACAAAATCACAATAGCAATAACCGAAGTTTTGGTTTTTATTCTTATTTGCAGCAGCCTAGTTATCGGACAGTGGCATATAGTACGCCACCACTGCCGCCTGTTGGTACCGGGGTTCCGTACGGGCCGGTACCCGATTCATATTTTAGTGGGTCTCCGTTGCAAACTTCACATGCTCAATTTTCGTTGCCGGAGTTTCCGCCGCGTGCTTGTGTTTCATCTGATCCACAAACCAGTTCTCTACAGCCCAATGATAGTTTTAAGGATTAGCTTGCTAATATACTTAGAGAATTTGGTTTAGAACCTAAGGGCAGAGCACGTGCATATCAAGAACCATACCCTGATTATTTTGACTCGACACCATATCCTCGTGGTTTTAGAATTCCAGATTTTGTTAAATTTGTGGGGGAAGATGGTAGATCTACTTTTGAGCATGTGGGACAATTTTTAGCACAATGCAGCGAGGTCGGCACATTGGATGTTTTTAGATTAAAATTGTTTCCATTATCTTTATCCGGTACTGCATTTACTTGGTTTACATCGCTTGCTCATAATTCTATTTCAACATGGGCACAATTGGAGCAAAAATTTCATGAGTATTTTTATAGCGGTGAAACAGAACTTCGACTATCAGATTTAGCTATGGTTAGGCAGAAATATAATGAGCATGTTCATGATTATATTAGGAGGTTTAGAGATGTCAAAAACCGATGTTTCAGCTTGACCATAGCCGAAAAGGATTTAGCCGATCTTGCCTTTTCGGGTCTACTTGCTCATATTAAGGATAAACTAGAAGGGCAAGAATTTTTAGATGTTAATCAAGTTTTGCAGAAGGCTTTGGCGCAAGAAAACCGGGCTAAGGAAATTAAACAATATAGCCGGTTTAAAGATAATAGAAATAAAGAGAAAGATAACCATGTAGTTAATGCCTTAGATTATGATAGTGATTTGGCTAGTGAGGATGATGTTAATATATGTGTAGCCGAATGGGTTCAAGCGCCGAAGTCAAAACCTTTTGCATGTTCCGCTTTAAAACCTACACCTGCTAGAAGAGACGAAATTAAATATACTTTTGATGTAAGCAAGTGTGTTAGAATTTTTGATATGCTACTGCAAAATAAATTAATTAGAGTGAGGGAGGGTCATGTAATTCCACCTCCAGAAGAATTGGGTAGAAGAGCTTATTGTAAGTGGCACAATTCTTTTTCTCATGCTACTAATGATTGTAACGTGTTTCGTCGACAGGTGCAATTGGCCATCAATGAAGGATGATTGACGTTTACAGAAGGTTTTAAGATGAAGCTCGACAGGGACCCTTTTCCTATCAATGTGGTCGAGCTTGAGAGTAAAAAGATGCTTATTCGGTCGGATCAGACCGAATCCGCAAGAGAGAAAAATGTTGTTGATAACAATGCTCCTCCAAGGATGATTAAACCAAAAAAATCCAGAAATAGGAGTGTGGAAAGTCAATGGAGGAAGGAGACAAGCTCCAAGGCCAAAGCCGATAGTTAGCATGTTGTTGAAAAAATATACCTCACGTAAGGCCAAAAATTTGTTTAATCGGCTCGGAGGTAATAAGCGTCCTAGATCTCCTTCTGGATACATCGTTCATGAGCAATGGCAAGGAAATTGGTATGACCAGCAGCCATATCATGCAGTGGACCCAACATATTGGGGTTGTGCACCTCCGATGTATCCGCAGTTTTATCCATGGGGATTTAATCCTTGGGCGCCATATCCTACAGGGCCAGCAGGTTATTTTCCACCGGAATGGATTCCGCCGAGGCCCATATTCAGACCAAATATGCATGAGAAAAGGGCTCGGTTCGATGAGGAAGCTAGATCACATAATGCCATCGAGATTCGAGCAAGTCGATCACCGTTACGCAATGCAGATGAAAAAACTATAAGGGTGGTCACAAGCGCGTGTGGGTGCCGGTGAAGCGTGCTGAAACTAAAGCGGCAAAAAATTCAGATGATTTAGATGCTTCTCATGGTCTGAAAATAGCGGAACACCAGTCAGATGAAGGTGTTCTCAATTGTACAGAAACAAGCAGTGTCTCAAAAGAAGCTCTCGGTACAGAGGAGAAAAGTAATGGTGTAAACTTGCGGCAAGCTGGCCAGTCTAATCAATTAGAAAAGCAAACTAACTCTGGGCATGACCCGCATGCACGGCCAGATGCTATATCCTCACGTACTATTTAGAAGCCTAAATCGGCAAGCACACAAGCTGATTTGGTCATAAAGAATTGTTGCACAGGAATGTCCAAGAGTTTGTCTCCGAGGAGTTTCAAGTCTAATACTAGTACATCTACACGTTGGGACTCAGGCAATGTACGTGGCCAGGGATTTAATGCCAGTACCATATATGATCAGCAGAGAAGTTCTTTGGCCAGAGATAAAATGTTTGCCAGAAAAATAGAAGTACGCCAGTATAGGCCGAAGGACCCAGGGGGCAGTCAAATTAAGTCTGTCGCGCCAGGGACTAAACCAGCACCGCAGTTGTGCCCAAAGGGAC
Organism: Aegilops tauschii subsp. strangulata; assembly: GCF_002575655.3. Classification (NCBI taxonomy): domain Eukaryota; kingdom Viridiplantae; phylum Streptophyta; class Magnoliopsida; order Poales; family Poaceae; genus Aegilops; species Aegilops tauschii. Next base: position 379,885,358 of record NC_053039.3, read on the forward strand.
TTACTCACACTCAGAAACGACGTGTACAACGACTGCAGACATTGGAAATAAAGGAAGAGATAGCTGAGAAGAAGCGCGATAAATGGTTCAATCAAGATAAACCAATAATACCCACAAAGACTTGGAAGGAGAAGCGCATCGCAGCGGAGGAAAATAAAAATATGGATGACGCAATTGTTGCTGAAAATTCAGAGAATAACGGAGACGCACCTACTGATATGGATGTTAACATGGTGTTCACGTTGCCTGCTGAATTTCGCGCGCGCGAGGCTGAAATTGCTGAACTTGTTCTTGGCCCAAAGAATGCTACATTTGAGAAACCAGAGAAGCATGGACAACACCTAAAACCATTATTTATCAGAGGTCACATTGATGGTAAGCCTATTGGTCGCATGCTTGTTGATGGCGGAGCAGGTGTTAATATTATGCCCTTTTCGGTATTTTCTAAGCTGAACTGTAAAGAGAGTGAGTTAATGAAGACCAATATGGGACTTAGTGGATTCTCAGGGGAATTGTACGAGGCTAAGGGTGTTATTTCTATGGAGCTCACAGTCGGAAGCAAAACGTTGCCGACTGCGTTTTTTGTTGTCAATGTCAAAGGCCGGTATAATATTCTATTGGGACACGAATGGATTCATGCAAATTGTTGCATCCCCTCTACCTTACATCAGTGCTTAATTAAGTGGGTTAATGATGATGTGGAGGTGATTGAGGCCGATAATTCTTCATGCATTGCTTTGACGGACGCGCCGGTTGATTGGCAACACGGTGAGATGCGATGTTTGACCGGTAGGGATTTATCGGACTATGATTATATCAGTATTGGTAGAGATGGTTTTGTACCAATAAATGCACAACTGGCTAATGTAGCTCGGCTTAATGATTTATGTATATAAATGATGAATAAAGACGACAGTATTAAGTGGCTGCAAAGACGCACGGAGGAGTATCGTTCCGGAAAGAACGATATGCATGAAACTATTGAAGATTTTGATAACATGGAAAAGCTTGGACAGGGATTCTCATCGGCTGATCCACTTGAAGAAATTTATATTGGTGATGGAAGTATTCCAAGGCCTACATTTATCAAAGCTAACTTGAAAGCCGACCAGAAAAGTAAGGTATGTTTATTACTTAAAGAATTCGTTGATTGCTTTGCTTGGAATTATACTGAGATGCCCGGTTTGAGTAGAGATTTAGTAGAGCATAGATTACCTATTAAATCTGGTTTTAGGCCGCATAAACAACCTCGTAGAAGTTTCAATCCTAATTTGTATTACCGCATCAAAGAAGAAGTTGATCGGTTGTTAAAAGCTAAGTTTATTTGGCCGTGTAGATATGCAGATTGGGTTTCTAATACAGTGCCCGCAGAAAATAAAAATACTGGTAATATTAGAATATGTGTTGATTTTAGAGATTTGAATAAGGCTACTCCAAAAGATGAATATCCTATGCCTATAGCCGACATGCTTATTAATGATGCATCGGGACACTAAATGATTTGCTTTTTAGATGGTAATGCAGGTTATAATCAAATATTTATGGCCGAACAAGATATGTCTAAGACTGCTTTTCGTTGCCTAGGTTTTTTTGGTTTATTTGAGTGGGTCGTTATGACATTTGGGTTGAAAAATGCCGGCGCTACATACCAACGAGCTATGAATTTAATTTTTCATGATCTTCTAGGCATTGTACTAGAAATATATATTGATGATATAGTTGTTAAATCTTGATCATCATTTAGCCGATTTAAGATTAGCTTTTGAAAGGATGCGACGGTATGGATTAAAAATGAACCCACTCAAATGTGCTTTTGGCGTGTCGGCTGGCAAGTTTTTAGGCTTCATAATTCATGAAAATGGCATAGAGATTGACCCGAAGAAAGTGGAGGCAATTAGAAATTTGGAGGAACTCACATGTAAAAGGGATGTGCAAAAGTTGTTAGGAAAAATTAATTACTTGAGACGATTCATATCTAACCTTGCAGGGAAAATTGAATCGTTTGTTCCTCTACTTCGGCTAAAGAATGAAGCCGAATTTACTTGGGGGGCAGAGCAACGAGATGCTTTTAATTATATAAAGCGATGCTTGTCGAATCCTCCTATATTGCGGGCGCCCAAGTCCGGTGCGCCGTTCAGGCTGTACATTGCTGCAGAAGATAGGGTGATCGGTGCAGTGTTGGCGCAAGAGGTCAGTGGGAAAGAATACATCATTGCATACTTAAGCCGTCGTTTGCTCGACGCCGAAAGTCGGTACGTGTTTATTGAAAAGTTATGCTTATCTTTATACTATGCATGTACCAAATTCCGGCCTTATCTTCTTTCTAGTACATGTGTAGTAGCTTGCCAGGCCGACATCATTAAGTATATGTTGCAACAACCGATTCTTAGTGGTAGGATTGGAAAGTGGGCTTACGCGCTAATAGAATATGATTTAACATATGAATCGTTGCGTGCTATGAAGGGTCAAGTTATCACCGATTTCATTGTTGATCATAGGATTAAAGATGATGAAAATATTAATTATGTTAGTGTGTGTCCATGGAAGCTTTATTTTGATGGATTGGTTTGTAGGGACGGGCAAGGCGTCGGTAATGTTTTAGTATCACCTAATAATGTTGTTTATGATACATCGGTACGTTTGGAATATCCTTGCACTAATAACCAAGCTGAGTATAAAGCTTTACTGTTTGGTTTGCAAACTTTGGTTGATATGTGACAACTTGGATTTTGCCTTCTCTCTTTTTACCGGACCTGCCTTCTCTCTCTTTCCGGACTTGGTTTTCATCGTGGTTTTTCCCCTGATTTGATTTGGATTTTTGGATCAATTCAAATGGACTTGTCACTTGGGCATATCCTTGGCTTTCACCCAAGTGACCTATCTACCTTATTCCTCCCACAAATTCCCAAAATAATAAAATGAATATTTTTCCTAAAAGGAAAATATTCATTTTTCTCTCTTAAGCTCATTTCAGAACTTTGTGCTCCAAAGCAACCTCAATTTTTCATGCTCAGAAAAATCTGAGATAATTCCTAAATATTCTTAGGACCATGGCACATCTTCCCATGCAAAAATATTGCATCACTTTTTGTAATATTTTTGCTATACAAAATCTTTTCACTTCTGGACCAGAAATGCACTTTGTACAGCAAGTGCATTTTTTCTTAAGCTTTTGGCCTTGAGATTTCTTGAGCTTAAAGAACTTCCTAAGAAACCCTAAACCCCAGGAGATTAGCCCTAATGGCCTTCTAGAAGGTGGCCAAACTTGGCGACCAAGTTTCTGACCAGAAACTTGCCATCTTGGTAGAGCCGCGTCTGGTCGGCCTGGGTATGATCCATCACCTCTCCTAGACGTAGCACTACACGGTCGAGCTCATAGACAAGGTTTGGCCGCTCCTGGCCGTCGTTTTGGCCATGCCAGCTTGGTGACCGTGCGAGGACATGGCGCCTGGCAGCGTCTCGACGCGCTCTGGCTGGCACTTTGCGTTCTGTTTCGCGCGTGTGCATGCAAGCGTTCGCCTCCGACTGCCGCAACGTGCCACAACCCTCGACCCATCACCCATGACCCCTCCCTGGCACTCACCGACGTCGGAGCCGCCGCACCATGCCCGGTCAATTCACGGCCAAAACGGCACAGTGCACGCGTGTGCTTGTTCCCATCTCAAACCGCCTCCTGTGCTCGTCCACGAGCGTGGGCAAGCACCGGCGTTGACGCTGCACCCTGTCCCCTCGCGTCGGAGCCTCTCGTCGACGTTCGCCACGTGTCCAGAGCACTCCGGCGGTGACACGTCCCCCCCCCTTTGCTCCGGCTATATAAAGCCACCCCGCCTCCCTCGCTAGCCACGCACCACTCCACACCACATCCACGAACACGTAGATGAGCAGAAGCCCGGTCGGGCAGGCCTCTGGCCATCGCCCCGACCCGAGGACTTTGGCGATCCCCGCAGGCCAGCTACCGCTCTCCAGGGCCTCTCGAGCTCAAGCAGCTGCTTGGGCAGGGCCTTGGTGGTCTGCTGGAGCCGCCTGGACCCCGCCAAGCCCTCGGAGCTGCCTCTAGCCACCGTCTTCCACCTCTCCGGCGAACCCCGTCCGCCACCGAAGCTTGCGAGCTCGACTGCGACCAGCTCCGTCCACCTTTCGCCAAGCCACGGGTACGGGCAGGTGCGCCGCGAGCCCCGCTTCCGATCTATCCCTCTAGCCTAGCCCCAAACCCCCTCGGCGCCGGCATGAGCTCCGGCGAAGCACCGCCTCCCCTCTGATCTCGATCCCCTTCCCTCTCTCCTGACTGGTGGGGCCTAGTGTCAGCCTCACCACTCGCGCCCGAAGCGGTACGAGTGGAGGCGCACTCCCACTTTACGCCTTCGACGTCACCCCCCAGGATTTTCTATTTATTCAAATTTAATTCAGAAATTTGAGTAAACTTTGACCAGCCACCATTTCTAAACCATAAGTCCAAATGAATTGATTCTTTTTGCATTGTCTTTGTTACAGAAAGCTCTAGCAGCACACCAAAAGGTGGATTTTTCCTTGCTGTCTAGAATTTCTGGTGATTTTCAGAATGTGTTTTGACATTTATTTTTGTGGTTTTAAAATATTTTCAGAAGGAGGATCTTGCCTTGAAGCTAACCAGGAGGAGTGTGACCCTCCTCTGCACTAAGGCACGCCACAACATCATTTGGATGGTGTTATTTCAATACCTATGATTTTATACTTGAATATGAGTCTTTATTTGCATTTAAAATTTGATAAATTAATATGGTTATTTGCTAGTTGTTTTATGATGCTTGATATGCTTGTTTTAGCTTCTGGTTGAGTTCATAGAATTGTTTGGCTAAGTAGAGTAAGATTTTGCACTAGATAGTTTGTTATGGAAAGTTATGGTAGCTATTTTTGCTAGTAATAGTTTTCAACTAAATGATGAACTAATAAAAATGTTGTTTGTAGATAAAAATGAGTAATAACCAGAGAAGTTTCTGATCTTAGTATTGCAAGATAGTTATGTTGCTTGTTTTGATCCATGCTTAAGAGTTGCTTGCTCTGTGTGACGAGTAGTTGCATGATTTCCGGTATGATGCCATGTTAGTAATAAAAAGTTTTTCTGAAAGTTATTACTTGATTAAGTTCAACCTGAATATGATGTTGATCACATCATGGTGCCACTGAATCGGGGTTTTAATACAGTGCGACCACATTTACCTAATGGGAAGGTCTTGATTCGGTCCTTTGTCGTGGCTCTCACCGGTGCCTCCCGTGAGGGAAGGTGATGGGCGTGCATACCCTGGCCTGGTAGGCAGACATAACCTTGCGTGCTCATTTTGTTCTTATGGTACCTTGTCCCCGTTTGGACCGTTTTGCCACGATGGTGGCCGTTGGTGTCTTTGGTAGACATGGGGCCACCCAAGACCTAGCCCTGAGAGGGAGATGGTCGGAGTGGCCGGGGAGAGTGCATGGCAAAGGGAGGGTTTCGTCGGAATACTTTGGTCCACCCGAATGGGAGTACGAGGCCAGGTATTCCTAGTGTGGGTAAAGTGCGCTACCTCTGCAGAGTGTATTTAATCTATCGATAGCAGCGCCCTCGGTTATGGGCAAGACTCGGGAGTAAGTCACACCATGGATCAAATTTTATGATTAATCTTGCAAACTAGTAATTGTTGTGATGCATTGTTTCGTGGTGAACCTTGAACACTCGAGGTGTTCATGAGTGATTGGTTTCAGGTGTGACCCCGGTGTGGTCACCGTTTGGTTACGAGGTAACCGTCTGGTAAGCGAGTCCGTGTGACTCGGTGCGCTGTTTGGTTGCTTTGCATAGCTTTGCATTTGTAGTAATTTCTTGCATTAATTTAACTTGATTAATTATCATGATATTGTCAGTCATCGTGCTTATGTTTGTTGTGAGCTTGCTAGTACATTCAATGTACTGACCTGGCGTGTCATGCCAGCTTTCAGGCAAGTTGATTCGCATCGGAGCGCATCTCGTGTCTAGGCCGTGTCCACGCCAGTGTCCCTGTGCCATGGAGTTCCGCCACATTGTTCTTCCGCTGCCGCGTAGTTTCGTGTGATCGAGGCCCCAGCCATGTTCATTAAAGAATGTACATATTGTCCGGCAGCACCGTGTGTGCCGCTTGGCCTTGAATCTTGATGTAATATCAGACCTTTGTACCACGCTAGTATCAATGAAGCGGTTATTTCTGTACCATGTTGTTGTGTATTGCCAGAAGACTCGATCTCTGGGCTGGCAATGCAGGGTAAACCGGTTGCTCTGAGCCGGGGGGCCACAACGCTTGGTATCAGAGCCGCGCTGATTGTAGGACACGCTAGACCGGAAGTGCGTTAGTAAAACGGTAGATAGTTTCATTTGAGTGCCGGTAGACATAGGAATTGGTTGTTGCATTGCATGCATGACTTATTGTTGTTATTACTAACCGTATGGTTTGTGAGTGTAGATGGCAGCAGTACCGATCTTGTACCATCCTGAGCCAGCTCCGTGCACATCGCCGCACCTGGTTCAGAACATGTGGCGACGACTCTATCCAGAGGGTGCTGATCCAGAGTATCGGGTGTATCGCGAGCATCTGGCCGGTGCATTGTATGAGTATTATGCTGAGGTCACTCTACACCACAGTTCCCCATCCGACGCTTACACTCGTTCGTCTAAGGGTGGTCTTGCTTCTACGCCATCTCAGGCGGTTCAGTTTGCTGCTATCGAGGCTCTTGTAGACTTGCGCTACAATGAGCATCGCATGCACACCCACCCTGGACTTTTCTTCTACCCATCTCTGCACGAGAATGGGCGTATCCGCTTTCCTTTGATTAATCCGGCGTGCGATCGTCCCACTAGCCACCTTGCACGCTACATCACCGCTAGCTATCTCCTTAACTACGAGTTAGCTCGGGAGCTCTCACGCGCTCGCGCCGCTCTCGCTGCTGCTCGTATAAGGAACCCTCTTCTCGCTGTCATCTACACTTCTGCTCCTCCCACCTCCGTTCCTACGACGACCTTGCAGGGTACCGTTAACCCTTTGACGGTGAACCCTCGCAGCGCTCCTGCTGCATGGTCTTCTCTTGTCGCTACTCCTGCCGCTCCTATGCTTAGATCCCATCCCCCGCCTGCCCCTGAGGGAGAGCCCTCAAGGCAGCGCCAGCGCACCTCTCTTCCCCCGGAGGTCTCTACTATCAGTTCAGGATCTGGGTCCGGCTCAGGAGACGAGCCTGCAGCAGCACCATCCGAGCAGTAGATCGTTAGAGTATCGTGGTAGTCATGAGCATCATGTATGGCTGTAATCGCACTTGTCATGATGCGTAGTTTCATGTACGAGGGTAGTAGACCCATTGCGATGTTTATTTTCATGTTGGGACTATGTATAATTATGTTGGACTCTTTTTCGACTTGGTCTTATTCGCTGCTTTCTTCCGGGATTTGTCAGTGGTTTTTCCCCCATTTTGGAATTTTCTTATCATGGTTGCTATGTATTGGGAAAACGAAAAATAGGATGCCGCGTGGAGGCAGCAGCAGTCAAGCTGGTGAGGATGTCCCTGTCCGTCGTTCCGCAAGACAGGCAGGACATTCCCCTGAACCATACCAGCCACCTCCGCCTCCACCGCCACAACCGCCTTCCACCGAGCAAATCCCGCGAATGTTTGAAGAAAGAAGGAGCAACGATCTGCTGGAAATACTGAAAAGTGTACAAGTTATGGTTGGGAAGAATGGAAACCAGAATGGCCATCATTCCAAGCTATCAGATTTTTAGCGAACCAAGCCTCCCAGTTTCAGCCATGCTACTGATCCTTTGGACGCCGACGACCGGCTAAGGACTATTGAAAGAAAACTAGAAATTGCTCGCACAGACGACAGAGACAAGGTTCCCTTCGCAACGCATTATCTCGAAGGAGCTGCCGCTATATGGTGGGATAATGCCAAAGCAATATGGTCCGCCGACGAGGAAATTACTTGGACAAAATTCAAGGATCATTTCCGCAAATATCATATTCCCACCGGAGTCATGAAGATCAAGCAACGCGAATTTCTTGCTCTCACTCAAGGCAGCATGACCGTCGCCGAGTATCTGAATAAATTCAACTATCTGGCCCGCTATTCTCTCCATGAGTGGCCACAGAAGAGCAGAAGATCGACTGATTCCTTGGAGGCCTACATCAACATCTCCGGTGCACTCTCAGTATGTTTGATTTCCCGGACTTCCTGACTCTAGTGAACAAGGCCCTCATCGCCGAGAGGGAACACAAGCTCCTGGACGACAACAAGCCAGCTGCTAATGACCACAAGCGCAAATTTGAGCCCAAGAAGGATATGCAACCAGTGCAAAAAGGCTCGTACATGGCAACAGACTCAGGTGGAGTACAAACCCAATTGGCAGCAGAACGTCAACAAGACTACTACACAAGTCAAGAATGTCGTGACCAGCCCGGTGCGCGACGATTGCCAGCGCAACAATTCGTGCTTCAGCTGTGGTCAAACCGGACACTACGCCCGACAGTGTCCCAAGAACACCAAGCACGTCACTCCATTTCAGCCGCAAGTCAACTACATGGAGCAGTATTCCGCCCCCGATATAATCCAAGGGCAAGTTCATCACATCTCCGCAGATGAAGCCCAAGAGGACCCGGAAGTCGTCATTGGTATGTTTCTCGTTAATGACATACCCGTCGTAATTCTATTTGACTCTGGGGCTTCCCACTCTTTTATTTCACGGAGTTTTGCTTCCCAAAACAATTTTTCTTGCTCGATTTTGGGAAAACACATGCTGGTACAATCCCCGGAATCCCTCCTCAGAAGCAATCTCGTCTGCCGAAATTTGGAGATTGACATCAAGGGCGTCAAGTTTCCAACATCGTTGATAATCATCGATTCCAACAAATTGGATGTCATTCTGGGCATGAATTGGTTAACCCAATACCAAGTCTGCATCAGCTGTGCGACTAGAGAAGTTACCGTGAAAAATATGGAAGGTCGCACTACCAGTTTTTATGCCCGCAAGCGCATCCCCACGAAGGATATGGTTTTCGCAGCCGTGACAGAAGAGTTGGAATTAATCCCAGTGGTCAGTGAGTATCCAGATGTATTTCCTGAAGAATTGCCCGGCATGCCACCAGACCAGGAATTGGAGTTCGCTATTGACCTAGTGCCTGGAACCACCCCGATACATAAGAAATATTATCGGATGCCCTCCTTAGAATTGGTGGAATTGAAGAAACAATTGGATGAGATGCTGCAAAAAGGATACATTCGTCAAAGCTCTTCCCCATGGGGATCACCAGCAATCTTCATGGACAAAAAGGATGGCAGTCTACGAATGTGTGTAGACTACCGACAGCTGAATGACGTCACCATTAAAAACAAGTATCCACTGCCGAGGATTGACGATTTGTTTGATCAACTCAGTGGGGCCAAAGTATTCTCAAAGATTGATTTGAGGACGGGATATCATCAACTCAAGATTAAGAAGGAAGATATTCCTAAGACCGCGTTCACCACTCGGTACGGTCTTTACGAATACACTGTTATGTCCTTCGGCCTCACCAACGTTCCTGCATTCTTTATGCATATGATGAACAAGGTGTTTATGGACTTCTTGGACAAGTTTGTGGTGGTGTTCATTGATGACATCCTCATTTACTCCAAAAGCAAGGACGAACATAAGGAACATCTTCGCGCAGTTCTGCAACAGCTTCGCGATCATCAACTGTACGCCAAATTCAGCAAATGTGAGTTTTGGCTCCAGCAAGTGGTATTCCTCGGACATATCCTCTCGGCAGAAGGAATCTCGGTGGACCCAAGCAAGGTAAAAGATGTACTTGATTGGTCCGCACCCACCACCGTCTCAGAAATCCGGAGTTTCCTTGGACTGGCCAGATATTATTGCCGCTTTATCGAAGGATTTTCCAAGATTGCCAAGCCAATGACTGAGCTCCTCAAGAAGGACAAGAAGTTCATATGGACTGAAGACTGCGAACGGAGCTTCAATGAGTTAAAAACCTGACTGACATCAGCACCCGTATTAACTCTTCCAGATATCTACCGCAGTTTCAATGTTTACTGCGACGCCTCCAGAAAAGGTCTGGGGTGTGTGCTCATGCAAGATGGCAAAGTGGTGGCCTATGCATCTCGCTAACCGCGACAACATGAAGGAAACTATCCTACTCATGATTTGGAATTGGCCGCAGTGGTGCACGCTTTGAAAATCTGGAGACATTATCTGATTGGAAAGAAGTGCCAGATATTCACCGACCATAAAAGTCTCAAGTATATATTCACTCAGCCCGACTTGAAACTTCGACAACGAAGATGGCTCGAGTTGGTTAAGGACTATGACCTTGGAATAAATTATCACTCGGGCAAAGCTAATGTGGTGGCTGACGCCCTCAACCGCAAACCAGCCAACCTCAATGCCCTAATGGATTCCTTGCCTCCAGAGCTCTATGAAGAAATCATGCAGCTAAATCTGGTAATCACCGACGCCCGTCTTACCAATATATTGGAAGTTGCTCCTACTCTCGAAGAGGATATCCGTAGAGCTCAAGCGGATGATAAGGTGTTACGGATATATGTTCAGAAGCTGCACCAAGGGCAAGCACCGGATTTAACTATGGATCAGCAAGGTTCGCTAAGGTTCCGAGGAAGACTTTGCGTACCCAACCAAGACAGTCTGAAGAAGAAAATATTGGCGGAAGCACATGAAGCACCATACTCAATTCATCCCGGTGGTACCAAGATGTATGAGGATCTTCGTCAGATATTTTGGTGGATGGAATGAAGAAAGACATCGCGTATTTTGTGGCCTGCTGGGATATCTGCAATAAGGTAAAGGCGGAACATCAAAAACCCGCCGGACTCCTCCAGCCTCTGCCGGTATCCCAATGGAAATGGGACGATATTTGCATGGATTTCATCACTGGATTACCAAGGTCTCATCGAGGAAACGACGCGATATGGGTCATAGTGGACACTCTAACCAAGGTGGCACACTTCCTACCCATCCGGACCACATACCGTGCAAATCAACTTGCACAGCTGTATGTATCAAGAATCGTCAGTCTGCATGGAGTACCCAAGACTATCACCTCCGATAGGGGATCTCTATTCACATCCGCATTTTCGTCCCGACTTCATCAAGCCTTGGGGACCGCTCTGAAGTACAACACGGCTTACCATCCTCAGACAGATGGACAGACTGAGCGAGTAAATCAAATACTCGAAGATATGCTCCGGGCATGTACATTGGCCCAAGGAACCAAGTGGGAAGACTGTTTGCCCTACGCCGAGTTTTCCTACAACAACAGTTTCCAGGCCAGCTTAAAGATGTCACCCTATGAAGCCCTGTATGGCCGGAAATGACGCACCCCATTAAATTGGTCTCAAACCGGAGATAGCCGTATTTTCGGGACTGATTTAATGCTCGAAGCAGAGAAGCAAGTCAAGGAAATCCGAGACAGACTGCAACTGGCCAAATCCCGACAGAAGAGCTACTATGATGCCAAACATCGTCAGATTAGCTTCGAACCCGGAGAACACGTATATCTCCGAGTCACCCCTATGAAAGGAGTCAAGAGGTTTCAGACCTAAGGAAAATTGGCACCTAGATATATCGGTCCATTCCCCGTCATGGCCAGAGTCGGAACAGTTGCCTACCAGTTGGAATTGCCACCAGAATTGTCAGAAGTACACAACGTGTTTCACATCTCACAGCTAAGAAGATGCATCTCGCCACCGGAGAAAAGGACTGATATGTCAGAGATAGAATTGGCTAAGGATTTGACTTATGAGGAAAAGCCAATCAGAATATTGGATCAGACAGAAAGGGTCACTCGCAGCAAAGAGATAAGATTTTACAAGGTTCAGTGGGAGCATCACACCGAAGAAGAAGCAACCTGGGAAAGAGAGGAATTCTTAAGGACTGCATACCCAGAATGGTTTTCCCAAGCAACCGAATCTCGAGGACGAGATTCATCCTAAGTGGGGGAGGTTTGTGACAGCCTGGATTTTGCCTTCTCTCTTTTTACCGGACTTGCCTTCTCTCTCTTTTCGGACTTGGTTTTCATCATGGTTTTTGCCCTGATTTGATTTGGATTTTTGGATCAATTCAAATGGACTTGTCACTTGAGCATATCCTTGGCTTTCACCCAAGTAACCTATCTACCTTATTCCTCCCACAAATTCCCAAAATAATAAAATGAATATTTTTCCTAAAAGGAAAATATTCATTTTTCTCTCTTAAGCTCATTTCAGAACTTTGTGCTCCAAAGCAACCTCAATTTTTCTTCCTTAGAAAAATCTGAGATAATTCCTAAATATTCTTAGGACCATGGCACATCTTCCCATGCAAAAATATTGCATCACTTTTTGTAATATTTTTGCTGTAGAAAATCTTTTCACTTCTGGACCAGAAATGCACTTTGTACAGCAAGTGCATTTTTTCTTGAGCTTTTGTCCTTGAGATTTGTTGAGCTTAAAGACCTTCCTAAGAAACCCTGAACCCCAGAAGATTAGCCCTAATGGCCTTCTAGAAGGTGGCCAAACTTGGCGACCAAGTTTCTGACCAGAAACTTGCCAGCTTGGTAGAGTCGCGTCTGGTCGGCCTGGGTATGATCCATCACCTCTCCTAGACGTAGCACTGCACGGTCGAGCTCATAGACAAGGTTTGGCCGCTCCTGGCCGTCGTTTTGGCCATGCCAGCTTGGTGACCGCACGAGGACACGACGCCTGGCAGCGTCTCGACGCGCTCTGGCTGGCGCTTTGCGTTCTGTTTCACGCGTGTGCATGCAAGCGCTCGCCTCCGACTGCCGCAACGTGCCACAACCCTTGACCCATCACCCATGACCCCTCCCTGGCGCTCGCCGATGCCGGAGCCGCCGCAGCAAGCCTGGTCAAGTTGCGGCCAAAACGGCACAGTGCGCGCGTGTGCTTGTCCCCATCTCAAACCGCCTCCTGTGCTCGTCCGCGAGCGTGGGCAAGCGCCGGCATTGACGCTGCACCCTGTCCCCTCGCGTTGGAGCCGCTCGTCGACATTCGCCGCGTGTCCACAGCGCTCCGGCGGCGACACATCCCCCCTCTGCTCCGGCTATATAAAGCCACCCCGCCTCCCTCGCTAGCCACACACCACTCCACACCACATCCACAAACACGTAGACGAGCAGAAGCCCGGTTGGGCAGGCCTCTGGCCATCGCCCCGACTCGAGGACTCCGGCGATCCCCGCAGGCCAGCTGCCGCTCTCCAGGGCCTCTCGAGCTCAAGCAGCTGCTTGGGCAGGGCCTTGGTGGTCTGCTGGAGCTGCCTGGACCCCGCCAAGCCCTCGGAGCTGCCTCTAGCCACCCTGTTCCACCTCTCCGGCGAACCCCGTCCGCCACCGAAGTTTGCGAGCTCGACTGCGACCAGCTCCGTCCACCTTTCGCCAAGCCACGGGTACGGGAAGGTGTGCCGCGAGCCCCGTTTCCGATATATCCCTCTAGCCTAGCCCCAAACCCCCTCGTCCCCGGCATGAGCTCCGACGAAGCATCGCCTCCCCTCTGATCTCGATCCCCTTCCCTCTCTCCTGACTGGTGGGGCCCAGTGTCAGCCTCACCACTCGCGCCCGAAGAGGTACGAGTGGAGGCGCACTCCCACTTTATGCCTTCGACGTCACCCCCCAGGATTTTCTATTTATTCAAATTTAATTCAAAAAATTGACAAAACTTTGACCAGCCACCATTTCTAAACCACAAGTCCAAATGAATTGATTCTTTTTGCATTGTCTTTGTTATAGAAAGCTCTAGCAGCACACCAAAAGGTGGATTTTTCCTTGCTGTCTAGATTTTCTGGTGATTTTCAGAATGTGTTTTGACATTTATTTTTGTGGTTTTAAAATATTTTCAGAAGGAGGATCTTGCCTTGAAGCTAACCAGGAGGAGTGTGACCCTCCTCTGCACTAAGGCAAGCCACATCATCATTTGGATGGTGTTATTTCAATATCTATGATTTTCTACTTGAATATGAGTCTTTATTTGCATTTAAAATTTGATAAATTAATATGGTTATTTGCTAGTTGTTTTATGATGTTTGATATGCTTGTTTTAGCTTCTGGTTGAGTTCATAGAATTGTTTGGCTAAGTAGAGTAAGATTTTGCACTAGATAGTTTGTTATAGAAAGTTATGGTAGCTATTTTTGCTAGTAATAGTTTTCAACTAAATGATGAACTAATAAAAATGTTGTTTGTAGATAAAAATGAGTAATAACCAGAGAAGTTTCTGATCTTAGTATTGCAAGATAGTTATGTTGCTTGTTTTGACCCATGCTTAAGAGTTGCTTGCTCTGTGTGACGAGTAGTTGCATGATTTCCGGTATGATGCCATGTTAGTAATAAAAAGTTTTTCTGAAAGTTATTACTTGATTAAGTTCAACCTGAATATGATGTTCATCACATCATGGTGCCACTGAATCAGGTTTTTAATTTAGTGCGACCACATTTACCTAATGGGAAGGTCTTGATTCGGTCCTTTGTCGTGGCTCTCACCGGTGCCTCCCGCGAGGGAAGGTTATGGGCGTGCATACCCTGGCCAGGTAGGCAGACATAACCTTGCGTGCTCGTTTTGTTTTTATGGTACCTTGTCCCCGTTTGGACCGTTTTGCCACGATGGTGGCCGTTGGTGTCTTTGGTAGACATGGGGCCACCAAAGACCTAGCCCTGAGAGGGGGATGGTCGGAGTGGCCGGGGAGAGTGCATGGCAAAGGGAGGGTTTCATCGGAATACTTTGGTCCACCCGAATGGGAGTACGAGGCCAGGTATTCCTAGTGTGGGTAAAGTGCGCTACCTCTGCAGAGTGTATTTAATCTATCGATAGCGGCGCCCTCGGTTATGGGCAAGACTCGGGAGTAAGTCACACCATGGATCAAATTTTATGATTAATCTTGCAAACTAGTAATTGTTGTGATGCATTGTTTCGTGGTGAACCTTGAACACTCGAGGTGTTCATGAGTGATTGGTTTCAGGTGTGACCCCGGTGTGGTCACCGTTTGGTTACGAGGTAACCGTCTGGTAAGCGAGTCCGTGTGACTCGGTGCGCTGTTTGGTTGCTTTGCATACTCTTTGCATTTGTAGTAATTTCTTGCATTAATTTAACTTGATTAATTATCATGATATTGTCTGTCATCGTGCTTATGTTTGTTGTGAGCTTGCAAGTACATTCAATGTACTGACCTGGCGTGTCATGCCAGCTTTCAGGCAAGTTGATTCGCATCGGAGCGCATCTCGTGTCTAGGCCGTGTCCACGTCGGTGTCCCTGTGCCATGGAGTTCCGCTACGTCGTTCTTCCGCTGCCGCGTAGTTTCGTGTGATCGAGGCCCCAGCCATGTTCATTAAATAATGTACATACTGTCCAGCAGCACCATGTGTGCCGCTTGGGCTCGAATCTTGATGTAATATCAGACCTTTGTACCATGCTAGTATCAATAAAGCGGTTATTTCTGTACCATGTTGTTGTGTATTGCCAGAAGACTCGATCTCTGGGCTGGCAATGCAGGGTAAACCGGTTGCTCTGAGCCGGGGTGCCACATGATATGGGCGTAAAGTATATTGATGCTTTTGGGGATTCGCTTCTGGTAGTACAACAAATTAAAGACGAATTTCAATGTTTTGATGGGTTATTAAATAGATATTTGGACCGATGTTTAGACATAATTAAGTCTCTAGATACGTTCACCATCCATCATATACCTAGAGAAGAGAATTCTAGAGCTAATTGTTTAGCACAGCAAGCATCCGATTATCATATTAGTAAAGGAATGTTTTTTATATTAGACAAGCGGATGCATGCTGCGTCTATAATGATGGATACTTTGCCGCAGGGTGCACTTGGGCCTAGCATAGTTGAACAACTAACTGTACAATGTAGTGCAGATTCGGTGCATGGATCTCAAACGACCGAATTAGCAAATAATTTAGAACTAAGTGACTGGAGAGTTCCTCTAGTTAATCATTTAAAGGATCCAAGTCAAACGAGAGATAGGAAAATTCGGCGACAAGCTTTAAAATATACTTTGTTTAACGACGAGTTGTATCGCCGAACAATAGATGGGTTATTTTTAAAATGCTTGGATTCTGATCAATCTAGAATAGCTATGGGTGAAGTACACGAAGGAATATGTGGAACACATCAGTCGGCTCACAAAATGCGATGGTTATTAAAACGAGCGGGGTTTTATTGGCCGACTTTGCTAGAGGATTGTTTTCGGTATTATAAAGGTTGTGAGGCATGTCAAAAATTTGGTAATGTACAGTTAGCGCCCGCATCTATGTTAAATCCCATAATTAGGCCATGACCATTTAGAGGATGGAGTTTAGATTTTATTGGTGAGATACATCCTTCGTCTTCTAAAAGACATCGCTTCGTCCTAGTTGCTACAGATTATTTTACTAAATGGACTGAAGTAGTTCCTTTAAAAAATATGACTCATAAAGAGGTTATTAGTTTTGATTTAGAGCATATTATTCACAGATTTGGTATTCCTCAAACTTTAATTACTGATCAAGGTGCTTCTTTTATGTCTCATCAATTTCGTGAATTTGCTGAATCTTTAGGAATTAAGTTGTTAAATTCATCGCCTTATTATGCTCAAGGTAATGGACAGGCCGAGTCTAGCAATAAAACTTTAATTAAATTTATAAAGAAGAAAATTGAGTAACATCCGAAAAGGTGGCATGAGGTACTTTTAGAAGCTTTATGGGCTCATCGGATATCTAAGCACGGAGTGACTCAAGTAGCACCGTATGATCTAGTATATAGCCAAGAGGTGGTGTTACCCGTAGAGGTTAATTTACAAGCTCTTAGAGTGGCCAGACAAAATGATTTGTCGGCTGTAGATTATAATGACCTGATGATGGATAAGATATATGACATTTCAGAAGAGAGATTACGAGCTTTGCAAGAAATTGAGAAGGAGAAATTAAGAGTAGCCAAGGCTTATAATAAAAAGGTGAGAGAAAAATTGTTTCAAATAGGAGATTTAGTGTGGAAAACGATTATACCTATTGGAACTAAAGATAGGAAATTCGGCAAATGGTCGCCGAGTTGGGAAGGCCCGTATAAGGTTGTAGAGATCGTTCCTGGAAATTCATATTTTGTACAATCTTTGTAGGGAGAGAAGTTGCCCAAAGCTCTCAATGGGAAATATTTGAAGAAGTACTATCCTAGCATGTGGCAGGAGGCTTGAGCAAATTTGGCCGATATATTATTTGAGATATCGCCCTAAGAAATTTTGGCCGATGTATTCTTTGAATATCATCCTAAGAAATAATATGGCCGGTGGATTGATCAACATCGCCCTAAGGTATTGTTATGGTGTTTTTGATAAATCCAATTGTAACAAAAACAGGGGGGCATGTGTTGAATGTATAATTTGGCTGCTAGGTATTTTATGGGCCAAATTAATTTAAATGTGTGGTTGATATATATGTTTTTGGACTTGCTGTTTATTTTGAAATACAGGCTTGTCAGGCGTAGGAAGTTATTTTACCCAAGACAAGTATATACAATTCTGTATGGACTAGCGGCTACATGGACAAATTCTCATGTGCTGGGCTAAACCGTGGTTGCTAAGATGAAGGAATTTTAGCATGGGCAATGAAGTCACCTAAACAAAAGCAAGCACAGATGGTGGGTGATTAGTCCTTATTATATAGTGTGATAGCGACCTTGCCGAAATATTTTATTCATATATCCAAGAGTCTTTGTACGTGAATATGGCCTAGATACGTACTACAGATAGCATGCAGATTTTGTACGCATGTATTACATGGTAACTGAATCGAGTCCGGTTTTAGTTTTGGAGTTGTATTGCTGTACGGCAAGGCATGCTACGTAACCAAGTCCTGCCTTGTATACGCAAAGTCCAGCGTACCTTATTTATAAGGCCATGGCTGATTGGAAAAAGCCCCCCAACAATTGATCTATCAACAAATACATTACTTTTTCACGTGAGTCTATTTTCCATCGTTCTTCTCCTGTCGAGCCCTAGCAGCCCTAGGGTTTGGTGAGCTTTGCCGTTTTGCGCTGAAAAGCGGCCGGTTCTTCTCCACGAAAGCGAGGAAATCTTTGTTGCTTTGCTCGTAAAGCAATTGTTCGTCGTCACGAAAGGACGACAAATATCCTGGTGTTGCGCGGCAATTTCGCGCGCCAACAGCATGGTTCGCAAGCATCAAATGATTCATAATCAAGTGATTCCAAAAGTCCATCCGCCTGGAGTTTCTTCATGCGCTTTACACCAATATGACCTAAACGGCAGTGCCACAAATATGTTGCACTATCATTATCAACTTTGCATCTTTTGTCATCAATATTATGTGTATCACTATGATCGAGATTCAATAAACCATTTATATTTAGTGTATGACCATAGAAGGTTTTATTCATGTAAACAAAACAACAATTATTCTTTGACTTAAATGAATAACCTTATTGCAATAAACACGATCCAATCATATTCATGCTCAACGCAAAAACCAAATAACATTTATTTTAGGTTCAAAACTAATCCCTTGTCCAAGGTAAAAGGAGTGTGCGATGGTGATCTTATCAACCTTGGAATTATTTCCAACACACATCGTCACCTTGTCCTTAACTAGTCTCTGTTCATTTTGCAACTCATGTTTCGAGTTGCTACTCTTAGTAACTGAACCAGTATCAAATACCGAGGGGTTTCTGTCGGTGTCAAAACTAGCGGATCTCGGGTAGGGGGTCCCGAACTGTGCGTTGAGGTCGATGGTAACAGGAGACAGGGGACACGATGTTTACCTAGGTTCGGGCCCTCTTGATGGAGGTAATACCCTACTTCCTACTTGATTGATCTTGATGAATATGAAGGTTACAAGAGTTGATCTACCACGAGATCGTAATGGCTAAACCCTAGAAGTCTAGCATGTATGATTATGATTGCCTCTACGGACTAAACCCTCCGGTTTATATAGACATCGGAGGGGACTAGGGTTGTACAAAGTCGGTTACAGAGAAAAGAATCTTCATATCCGAACGCCAAGCTTGCCATCCACGCCAAGGAGAGTCCCATCCGGACACGGGAATAAGTCTTCTGTCTTGTATCTTCATAGCCGATCAGTCCGGCCCATGTTACACAGCCCGGACACCCGAGGACCCCTTAATCCAGGACTCCCTCGGTAGCCCCTGAACCAGGCTTCAATAACGAGGTGTCCGGCGCGCAGATTATCTTCGGCATTGCAAGGCGGGTTCCTCCTCCGAATACTCCAAAGCAGCTCTCGAACACAGGAAACGTAACCAGCTCACACACAACCGCAGAGAGTATAATATTTCACGAGTCCAATCTACTGACAACTTTTGTAGCGTGACATCACGTCGCTGCCCGGTCATTATTTCGAACCGTTTTTAGCCTCCCGCTCCATGTTTCAAGATGCGGTTTTCATTGGCATGTCTTGTCAAAGCAGGGATCGTGTCCCCTTATTGTGGGATTCTCATCAATACGGGCGTGGGTAATCCAACCACGCTGTCTGCACGACCCATGGGGAATAGGCGAGTTTTAAGGCGAGTGGGGAGGCGCTTGATATTCACTGCCTTTATAAGGAGATAAGGACTCACCCTTTCACCCATGCCTTCTTCCTCTCAGCCCATCCATTCTCAAGCTCCAGCGCCCAAGCTTCCACCCTTTCCGCCTCAAAAAAGCACTCCGACCATGTCCGGATCTGGAGCGCAGGGCAGATGGTTTCCTCCGTCAAGGAGAAGGACATCACGAAGCTCAGGGAGGCCGGGTACTTGGCCAAGGAAATCGCCCACTGGCTCCCGGCCAAGGGGCAGATCGTCCCCACCCCGGAGCCCCACGAGAGGGTAGTGTTCATCCCCCACTTCGTCCGCGGGTTGGGATTTCCTCTCCACCCATTCGTCCGTGGACTCATGTTCTACTACAGGCTGGATTTCCACGATCTGGCCCCCAACTCCTTACTCAACATCTCGACATTTATTGTCGTGTGCGAGGCCTTCCTCCGCATCCCACCCCACTTCGGACTGTGGTTAAAGATCTTCAATGTGAAGCCGAAGGTGGTGGGTGGTCAACACGCAGAGTGCGGAGGCGCCATGGTGAGCAAGATGCCCAACGTCACATGGCCCAAAGGTACCTTCGTGGAGACCGTCAAAGGGTGGCAACAACAGTGGTTCTACGTCACAGAGCCTTGCGACGCCACCTGGGCCGCGGCTCCCGAATTCCAATCCGGAGCCCCGATGTGGCTCACCTCCTGGCTAGAGAAGGGCCTGGACTGGTCTTCGTCGGACGAGCTGACAACGCTTCAGACGTGCATCAAGAGCATGGTAGACAAGATCATCAAGCTCGTCAATGTGATCCAGGTGATGCTTGTTCGCCGGATCCTTCCATGCCAAAGTCGGACTTGCCATTTGTGGGAGTTCAATCCGGCCGAGCACCAGACCTTGCAACAGTTCTTTGGCACTACGCACGAAGACATCTGGAAGGTGCTTTTTAAGGCCAAAGAGACGTGGCCGGCGATGACCGAGGACCGTGGGCATGACCTGGCCCATCCCGCTAGTCCGGTAAGTTTTTCGTATTTCAAGGTGTATCCTTTACTTGCATACTCAAGGAAGATGTCTAAGCTTCCCTATTTGTTTTTTCAGGGCTGGACAAAGAAAGCGGAGCGGGTTCAGTGTCCGGCTCCGCTGCCCGAAGATCCAGCTATCCCGCGTCTGACGAAGATGCTGGTTCTAGCGCCCTACCAGGCGCCGGAGAAGAAGGCCAAGGAGACCAGAAGTGGCCTCCGTCGTAAGGGCACTTCGGACGTGACGTCCAAAGACGCCGAAACCCTCTCCTCCCCCACCGATGAGGAGGAGGAGGAGGAAGAAAGCAACTCCCCCCCGAGGGGGGAATGAGGAAAAGGGCGGCCTCCATGGATCTGGAGGCCGAGGCATCCAAGAAGGGAAGGGTTTCCCTAGCGGACAACTCCGCATTGGGAACTGACAGCAGCTCGGAGTGGCGCCCCAAGGACAAGCCCCTGGCCGAATCGTAAGTACTCAAAGGCACTAACGCACTCATATATTCGACTCCTGCACTTCATAGCTTTGACATGTTGAATCATGCACTGCAGTCCGGCCCACGACAGCCCCCAGCGATCCTCATCTTCGGGGGGATCGCTGGATCCAAATGCGATGGACATCGGGTCACTGCCAGCGGCCTCCTCTCCCAAGGCCATGGGCGATGTCGAGGCACTGTCCCGAAGGACCTTCCCAGGCCAGGGAGAGGTTCAGGAGGCCGTCGGGGTGGCGCTAGAGGGAGATACCTCGGCCACCGGACACATGGGGGAGCAAATCCCCCTGGAGACTGGCGATGGGGGCCCATCCAATTCGGCCCCCAGCCAAATACTATTTCGGAGTCCCATACGGCTCCGGAATCAGGCGAGAAGCCTCCTTCGAAAGAAGGAGGTGCGCCTATTCCACCGGTGACCTCTGTCCATCCAGAGGCATCGGATAATTTGCTGGGAGCGCTGCAAGGCGCTTCCATTGTTGAGGAACACCGTATCCTTATGGGTACGGTGGTTGAGAGGGTTCAGTCCGCTAAAAGTGGACTGACCGAAGCCTGCACCAGCCTTCTGACAGGCTTTGAGGTAAGCGACACAATTGTATAAAAAGAATGTCATAGTATAGACAGTAGCCCCTGAGACTCTGTCCGGTGTTCGGAAAGAAAAGCCGGACAGAGGATCAATTAATTTTTGCAGGAAACTAACCAAATATGTCTTATGTGAATAAGCAGGCATCGTTGCTGGCTGCGACCTCTCATG
Organism: Aegilops tauschii subsp. strangulata; assembly: GCF_002575655.3. Taxonomy (NCBI): domain Eukaryota; kingdom Viridiplantae; phylum Streptophyta; class Magnoliopsida; order Poales; family Poaceae; genus Aegilops; species Aegilops tauschii. The sequence goes on from NC_053039.3 coordinate 379,907,148, forward strand.
CTGCCGAAGTCTCCGGACTGAAGCAGAGTCTGGAGCGGGCCAAGGAAGTGCTCGGCCGTGTGAAAAAAATAGCTAGAAGACAAGCGAGGTATGCAATGACCCTTTGTAGATCCAGAAAGGATGAATGCTTTGTGCTGACCATAGTGTCATGATATTCGGTAGGACCAGCGACCGAGGTGGAGACCCTCAAGAAGGCGTTGGCCGAGGCCCAGAAGAGAGCGGCGGAGGAACAAGCCGCCCGCGAAAAGCACGAGGCCAGGGTCGATGAGGTCCAGCAGGAGATCCAGGATGCCATGAAGAAATGCGAGTCCTTGGAGCGCAATATTGTGGATCGAGAGTCCGAACTTGCCAAGGCCCTCCAAAGCGCACAAGATGCATGGGTTGAAGCCCAGGGTGCCCTCCAGGAAATCCAGGAGGCCAGGAAGATCACGGCGGGTAAGGCCTTTATTATGCAGAGCAAATATGTGAAGAAAAGGTACCTCTTACTGACCCAAATTTGGAGTTCTCCAGGAGCGTTTGCGGATCTTCCGCGCAGTGTTGCTGACGCTGCCGAGTTCTTCTGAGCCGAAGAAGGGAGTTTGACAAAGAAGCTATTCTGGTCGCAGTATCTTGCGCCAGAGCATCCGGTGCCCTTTAGCGATCAGCTGACCGAACTGCATAGGGTGGCCGAACTGGCCATGAAGGATTTGATAATCCGTCTATGGCCTGCCGAAGCCATGCCCAACAGCTAGTTCGGACTCGTGAAGCGGCTGGTCAATGCCTGCCCCCGGCTTGATGCCATCAAGCGGCCGGTCTGCATTGAAGGTGCGCGGACGGTCTTCGCCCGCGTCAAGGTGCAGTGGGCGAAGATGAACGCCGTCAAGCTCGCGACTGAGGGACCGCCCGCGGGCAAGGAGCACCGCACGCCCGAGCGGTATTTTGATGATGTACTAGAGGGATCCCGCATTGTAGCGGAGCAGTGTGCTAAAGACATTATCTTTGAATGAATACATTCATGTTATCCCTTCCTGTATTATGAAACAAAGCCATTATGTAATATATAGCTTGTTATTTTTACCTCCTGTGTGGCCGTTTTGTTAAATCTGAGAGTTGGCCAGTCGTCGGCTTCAGCCCCCATCTAGGTAGTACGGGGGTGTTCGGGATGGAATCTAAACACTCTTGATCCAAAAGGTTGGTCCTTGAAGGAGGTATTTAGCGCAATGAACCAGGCAATCGGACTATGTGGCTTTATCACCCTCACTTAGCCATATGAGTTTGACAATGAAATGTAGGCGCAGCCCCTGGTTGCTATTTTGTTAATGTGGACTAGGGTGCTGTAGACACCTGATCGGGGAAGCCGATCCGTCGCATAATGCGGAAAAAATTGCAAAGATTTTTAACCTCCGAATAGCTGACCAGCTCTCGCCGCATTATGACAGTCAGTTTTCGGCTTTCTTTACTGAGGTGATTGCTCGGATAAACGAGAAACACAATCGCAGTAGTTCTCCCTTTACTACCCTAGCCGATAGGACGGAACGTAAGGTAGTAAGCACAGGAGCCGGGTAACCCAACTATTGACCAAAGACATGATTCGGAGCCAATGCATATAATGCTAAAATTCGGGGTGCCGAACTATACTATAAAAGTGTTCGGACTTTGTTGCCATAGTATGGGGCGCAATGAAGCCCCTGGCCCATTTAAAGTGTACCAAAGTGTACGGATTCAATCAAGAAATAAAATGAAGTAGTAAGCTAGTGCCGCATAAGTTGGGCCGCAAACTATTTCCATTATAGTTTGATTAATACGTGAAAGCATATTTGTACAAATAGTGCGATAAGCAACATGGCTATTTAACATGCCAAGATCAAGGGTGAAAGAACATGTGGTGCCCCCATGTTTGGTTTTGGTAATTAACGACAATCTCTATGGACTAATGGTTGCCTTGAGTTATATTTGAAGGTTTTTTCCATAGGCTTTTCTTGGAGTACATGTGTTGGTTTCAAGGAGAGTTTGTGTTGACCAAGGTGCTATTAAGGAATTATCCAAAGATTGGTCATGTGAGAGTTGAGCTTATTGCAAGCATGTCTTGAAGAAGAAGATTGTGTGATCATTCATGTTTACCTTCAAGACATCATCCAAATGAAGAGAGTTGGAAAGATTCTAGGTTGATCAAGACTAAGTTAAGAGTGAATCAAGTTGATCAACTCATAAAGCGTAGAAGATGTACCGAGAGGGATCAAGTGATCCCATGGTATGGTAAGCATTGTCCATTGTGCTTTGTGTACTAACCCATGGTCTATGTGAGAGTTCTATGTGGGCTTAGGTACGTGTTCATGGGCTTGCGTCAAGAGGAAGATATCACTCAACCCATGGAGAGGATGACATCAAGTGGTGATCGTCATCAAGATTGCCGTGTGCAAGTTCAAGTGGAGCATCACGAAGAGATCAAGTGCTTGAAGCTTGCCGTCCATTGTGGTGACAATGGACTTGTGAAGATGTGCTGAAGAGTGGCTCACCCGTAGTGGACTATGGGGGAATAATCATCTAGTCTTCATCGAGCCAACGCAATCAAGAAAGGTGGTCCAACTTGAGGGAGTCAAGATCGTCATCATCTAGCTCAAGTGGACCATGTGCAAGGAAAAGTTTTTCCCTTGATAGGTTTTCTATTTTACCGGTCTCATGGTGGTAGTTGGGAGACCGGGTTATAGGATCGATAGCCGTACTATCAAGGGGGGCTCTCAAGTGAGTAGCTTGATCGTATTGTTCGTCGAGAGCTCAAATCATTGCATCCTTGCATCATGTTTCTTGGTTCTTGTTTGGTTCTCTTTGTGAGTCTTAGAGCTTATGGTCATCTTGATGACAAGCTTGAGTTCATCGAAAACGGAGTTTGCATGCGTCTTCTATATGTTTTCGATGTTGGAGGTTTTACCGGTCTTATCCGAGAAAGGGTTCTCACCATTTTCTTTTGGGCATTTTCTCATTTGCTTCTTATTGGTATTTCTATCAAGATTGTGTTAGCCCTTGTCGCTAGCTTTCCAACAAACTTGGTTTCGTCGAATTCGGAGTCCGTTTGCAGAAGTGTGTCAGTTTTGGTGTTCTGAAAAGGCTGCAGCGGTACTACTGCGGACAGGAGCGGATGCATTTTTTTTACTACCGCTCTTGGGAGCGGTACTACCGCGGCTACTTCCGTGGCTACTTCCGCTCGGGACCAAAAACTCGTCACAAGTCCAGCGGTGGTAGGCACGGATGTAATTTTTTAGTACCGCTCGCAAGCATTAGTACCGCTACCCTTAGCAGTAGTACCGCTACCCCTAGCGGTAGTACCGTGAGGTCAAGCGGTACTACCGCTCCGACGGTTCTTCTGGCTTTTTTGCCTCCTCGCTGTTGTGTTTCAAAGGGCTACTACCGCCCTAGCGGTAGTACCGCTCCTTGGAGCGGTAGTACCGCTCGGTGCGGGCTGTGACCATAACGGTTGGATTTTTCCCCACCTATAAAAGGGGGTCTTCTTCCCCAATGAACCTTATCCTTTGAGCTCGTGTGCTTCCCCCATTGTTGACCTTCTTCGAGCTTGCTAACTCTCAATCCCTCCATGGATTCTTGCTAGTTTTTGAGGGAAAAGAGAGAGGAGATCTAGATCCACATTTCCACCAATCACTTTCTCCTCTATGTGAGGGGAACCCCTTGGATCTAGATCTTGGAGTTCTTGGTGTTCTCCTTCTTGTTCTTCCTCTCATTTTCCTCCCTAGCATTAGTTGCTTCGGTGGGATTTGAGAGAGAAGGACTTGGGCACTCCGTGTGCCCTTGCCATTGCATTTCGTGCATCGGTTTGAGTTCTCCACGGTGATACGTGGAAGTTACAAGTTGAGAAGCTTATTACTCTTGGGTGCTTCGTACCCTTGAGCTTGTTCCTCTTGGGTGCTTGGGCGCCCTAGACGATTGGTGGTGTTCGGAGCTCAATCATTGTGGTGTAAAGCTCCGGGCAAGCGTCAGGGTCTCCAATTAGGTTGTGGAGATCGCCCCGAGCAATTTGACGGGTTCCGGTGACCGCCCCCAAGGGTTGCCAAAGTGTACGGGTTCGGTGACCGCCCCCAAGGGTTGCCATTTGTACGGGTTCGGTGACCACCCTCAAGGGTCCCTTAGTGGAATCACGGCATCTTGCATTGTGCGAGGGCGTGAGGAGATGACGGTGGCCCTAGTGGCTTCTTGGGGAGCATTGTGCCTCCACACCGCTCCAAACGGAGATTAGCATCGGCAAGGGTGTGAACTTCGGGATACATCGTCGTCTCTGCGTGCCTCGGTTATCTCTTACCCGAGCCCTTTACTTATGCACTTTACTTTGTGATAGCCATATTGTTTCTTGTCATATATCTTGCTATCACCTAAGTAGTTTTTCTTGCTTAGCACAAGTTGTTGGTGCACATAGGTGAGCCTAGTTGTTGTAGGTTTTGTTCTTGACAAATTAACCGCTAGGTTTATTCCGCATTTGTTCAAGCCTCAACCGTAATTATTTTCAAGCGCCTATTCACCCCCCTCTAGGCGACATCCACGATCTTTCAATTGGTATCAGAGCCTCGTCTCTCTTTGTTAGGCTTAACCGCCTAGAGAGTAAAGATGTCGACTAGGGGATTAGGATTCCGTGACACACTTAGTTTCGATGGCACAAATTTTGATGTTTGGGTAATTCGCATGCTTAATCTCTTTAGGGTCATGGACCCAAATTTAGAGCAAATTGTAGATATGGGGTTTTTCTCCTCCAAAAGATCCCCAAAGATTATCTTTGGAGGATGAGAAAAACTCTTATCTCAATGCTCAAGCTTCTAATATGCTTTTCGATGCTTTGAGCAATGTAGTTATATTTCAACTCATGCCTTTCCGGGATGCTCATGAGTTGTGGACAAAGCTTCAAGATAAATATGGCGTGTCCAAGTTTTGTGGGGATGATTGTTCTCCCTCCACCTCCGGTCGTGTTGTGTTCTCAACTTCTTCTACTTCACCTACATGTGGTTTGCCACAAGGTAATGACATGGTGAGTAGTGGTGTTCATTGCAATGATGATAGTGGGCTTAGTTTTGATAATCCTTCATCACTTTCTTGTTGCGATGCTTCATCTTTGGACTCTAGCACTTCGAGCACTCCAAATGTTTCACATTCTTGTGTTGATAGTCCTTGCATATCATGTACAAATTGCTTGACAAAATCTCATGATGATATGCTTGCTATGTCTTGTTGGCATGATAAAAATGCATGTATTTCCTCGAGTTGTTGTGCTAACAATGAAGAGGAAACCCAACACTCCATGGAACAAGATGTGGTCTTGAATGGTGCTTCAAGGGATCCCACATCATCATCTATTGCTTTTTGCCTTATGGCCAAGGCTTCAAAGGTATCTCCCACTTTGAATCCCAATATATCTTGTGATAATATTGATGATGGCAAGAGTGATGATGATGTCGATTATGATGAAGAGAATGATGATGTTTCCTCCTTAAAAGTTAAGGGGGAAATAATTTTTAAAGCTCTTCTTAAAAATATTGCTCGTTCCAACTTCATGGAAATCATGTCTATTGCTATTGAGGGCAAGAAATATATTGATGAGTTGGAATCTCGTCTTGAGGAGCATGAGGTCACCAATGATAAAATGGAAGGTCATGAGCATGATTACGCTAATGAGATTGCGGACCTCTCTCAAGCTCTTGAACTTGAACAAACCACCAAGGAATCTCTTGAGGAGACTTTTGCTCTAGAGTTATCTAGAGTGAAGGAATCTCATGATAGAGCTCTTGAGGTGGCCAATGTTTTTAAAACTAAAAATGATAAGCTTGAAGTTGCTCATGCTAGACTCCTTGAGGATTTTGAGCACCTCGAAAATGGCTCAAGGGTCATCAAGGGTGAGCTCATCAAACTCACCGAGTCTCATGCTCAACTTGAAGCTTCTTATTTAAAAGAGCTTGCCAAGTTGCCTTCTCCTCTTGTTGTTAATGATGATGCTTGTGCTACTAACTCTATTTCTTGTGAAGCATCCATTTTAAAGGAGAACGTTGAGCTACGGGCTCAACTTGAGTTGCTATCTAGCAATTATGGGAAATTGGAAGAAAGCCATGAAAAGCTCTCAAGCTCTCATGATGATCTTCTAGTATCCCATAATGTGCTGAAGATAGCTCATGAGGCCATGATTGCTAAGGTAACATCTAGTGAGCCTCATGTGGACACTAGCACTACTTTTAGTCAAAATGCTATATTGCCTTGTGCTAGTCCTCGCGATTCATCCATGCATAACGTTGGTACATCTTGTGATGAATTGCTTTCCTTGCCTTGTTGCTCTAACAATGAAGCTTATACTTCCTCTAGTGCTTGTGTTGAGACTAACCATGTAGAGGAAATCAAAGAGCTCAAGGCCCAAGTCACTTCTCTGAAGAAAGACTTGGAAAAGAGTCATGAAGGGAAATTTACACTCAACAACATCTTGAGAGTGCAAAAATCCCCCAATGACAAAGGTGGACTTGGATTCAATTCCAACAAGAAGAAGAAGTCCAAGATGAACAAAAAGAAGGGCCAAGAACAAGTCAAGAATTCCGCCAAGATTGTTTGCTTCAAGTGCAAAGTAGAAGGGCATCATGTTAGATCTTGCCCATTGAAGAAGAAGGCCATTAGTGACAAGCAACAAGGGAAGCGGCCACAAGTTCGATCTCATGCTCAACCGCAAGTTGAAGAAAGTCCTCTTCCCAAGAATCCTCAAGCTAATGCTTCTCAAGTTGAGAAATCAAGTGAGAAGAAAGTGAAGAGTAGACGTTGCTACTTATGTCGTGGGAAAGGTCACCTCGCCTCTTCATGCACTAGTGGTAACTTATCCAACCCAATTATTATTGATGATATCTATTCTCTTGGGAAGGATAATGTTGGCCATGTGTTTGCCAAATTTGTTGGTGCTCAAAGTGGTGTCAAGAAAAGAACCATTTGGGTAGCCAAGCCTATTGTGACTAACCTCTTAGGACCCAACTTGGTTGGGACCAACTAGCTCAAACTTGATCAATAGGTGTTGTTGGAGGGCATTGGAGACTTGGCTACATTATGAAGATTTAAGGGGACTTCATCATTCTTATTGTCTCAAGCCAAGTCAATTGGGTTATCAAGTTTCTATTTTAGATCCAATGTGCCTCCTTCCGGTAACTTGTACTTAAATTGTTTACATCGAAAGTTACTTGCCCCTTGGCATGTTTTGGTTTTTTTCCTTGCATGTGGTTGTATATGTTGTGCCTCCAATTTGCTTATCTTGAGTAATCAAGTATGTGTGTGTTGGTTTGCATATCATGTACGTGTGTGTAGTGCGTTGAGCCTTTGCGCATCTTGTTTGTATGTTAGTTGGCTCTTGTGAGAGATTAATGGAACATCCCATTTTGGGGGAGTGATGTGCTTTGTGCACCTCACGGTCCCATAAATGTGTATACATGAGGAATACCACCTAGTATTGATATTTCAAGCTTATCTAGTCACTATGTGGTATGTCTTCTCATGAGAAATTCAAATTCTAAATAGTCCATTACTTATCTCTTGTTGGATCCTCTTTTTGCCTCTTGTTACGTTTTCTTTAATTGGTATCACATTATGGGGGAGTAATATGCTATGTATATTACTAGCCTAGAAAATGTGTACATTTGAGATATTGTCACCTAGAATTGATATTGTAAATTATCTTGTTCCTACGGGTCATGTTAGCTCTACAAGTTGCAATTTTCTTGTGTTTGGTGTGAAGATGATGTCGGATATCCTTGCTATCTACCACCGGGAATTATTTCCAAATACTTCTTGTCTTTTGACAGTTGGTACTCACTTATGTGTGGTAGAAATTATTGATCATCTTCACGTTGGCGTTTGCTTTTTATTTGCCTTATCTCTTGCCAAGTTTGTGTCAACTCCCATTGCCTTCCATGCCACTTGAGGATCTTGTTGTTTTCTTGATCTTGTCTAGTGTTTTCCTTGATATAGTGAACGTGGTGATCCTACCTTGTGCATTTTGTATTCAAATGCAAATTCTCTATAATGCACAACTCGTGGGGGAGCTATCCTATTTTCTATAAAACACTAAACTTGTGATCCATTTTAAGTGTGTGTTGGTGGACGACTAGCCGTTTCTTTTTGGTACTTGTGCCATCATGAAACTTTGTAGAGAGCTTGGTTTGTTTGGAACCATCCTCTCTTTTGGGAGTTTGATATCATTTTGTGGGTTCCAATGGATATCTCATTCCTTGATGTATCTTTTAATGATATCTTCCAAGTGATGATTTCTCCATTTGGTATTCTTTTCACTTGGTATTTCCTTGTATTTTGGTATCGGTTCTTGAAAGTCTTGAGCATGCATATTAACTTCATGTAGTTTCCGTGGCATGCTTTCTCTCTTTGACCCAATATATAGGGGAAACTCCAGCAAGTCTCAAATTGGATGAGATGTGCATGAATTTCATTTCCATATCTATATGCACATATTTATGTGGAGTTTGTCCTATGTATTGTTGGTGTTTCTAACTCTTTGGTCCCAATGAGTTTGGGTACCATTTTGTTTGTGTTGTTGTTCTAGGAACAATTGGAGATGCATTGGATGCTCGGCTCACTCACAAGGAAGGTGTTGTCACCATGTGCTTTTTGGAGTCAAGCTAGGATGATCAATGAACTACTTTGTACCTTCAATTGGTATCTACTACATCCTTCCAATGTTAACTCGGTAACAAGTATCTTCATATACTTCATGCACACATTTCTTGCATCAACCTTGTGTAGGTTGTATCATGGCATGTTATTCATTCTCTCTTGTGGTACTTGTTTCCTTCTCAAAGCATCCCAACAATGATCTCTTGTTGCTAGTTGTGATGTCTTTGATGGTTGTGTGGTAGGAATTCATTTATGTACAATAAGACCATATCTAGCCATGTGCTATGCTTCCAAGCAAATATCTTATTGGTATATCTATGACTTCCTTTTGGATATCTTGTTCCTTCGTGTTGTAACTATTTCGGGTGTACATCCTTCTTTGTAGATATATATATCATCGTGATCTCGTCTACCTAGAACCTTATACACTTGAGAGAAATTACATCTCTAGATGATATCCTTTCTTTCACGTCCACCTTGTCTTTCTTGTTATTTCTTTGGTGGCTCCGTGAAAGCTTTTTCCTTGAGTGCATGTCTTATCTCGTTGCATCTTGATGCACTCCTGGGTGGTGAAGAATATTTTCCTCATGCTTATCTCTACGAGGCTTTTGCCATCTTAATTGGTATCCCTTGTCTTGATGAGGCTTTCATCTTCTATCTTCACCATGGGTTGTCACAAGTGTTGGTTATTCATTTTGCATTTTTAGTGTGCTTGTGAACCCTTTTGCTTGGTGTGTGTGGGGAGGACATGTCATGCACCTTGTATCTCCACTATCCAAGACTATGTTGATGCTTAGTGCTCATTCGTACATTAGTCTTCTCAAGTGCTTTGCCATGACTCACACACATCATTTTGGTTGAGCCTACTCTTAAGTTGCCTCTTTTATATGTTGCTCAACCATTTGTTTGTTGCAAGTGCTAGGCTTTGTTTCCTATATGCTCACTTGCACTTGTTGTGAGTTTCTATTGATTTTCGAGGAGTGATGATCCTATTTTGTGCACTCGGTATCCTAATGCAAATATTGTAAGAAGTGCACAAATCATGGAGAGCTTCACTAGTGTCTTTAGAACACTCTGTTGCTCTCTTGCACTTGTCGTGAGGTTCTATTGATCTTGGGGGAGTGACGATCCTATTTTGTGCTCGTTGTATCCAGTTACAAAACTAAATTGTGCACAAATCATGGGGAGCTTCTCTAGTTTCTCTAGAACACTCCTTTGCTCATATCATAATTTATTTCATTCATGTGGCACGTAGGATCATTGGTCTAGTTGGCTCAATTGATATCCGTTGATTGCTTGCTTCAATTGGTATCTTTTGATTGCTTGTTTGCTTGTTTCTCTCTTTCTTATGTCTTTGTGGCATATCTTTATTTTGTAAACTTTGGGCCTAAATATAGTTTGTTTTCCTCCTAGTATTTACCGTCAAACTTGTGTATTGCATTCCTCTCTCTTGTTGAGAAATACACAAATTATGGAGGAACACAATTTATATTGGCCTTCTAAGCCTTTCTCCCATTTTGGCAATCGATGCCAATGGGGGAGAAGTTTCAGAGAGTTTTGTGGAGAAGTTTAGAGAATTCTCTCCTCTTGCTTTGGTTTTGTTCCTAAGCATTTGCATCTCTTACTCATGCATCATTGGTTGTTGCATTGCATGGTGATGCATAATTCCTTATATAAACTCTCTTGAAAGTGATTGTCATCAGTTACCAAAATGGGGGAGATTGAAAGAACATGTGGTGCCCCCATGTTTGGTTTTGGTAATTAACGGCAATCTCTATGGACTAATGGTTGCCTTGAGTTATATTTGAAGGTTTTGTCCATAGGCTTTTCTTGGAGTACATGTGTTGGTTTCAAGGAGAGTTTGTGTTGACCAAGGTGCTATTAAGGAATTATCCAAAGATTGGTCATGTGAGAGTTGAGCTTATTGCAAGCATGTCTTGAAGAAGAAGAAGATTGTGTGATCATTCATGTTTACCTTCAAGACATCATCCAAATGAAGAGAGTTGGAAAGATTCCAGGTTGATCAAGACTAAGTCAAGAGTGAATCAAGTTGATCAACTCACAAAGCGTAGAAGATGTACCGAGAGGGATCAAGTGATCCCATGGTATGGTAAGCATTGTCCATTGTGCTTTGTGTACTAACCCATGGTCTATGTGAGAGTTCTATGTGGGGTTAGGTACGTGTTCATGGGCTTGCGTCAAGAGGAAGATATCACTCAAAACATGGAGAGGATGACATCAAGTGGTGATCGTCATCAAGATTGCCGTGTGCAAGTTCAAGTGGAGCATCACGAAGAGATCAAGTGCTTGAAGCTTGCCGTCCATTGTGGTGACAATGGACTTGTGAAGATGTGCCGAAGAGTGGCTCACCCATAGTGGACTATGGGGGAGTAATCATCTAGTCTTCATCGAGCCAACGCAATCAAGAAAGGTGGTCCAACTTGAGGGAGTCAAGATCGTCATCATCTAGCTCAAGTGGACCATGTGCAAGGCAAAGGTTTGCCCTTGATAGGTTTTCTATTTTACCGGTCTCATGGTGGTTGTTGGGAGACCGGGTTATAGGATCAATATCCGTACTACCAAGGGGGGCTCTCAAGTGAGTAGCTTGATCGTATCGTTCGTCGAGAGCTCAAACCATTGCATCCTTGCATCATGTTTCTTGGTTCTTGTTTGGTTCTCTTTGTGAGTCTTAGAGCTTATGGTCATCTTGATGACAAGCTTGAGTTCATCGAAAACGGAGTTTGCATGCGTCTTCTATGATGTTTTCGATGTTGGAGGTTTTACCGGTCTTATCCGAGGAAGGGTTCTCACCATTTTCTTTTGGGACTTTTCTCATTTGCTTCTTATTGCTATTTCTATAAAGATTGTGTTAGCCCTTGTCGCTAGCTTTCCAACAAACTTGGTTTCGTCGAATTCGGAGTCCGTTTGAAGAAGTTGTGTCAGTTTTGGTGTTCTGAAAAGGCTGCAGCGGTACTACCGCGGACAGGAGCGGATGTAATTTTTTACTACCTCTCTTGGGAGCGGTACTACCGCTTCGAGCAGTACTACCGCGGCTACTTCCGTGCCTACTTCCGCTCGGGACCAAAAACTCGTCACAAGTCCAGCGGTGGTAGGCATGGATGTAATTTTTTAGTACCGCTCGCAAGCAGTAATACCGCTACCCTTAGCAGTAGTACCGCTACCCCTAGCGGTAGTACCGTGAGGTCAAGCGGTACTACCGCTCAGACGGTTCTTCTAGCTTTTTTGCCTCCTCGCTGTTGTGTTTCAAAGGGCTACTACCGCCCTAGCGGTAGTACCATTCCTTGGAGCGGTAGTACCGCTCGGTGCGGGCTGTGACCATAACGGTTGGATTTTTCCCCACCTATAAAAGGGGGTCTTCTTCCCCAATGAACCTTATCCTTTGAGCTCGTGTTCTTCCCCCATTGTTGACCTTCTTCGAGCTTGCTAACTCTCAATCCCTCCATGGATTCTTGCTAGTTTTTGAGGGAAAAGAGAGAGGAGATCTAGATCCACATTTCCACCAATCACTTTCTCCTCTATGTGAGGGGAACCCCTTGGATCTAGATCTTGGAGTTCTTGGTGTTCTCCTTCTTGTTCTTCCTCTCATTTTCCTCCCTAGCATTAGTTGCTTCGGTGGGATTTGAGAGAGAAGGACTTGGGCACTCCGTGTGCCCTTGCCATTGCATTTGGTGCATCGGTTTGAGTTCTCCACGGTGATACGTGGAAGTTACAAGTTGAGAAGCTTATTACTCTTGGGTGCTTCGTACCCTTGAGCTTGTTCCTCTTGGGTGCTTGGGCGCCCTAGACGGTTGGTGGTGTTCGGAGCTCAATCATTGTGGTGTAAAGCTCCGGGCAAGCGTCGGGGTCTCCAATTAGGTTGTGGAGATCGCCCCGAGCAATTTGACGGTTTCGGGTGACCGCCCCCAAGGGTTGCCAAAGTGTACGGGTTCGGTGACCGCCCCCAAGGGTTGCCATTTGTACGGGTTCGGTGACCGCCCTCAAGGGTCCCTTAGTGGAATCACAGCATCTTGCATTGTGCGAGGGCGTGAGGAGATTACGGTGGCCCTAGTGGCTTCTTGGGGAGCATTGTGCCTCCACACCGCTCCAAACGGAGATTAGCATCCGCAAGGGTGTGAACTTCGGGATACATCGTCGTCTCTGCGTGCCTCGGTTATCTCTTACCCGAGCCCTTTACTTATGCACTTTACTTTGTGATAGCCATATTGTTTCTTGTCATATATCTTGCTATCACCTAAGTAGTTTTTCTTGCTTAGCATAAGTTGTTGGTGCACATAGGTGAGCCTAGTTGTTGTAGGTTTTGTGTTTGACAAATTAACCGCTAGGTTTATTCCGCATTTGTTCAAGCCTCAACCGTAATTATTTTAAAGTGCCTATTCACCCCCCCTCTAGGCGACATCCACGATCTTTCAAAGGGGGAGCTACGTGTGGGTCCTGAAAACAGGTAGAATGATCGTCAAGAGGAACATCTAGAGATTTCTCCACACGTATATGCGGCTTGACGCCTTGGTATATCCATCCTTCGAAAGGACCGATGATCAGGCCATCGAGAGGGGCCTATAGAAAGGAAACCTGAAAAGGATAAAAAGAAAAAGGGAGGTATGTGGGCCCAGGGAAGGTCGAGCCGTATTATGGACCACAATCTAGGTATGCCTCTGTCTCTGCCCATGGTATTTTGAGTGCGTAGTTGTGTACGCGCTGCACGTATGCCGCCATTTGGTGGGGACTGAGATAGAGGCTGAATTGCTAGTCTAACTCCTGACGAGCTAGACTGTCATGCTGCAGAGTAGTCCAGACTCATTTGACAGTGTCCGGGAGCTTGGCTGCTGAATTAAAGTTCTGCTTAATAAGGCCGCTCTGTACTTCCGCTACCAGGGCCGTGGTGTGCTCCTCGGTGCGGAGGGAGCGCTCCGTGTTTCCATTGACTGTTATGACACCGCATGGTCCGGGCATCTTGAGTTTGAGATAAGCATAGTGTGGCACCGCATTGAATCGAGCAAATGCAGTTCGTCCGAGCAGTGCGTGATAGCCATTGCGGAAGGGGACGATGTCGAAGATCAAGTCTTTGCTTCAGAAGTTGTCCGGAGATCCGAAGACGGCTTCCAATGTGATTGAACCCGTGCAGCGGGCCTCTACACCTGGTATAACTCCTTTAAAGGTAGTTTTGGTGGGTTTGATCCTTGATGGATCGATGCCCATTTTGCGCACTGTATCCTGATAGAGCAGGTTGAGGCTGCTGCCACCGTCCTTGAGGACTCGCGTGAGGTGGAATTCATCAATTATTGGGTCGAGGACCAGTGCGGCTGAACCGCCATGATGGATACTGGTCGGATGGTCCCTGGGATCGAAGGTGATCGGGCAGGACGACCATGGGTTGAATTTTGGGGCGACTGGCTCTATCGCATAGACGTCCCTGAGCGCGCGTTTGCGCTCCCTCTTGGGGATATGGGTAACGTATATCATGTTCACCGTTTTAACCTGGGGGGGGGGGAACTTCTTCTATCCCCCTGTATTCGGTGGACGGGGCTCCTCGTCATTGTCCTCACTTTGCGACCCCTTCTCCTTGTTCTCGACATTTAACTTGCCGGCCTGCTTAAAGACCCAACAACTTCCGTTGGTATGATTGGCTGGCTTATCTGACACGGACGATCGAGTATGCGGTCCAAGCTGGATGAGCCCGGATTGTTCCTTTTAAATGGCTTCTTCCGCTGGCCAGACTTGGAGCCACTGAATCCGGCATTGACCGCCGTGTCATCGATATTGTCACCGTTGCTTCGACACTTGTGTCTGTTGCGTCGGGGCTTGCCGTTGCTATTTCCGGCTTCAGAGGTGCCAGGTTCACTTGGATTGTTATTGCTACAGGCTAGCCAGCTATCTTCGCCCGCACAAAAGCGGGTCATGAGTGCCGTGAGGGCTGCCATCGACTTCGGCTTTTCCTGGCCGAGGTGTCGGGCGAGCCATTCGTCGCGAATGCTATGCTTAAAGGCCGCTAGGGCTTCGGCATCCGGACAGTCGACGATCTCGTTCTTTTTAGTTAAGAACCTAGTCCAGAATTTCCTGGCTGACTCTCCGGGCTGTTGGACTATGTGACTTAAGTCATCGGCATCTGGAGGTCGGACGTATGTACCTTGGAAGTTGTCTCGGAAGGCGTCTTCCAGGTCCTCCCAGCTGCCAATGGAGTTTTCAGGCAGGCTGTTCAACCAGTGCCGAGCTGGTCCCTTGAGTTTTAGTGGGAGGTATTTGATGGCATGAAGATCATCACCGCGGGCCATATGAATATGGAGAAGAAAATCCTCAATCCAAATCGCGGGGTCTGTTGTCCCATCATATGATTCGATGTTCACAGGTTTAAACCCTTCTAGGAATTCGTGTTCCATTACTTCATCAGTGAAGCATAGGGGGTGTGTAGCGCCTCTATATCAGGCCAAGTCGCGACGTAGCTCAGATCGAGTCCGTCTGCGGTTTTTGGCCCGGACGTAATTATGTTTGTCACGTCCGGCTATATAGCCGTCGTCGCGCGTCAAGGCACGCCCCCGCGATCCGTAGATCGATCTGGTCCGACCTGCTCTACTGTCCAGGTCCTGACGCAGGTCATATGTATATCCCCGAGCTGTTGTATCTCTACCTTTACGGCGAGGTGGTATGTGCTGGTGTTCGGCTTGAGTTGCCGTTTTGTCCCGGCCACGTGGTGGTCGGCCAGCCGCATTACGCGCTGACGGTATGGGCTCAAGGGCCTCGTCGTCGAATTGAGGTAGTAATCTGCGCTTCGGGTAACTTTTGGTTGGGCGCTCGAGGTCGTATTCCTCGGCTGCCAGGACATTAGTCCATCTATCGTTGAGCAGATCTTGATCAGCTTGAAGCTGCTGCTGCTTCTTTTTCAGGCTACTTGCAGTGGCAATTAGCCGGTGCTTAAAGCGCTCCTGCTCGAGAGGTTCCTCAGGCACGATAAATTCCTCGTCGCCGAGGCTCACCTCGTCCTCGGAGAGTGGAAGATAATTACTGTCCTCCGAGACTTCGTTTATGGCCTGTTCGTCAGGGCTAACACGCCCATCTTCCTGATCGTCCTGCTCGGAGGTTGGCTCGACGGGGTATTTTTGGTCTTCGGCACCGTCCGGAGTGTTGTTATCTCCTGTGCCGGTATTGCTGTCTTTTCCATGGTGTGACTTAGAACGGCGCCGCTGACATCGGCGCTTTGGCTGTATGCCAGGATGTTTATCCTTGACTGGGTCTTCTTCGTCATCGCCGTTATTCTCTTTGGGTGTATCCACCATGTACACGTCATACGAAGATGTGGCCGTCCAGCGTCCGGTAAACGGCGGGTTTTGGGCTTGCTCCTCCTCGGCATCGTCGTCCATAGCGTCGATGTCTTCGGAGCCATAATCGAGCATGTCAGTTAAGCCCTCGACAGTGGCTATGAAGTGGGTGGTGGGTGGGATGTGAAATTCCCTGCTCTCAGCCCCTAGTCTGTGCTGGGCGTAGTTCGGATATTGCTCCTCTGTAATGATAAGAGATCGCATTAAGTCCAGAGCCTCGCTCAAAAGCGAGGTTTGGCCAGGGAACAGGGAGTCCGTGGAGTATGGAAGGAGGGAAATTCCTTGGCCAAACTCACACAATGCTGGCTCCGTGGGTTCGGAGCCAGTGTCCGGGGAGGAGTCCGGCTTCATGATGGTCGCCCATGACATTACCTCCTCCGGTTCTCCCGTACTGGGCGTAATGGCCGCAGATAGTCCGGCAGGTTCAGGAATCCTGTCTTCGGACCTGGCGATGCGCTTCGGATCTAAGGCCAGAGCGGAAGTCGGAGTCATGAACCCTTGGAATATCAAGTCTCCTCGGATATCAGCGACATAGTCCAGGTATCCAAAACTAATCTGGTGATCTGGGGCGTAGCTGTCAATCTGCTCTAGATGGCCAAGCGAGTTGGCCCGCAGTGCGAAGCCGCCGAACACAAAGATCTGACCGGGGAGGAAAACCTCCCCCAGGGCAGGATTGTTGTAGATGATTGATGGAGCCATCGAACCTTCTGATGACGACGCAGTAGAACTCTCAATGAAAGCACCAATGTCGGTGTCAAAACCGTCGGATCTCGGGTAGGGGGTCCCGAACTGTGCGTCTGAGGTCGATGGTAACAGGAGACAGGGTACACGATGTTTACCCAGGTTCGGGCCCTCTTGATGGAGGTAATACCCTACTTCCTGCTTGATTGATCTTGATGAATATGAAGGTTACAAGAGTTGATCTACCACGAGATCATAATGGCTAAACCCTAGAAGTCTAGCCCGTATGATTATGATTGCCT
This sequence comes from Aegilops tauschii subsp. strangulata, assembly GCF_002575655.3. Taxonomy (NCBI): domain Eukaryota; kingdom Viridiplantae; phylum Streptophyta; class Magnoliopsida; order Poales; family Poaceae; genus Aegilops; species Aegilops tauschii. Next base: position 379,924,084 of record NC_053039.3, read on the forward strand.
CTATGGACTAAACAATCCGGTTTATATAGACACCGGAGGGGACTAGGGTTGTACAAAGTCAGTTACAGAGAAAGGAATCTTCATATCTGAACGCCAAGCTTGCCATCCACGCCAAGGAGAGTCCCATCCGGACACGGGAAGAAGTCTTCTGTCTTGTATCTTCATAGCCCATCAGTCCGGCCCATGTTACACAGCCCGGACGCCCGAGGACCCCTTAATCTAGGACTCCCTCAGTAGCCCCTGAACCAGGCTTCAATAACGAGGTGTCCAGCGCGCAGATTGTCTTCGGCATTGCAAGGCGGGTTCCTCCTCCGAATACTCCAAAGCAGCTCTCGAACACAGGAAACGTAACCGGCTCACACACAACCACAGAGAGTATAATATTTCCCGAGTCCAATCTACTGACTCAAATGAATCTGGCTCACAAACAACAATTATTCTTTGACTTAAATGAATAACCTTATTGCAATAAACATGATCCAATCATATTCATGCTCAACGCAAACACCAAATAACATTTATTTTAGGTTCAACACTAATCCCTTGTCCAAGGTAAAAGGAGTGTGCGATGGTGATCTTATCAACCTTGGAATTATTTCCAACACACATTGTCACCTTGTCCTTAACTAGTCTCTGTTCATTTTGCAACTCCTGTTTCGAGTTACTACTCTTAGTAACTGAACGAGTATCAAATACTGAGGGGTTGCTGTCGGTGTCAAAACTAGTGGATCTCGGGTAGGGGGTCTCGAACTGTGCGTTAAGGTCGATGGTAACAGGAGACAGGGGACACGATGTTTACCCAGGTTCGGGCCCTCTTGATGGAGGTAATACCCTACTTCCTGCTTGATTGATCTTGATGAATATGAAGGTTACAAGAGTTGATCTACCACGAGATCGTAATGGCAAAACCCTAGAAGTCTAGCCTGTATGATTATGATTGCCTCTACGGACTAAACCCTCCGGTTTATATAGACACCAGAGGGGACTAGGGTTGTACAAAGTCAGTTACAGAGAAAGGAATCTTCATATCCGAATGCCAAGCTTGCCATCCACACCAAGGAGAGTCCCATCCAGACATGGGAAGAAGTCTTCTGTCTTGTATTTTCATAGCCCATCAGTCCGGCCCATGTTACACAGCCCAGACGGCCGAGGACCCCTTAATCCAGGACTCCCTCAGTTGCTATAAGCACTAGTAAAGTACACATCAATAACATCTATATCAAATATACCTTTGTTCACTTTGCCATCCTTCTTATCCGCCAGTATCTAGGGTAGTTCCACTTCCAGTGACCGTTCCCTTTGCAGTAGAAGCACTCAGTTTCAGGCTTAGGTCTATCTTTGGGCTTCTTCACGGGAGTGGCAACTTGTTTGCCATTCTTCTTGAATTTCCCTTTCTTTCCCTTTGCCCTATTCTTGAAACTAGTGGTCTTGTTAACCATCAACACTTGATGCTCTTTCTTGATCTCTACCTTCGCTGATTTTAGCATCGCGAAGAGCTCGGGAATTACTTTCGTCATCCCTTGCATATTATAGTTCATCACGAAGTTCTAGTAACTTGGTGATAGTGACTAGAGAATTTTGTTAATTACTATCTTATCTGGAAGATTAACTCCCACTTGATTCAAGCAATTGCAGTACCCAGACAATCTGAGCACATACTTACTATTTGAGCTATTCTCCTCCATCTAGTAGGCAAAGTCTTGTCAGAGGTCTCATACCTCTCGACACGGGCATGAGTATGAAATACCAATTTCAACTCTTGGAACATCTTATATGCTCCGTGGCGTTCAAAACATTACTGAAGTCCCGGTTCTAAGCCGTAAAGCATGGTGCACTAAACTATCAAGTAGTCATCATATCGATCTTGCCAAACGTTCATAATGTCTGCATCTGCTCCAGCAATAGTTGTGTTACCTAGTGGTGCATCAAGGACATAATTCTTCTGTGCGGCAATGAGGATAATTCTCAGATCAAGGCCCAAGTCCGCATCATTGCTACTATCATCTTTCAACTTATTTTTCTCTAGGAACATATCAAAAATAAACGGGGAGCTACATCGCGAGCTATTGATCCGTAGCATAGTTATGCAAATACTATCAAGACTAAGTTCATGATAAATTAAAGTTCAATTAATCATATTACTTAAGAACTCCCACTTAGATAGACATCCCTCTAGTCATCTAAATGATCACATGAGCCAAATCAACTAAACCATGTCCGATCATCACGTGAGATGGAGTAGTTTTCAATGGTGAACATCACTATGTTTATCATATCTACTTTATGATTCACGCTCGACCTTTCGGTCTCAGTGTTCCGAGGCCATATCTGCATATGCTAGGCTCGTCAAGTTTAACCCGAGTATTCTGCGTGTGCAAAACTAGCTTGCACCAGTTGTATGTGAACGTAGAGCTTATCACACCTAATCATCACGTGGTGTCTCGGCACGACGAACTATAGCAACGGTGCATACTCCGGGAGAACACTTGTACCTTGAAATTTAGTGAGAGATCATCTTATAATGCTACCGTCGAACTAAGCAAAATAAGATGCATAAAGGATAAACATCACATGCAATCAATATAAGTGATATGATATGGCCATCATCATCTTGTGCCTTTGATCTCCATCTCCAAAGCACCGTCATGATCACCATCATCACCGGCTTGACACCTTGATCTCCATCGAAGCATCGTTGTCGTCTCGCCAACTATTGCTATCACGACTATCGCTACCGCTTAGTGATAAAGTAAAGCAATTACATGGCGATTGCATTTCATACAATAAAGCGACAACCATATGGCTCCTGCCAGTTGCCGATAACTATTACAAAACATGATCATCTCATACAACAATTTATATATCATCACATCTTCACCTTATCACATCACAACATACCCTGCAAAAACTAGTTAGACGTCCTCTACTTGTTGTTGCAAATTTTACGTGGCTGCTACGGGTTTAGCAAGAACCGTTCTTACCTACGCATCAAAAACCACAACGATTTTTCGTCAAGTGTGCTGTTTAACCTACAACAAGGACCGGGCGTAGTCACACTCGATTCAACTAAAGTTAGAGAAACTGACACCCACTAGGCACCTGTGAGCGAAGCACGGCGGTAAAACTAGTCTTATGAACGTGGTCATCTAATGTCGGTCTGGGCCGCTTCATCCAACAATACCGCCGAATCAAAGTATGACATGCTGGTAAGAAGTATGACTATTATCACCCACAACTCTTTGTGTTCTACTCGTGCATATAACATCTACGCATAAACCTAACTCTGATACCACTGTTGGGGAACACAGTATTTCAAAAAAATTCCTATGATCACGCAAGATCTATTTAGGAGATGCATAGAAACGAGTGGGGAGAGTGTGTCCACGTACCCTCGTAGACCGAAAAGCGTTAAGTAACGCGGTTGATGTAGTCGAACGTCTTCGCGATCCAACCGATCAAGTACCGAACGCACAATACCTCCGCGATCTACACACGTTCAGCTCGGTGACGTCCCTCGAACTCTTGATCCAGCTGAGGCCAAGGGAGAGTTTCGTCAGCCCGACGGCTGATGACGGTGATGATGAAGTTACCGACGCAGGGCTTCACCTAAGCACTACAACGATATGACCGAGGTGGAAATCTGTGGAGGGGGGCACCACATACGGCTAAAACAATCAACTTGTGTGTCTATGGGGTGCCCCCTCCCCCGTATATAAAGGAGGGGAGGAGGGGGCCGGCCGGCCTCATGGTGCGCCCCCAAGGGGGGGAATCCTACTCCTACTAGGAGTAGGTTCCCCCCTTTCCTAGTCCTAATAGGAGGGGGAAGGAAGGGGAAGAGGAGAAGAAGGAAAGGGGGGCCGTCGCCCCTCCCAATTCGGATAGGGCTTGGGGGCGCCCCTCCTCTTGGCCGCCTCCTCTCTCTTCCACTAAAGCCCATGTAGGCCCATTAAGCCTCCCGGGGGTTCCGGAAAATGCCCGAACTCATCCGAAACCTTTCCGGTGTCCAAACATAACCTTCCAATATATCAATCTTCATGTCTCGACCATTCGAGACTCCTCGTCATGTCCGTGATCATATCCGGGTCTCCGAACAACCTTCGGTACATCAAAACACATAAACTCATAATACCGATCGTCATCGAACGTTAAGCGTGCGGACCCTATGGGTTCGAGAACTATGTAGACATGACCGAGACTCATCTCCGGTCAATAACCAATAGCGGAACCTGGATGCTCATATTGGTTCCCACATATTCTACGAAGATCTTTATCGGTCAAACCGCATAACAACATACGTTGTTCCCTTTGTCATCGGTATGTTACTTGCCCAAGATTCGATCGTCGGTATCTCAATACCTAGTTCAATCTCATTCCGTAATACATCATCCCGCAACTAACTCATTAGTCACATTGCTTGCTTATAGTGATGTGCATTACCGAGAGGGACCAGAGATACCTCTCCGACAATCGGAGTGACAAATCCTAATCTCGATCTATGCCAACTCAACAAACACCATCGGAGACACCTGTAGATCATCTTTATAATGACCCAGTTACGTTGTGACATTTGATAGCACACTAAGTGTTCCTCCAGTATTCGGGAGTTGCATAATCTCATAGTCATAGGAACATGTATAAGTCATGAAGAAAGCAATAGCAACAAACTAAATGATCATTGTGCTAAGCTAACAGATGGGTCTTGTCAATCACATCATTCTCTAATGATGTGATCCCGTTAATCAAATGACAACTCATGTCTAAGGCTAGGAACTTAACCATCTTTAATTAATGAGCTAGTCAAGTAGAGGCATACTAGTGACACTTTGTTTATCTATGTATTCACACATGTACTAAGTTTCCGGTTAATACAATTCTAGCATGAATAATAAACATTGATCATGATATAAGGAAATATAAATAACAACTTTATTATTGCCCGGGAGAAAACCCATCTGGCACTTGGGACCCGGTCGGAGTCAAGACGAACGGACATTGCACCGACGGATGGCGAGGAACTGTCTACTACGCTATTTTTTGAGCGGGGTGTCTACTACACTTAACTAGTAGAACGCCCGTGTGTTGCTACAGGCTATAAATGGATTGAATAAATGGATATAAATGAATTGAACAAATCGTGTACCAGCGAGAGAGCGTACCAGTGCAGGGAAGCCCTTGCGAAAATACTTTTTAGTTAGAAGGCTGGCTGCTGATGAACATTGATTTTAGAACTGTAAACATATCCAATTAAGACAATACTACAGCAAGATGTCAGATAATCTTGGCATCAATGCTGATGTTCCTCCACCTAGCAACATTCTGTTGCTGTCAGAGCATGGAACTAATTCATTTATGACAAAGCAAAAATGTCTATCGTACAAGAGCCTTGCGAGAAATATAGAAAAAATATTGAGATTCCTGCAATTTGATGCTCACTTTGGCAACAAACACTTAAAAGCGGATCATTAACTAAAAGGTGAAGCAGAATTATGAATTACTAACCATTACTTGATGACCTGTCTACACAATTGAGGGATTCTATACATAGTATTATGCTTATTTATATGAGAATATCACAAAGATGGACATGTACTTTCCTGCTCCTAGACCATGAACCTAGGGTGCGTTCGCTTCGTAGGAATTTTGAAGGAATCGTACATGCTTGCGCTCCTTTGGAAAAACTTCCTACCAGGCCATTCGACTCAGAGGAATGGCTTCACGTATTCCTTTGGAAAGACTTGCCTTCCTTTGCTTTTCACGGGAATAGAAAAATCCAGATGTTGCTTAATGGATTATTTGCTTAAGTGCTTAGTGATATTGCTCCAAAAACCCTCAGCCACTCTTTCCATCCAAATATGTCAAAACCTTAAACTCCAACTCGGCCACACTGATATTTCCTACCCGGATCCACCGAGTTCACTTGACATAGCCACTGCCAGAAACCCTAACAGTTCGGTCCGACCGATACGGATCTCGGTCTCACCGAGATGGCCCTGCAACCTCTCTATTTCCCTTTGTAACATTTCGGTCTCACCGAAATGAGCAATCGGTCACACCGAGTTTGCTTGACTGACTCTCTGTTTGCTCTTTGCTAATTTCGGTCCCGCCGAGTTCATGCAATCAGCGCCACCGAGATGATGTTTTGCCCTAGCCCTTGCACATCGGTCTCACCGAGTTGTTATAGTTGGTCCCACCGAGATTCCTAACATTTACCTGTTTGAACTAATCGGTGCCATCGAGTTCTTCTATTCGGTCTCACCGAGTTGGGTCAAATGTGTGTAACGGTTGGATTTTTGTGTGGAGTCTATATATACCCCTCCACCCCCTCTTCATTTCTGAGAGATCCATCAGAACGTGCCTACACTTCTACCATTCATTCTCTGAGAGAGAACCACCTACTCATGTGTTGAGATCAAGGCATTCCAATCCTGCCACAAGAATCTTGATCTCTAGCCTTCCCCAAGTTGCTTTTCACTCAAATCTCCCTTCTACCATATCCAAATCTATGAGAGAGAGTTGAGTGTTGCGGAGACTATCATTTGAAGCACAAGAGCAAGGAGTTCATCATCAACACACCGTCTATTACCTTGAGTGGTGTCTTCCAGATTGGTTAGGTGTCGCTTAGGAGCCTCTGTCAAGAGATGTGGAGTTGAACCAAGAAGTTTATAAGGGCAAGGAGATCGCCTACATCATGAAGATCTACCTGAGTGATGAAGTCCTTCGTGGACGATGTCCATGGTGGGATAGACAACGTTGCTTCTTTGTGGACCCTCCGTGGACTCGCGCAGCCGTTACCCTTCGTGGGTTGAAGTCTCCATCAACGTGGATGTACGATAGCACCACCTATCGGAAACATGCCAAAAATCTCCGTGTCTCTATTGTGTTGCACTCTCCAAACCCTTCCTTTAACTGCATATGCAATGTGTTACTTTCCACCGCTATACTCTTAGAATTGCATCTGTAGGAAGATTACTTGACTTGTTCGAATTGCTAAAATCTACCCACAACTAAAATTGGGAAAAGGCTAGATTTTTATTTAGTCAAGTAGTCTAATCACCCCACCTCTAGACATACTTTCGATCCTACAGCATCCCCTATTGTATCACAAATTTTGGAATACATATCACAGTCCACATGCACGATGATAGGTCTGTTGCTTATCACTGGTGACACTCTTATCTACATTTCAATAGAAAAATTGTCACATTTAGAAATATTCATTATGATCATAGCATTGCCATCCACAACCTTTGCTACTTTGCTTGTTTTCGTTGTTGGACGACACTATCTTGGCGATTCTTGTAACACAAGTGATGTGCAATTGGGTCCGCTTTCGAGGAAAAATGTCTAGCGGCAGGGAACAAGTTATTGTTTATATTTAAAACCAACATATTTTAAGCTCACATTCATTGCATGTATTTCACAAAATGCTACTTCCTCCGTCTCAGTTTACAGGGCATGCGCATCGTTCTAGGTTGAGAATTTTACTAGCTATATATGTATTAGACCTCTCCCAATGCACATGTGCTTAGATACACTACAAAAAAATACACTTCCGTGATGATACGTGTTTGTCACAGTAGGTCGCGTTTTTTGTCATGCATGTACATCCATGAAAAATTTATGACAGAATCAAGATAGTCATACCTATGTTGTCGTAGAAGTGTCCCATGACATTTCCAAAATTATCATCACGGAAGTGTCCACTTCCATGACGATAAATTGCGCGTCACAGAAGTGCTTTCGTCAAGGGTGACCCACACGTGGCATCCACCGTAACGGAACGCCGTTAAGCTATCGGGTCGGGTTTGGATCCGATAACCCGTTAACAGCCCCGACCAATGGGGATTTTCTACGTGTAAAATCATCATTGGCTGGAGGAAACACGTGTCGGCTCATCGTTGGGACAGATGTCATCCACTCATTGGACAGAAGGCGCGTATGATACGTCGACACGTGGCACGGCCCAACAGAGGCCCATTCCTGTGAAAAGGCCGGCCCGTTTGACTTGGTCAAAAGGTGGCGGGCCGGCCCATGGAAAGCCTGTTAACGGCATGTTCGCATATAGCCCATTTACAGCCCGCTAACCCAAGGCCTGTTACGCCCTATCCGAATTAGGCCCAGTAGCGTCATTTGGGCCATCCAATATGATTCCAGCCCATTTTCACTTCTGGCCCATGTATGGCCCATGACGTCTTTCGGCCCATATGAGGCCCTATGTAACTCTTGGCCTATTAACGGCCCGTGGTGAAACTGGCCCGTAATGAACGGTGTATCACTTTACACCCATTAACGGCCCGTGGTGAAACTGGCCCGTAATGAACAGTGTATCACTTTATACCCATTAACGGCCCGTTATTCCGTTGGGCCGTTTCCAGCCCATATTATCTTTCGGCCTTCTCAGAGCCCATTTATTCTTGGGCTCATTTCCAGCATTCGTTTACTTACGGCCCGTTACTGTCAGTTTTTGCTTGTGGGCCAAATTCAGCCGTGGTTACAGTCAGCCCGTTTGTGGTCCGTTAATACGTTGGGCCGTTTTCATAGCGTCATCAAATACGGCCTATTAACGATGACGTGTTATGGTCGGCCCATGAACGGACGATTCCAACTCTAGCCCGTTTACGGCCATAATGCGGCCTGTTATTGGCCCATGTTTGGCCAATCAATCATATTGCCCGTATAAGGCCCATTGATGATACGGCCCATAGAAGGCCCATTGTTTCTACGGCCCGTAGAAGGCCCATTGTTTCTATGGCCCGTAGAAGGCCTACTGTTTCTACGGCCCGTAGAAGGCCTACTGTTTCTATGGCCCGTAGAAGGCCCACTGTTTCTAAGGCCCGTAGGAGGCCCAGTGTCACTACAGTAAATATTAGCCCATGGTTATTGTGGCCTAGTTTTAAAAAATAGGTTATTGCAGCCACTAGCAAACCGCGGAAAAAGAACTGCACTGACTACAAGCAAACAAATAAACAAGACAACAAGGAAATAAATAAGCAAGCAACTTATGCTAGGCTATCACGGCTATTACACATATTACATCCACTGGGCATCAAAGTTCGCCACCAGTGCAAATATAGGGAATAAAGCAGCATATAAATGCCGCAGCAAAACAAGTCCAGAACTAAAACCACTTCAGAAGAGTTCAAGAAACAATATCCTGGGTACCCATAATGCTGGCAAGATGCTTAGCAAGCTTATTAACTTTCTCTTGTTTGGCGCTTAAATCCTCCAGCGCTTGCTGCTGCACAAGAAAGTACGCATCTGAATTCTGCAGGGACTTCCTCAGTCCTTCGGCTTCTTGCCGCAGCACAGCTGACTGATGCCTTTCAGCTTGTAGCTGAGACTGAAGAAGCCGAAGTGATTCAGGCAGCGAGTTCGAAGAGCTTGTGCCAGCGGTACTGGCCAGTAACTCGAACACTACATCAACGCAGGACTATGGGGTTTCTCACTGTCTACAAGATCGTTTCTATCACCTTTCTTGGAGACCAACAGGGTTGTCTCACTATCTTGAACCTTATCTGCATTACTTTCTCTACCATTGCATAGTGGGGTGCTCTTCTCCAATATTATGTTTGCATACTACAAGAGAAACAAGCAGACACATCACAGGTTTAGCTTGTAGTATACGAAACTCATTTTGGTAAACCGGTTCAGTAGTAAGGTGGACAGGATAACAGCATGAAACAAACATATATCTATATACTATGGTCATTATATTGTCCATATCATTCTAGTTTATGTTCCCTAATCAAGATAGAGACACAGTTCAACTCATATATTTTTAAGACACAGCAGCATAGACAGAATATAAGTGTGAGAAACTACACAGCATTGGCAGCACTTGTAATGTGCATCACATGAGAACATAACTGTTTATACAACTTAAACTGAAATCAACATAGAGCAACAAGTTAGAACAGCAATCCAGTTAAAGCAATAGGTTTAAAACATACCTGTTGCGCCATTGGAGTTTCAATTGGATCCTTCAAATTCGAAAGTAGTTGGTATGAGTAAATACAGTGATGCAACAGCAAAGGAGTATGGACCATAGCTACGGAATCTGACCTGAGAACAGTTGCTCTTCTGCTTTAAACGTGGAGTTTGGGTTAGCTGTGGTGGTCTTCGTGCTTTGGGCACTGCAGTAGCTTTACAAACTGCTCGTGTGGGGTGCTCTGTGGTGGACATGGTGCTTTGTCAACTATAAGTGGGTTACTATCCGCTGGGGTTGCGGTTAGATGGGTTGTAGCTGGTTCTCTACCCAACGGTGTAAGTGTGCAATCTGGAAGAGTCTCGATTATGTGTGGTGGGGCTAGTTTGTGGGCCAGTACAACCATGGTTCTATCTGCATCGACGGGTAGCACTGTGTTTTGTGAAGAATGGGTTTTTGCTCCCTTAGATACTGCCATCACCCCCTCCAATTCAAATGGCTGATAAACAAGAAAAGAAATTGAACGTACAGACATTGTATGATAGACAGATGTGGTAATTCACATATATGTTGTCTAACCAAACAGGACAGCATGACACAATTTCACATATATGATGCCTAACTCAACAGGATAGCATGACACAGTTTCAGATATATGATGGATAACTTAACATGATATAATTGCATAATTCAACATATGATGAGTACCTAAACATGATGACATGACAAAACTATATGATGTCTTTCTAAAATAGGTTGGGATGAAATAATTCACATACATGTTGTCTAAGTATACAGGATGGCATGATATAATTGACATAATTGATTCATATACTAAGCAGCTGGCACTCGCATGTATTATCTCTAAACTAAGCAGATAGAATTCAATATTGTGCATATGATGTCTAAACTAAGCAATGCAAGAGACCATATGCATCATATGAGAAATATAAACATTGCAACTTAGAGCATACACCTCAGGTGGGATATAGGACTGGTCATATGTCTCTGAATCCTCCTCTGAGGAGCTCCCTGTAACCATCGAGATATATGCTTCAACAGGTACCATTGCGTGCTCTGAAGACCTTGTTTTCACTCCAGATTTTTCCATAACCGGCTCAAATGGCTGATACACATGAAGAGTAGTTCAATATACACAGATTGTCGACAAATGGAATACGTAATGAAAACAAAGATGGCATGAGATAATTCACATATATGATGCCTGGCTCCATGGCGGTGCATAATTCACATATATGATAACTGGCTGAAAAACATGGCATTGCATAATTCACATATCTGATATAGAAAGAAAACAGGAGGCATTCACACAAAGCATGTCTAATCTAAGCAGATGGCATGGCAATGCAAGACACCATATGCATGATATGAGCAATATAACCCAGCCAAGTTAGAGCATGCACCTTGGGGGGGGGGATACGACTGGTCATCTCTCTCTGAATCCTCCTCTGAGGAGCTATCTGTAACCAGCAAGAAATCTGCATCGACAGGTAGCACCGACTGCTCAGAAGACCTTGTTTTCACTCCAGATTTTCCCATGACCGACTCAAATGGCTGATGCACAGGAAGAGTAGATGAATGTATAAACATTGTTGACAAATGGAATACATTATGAAAAAAGATATGGCACAATATAATTCACATATACGATGACTGGCTAAACAGGATGGCATTGCATGATTCACGTATATGATGCCTGGCTAAAGAAGATGGCATTGCATAATTCCCATATACTCCCTCCGTTCCTAAATATTTGTCTTTTTAGAGATTTCAAATGGACTACCACATACGGATTTATATAGACATATTTTAGAGTGTAGATTCACTCATTTTGTTCCGTATGTAGTCACTTGTTGAAATCTCTAAAAAGACAAATATTTAGGAATGGTGGGAGTATGATATAGAAACCAAACAGGTGGCATTCACACAAAGCAAATCTAAACTAAGCTGATGACATATAAGATGTATAATGTAAGCAATACAAGGCGCCATATGCATGATATGACCAACATCAGCATGCCAAGTTATAGCAAACACCTCAGGTGGTAAACAGGCGTGGTCGGCTCCTTCTGAATCTCCATCTGAACAGTTATCTTCCTCTGGAATACAATCTGGAAATGCAGGAGGGGGGGCCACTTCGCCCACCATGGAGCGGCGTCTGCATGACATTATATTCGCACGCAACGGTCTTCTCTTTTTCTCTACATGTTCAGTACGATTGTATACAATATCTGACATGCATAATAAAAAAAATAGTTAGATTTTGTAAGGCCTAAGGGGTGCATGCAAAAATCAAGACTGATGGTAGCAAACGAGTGGATGGATCCAAAACTAATGATAGCAGGTAGATTATAGCTTCAGTTTAAAAAGATAGACAATGGATCATCTATTGTTTGTTGCCCACCCAACATGAATCACATAGAAGACCCCAGATGAACCAGATAGTAGACAGATACTATTCGTTGCTGGCTCGATATGAGACCCATGGGCAATTCAAAACTCAAGATTGAACGATAAAGTAACAGGTAATAATAACCGATGTATAACATAAGCAAACACGAAAGACTGTGACCTCTCTTCCGGAACTGTGTAGTCCTCAGGTTCATCTGCTTAGTCGATGATGGTAATGCAGTTGGCGTGGCTGCCGGCAACGGGGAAGATGACCTGAGGCGGCGAAAGGAAGTCTGCAGGGGGGATCTCTGCTGCAGTGAACGCTTCTGTCGATGGTGCACCTCAGGTGGGGTGGATGACGGTACGGCAGGAGCAGGACATAACACACAGAGTTTTCTTTGACGCCTATTTGAAAATGAAGTAAATATGTAAGGGCTCCTTAGAATTGGAGGATTCTATAAACGCAGGGACAGGAAAAACACAGGAATAGGATAGGAATGCACGTGCAAAACAGAGCATTTGGAAACATAGGATCTCATTCAACCTAGGTGTTTGGCTCACATGAATTGGAAGAACAGTGGAATGGAGAAACAAAGTGATGCGACGAGTGTACAACCTCTTTGGCATAGCCTTGTGGACCTCATCATCATTGGGTTGGACGTGGAGGATGGTGATGATGCTGGTGTGACTGTCGGAGGCGGGGAAGAAGATCCGAGGCCTCTGGAAACGGCGCCGAGGGTACTGCTCCGCTGTGATGGATAGTTCCATCGTTGGAGCAGCTCCGCTAAGGTGTACGGCGACGAGGCTGAAGCATGACAAGACAGACAACGTTAATCTGAAGTGGGACCCTAATATCATCTGCAATAGATGATGTAAAATACATCACCAAAAAGTGCTAGATGTAAAACGCATCAGTCGCGCCACGGCCGCTCCGACAGATGCTGTAAGTACTGTTCACTCTGAACTTAACTGAAGAAAATGAACTTCACAGTCGAAACTGAATTTTACTGTCGAAACTGATTGAACTAGTAACAGAGCATTGCAATAGATGTTTAGGGCTTTCGAGCACTAGTAGTAGAGAAGCAGTGATCTAAATCAGCAGACGCTCGAGCAGGGAACGCACTAGCAGAGAGCAAGTCGTGCAGTAGCACTGCGAGCGAGTGGTAAAGCAGCAACTCCTGTAGCTGCCGGAGGTCGTGCAGCAGCAGCAGCGCAAGCGAGAGCAAGAGCAGAGTAGCAGCACGAACGAAAGCAGGAGCAGTGCAGCAGCGCGACCGACAGCAAGAACAGAGCCGCAGCGCGAGCGAGAGCCGGAGCAGCTGCAGCTAGTGCCGTTGTGGAAGTCGCCGCCGAGGAAGCAACGACATGCGGGAGAGACGCCGTGGATGATGTGGCCGGCGACGGCGCCGTCGATGGAGACACGCCATGTCTGCTCGGTATCGAGCACCGGCAGCCCCGTGAGATCGAATAAAAGATAAAATGCAGCGGTGAGTGCAGAACCTCCTTGGTGGCGCCGAGTTGGCCTCGGCTTCATCAGAGGAATTGGTGAGGGTGCTGCGGTTCCAGTGGGGCAGGTCAAGACGGCGCTGTGGGGATTGAGGTGGCGCGATAGACGAGGCGAACGTCGGGGCAGCTCCTTGGAGGTGGAGGACGGGGCGACCGATCCGGCGGGACGACGAGATCGACAACGGATCCTCATCCGGTGCGGTGGATGAGGGACGGCGAGCTGTTGCGGTGGACGAGGTAGTCGGGGAAGAGTCTCGGGCTGGGCGGCGGTTGGGAGGCCGACGGAGGAGCGTGGGGTTTCGCGGGTTTTGGCGGCCTCGGTGTACGAATGGGGGGGCGAAGGGGGAGGGGGAGCCAGGCTTAGGGACGCGCTTGTCCGAAATGTAGGGTAAGTTACCAGCGTACCCCCACCGGTTTTGACACCGCGACGTGGAGCTTCATTTCCGGCTGAGGGGTAGAAGGGGGATTTCGCGTGTCTGGGCCGCGGGAGCGATTTCGGATGAGGAGGGAGTTCTCGCGCACGTCCAAATTTCGGGATAACAAGGCGCGGCGCGGGTTGAAGAAGCGGGAGTTTCAAAGCAGGTGAGACAAAAGATACTCGAGCTTGAAAATTTCGGGATAACAAGGTGCGGATTCCTTGTTCGGCAGAACAAACTTAACGTGTAAAAAAAACAATTCATAGAAGACACAAGAGAGTCATCTGCCCTTTTACTATATTGCTATAGATTCCATTGAAAAAACTACAAGAAAAATGTAAAAAAATCGGGAGAACAAGATTACCCTGCACCGTACCAAATCGATTCGCACTTCCCTCAACAACAACAAAAAACAAATCAATTCCCACCAAAGAAAGAGTAATGTCCCTTTTTATATGATTACAGATGCCATGATCTCGAATTTCAATTTTTGAATCCACGTTATGTTGAATTCAAATATATCGTTAGGTGACCTTGCGGTTTATAATTGATGTAGTCGTACATTTTGATCTTCCATCATATATGAACATTTTACTCCACCACGTGAACATATATATTGTCGTCTACCATTTGGACTAAATTTGAATCAATTTTCCTTATTTGAATACGATTGTTGTCAAGTTATACAATAATTTAAATATTATCTTGATAACAAAAAACATACATATAGTAGTAATCATATTTCACTATGAACTACATGTACCGTACGCTCTCCAATTCAAATATTTGTATCCATTTTATGTTGAATTCAAATCATAGTACATTATTGGTCTAGGTAGCGAGATGTTTGGGATAATCTAAACCCTGTTTTCATACGTATAATTTTTGGCTGAATTGGGACAAGTTTTGGTATAAGCCTCTTGCAAAACCGGAGATTCTCTCAACAAGCCTCGTAGTTTCGAGAGGGAACGTGTCACCTTTGTGTGCGAAACGATATACGCTGCCTCCCCCCTGATTTTATTTACAGAGGCAACATAGAACTATATGAGTGCCCTGTTAAATTTTGGAATTATTTTGGGTTCACTTGGCCTTTTTATACATTAATTGAGTTTCTGGACTTTTAATGTGCATAATCTAAATATGAATTGCATGCACATGCTCCGGTGCACCAAAGTGGGTTGAAAAATCACATGTGTGTCCTTGGTTGAATTTCTAGGTCCCATGGAAGAAATGAGAATGAAATTCAAACATCTGGGCGTCATGACTCGGCCGAGAACATCGAGAAACTTTGATTTTAAATTCATGTAAATCCAAAACTCGCCTGAAAATCATGAAACTTGGCATGGTGTCATGTCATGGCACTAACATGGTGTGGTAAAAAATTGGGCCGATTTGGAAGCTCGTTGTTCTAAGAGGGAACGTGCCACCTTTGAGTGTGAAACGATATACGCTGCCCCCCCTTGAGTTTCTTAACAAAGGCAACATAGAACTACATTAGTGCCCTGTTAAATTTTGGAATTATTCCTGGTTCGTTTGTCGTTTTTTATACATTAATTGAGTTTCTGGTCATTTAATGTGCATAAGTCAAATTTGAACTACAAGCACATGCTCTCGTGCACCAAAGTTGGTTCAAAATTCACATTTGTGTCCTCGGGTGAATTTCTAGGTCCCATGCAAGAAATGAGAATAAAATTAAAACATCTGGGCATCGTGGCTCGGCCGAGAACATTGAGAAACTTGGTTTTAAAATTCTTGTAAATCCAAAACACGTCTGAAAATCATGAAACTTGGCATGGATGTCATGTCATGGTACTACCATGTTGTGGTAAAAAAGTTGGCCGAATAGGAACAGATTTTGGTATAAGCTTCTTGCAAACCGAAGCTTCTCTCAAGAAGGTTCGTGGTTCTGAGAGGGAACGTGCCACCTTTGAGTGCGAAATGATATACGTTGTCCCCCTTGAGTTTATTTACAAACGCAACATAGAACTACATGAGTGCCCTGTTAAATTTTGGAATTATTCCGGCTTCGTTTGGCCTTATTTACACATTAATTGAGTTTTTGGTCATTTAATGTGCATAATTCAAATTTTAACTACAAGCACATGCTCCCGTGCACCAAAGTTGGTTGAAAAATCACATTTGTGTCCTCGGGTGAATTTCTACTCCCTCCTTCCATCTATATAGGTCCTAATGCATTTTTCGAGGCTAACTTTGACCAAACGTTAGAGAAATAGTATATGACATGCAACTTACACAAAGCATACCTTCAAATTTGTATGTCAAAGGAGCTTCCAATAATATAATTTTCATAGTATACATCTCATGTGCTATTAATCTTGTCAATAGTCAAAGGCTGTCTTGAAAAACACATTAGGCCCTATATAGATGGAAGGAGGGAGTAGGTCCCATGCAAAAAATGAGAATAAAATTCAAACATCTGGGCATCGTGGCTCGGTCAAGAACATTGAGAAACTTGGTTTTAAAATCATGAAACTTGGCATGGTGTCATGTCATGGTAGTACCATGCCGTGGTAAAAAAAATTGGCCGAATAGGAACAAATTTTGGTATAAGCTTCTTGCAAATCGGAGCTTCTCTCAAGAAGGCTCGTGGTTCTGGAAGGGAACGTGTCACCTTTGTGTCCATAATTCAAATTTGAAATACAAGCACATGTTCGAGTGCACCAAAGTTGGTTGAAAAATCACATGTGTGTCCTCGGGTAAATTTCTAGGTTCCATGCAAGAAATGTGAATGAAATTCAAAATTCTGGGCGTCGTGGCAGGGTTGGAAACATTGAGAAACTTAGTTTTTTATTTCCTGTAAATCCAAAACACGCATGAAAATAATGAAACTTGGCTTGGTGCCATGACATGGCACCAACATGTTGTGGTAAATTTGCAGTCCGATTTGTGAAGGCGCACACATTAACAATCAACAAAGTCATTTTGGAACAAGTGCTGTCACGTTACAATCGGAAACACAAGTATTGTTGAAACCGTGGGCGTTCTACTTACTAGTACCATTTACGTGCCGCCACGCGTCCCCATTTTTTATTAGCTAGGAGGCACCATGCAGGGTAGCTATTTGAGTATGAGAGGCGTGCGATCAGACCCCTGCGCGTGCTTATCGGGAGGAGAGCCCTTTGACCTCCATCTACCGTCCACCTCTCTCCCAAGGTCTCCATTAATGGCGCCCGAGCCTCTGTTTAATGGCGTGGCTATGTCTCACTCGACTGAGATTTAAGAGAGAAAAAAGAAAATCTGAAAGCACGGATCTTGATGTAAGATCCGACGGACCTATATAGCATCTACTGCGACTTATAGCAAGACTGATGAATATATAAGGACGATTACTGAAAACCACCACAATTCACAAGAAGTTCAGAACAACTCGTTGAGAAACCACAATTCAAGGGGCGGAGGCACAAGGGGCAGTGGAGCACGGTGAGGTCCATCGAGACCTTAGAGAGCTCCACGGTCGGGTCCTGTTCGGTCTGCATGATCTCGCCCTCCTCATGCACAACCATCTCTCGACTTGGGCCGGGGTATTACAAAGCTTTACCGTCACATATTTTATACTACTTCAAGGTGCATTAAATCAACACATGCAAGTATCAAAAGGAGAGTCACGGCATGCATGGATGCGTTGTAATTAATGCATCGGTAAACGCAAATTATTGAAATATATCGAGTGCAGTGCTTTGATGTGTTGCGTCAACTCGTACATCAACGAGAAGTTTGATTATCCTCTCCCTCGCGGACTTAACTGCACCTGCCTTTGGCTGTATGACAGGTTGGCCACACACCTGTCGGGCCCACCTATCATACACGCAAAGGCAGGAGCGTCCCTCCCTCTCCCATGAGCGTGGTGGCTGGCAAGACTAGGAGAAGCTTTCGCTACATGCTCTCCCTCCCGCACGCGGTGGACATGCAGCAGTTCAATCGGTGTCAGATGGCCAGAAGCGTACTGTAGTACTCCTCCAGTGCAGTAGTACTCCATCATTGTTCGACTTCCCGAAGAGGCGAAGAGCCAAGCACAGCCCGGACGCTCGTGTGGCAGTTTCATGTGTAGAGTAGTCTAGGATAGCGTGTACCGTGCCTGTAAGCTTAAAATCGTTGGGGTCGGCTCCATGCTATGTGACCGTCTCAAAGTTTTTTTTAAAAATAAAATAGTCTTCTGGCCCTACCTGACACCCTCGTGATTGTAGTTTGCACGCTCATCTGGTCAAGACAGGAATATATATTTTAATTTGTTTTTTTCGAAAAGGGGGGACTCCCCGGCCTCTGCATCAGAACGATGCATACGACCACATATATTTTAATTTGTGGTGGGTAAATGTTCGAGGTTGTAGCAAATATATTGTACAGTGCGGGTCTTTCAGCCAAGTTTAGAGGCAAGCATGTGGGGCCAGTGCTATGATGTGTCGCGTCAACTCGTACAACGAGGAGAAGCTTGATTTTACTACACGCCTCCTCCCTCACCCATGCGCGCGGTTGCTCGCAAACGAGGACATGCTTTTGCTTAGTAGTACTTCTGTCCCGCTCGCGGTGGACGGACATGCAGTAGTGGATTCGACACTATAGAAGCAGTAGTAGTAACATCATTGTTCGTCTTCTCGAAGAGGCGAAGAGCCAAGCGTAAACCGAACGTTGCAGTTGCGAACATTGGAGCACGCATATAGCCAGGCTCTTGCATGAGACAAAATTGCTATGTGAGCCCACTATTGTACTAGTACGTACAACTACTTGCTAGTATAGCCCTGTAAACCACAAAGGAGTATTTACCCTTCTAGAGATTTCAACAAGTGACTAGACTACACCGAGACGGAGTACATATGGAGCAAAATGAGTGAATCTGCACCGTAAATAAATACGTACTAGTTCTATTGTTTTCCTCTCCGAGGTGCACAATATTGAGTATACTGACTAGTCTCTTTTTGACACGCATTTACGTTTTTTACACAGTACAGACGCAAGCGCTCATATACACGCGCATACACTCGCCCCTATGAACGCACACACGCACGGCACTATCATCTTGAAATTTACGAAGTCACCATAGGCACCTCGTCATCGACAATGTAGGAAAATTATGAGGGGGGTCTCTCCAACAGTGTTCCTTGGCTCGCACCTAGCATCACGGTGGTCGAACTTGGAGTCATTCATCTGGTACACGTGGCATCTCAGATCTGGACACAAGGTGACGCGACCTCTCACTTCCTCCGCCATTTGAAGCGGCGCGCCGGTGGAGGGCTAGCATACTCCAATATTAGGTTGGCTCTATGTGATGTGGCAACTTCATATACTAACCGGATGCTGGCTATACTACTACGGTACTCACACTCCAAGAAGTGACTCGAAAACCATTCACAAATTGAGTCTATGACATGCATTCGCAACTGAAATGTCATTCATTAAATACAACAAGTCATCAACACACAACGACAACGAGGATACATGTTGGATTATAGATTATTTCCAACAAAACATTCTAGCAAATACTAAAGTTTTCATCACACAACAAATAACAAGCAATAAAATGAACTTCAACTCAACCAATCCTCGGCGTTGGAAACGCTTGCTTTGAACCATAGGTGCTCTGGGAAGGGCGAGCTATTGTCAATATCGAGAGCAACGGAGGACTGATCATCCAGGCTGAAGCGGCATATATCAGGACCAGGGTAGGGAACCACCGAAATGTCCGAGGTATAGATACAATTACTTCTCATAAATGGTAGTAACGTTGTGTCAACAGCAGCTGGATCGCCTTTCACCGTCATTGGATAGTTTGGTCCAAGGAAGAGCGAGTTTGTTCCAAGACTATCAATACTGAACCAGGGAGAAGGTGTTTGCGCTAGCACACTAGTATTCGTCCTGAATACCATGCAACGGGTGTTGGAATAGGTCAGGAGAGGGCGACCATGGGAGACAACACCTGCTTCCTCAGTAGTAACAGTCTGAGTGCACTGTATACAGACAAGAAGAGGTGATCCATCGGAATTAGTTGCCAGGCGCCACTGAGTATATAAGTTCTGCTCCTCCTCATGCTCGTGATCATCACCATCGTCATTTCCCCCTTGCTTATAAATTTTTTCAAGTATATGTGGTGGAATGTTCACAGGACCTTGGAAACACAAGAAGAAGGTTAATTAGTAAAGGGAAACTTGCTAACCCGCATGCATGTGGATGAAACAATTATAATTACGGTGAAAGACAAACGTACCGAAACTACGAGGATCCCATGCAAAAACAGTGCCACCAATGGTGGCAGAAAACATAAGATCCTCGTATTCAATTGCATCACAGTACACATCCGTGTATAGAAACTGATTTTTGAGCAATATCCATCCAATCGAACCACGAAGGATGGCAACAAGCTTGTCGAAGATAGCAACAACTTGATAGTTCTTGTAATTCCAAGAGCGGTTGGGAACTCGACAAATTGCTATCTTCAGTAGATGACAGTCACCATCACTACTGGAATCAGCTAATTTGCCATCTGCCAGCTCTTTGACGTCTGCTAGCTGACGGCAAAGAAGCTCTTTGCCATCAGCTACCAAAAAGCGGACGGCAAAGAAATGGCAGACGGCAAAGAAGCTCTTTGCCATCAGCCCGCTCTTTGCCGTCCGCTAGCAGACAAAGAGGCGAAAAGGCGGACGGCAAAGATTAGCGGACGGCAAAGAGCCGATTACCTAACGGCCCGTACCCCCCCGCCCGTTACTCTCTGTTCTCTCCTCTCTCTCCTCCCCGACGCGCCCCGCCACCGTGCACATCCCGCCCGCCCGCCACCGCCGCCCGCCGCCGCCCCCGGCCCTCGCCGCCCGCCGCCGCCCCGTCGCCCCGCCACCCGCCGCCCCCCCACCCCTCCGCCCCCACCCCTCCGCCCCGTCGCCCCCTCCGCCCCGTCGCCCCCTCCGCCCCGTCGCCCCCCCACCCGCCGCCCGGCGCCGCCCCGTCGCCCACTCCGCCCCGTCGCCCCCACCCCTCCGCCCGGCCAGCGCCACCCCGCCGCCCCTCCGTCGGCGGCGCCCCCGCCGCCCCTCCGTCGGCGAGCGCCCCTCCGACGCCCCTCCGTCGGCGAGCGCCCCACCCCTGCCGCAGGTGAGCCCCACCCCTCTTCTCCTCTTTTTATTCTGTTTTTTTAGTTTAGTTTAGTTTTTTAGTTTTAGATTTTTAGTTTTAGATTACTTTTAGTTTAGTTTTAGATTTAGTTTAGTTTAGTTTTATATTTTACTTTAGATTACTTTTAGTTTAGTTTTAGTTTTTTTTTTAGGTTACTTAGTGGTAGGTTTAAGAAGAGGAAAAAGGAGAAGAAGAAGAAGAAGAAGAAGAAGAAGAAGAAGAGGAGGAGGAGGAGGAGGAGGAGGAGAAGAAAGAAGAAGAAGAAGAAGAAGAAGAGGAGGAGGAGGAGAAGAAGAAAGAAGAAGAAGAAGAAGAAGAAGAAGAAGAAGAAGAAGAAGAAGAAGAAGAAGAAGAAGAAGAAGAAGAAGAAGAAGAAGAAGAAGAAGAAGAAGAAGAAGAAGAAGAAGAAGAAGAAGAAGAAGAAGAAAGAGGAGAGGAGGAGGAGGAGGAGGAGGAGGAGGAGAAGAAAGAAAGAAGAAGAAGAAGAAGAAGAAGAAGAAGAAGAAGAAGAAGAAGAAGAAGAAGACGAAGAAGAAGAAGAAGAAAGAGGAGAGGAGGAGGAGGAGGAGGATGAGGAGGCGACACCCCGACCCCGATACCCCGACCGCGACCCCGACCCCGACACCCCGACCCCGAGCCTGACCCGACACCCCGACCCCGACACCGACACGGCACCCCGACCCGACACCCCGACCCCGAGACCCCGACCCCGACACGGCACCCCGAGACCGACACGACACCCCGACCCCCGATACCTCCCGAAAAGGTGTTCTTTGGCCTTCCAGAAGCCGACGGGGTCATATATTTGTGAATTATTAGTTAGGTCATATATCTTTCGATTTTGTTATGAAAAACATCATATATATATATATATAATTGTGTTGATCGGGTAGTTTTAAATGTGCAGTTGTTTCATCGCTGCGAGGTTTGGTGTTCGACGACCTCGCCGTGCGTTTGACGAGCTCTGCCCCTTCGTTCGTGGGTGAGCACAAATGACATGTCCTCCTCCCCCATTAATTATTTGATCTATTCCGATGAAACTTGATAGCTAGCTACATATGTGTCTTGAATCATCAGTATGCGTAACCAATATGTGTCTCCCGTTCGAAAGCGTCATAGTTATAAATATGCATGCATTTGCATATTAAAACCTTGATTCTTTCGAATTGTCCAACGCTATCCATGGACAGCCTGAGTATGTTTAGATTGGGTTCGTTTTCCCATATGCTTTGCTCCGGATCCGACGCATAAATTTCGTCAGTGCGTCCCCTGTTGTTCTCCGGGTACACATCCTCTCTGTTTATTGCAGAGACGTGTATCAGGAGAACAGCGGGGAGGTGCTGCCGAAATTTTGCGTAGGATCCGGAGCATAGCATGGGAAAGTGAACCCAATCTAAACATACTCGGGTGGGATTAGGACCTATCATTACCTATTAGAGTGTAGGTTGCATGGACGTAATAAAATTGACAAAGTAGATCAACTGATGAATATATACATGGTGAATTATATATATATATATATATTTGTTGTGTGTCTAGTAGCTCTGAAAGTCAAGATGAGTGATCGTGCGTGGATGTACACCGGTCACACTGGTCAGAACAAATGGAGCACTGAATGGTTCACAAAAACCAAGGGGTTTGTGCGAACCGCATTTGCAAATGGCCAGAGGAAAACCTGGTGCCCCTGTTTACGGTGCGGCAATTGGGAAAAGAGGACAGAGGCTGAAATGGGCAAACACCTGCAGAAGAGTGGTTTTACGCCCGATTATACGGTGTGGACATTTCATGGTGAGTCTGCCCAACGTGACCGAGCTGAGGTGGATCGTCGTCGCACCGACGAGCATGGTACCGGGATGGAAAACATGGTGCAAGACTTTGATGATGCTCGGGATTCGGGCGAGGAGATGGAGGAATCTGCAAAGGCCTTCAATGAAATGTTGGAGTCTTCAAAACGTCCGCTCCATGAGCACACTGAGCTTTGTCAGTTGGATGCCATCTCACAAGTAATGGCTCTGAAGGCTCAGTTCAACTTGGGCAGAGAATGCTACGATGCAATGATGACAGTATTTGGACGCTTTCTACCCAAAGGCCATGTAATGCCTGCAAACCTGTACCAGTCGGACAAAATCCTCCGTGCACTGAAGATGCCCTATGATAAGATACATGCCTGTGAGAAAGGATGTGTCTTGTTTAGGCTTGACTATGCGGACTTGAACTATTGTCCCATTTGCAAGTCTTCCAGGTATGTTGTGGTAGACAACGGTATGGGTGAGAAGACACAGACCAAAATCCCCGTTAGTGTTCTTCGGTATATGCCAATCGTACCAAGACTTCAACGTCTTTTCATGGTCGAAGAGACGGCCAGACAGATGACATGGCACAAAACGGGCAAAAGAACGGAACTAGATGCAGATGGGAATCTGATGATTGTAGACACATCGGATGGTGTTGCGTGGAAAAAGTTTGATGAGTTACATGGTGACAAAGCGGCAGATCCGAGGCATCCTCGAGTCGGCATCAACACGGATGGGTTCAGTGTGTTTGGTATGACGGCAGCCCAATACAGTTGTTAGCCCGTATTTGTCTTTCCACTCAATCTCCCCCCCGGACAGATTATGCAAAGAAAGAACATTTTCCTGACGTTGATAATTCCAGGGCCCAACTATCCGGGGAAAAATATGAATGTGTACATGCAACCGCTTAAGGACGAATTGCAAGAAGCCTGGGATAATGGGTTCAAGACATACGATGCCTATAGCAAACGGAACTTCATAATGCGTGTCTGGTACATGTACTCGACGCATGACTTGCCGGCGTATGCGCTATTCATTGGCTGGTGTGTGCATGGAAGGTTCCCGTGCCCCACATGCAAGGGAGCTCTTGAGTTTCGTTGGCTTCAGGCCGGTCGCAAGTTTTCTTGCTTCGACATGCATAGACAGTTCCTGAATCCTCGCCATAAGTTCAGGAAAGACAAGAAGAACTTCATCAGAGGTAGAGTTGTCAAAAACTCTGCACCACCTGCATTGACAGGCCAACAGACCCTGGATCAGTTAAACGCTCTCGAGCCAGATCCAGAGCGTCCAGGGTACTTCAAGGGGTATAATTCTAAGCACGCCTGGACTCACAAAACATGCTTATGGGATCTGCCTTACTTCAAAGACCTCCTTTGCCCACACAACATCGACGTGATGCACACTGAGAAGAATATCGCCGAGGCACTTTTTGGTACATTGTTCGGCATAGATGGGAAGTCAAAGGATAATACTAAGGCTAGAGTCGATCTGGAGGCGCTATGTGATAGGCCGTTACAAAACATGAAAGAACCGAAAGGAAAGCAGAACTGGACAAAGCCAAAGGCATGGTTCAATCTTGGAAAGCCAGCTATGAGGGAAATTATCTTGTGGGTGAAAATGTAGTTGATGTTCCCCGATGGGTATGCAGCGAATCTATAGAGGGGAGCCAGTCTTGATAAATTGAAGATATTTGGTCTCAAGAGTCATGATTGGCACATATGGATTGAGCGGGTAATGCCGGTGATGTTGTGTGGCTTCATCCCTGAGGATGAATGGCTAGTACTGGCAGAACTCAGCTATTTCTTCCGTGTTCTTTGTGCGAAAGAACTATCGCCTGGCGTGCTAGAAGAAATGGAAGAGTTGGCGCCGGAGTTGATCTGCAAGTTAGAGAAGATCTTTCCACCGGGCTTCTTTAATCCAATGCAACATTTGATTTTGCATCTCTCGACCGAGGCAAGATTGGGGGGGCCCGTGCAAAATCGTTGGTGCTACCCAACTGAGAGGATGCAGAAGACGCTTCGACAAAAATGTAAAAATAAACGTAGAATTGAAGCATCGATGGCTGAGGCATTCATCACTGAGGAGGCGGCAAACTTCGTGACAGCACACTACGAAGCCAAAAATCGTCATTTGCATAATCCGAAGCCTCGGTACAATGCTGACGACCCTAAAAAGGGTGGATCCAACCTCAGCCTCTCCGCCGAGCGTTGCTGGACAGTATGTCCACACCGCCGGGCCCTTCTTCGTCGACCGCGGTGCCCAGCAGGGGACGAGGTAGGAAGAGAGGAGGTGGGGCACGTGGTCGCGGGAGAGGAGGTAGGGTGACTGCTACGGCGCCTTCCTCGCCGCCACCCCCAGCTGTTTCACCCGAGCACGTGACTGCTAGGGTGGAATCGTCCGAGGAGGAGGCTACACGGACTCCGGTCCACGAGCCTCCGGTCCACGGGTCTTGGGCCCACGAGCCTCGGGTCGACTGGCCTTCGGCCCACGAGACCCCGGAGGAGCACACGTCCGGATGGGGTACCTGGCCGGATCAGCCCGAGGAGCCGAGTGGCCATGCTGATGATGGCGGGGAGCCGACTGATCTTGAGGAGGAGGGTGGCACCGTCTACCAGCGTGGTGCTACACGGCTCCCGTCCGTGCCGGCGACCCGCGAGCAGAGGTGGTTGATCTTCCCTGATGGGGAGAGGTACGTAAGTGCATTTAATATTTTTGTACCTTCTGCATTCACGTTTCTTCAAATAACTAATGCGTTGGCCTTGTCATGCTGCAGGGGTTGGGACCACCATCATAGTGTCCGCCGGCCCAACTCTGTCCTTGGAGTTCTTTGCCGGCAAAACTTCCCGGGGTTTGTCACATTGCCTGGTGAGGGTCGGCTTCCAGAGCTTGGGTTGAGCTGGGAGCACTACGTGGCTGCCCCGGCCCCGCCGGATGTCATTATCGACGGTGTCGTGTGCGACACGAGGGCAGACATGGTGATCAGGACGTTCTGGGTAATTTCTCCTTTACACATTTCAAAATCTTCAACTAGCTAGTTATTAATTGTACTAATCAATATTGTCTCATTTGATTGCAGACATTCTACAGGTGTGAGGAGGGATACGAGGAGGACAGCGCAAATGTTATCCAGAACGTCTGCAAGCGCCTACTCCAGAACTTACGGCACGAGGCTCCGGTGCAGGCTGTTCGAGACTACTACGCCTTGCGTGGTATCAAGAAGACCAAGCCGGCGTGCCGCAATAAGTTCCTGAGTAAGGAGCAGTACATGAAGGTAATTCTTAAGGCCTTCTACTTAAGTTCCTTCATTTAGTAATTCTTAGCCGTAGCGCTCAAGTTTCTATTTGCTAACTTAGGCGCCTCCGAGATGGTGTGCGGATCGGATGGATTGTTGGGAGGTGTTGGTCGATGAGTGGTGCTCAAAAGAATGGCTAGCCCTCCACAACCAGGCCAAGGACAAACGTGCCCAAATGGAAGGTGTGCCACACCATCAAGGCAGCTCCAACTTATATTAGTTCGGGCGCAACTGGGTATGTGGTTTGCTTCATGATTCATGCAATTCATTCATCATGCTAGCTTGAGCCCTTTAATTACTAATTTTCATTGTTTCTCTCTTTCAGGCACGCTACAATAAGGCGGATAAGGTGCCAGACGTGTACGACCTGTATGCCATGGCCCACACTGGCTCTTTCAAGAAAGTCAAGGCTTTCTCTTAGTCTGACCTCGATGATGCAAACAACTTCACCAACATCTCCTCCCACAACAAGCTCGTGAGATATAGAGATGAGGGGAAGGCGAGGAAAGGGGAGGACTTTAACCCGAGCCAGGGTCCCATTGATCCAGAGCTGGTGATGATATCTGGTGGCGGGAGGTCCCATGGCTCCATAGCCATTGGAGATGGACTTATCCGTTGTCCAAGCACTCTCCCGGAGATCAAGGCGCGCCAGTCGAGCTCCGCTCCTGAGATAAGGCCTCGTGAACGGCCAGTGCAACTCGCCATCAAGGTTAGTGATACGTACTCAGTTATCTTTCTCCATTACATTGTGTGCGCTTCCACCAATGATTACAAATGGTCATGTGAGTGGTCATGTAAGTTTCTCTATTGTTTTGCTTAACAAATGCATAAAGACCTAGATTTAGCTTTATTCCCTCCAATATGCTTACCATAATGACCTAGAGTTAGCTTCTTTTCCTCCAAAATGACCCATTTTACCTAGGTTAGCTTATAAATGATGCAGTTCATCCAAGTTAGCTCAAAAATGACCCATTTTACCTAGATTAGATCCTAAATGATCCATTTTACCTACGTTAGCTTTAAAATGGCCCATTTCACCTAGGTTAACTCCAAAATGACCCATCTTACCTAGGTTATCTCATAAACGATCCATTTCAACTAATTTAGCTCATAAACGATCCATTTGACCTAAGTGAGCTAAAAACGATCCATTTCACCTAAATTAGCTCTTAAATGATCCATTTCACCTAAGTTAGCTCAAAAACGATCCATTTCAACTAAATTAGCTCAAAAATGATCCATTTCAACAAAGTTAGCTCAAAAACGATCCATTTCAACTAAGTTAGCTCAAAAGCGATCCATTTGACCTAAGTGAGCTAAAAACGATCCATTTCACCTTAGTTACCTCAAAAACGATCCATTTCACCTAAGTGAGCTAAAAAACGATCCATTTCTAAATTTCTTATTTTGCCATTTTGCAGATTTCATTATGTGCTGGATGGAGTGCTTGTTCTTGTCTTCTTGTTCTTGTCTTCTCATTCTTGTCTTCTCATTCTTGTCTTCTCATTCTAGTCACCTTAGCTATGGAGTGCTTGTTTATGTATGGATGGAACTTGTTTATGTATGAAATGATGGATGGAACTTGCTTATGTAATATGTACGGATGGAACTTGCTTATGGACTTGCTTATGAATGCCTGTGAAATACATGAACTTGCTTATGGACTTGCTTATGAATGCCTGTGAAATATATCTATATATCATATATGTTTTCTGTGAAAATTGTGGGATTTAATAAAAAACAGAAAAAAAACCCAATATGCAGGCTCTTTGCCGTCTGCCACAGACGGCAACGGCCTCTTTGCCGTCTGCCGCGGACGGCAAAGAAGCCACGTGGCAGCCAACTGTGCTTCCTGGGAGCTGACCCATTTGGTCAGTTTGCCTACAGTGGCAGACGGCAAAGACTTTGCCATCCGTGGCAGACGGCAAAGAACCTGCACTTTGCCATCAGCGGCAGACGGCAAAGAACCTGCCATCTAGTGACGTGTAGATGACATCATACGGCGGACGGCAAAGACCAGAGAAATTTTGCCGTCAGCGGCGGACGACAAAGGTCTGCCGTTAGCCACTTAACGGACTGACAGTGCAATTATTGTCGTCCGCCCTCTTTGCCGTCCGCGGCAGACGGCAAAGAGCCTTTGCCGTCCGCCGCCAGGAAGCAGACGGCAAAGCAGCTGTTTACCGTAGCCTTCTTTGCCGGAGCCTTTTGCCGTCCGCGGCTAACGGCAAAGGTCTTTGCCGTCCGCCGTTCGAGCCTTTGCCGGCCGCCGTGGCAGATGGCAAAGTAGTTGTTTCCTGTAGTGCATGATCGTATTTGAACGTACGTAGATCATCTGTGTGCTCAACCTCGGGGCACTCGGAGATTTTTGGAAGTGGAATCCGCTGACGAGTGTACACATTCACAAGTTCCCACTCGCAATTGTACCCAATATAAACAACCCAATCTCCATTTGTGCTAGCCCAGGACTTACCCTTAAGCGATGGCATCTTGACATCACAAGTATCATTATCAAGCGGCATCAACTTGCACAAGGCGAGGCCTCCGTCGTCCGCGCCCATGCGAACAGGCTTATAGCGAAGAAGATAAGGGAGATCAAACCGCTCCTGGACCCTTGGGTTCCTTGTAATGATGTTATTAGTTGAGTCAAGAATGGGCTTGAACGAACCTGCCATGCTAGCCGAGGTGATGATGTCGCACCGATCAATGAGTTCCCCCACCACGTCATCTTTCAGATCGGGGCAAGAATAACGGGGTCGTTTCCGGCTTGTTCCCTCCATGGAGAAGACGATCGAACAATGACAGAAGGAAGGGTGAAGGCAAATGGAGGAGGGAGGAAGAGCGTGCGATAGCAGTTCCAAATCAAGAGGGAAAGGCGATGAGTCGGTGGATGGTTGCCAGTTTGCCACGGTACAGGAAGAGGCGCCCCGGCCTACACGTCCTTTCAGAAATTGTACAAAAGGACTCGCCGTCGTCTCACTGACATGTTGGAACGGTACCACATGTCAACAAAACATCGTGTGTAATTTCTCGTGCAAAATGCGATCTGGCCGCGTTGGCCCGAGGTGCCGCATTATTTCTCGACTTTATTTTTTTAATGGCGTGCCGTTCAGTTTTGAAGCACGACTAACTAGTACTGTTTGCAGAGAAAATATAAACTAGTCTACCACTACTCCACCTCTAGTACTAGTAGTATAAAAAAGATATATAGGCAGGAGCTTCAGCGCTTTCTTGCTAAGGGCTGCCCACTTGCTTCTCACACTATCACCCTCTCTCCAGATCTAAAAAAGACGGCCTCTCTCTCCCTCCTCACCGGTGGTCACAGATCCATCGGGTAAGAAAAGGACGTGCAGTGTTGACGCACTCGTCGTCGGCGAGTGAGGTCACGCACTGACGACAAGGCCGTCCTCTCAGACCAAGCGCCCGCGCGGGATGGCCTCCGTATCCAAGCTCGCTGTTGTAGTGCGTGTGGAGGACGATGACCACGAGCGAAGCCACTTCCCGCCGACCCTCAGGTATGCTACCTCTTTTCGAACCATACCCTTGTTCTATTGCCCCATCTGCCATGTCGCTGCATGTGGATCTTTTTCCACTCCACCATCTTCCCAATTTGCTATCCTCTGCTCTGCTGGTCACGCAGACGAAAACCTTAATTTGCACTATTAAAGGAAACCCTACTTCATGCAGACTAATCCATGTCTGGGTTGAATAAGGAAAGGAAGGAAGACTGTACTGTCCAAGAGAGTAGGCATCGAACCCGCATCTAGGTTGAGAAGGGGAAAATCAGTAGCTAAGGAACGAGTCTCGTGTCTCTTGGTTGAAGAAGGGTAGAAAGGCATGACAACGCAACAGAGCTAGTCACACCTTTGTTAAAATAAATGTTCATTATGTTATCGGAGGAGGTCTGTAAGTTTGTCTCTAATGCCTGTCGACTACATACCAGACATCATGATGTAATGTTAAGTCATTTCCTTTTGTACAGTGTCACTGAATTGTCAAGGCGGTGATGGCATTTTATTTTAGTTGAACTGCACAAAATATGCTTAAAAGAAGAGGAAAGGTCAGGAATCGATCATTCTTTCAGAAAGAACTATATATGCCTTTCTGACATCAGCCTCTGTTGCCTTATTTATTCCTTCAAAAAGGTGGTTGGAAACAGTCTTGCTACCTTTTCCCATTAAGAAATTGGAATGCTTATATTTGTGAGTCTATGCTTCAACTAGTGCCACTTTTATACTAATCACACTTTCAATATCTATGCAAACAGGGATGCTCGAGTTTAGTGGAACTGCACAAAAAGTCCAACAGGTCCAACATTAGGAGCATGTTTTCTCCCAAACCTTTATATCCAATTGGTGGCACTATGAGCTATTCATTAAGAAGGTACATGGTTTGCTACTATATTGCTACTCTTTTTGTACTGTCATTAGATAGTAATACTAGTGGTTTGCATGTGAATTTATTGGCAGGGTGGACCTACATTGGAGGTGCAGGACATGATTCAATGACTGGATGCTCAATTTCGGTTGTATCGATTTCACGTCTTCCATCACTGCGAACATGGATATCCTTGGTCTAATGAAGAGTATGCGCTATATTTCTGCTCTGAACAAGCAAATCAATTCAGTATGAAATTTTCCAGGGCAAAACATGACTGTATCAAATTGTCCAGTGCAAAACATGACAGATCTAAGCGGAAGAGACATGTTTAAACCGAAAAAGGTGGGGTATATGTTTACTAGCTGCTTGATATTTGTGCAGACAGAGATGTCTTCCCGTCGCTATTTAGCAAACACACAAAGTGACCGCAATTTTGGTTGAACTGCACAAGAGAATAGTATAGTCACTGCATGCAGTGCCATTTGAAAATAGACACAGAAAGATTGGATAGTCACTTCATGGACTGCAGAAAAGTAGTACTGTACTATTTATTGGCCAACACTAGGTGCTTCATTGCTTTGGTCTGATTATACAATGGGCATCATTTTGCCTAAGTTAAAGTTCGTATTCCGAAAATAGTCTCGCCGTGTGATCAAGAGAAGACCAAATCATATTGCAGTGGATGTTCCTCCATCATGTGTGGTTCATTCCCATGGTTCCAGCTGTTGGTGAAACCACTTACGTTTGCAAGAGGAATTGTAGACTTCACAAACAAATTTGTCATTCAGTCTGTACTAAATGTTGGCCAAGAGAAGCATCCATGTTAGTAGAAGAACATATGTTTTTTCTAGATCTTTGCTTTTGGAGCTACATATTTGTATATGATCTGTGAATCATTGAGATGCATTAACATGTTGATCTTATGTATGGGAATCATACTAGTTGGTTTTAGTTGTGGCTGATCTTTGCTTTTGGAGCTACATATTTGTATATGATCTGTGAATCATTGAGATGCATTAACAGTTCCTTATATCTGTTCGCTCAGTGTTTACAAGTTACCGATCGATCACTAGCTAGCCTACTAATGCGCTCCTGGCTGTTTTAGTTGCGACGCAAGATCCGAAGTGGCAGTTTTTTGAATAGAAATGCCAACCTCTGAAGAAACTCACAAGCTGCTCTGAAGAAAATGCCATGCGAATCTGAAGAAACTGCTAGCAAAAACGTCCGCAAATGCCTTATCTCCCAGCTAAAGTTCATCAATTAATGCCCTCGGCTGCGACTCGTTGCATGCTGCTCTGCGTACTGGCTGCGAGCGATCTTGAGTGCCCGCATGCAGCCGGCCGTAATTAAGGCAGCTAACTCATGCGAAAAAAGATGCGCTTTAATTGTTGCGGGCCTTTTAAATCCGTGGAATCATTATTGACAAGGAGGGAGATGATTCGAGTGCACTCATTTGACCGTAAGGCCGGCGTGCGACCCAGCACGGACGGGGTGGGACGGCACAGTCAGAATTTCAGTTTCTCTAGTTTTCCACGGCAAGCTGGCGTGCTAAGCCATGCCTGCTTCATTATGCATTGAATTTTGATGACCGTCGCGCTACCTTCCGCTTATAAGTATTGTTTCTCGGCCTTCTATGGTGGCACCGTGACCCAACTCGCCCTATCCTCATAAGCCCCCACCGGCCCGACGTTGCTCGCCACTTATCCTCGCTCTCACCACGTCCGCCATGCCCCCGCCCGTCCGCGATAGGCCTGACCGGAGGCGGTCACCGCCGGAACTAGTGTTCGGTTTTTCACCGGAAGGCAGACGGAGGGAGGAGGCATTCTATCGGTCTTTAGATGGCAATGCGGAGATCGAGGACTTGTTGGAGCGCGACCGCCTGGTGGAGGAGCAGGAGTTGTTCGAGCGCGACCGCTTGGCGGATGAGCAGCGTATCGCTGATTTGTGCCGCCAGCGGGACATGGAGCAGCAGCGCACCGACGCTCTGAGTCGCGAGCAGAGCACCCGCACGTGGGCCGACTACGTGGAGGCCGGCGCCCGGCAAATAGCCCTGGAGGCTGTCGGGCACGCATGCGTTCGCGACGCCGATTTTTACTACAAGCTTGTCAAGTGGGTTTCCCTCTTAGAAGTCGAAGCTTCGGTGGACCACGCCGGCATGGAAAGGGCCAACGCGCATGAGCAACGCGCCCTATCCCACCTCTGGCAAGTCCGAGGCAAGGTGGAGGACGCCGGTGCCGGCGTTTAGCGTGTACCGCAGATGGCGGCCGGCATCGTCTAGTTAGCTAAGAGTAAGTTAGTACTTGTACGCTACTAGAGTATTAGTGGAAGTAGATAGTTAACTTGGCTATGATGGTTGTCAACATGGAAGTTCAGTACTCTATATGTTTATCAGACCTGTTACTTTGCTCTGAATGTTGAACTTTCCGTTTGAACATATGGAATGGGCTGTTATTTTTTTAAATGGGTTGTATTTGTCCTCCACGGGTTTAGAGGCTGACTTGTGGGCCTACCAAGTTGACGCGTACACAATCAGGAGATGATTGTATGTGCAGAGGATGACAGCAGGGACCCGCCAGGGTCATGGAAGTACGCAAGCAAAGTGCCTCCTTATTTCAATCCAATAAAAAATGGCTCCTCGTAATGGATTTCTGACATCTGGGTCCCATGCCATTGTCAACGTAGTCAACAAACGAGAGAGTTGCACAACGAGCGGCTGACATCAGGGACCCAGCAGCTCGCCCAGTTATTTTTGTTTTGGGTTAATTTGATAAATGCCACTCCAAATTTGGTATTTCTAAGAAATGCCATTGCAATTTCCAAACTTTGAAAAATGCCATTTCATGCCATCCCCAGTGGCATTTTTCGAAGTCTGGAGTGGCGTTTTTCAAAGTTTGCAAATTGAGTGGCGTTTTCCAAAGTTTGCAAAAATTGCAGTGGCATTTTTATGAATCGCCATATTTGTTGTGGCATTTATCTAATTTTCTTTTGAGACGGAAGCAGGGTGTCAACTGGGCTGTGCGGGGCACTCTGGCATGTCTAGACAGCCTTCTCTTTTATGTTTACCACAGACCAGCCCAGTAGTTTTTTTTCTTTCTGAAAATGGCTAGCCCAGTTTTTTGTGGTTTGCCAAGTAAGTCGCTTTGTGAGGCCTATTGGGCTGCAAATCTTTCAAGACGAGGAGAGCTTCATTCGGCTGGACGAGAAAATGGCCTATCAGTAATGAGAAATGGGCTGTACATTTTTAAAACACATCAAACCGGAAATTACTTTCAAATTTCTTTTTTTCGTTTCAAGATTTTAAATTGCATTAATTTTTATGCGTGGACAATTTGTTGGATTTTATATTGATATACATTTATTTTTAAAATCAGTTTGAATGTGACTCAAAATTTCGGGACTAAAAACAGTTTGGACCGCACCGAAATATGCAACATTTCGTATAATTTTTTAACCGTGGCCACAATATGGGCTATAATGCTAACAAAAAGAATATGGGCTCCAAAAAAACCTTCAGAATTAGCAAATGGGCTGTAAATTATTAGAAATAATGGCAGATGGGTTGTATGCTGTTTTCCACAGATTTGAGGCTTTCCTAAAAAAAGGTTGACGCACAAGCAGTGACTGTTGGATGTCCATCCAACGGCCGTCGTGCTTCTTCAATCTCTGCTCTTCCTGCTCCAGCCGCTCAAACAAGCGCCGGCGGGACTGCCTGCTCCCTCCTCCCCGCGGCCAGCTGTGCTGCCGCGCAGGCTTCACCGCCCCACCGTACTCCCATCGTTGGCCTAGCCATCCCTCTACTCACCCACACATGTTGTTATTCTCCGGCGACGGTAGACGAACCAGCAAACCCTCGTATAGTCGTACTCCCCTCCGCGTGGGAAACAACTGCCGAGTCTTCCCTGCCTCCATGTCGTTCCCTTCCTAGGCCTCACCATCGTCCACCGTCCTGGTGCTCCCGGCGCGGCCTGGTCAACGTGGTCAACGACCGACATGCATCTGAAGTGGATTGTACGTGGAGAGGCTGACAGCTGGGTCCACGGCCGCACGCAAGGAAATGCCTCCTTATTACGCGCAAAATAATGATTCCTCCACCTGACATCTGGGACCCACCGAAAGGGCCTCTGTATTTCGCGAAAAAAAGTTACCGCCGCTGACAGCTCGGACCCACCAGCTATATCTTCGCACGCAAGGAAGTGCGTCCTTATTACGCACAAAAAATGAATACTCCCCCTGCTAGCTGGGACCCAGTATAATGGCAGGCTGACTTGTGGGACTACTAAGTTGACGGGGACGGAGGGCTTTGTCAACTTAGTCAATATGCACGATTCTAGCTCCAGTGACCGTATGATGTCCATCCAACGGCCGTAGTGCTTCTTCAACCTCTGGTCTTGTTGCTCGAGCCGCCCAAAGCAGCGCCGGGCGTGCCGCATGCTCCTGCCTCCCGTGGCCGGCTGTGTGCCGCGGAGAAGTCACCGCTCCCTACTATTCCCACCGCTGGCCAGGCCCTGCGGCGATGGCAGCCTCACACCGCAGCCGAACCAGTGAACCCTCGTACTCCTCTCCGCGCGGGCTTCCACTGCCGCGTCTTCCCCGGCTCCGCGTCATCCCCTTCCTAGGCTCGCCGTCGTCCACCGCCCTGGTGCTCTCAGCGCGGCGTGGTCAACGTGGTCAAGGAACGGCTTCCATCGGACGTGGACTGTACATGGAGAGGCTGACAGCTGGGTTCACAGCCGCAGCAAGGAAGTGCCGCCTTATTACGCGAAAAATGATTATTCCTCCACCTGACAGCGGGGACCCACCGGACGGTCCATCGTATTTCACGAAAAAAACGTTTCCCCCTGACTGCAGGGACCCACCAGCTACATCTTCGCACGCAAGGAAGTGCGTCCGGGCAAAAAAAACGATTCGCCTCCCTGACTGCTGGGACCCACCAGCTACATCTTCGCAGGCAAGGAAGTGCCTGACAGTCGGGACCCACCTGGTCGAAGCGTACGTAGCATTGTCATTCTGGTCGCGAACATGTACGTACATACTGGTCGATGTAGAGGCGCGCACGTGTCGTAGTAGAGGCGCGCACGTAGCATGTACACGTACGTACAGCGGCCAGTGTGCAAGAGAGAAAATACGGCCACGTACGTACATACGGGCAGGGTCTCGAACGCCTACTCGCGCATACGTATGGCCAGGGCTCGTGTACATGGCTGGGTCAGAACGGAGAAACAGCGTCGTCGTCGTGTTCATGGGGAGCCAACCGGCTGGGTCGGGACGGAATGCATCGTCGTGTTCATCGGGAGGGCTTGGAGGGAACAGCCGATGGAAACGAGGCCTGGCGTACCGCAGAACGGAGGAAACGGCCTTGTGTTCGACCGGCCACGTTTGAAACAGGATCCTGATCATCGGGAGGGGTCTGGCGTACCGCAAAATGGAGGAAACGGACCTCCTACGGTCGAAACGGGGGTCCTGTTGATCGGGAGGGGTGTGGCGTACCACAAAACGGAGGAAACGGACTTGTATTGGAGCGCTACGGTCGAAACGGGGGTCCTGTTCATCGGGAGAGGTGTGGCGTACCGCAAAACGGGACTCCATGGGACACTGTTCATCTCCACCGTCGACCCCCTCCAGCCTCCACGGGCTACTGTTCATCCACCGTCGACCTCCTCCAGCCTCCACCTGCGACTGTTCATCCACGGGCTCCTGTTCATCCAGCCTCCACCACGCACTACTCCACCGGCTACTGTTCAACCAGCCCTCTCCACGGGCTCCTGTTCAACCACCCCTCCACGGGCTACTGTTCATCCAGCCCTCCACCGTCTACTGTTCATTCTGCCCTCCATGGGGTGGTCCTGTTCATCCTGCCCCCCCA
Source organism: Aegilops tauschii subsp. strangulata (assembly GCF_002575655.3). Classification (NCBI taxonomy): domain Eukaryota; kingdom Viridiplantae; phylum Streptophyta; class Magnoliopsida; order Poales; family Poaceae; genus Aegilops; species Aegilops tauschii. Next base: position 379,960,787 of record NC_053039.3, read on the forward strand.
CGGGGTCCTGTTCATCCAGCCCCAACCGGCTCGATCGATCGGGGTCCTGTTCATCCAGAGGCAACACCATGGGGTCCTGTTCATCCACCCCCACCAGGAACTGTTCATCCAAACCCCCAGCAACGCTCACTGTTCATCCAGAGGCAGGATCGATCGGCTTCAGTTAGCAGCAGTAGCGAAGGAATCGCTCGATCGGGTTCAGTTAACAGCCATCGATCGATCGCTCGGGTTCAATAACGCGTAGCCTGCAGTGCAATCACTCGAGTTCAGTTAGAGCCCAACGCCTCGCTCGGGTTCAGTTAGAGCCAACGCCTCGCACACACGCGCGTACGTGTATGAGAGAAACGCGCATCGCTCGGCCCCCGACCTCCCACCGTAACCGGGAACTCCCCGAAATTTTCCTCGCCCTCGCTTCTACCACGGTTTTTTCCGTCATGGATGGCCCAAAGAATGTCATGCAGCTGCGTCTCCGGCCCGCCGAGGACGAAAAGCCCATTTTCTGTCATGATTTTTTGTCATAGAAGTAGGAGCCCACCACATCTATGATGATACCGGGTTTTGTCACAATTATCGTCATAGAAGTGTCATATGTATGACAGAAAAAAATTTCGTTCGGCCCAAAATGTCACGGATGTGTCTTTTTTTGTAGTGATAAGGTGCTAAGTGCATTAGTTTAGCAACTATAGTCCGCAATGCATAGGTGCTTAACCTGTTGTCGCTAAGCTCTCTTCATTTAATGACTTAGCTACTAAACTCTCTCATGCATTGGTGAGTTTGCTTCATTTAAATGTTTTGCCTAGGTTCGTGTGCTTGGCGTTGGTTCTTCCTCGGGTCACCAAACCCACCTCTCTCCTCTTAATTGTCTTGCCACATCAGATTTTTCGCCTACATGGCAGGCTTAGCACCCGTACAAGGTGAAGCATTGGGAGAGGCCTTGTATGTGATGAAAAATATTTGTTTAGAAACTACATCTGCTTAAAAATCCAATGATATACTTTTGATGACATATAACTCTTGTTTAGTTAGCTAAATGAATGACCTAGAACTACGTGCACACCTTGTAAACCGAGACGGAGGGAGTATTAAAGAAGTGGAGAGTTTTGCACTCCCTCAACTCTACGGACAATCCAATGACACAAAATGAATTATTAGAGTGTGAACTCGAAATTGCATGATAGCATTTTGCCAATTTGGTTACTATTGCAAACATTAATGTTTACTAAAAACTTCAAAACTATATAGAATATATGTGGCAACTAATATGCTGCTAAGAATTAGTATAAGAAAATGGGCTAATGAACACTATAAAATTTACAATAAATTGCATGCTTAGTACAATGGGGCAAGATTATAGAGTGCATCAGAGCATTCATTGCTCCAGCTTTGAAATTATTGTGGTGCTGAGGCCGCTTCTCCCGTGCCATGTACACAAGTGTTGGTAGCACATTTCCTTCATCATCATTTGCATTTTTGTCTTTGCCCTCTATTAGAATCTAGCAAAAGGAAGGATTATATAACTTGAAACTCCCAAATAGCATGCAAGTTATTTACTCCAGAATCATGCAAACCTTTACTCAAATTTGGAGGGCAGGAAAGCTACCTGAACAATTGGATGGTGATTTTTTGAGGTATTTTCTTGGTCCCATTCATGAAATCCTTTATGGTTTGCTTTGACTTCCTCCGAAATTTTACCTGACAAAATAGCTGTATCAATTCGCTCGGTCATATCTTTATACATCTCCTGTCCAAAAATTAAAGGTGTCAGTTGCCATGCCAAATGTTGAGCACTACGGGTAGGCTGCACTTGAATATTAATTATCTTATCTAGTCACATGCGTGTGCCATGTTGTTCTCTATTCAATAGACATTTGATTACATGTGTTTAAAAAAGATGTTTGGAAAATCTGCTTGCCCTGATAAGTGACCATTCTTTTGGGGTGCACAAATCTTGATGCCCATCTGACTCTGAGAAGTAAACGACTGGTGACCTTGGCTCAATGTTGTATCTCTTGCAGAATGGTATCCAATGCTTTGCAAATATGGAGGCCTCCCACAGAGCATAGAAAGTGAGAACTGAACCTCCGTCATCAGAAAGGTACACACTAAGTTTCTCGGCTGGGTAATTGTATGCCATGAGCGATAGGACGGTGGAGATGACAAGACTTGGTGGCTCTGACAGTGGATGTGTGGTGCATACAAAGATATCCACACAAGGTAGGCTTTCTCCGTACCTTCTGCAGATGACAAAGTAACTGCACTAACGCTCAGTGCGGGAAACACATGTTTCAAAGCAGTAGAACCGTACACTTGACACCCTTAAACTATCAAAACAGTTCACTACTTTTGGATCCAGCTTTGAGAGGAATGAGTCTGAGGTACCTGGTTTATGAGTTGAGTGTTTGTTCCAGAGTCGCAAGAGTTGAGGTGTTCAAATGGACTTATTCTTACAAGAAACCAACCCTTGATTTAGTCCTTACCTTTATTATCTAGCTACCATCTTTTTTCTAGAGAAAAGGCATCTCAGTCTAGCTTATTTATTTACTTTTAGGTTAGTGATCTCTGATCTTAATATGTGCCCTTTGTCCTTGATACAGTCTTCTATCTTGGCAATCATAATTCTAAACAATCTGACCATTTGCTTTTTAACTGCTGTAGCATAAAATAGAAACCCTTGTGGTGTACTCAAAGTTCAAAAAACGAAAGCATCAAACTTTTTGTCTAATTTGTTAACAGAAAAGTAGTCCTATTTGTTGGCCGGCGTCACTTTAAAGCTAGCCTAATGTAGATTCTCAGTGCACTCAAGTACTACGCGTTTTATAAGACTGTAACTCATAGGCTACTATCAAATATTAAGAAAATTAGAAGTATATAGAACTACTAGATCATGAGAATTAGAATAAGGTGGGCCCCTCTCTATGGAAAACACGCCTAGAGATCGTCTGTTATGTTTTGTTGAATTTGTTACATTTCTTTTCTTGAATATGTGGTTCATTATTGTGAGTTGTGACGATGGGCTCTTGTGTGCCTCACTGAGCCCAAGAGCTTCAAGAAAATCAGTCGATGTACATCAAAGGTCTGCGGCATGTTCATCGTTTATGGTAAAAAAAGGCATGTCACTGTTTATACCATTGACCTGGTGGGTGGCATTGTCACAAGCTCACAAAAAAAGAGCTGAATGCATTTGCTTTATTTCGAAGATATATACACAACAGGCTAACAAATAGTAGGCGTTACTGTCAGCTCCATCACCATCGCAGGACTAGTTTGGCTTTTAACAGTCTGCGAATGGCCGTCGTAGACGCAACACCACCCCCTCCTCTGGGATGGCCCAACTCTCCGTCAGTTCCCCTGTGACATCCGGGCCCATGTTGATGGGTTCTATAGGGCCCTGTTTTCCGCTGCTCCTAGGAGCGGCCTTTCATTGGCTCTAGATTGCTGGACCGGCATCCAGCTAGTCTTCGACGCGGAGAACGCGGCCCTCATGGCCCCCTTCTCGGAGGGCGAGGTTTGGGCTGCCATTAAAGGCATGAACCCTACCTCGGCGCCGGGGCCTGATGGCCTTCCGGTTAAATTCTTCCAGACCTTCTGGAACGTGATTAAACCTAAGATTATGGCCATCTTCGACGACTTCTACGTTGGGTCCATCGACCTCGGATGCCTCAACTATGGGATCATCTCGCTCATCCCCAAGGTCCCTGGGGCTTCCAACATTCGCCAGTTCCGCCCGATCACGGTCATCAACGTGATTTTTCAGATTCTAGCGAAAGGGTACGCCAATAGGTTGACCCTGCTAGCCGACCACATTACCCACCCCAACCAGTCCGCCTTTATCCAAGGGCAGTATATCCTGGATGGGGTGCTAGTTCTTCACGAAGTTGTAACGCCCGGATAATTAAGCTACAGTAATCCCACGCTAATGATGCCACGTCACCACGGTTACTGTTGTTAACCTCGCGATGATTCGAAACCGTTTCAAAATTTAAATTCAAATTAATGTCAATAATAAAAGTTTTCAAAAATTTAAACAAAAATGTTCGGTGGGTGCCAGATATTGCACTGGTAATTATTGTGGAGAAAACATATTTTTAGATAATGCCTAACTATTTTAAAATGATGTAAAATAGAAAAGAAAAAAAAATGCAACAGAGAAAACAAACAGAAAAAAAGAAGAAGAAAGGAGGAACCCCCCTGCTGGACCGCGGCCCAGCTGGCCATCGGGCCAACCAGGCCGGCCCAGCTCGGCCCCCACTCCTCTCCCTTATCCATTCCTCCCCCCCACTCCCCACCGACAGCCTCCCCACTCCCCTCGAAATATCCCCCCTCTCCCCCGATCGGGATCGAGGAGGAGGCGCTCGACCCCCGCCGCCCCTGGACCTCTCCGCCGCCGCCCGGATCGTCGTCGCCCGGAGTCGCCTCGCCTCCTCCCCTGCGTCGAGTCGTCCCCGACCCCCTCCACGAGCCCCGCTGCCCCGTCCCTACACCCCCGGTGAGGCCACGGCCTCCACGCCCCTCCTCTCCTTCCCTCGCCCCGCCGCGTGGCCCGCGCCGTTGCCTCGCGCCCGTGGCTGCGCGCGAGCTCGCGCTCCCGCAGCCCCATTCCCCCCGTCGTGCACCGCCCGCGCCGACCTTGGCCTCCCGCGACCAAGCACCGGCCGCGCCCCCGCGCCCCGTCTCTCCCGCCCGCACGCGCGCGCACTGCCGCGCTTGCCTGTGGCCACCCTCGCCCCCAGGCCGCTCCCGTGCGAGCTCCCTGCGCCGGGCCCGCCCGCCGTTGGCCGCCACCGGCCGCCGCTTCCCGTGCCCCGCTCCGGTGTCGCCCGCGCCGCCGCGGATGCGCCGCACCGGCCGCGTCCCGCGCCCGCTGGCCTTCGCCGCGCCGACTCCGGCCGCCCCTGGCCACTGGCACCCCCCTCCTCTTGCTCCGGCGCCCTGCTGTGGCCGCCGGCGCCCAGTCGGGTGCGCCCCTGCCGGCCACGCCCGCAGCGCCCATTCGGGCTATGCCCGACGCCCGACCCGCTATGGCCCTGGGCCACTGCCAAACGGGCCCCCCCACATAACGTTTACAAAAAAGGAAAATGAAATGAAAAAAATAAAATAATAATAATAAACTAGTTAATAAATAAATAAATAAATAATAATAAAAATAATAATAAAACAAATAATAAAAATAAAATTAATTAATTAACTAAATTAATTAAGTTAATTAATCCTGTTTAAATTAATCTAATTAATTAGTTAATTTAATTAAACAGTAATTATTTAGCTAAACCCTAATTAACCTAAACAGAGAATGACAGGTGGGTCCCACTGGACCCACATGTCAGTTTGACTTAGTCAACCCGAGTTGACTGCGGATGTCAGCATGACATCATGCTGATGTCATAAATCCAAATTTTGAATTAAATTAAATAATTAATTAAATTCCAGAAATTAATAAAATCTTTAGAAAATCATATCTTTTAATCCGTAACTCGGATTAAAATATTTTTAACATGAAAGTTGCTCAGAACGACGAGACGAATCCGGATACGCAGCCCGTTCGTCCACCACACCTCCCTAACCTATCGAACTCGCAACTTTTCCCCTCCGGTCCATCTGTCCGAAAACGCAAAACATCGGGAATACTTCCCGGATGTTCCCCCCCTTCGCCGGTACCACCTACTGTCGCGTTAGGACACACCTAGTACCGCTCGTTGTCATGTCACGCATCTTCATGCTTATGTTTGCATTGTATTTACTGTTTCTTCCCCCTCTTCTCTCCGGTAGACTACGAGACCGACACTGCTGCTGCCCAGTTCAACTACGGAGTTGACGACCCCTCCTACTTGCCAGAGCAACCAGGCAAGCCCCCCCCCCTTGATCACCAGATATCGCCTATTCTTCTCTATACTGCTTGCATTAGAGTAGTGTAGCATGTTACTGCTTTCCGATATCCTATCCTGATGCATAGCCTATCCTTGCTACTACTGTTGTTACCTTTACCTGCAATCCTACATGCTTAGTATAGGATGCTAGTTTTCCATCAGTGGCCCTACATTCTTGTCCGTCTGCTGTGCTATACTATCGGGCCGTGATCACCTGGGCGGTGATCACGGGTATATACTTATATACTATATACATGACAAATGTCATGACTAAAGTCGGGTCGGCTCGTAGGAGTACCCGCAAGTGGCTCTTTGTGGCGGAGCGACAGGGCATGTTGAGACCGCCTAGGTGAGAGGTGGGCCTGGCCCTGGTCGGCGTTCGCGAATACTTAACACGCTTAACGAGATCTTGGTATTTGATCTGAGTCTGGCCATTTGGTCTATACGCACTAGCCATCTACGCGGGAGTAGTTATGGGTATCCCGGCGTCGTGGTATCAGCCGAAGCTCTTTTGACGTCAGCGACGGAGCGGCGCGCGCCGGATTGGACTGGAACGCCACTAGGCTAGGTCTGCTTCCGGCCGCCCTCGCAACGTGCAGGTGTGCATAGGGCGATGGGCCCAGACCCCTGCGCGCATAGGGTTAGACCGGCGTGTTGACCTCTCGGTTGAGCCTTGGTGGGGCTGCGATGCGTTGATCTTACGAGGCCAGGCATGACCCAGAAAAGTGTGTCCGGCCAAATGGGATCGAGCGTGTTGGGTTATGTGGTGCACCCCTGCAGGGAAGTTTATCTATTCGAATAGCCGTGTCCCTCGGTAAAGGACGACCCGGAGTTGTACCTTGACCTTATGACAACTAGAACTGGATACTGAATAAAATACACCCTTCCAAGTGCCAGATACAACCCGGTGATCGCTCTCTAACAGGGCGACGAGGAGGGGATCGCCGGGTAGGATTATGCTATGCGATGCTAGTTGCAGGACTCCAATCTACACTCTTCTACATGCTGCAAGATGGAGATGACCAGAAGCGTAGTCTTCGACAGGACTAGCTATCCCCCTCTTATTCTGGCATTCTGCAGTTCAGTCCACTGATATGCCCCTTTACACATATACCCCTGCATATGTAGTGTAGCTCCTTGCTTGCGAGTACTTTGGATGAGTACTCACGGTTGCTTCTCTCCCTATTTTCCCCCTTTCCTTTCTATCTGGTTGTCGCAACCAGATGTTGGAGTCCAGGAGCCAGACGCCACCGTCGACAACGACACCTACGACACTGGAGGTGCCTACTACTACGTGCAGCCCGCTGACGACGATCAGGAGTAGTTAGGAGGATCCCAGGCAGGAGGCCTGCGCCTCGTTCGATCTGTATCCCAGTTTGTGCTAGCCTTCTTAAGGCAAACTTGTTTAACTTATGTCTGTACTCAGATATTGTTGCTTCCGCTAACTCGTCTGTGATCGAGCACTTGTATTCGAGCCCTCGAGGCCCCTGGCTTGTATTATGATGCGTGTATGACTTATTTATGTTTTAGAGTTGTGTTGTGATATCTTCCCGTGAGTCCCTGACCTTGATCGTACACATTTGCGTGCATGATTAGTGTACGGTCAAATCGGGGGCGTCACAAGTTGGTATCAGAGCCGACTGCCTGTAGGAATCCCCTTTCCACACTCCTTGGCCGAAGTCGAGTCTAGACATTACAAAAACTTTTACTAACATAGGCTGTGTGTCTGACGGGCCCACGTCGCCATTGGGTGGTACTAGGATCTTTTACTCCTCGACCTTTACTCTGGGACTCTGAACTCTCTTCTACTCGGGTTAAACGAATTTACTAACTCTAACACTAGGATCCCGTGACCGCATTCACCCCAAAGTTGGATAAGCCATAGTTGTTTCCTAGAATAGTATTTTGAACAATTCACACACTGTCATTTGACTCCTTTGAAACGTCTTCTCTTTCAGATGGAACCCACGAGGCAGGTCGTGCGCCACACGACGGCCATCGGTGCCTCGGGATCACCGGCTGTGCTAGCTGAGATGATGACCTATCTGGGTTATCGCTGGCACCCTGAGTACACCGTCTACGAGGAGTACCAGGACTTTAACCAGGAGCAGTACCGTGCCATCGTCCACCTCTACTCGCGGGAGTTTGACTCCACTACTGTGCTGCACACCGCACATGGTGTTGATGTGACCATCGATATGGCTGTCCACGATGCTGCCTATGTTGCTCTGACACGTCTTCGTGGAGAGTATCGGGAGTTGGACACCTCCCCTTTCAGGCACATTGCTATCGCATCTGATGTTCGTGCGGAGGGATACTATACTGCTGCCTACTCCACTGTCACCCGAGAGCCCTTCTACCATCAGAACCTGGTTCTGCATGCTGATGGGCTGGATCGAGCTAACCGAGCTCTTCGCCAGGAGATGTACACCACCCGTCAGCACCTTTACCGTGCTCTGACGCTGCTGCACCCCTTTGTCCGATCTGGACAGCTACCGCGTACTACGATCTACCCAGCCAGGACCGTGATGCCCCACGGTGTCGGTTGGCCAGAGGTGGGAGGCTACTCTCCCGCACTTGGTCCTCTTCTGCCACCTGAGCGTCGGGCTCTACACCTGAGTATTCGCGGCCCCCAGTCTGCTGACGTGGAGGGCTATCCGTTGCCTCACTACCAGCTGTCGGGCTACGATTACCTCCACAGTACCTCTTGGGACTGATGTAGTCTTGCTTAGTTAGTTTTAGATGCATTCGCCGCGAGCCTGTGTGCCACCTATGATGTTTTAGTCTATGTACTGAACTCTGTGTACTGAACTCTATGCATGACCCCTTTTGTAAGTTATGCCGACTACTATGTAGTAGCTATCGTGCTCCTTTCATTATGCATGTTTCATCATGAATGATCCTTGTCTTTGCAAATTTCTCAATGCTGAACCCCTGTTATATATTAGCAGGATGGTTAGACCAGGTGGTCGTGGTAGTGGTGGCAATGCCCCACCACCACCTGAGTACATGGCTGGTATGATCCAACAGTTTGAACTGAACCGCCAATTCATGGAAAATATGATGGCTCAGTTTCCTCGCCCCAATATGGACCAGCAACCAACCCCAGTAACTCGGCAGGATTTCATGCGCCTGAACCCAACTATGTACCGCAGCTCAACTCAGCCTCTGGATGCTGATGACTGGCTCCGTGACATCACCTATGAGATGGAATCTGCCGATGTAGCCCTTGCCAGCTATGTCAACTTTGCTTCCTTCTTTCTGAAGGGACCCGCAGCTCAATGGTGGGACAGCCACAGGCGTACTCTGCCAGCTGGAACAATCATCACCTGGCCAGACTTCCAAGCTGCTTTCCGTGCCCGCTTCATTCCTCAAGGAGTCATGGACCGGAAGAAGCGTGAGTTCCGCAACCTCACCCAAGGCAACAAAACTGTTGAAGCTTATCAGCGGGAGTTTCTGGACTTATCTCGCTATGCTGAGGAGGACATTGCAACTGATGCACGCGGACAGGAGAAGTTCCGTGATGGCCTCCAAGCTGACATCAAGCTCGCACTTCTAGTGCATGACTTTGCTGATTTCGCCACCTTGGTGAACAAGGCCATCAATGTCGAAACTGGTCTGCAGGAATACCGGAGCTCTCACAGGCGCAACCGTGACACGGGCTCATCTTCGGGCTCGCCCTCACAGAAGCGTAAGATATGGATCCCGAACAGCATGTACCGTCCAAATGCATCTGCCCCAAGGCAGACCTATGCTGCACCTCGTCTGCCTCCACCACCATCTAGGCAGTCAAGACTTCCAGCCCCACCGTCCCAAGCCCCTGTTCCCACTCCCAATAATGGCTTGTGCTTCAGGTGTGGTCAACCAGGGCACCATGCTAGAGAATGCAACCAGAACCAGAATCAACTGGCCCTTCCAGCAACTGGCCGTGGTAACAACCAGCCCCGCAACAACAATGCTAAGTCTTATGGTCGTGCGCATGTCAACCACGTTGATCTCAACGAAGCTCAAGACCAGCCTGCTATGTGATGGGTACACTCCTCGTAAATTCAGTACCAGCATCCGTTTTATTTGATACAGGTGCATCACATTCATTCATGTCAGAAGATTTTGCATTCATGCATGGCATTAGAAGCGAAGACATGAATGCTTCACTATTAGTACACACCCCTGCGGGCCAATGTCGAACCTCCATGATTTGCAACGACGTCCCCGTTGAAATCGAAGGACTAGAATTTCTTGTCTCTCCCATCGTACTGAAGTCTTGTAGCATCGATCTCATTCTGGGAATGAATTGGTTAAAAGCGCATACTGCCTCAATCGTTTACACCACTAAGACCATCCATCTGCTACACCCTTCAGATGAGATAGTTACTTACCAAGCCCATCTGGTGCAAAATGCCGAGGCAAGGCTCTATGCATTGAATGCATTGAACGCTACACCACTCGAGGGCATTGAAAACATTCCCGTCGTGCGTGAATTCCTCGACGTCTTTCCTGAAGAACTTCCAGGGATTCCCCCTGCTAGAGCTGTCGAATTCATCATCGACTTGAAGCCAGGCACCACTCCTATAGCCAAGCGACCCTACAAGATGCCGCCGCATGAACTCCTTGAGCTTAAGGAGGAAATCGACAAATCTCTTCGCAAAGGATTCATTCGCCCAAGTTGCTCTCCTTGGGGAGCACCTTCTCTCTTTGTCAAGAAGAAGGATGGGACAAACAGATCAGTTCAAGACTACCGTCCTATAAACCAAGCTACCATTCAGAATAAATACCCTCTTCCTCGGATCAATGATCTGTATGATCAACTGGCGGGTTCGTCAGTGTTCTCTAAGCTCGACTTGAGGTTGGGTTACCACCAGATCCGTGTTCGCGAAGAGGATATCCCAAAGACCGCCTTCGTGACTCGATATGGTTCATACGAGTACACCGTCATGTCTTTCGGTTTAACCAATGCTCCAGCCACCTTCTCTCGTCTGATGAACTATATATTCATGGATTACCTCGACAAGTTCGTTGTGGTTTATCTGGATGATATCCTGGTATTTTCCAAGAACGAAGAAGAACATGCTGAACATCTTCGACTTGTGCTGGAAAAGCTACGAGAGCATCAACTATACGCCAAGTTCTCCAAATGTGAATTCTGGCTACCGGAAGTAACCTATCTTGGGCATGTCATCTCTAAGGATGGTATTGCCGTCAACCCCGAGCGAGTTCAGGCTATTCTTGATTGGACTCCTCCCAAGAACGTTAAGCAAGTCAGTAGTTTTCTCGGTCTCGCCAGCTATTACCGTCGATTCGTCAAGAACTTCTCCAAGATCGCCAGGCCTCTGACTAACCTGTTGCATAAGGGCGTCAAGTTCCAATGGACAGACAAATGTCAGGAAAGTTTCCAGGCACTCAAAGACAAGTTGACTTCTGCCCCAGTTCTAGCTCCACCTGATACTAAGAAGGACTTCGTCATTTACTGCGACGCTTCCCGTCAAGGATTAGGCTGTGTCCTAATGCAAGACCGCAAAGTGATTGCTTATGCCTCTCGGCAATTGTGCCCTCACGAAGAGAACTACCCTGTTCACGACCTCGAACTTGCTGCTGTCATACATGCGCTGAAGCAGTGGCGACATTACCTTCTCGGTAATCGTTGCGAGATCTTCACTGACCACCAAAGTCTGAAGTATCTGTTTACTCAGCCAGACCTGAACCTCCGTCAGCAGAGATGGATGGAGCTTGTTGCAGACTTTGACTTGGGTATTTCCTATACGCCAGGCAAGGCTAATGTAATGGCTGATGCCTTGAGCCGCAAGTCTTACTGCAACCACCTCCAGGTTCACAAAGTTCAACCCTCGCTTGTTGAAGAATTCAGGAAGCTGAACCTCCATATTGTCCCTCCGGGTGCACTCGCTCCCCCTCCTAAGGAGTTTGGCAAGGTGAACCTCCACGTTGTTACCCAGGGTTCCCTCAATACCCTAGTTGCTAAACCAGATCTCGTGGATAGCATCAAAAGGCTACAGAAGTATGACCCTGAAGCCCACAAGATTAAGCGCTACCTCGCAGAGGGAAAGCCCTCATTCTTCACTATTGCTGAAGATGGCACCTTATACTTCAAGGGCCGCCTAGTGGTGCCATGTGCAGAGAAAAACCTGGATATGACACAGGAGGTTATGAAAGAAGCTCATGATACGCCTCTATGTATCCACCCTGGTAGTACAAAGATGTACCAAGACATCCGTCAGAGATTCTGGTGGTCTAATATGAAGCAAGACATTGCTCGGTATGTTGCTGAGTGTGACGTTTGCCGTCGTATCAAAGCAGAACATCAAAAGCCTGCTGGAACTCTGCAACCTATCTCTATTCCTGAATGGAAATGGGACCATGTTGAGATGGACTTCGTCACTGGATTTCCCAAATCACAAAAAGGTAATGATGCTATTCTTGTTGTCATTGACCGGCTTTCCAAAGTTGCACATTTTCTGGCGGTCAAAGAAACGATCACTGCTAGCCAGTTGGCAACGCTCTATATGTCCAGGATTGTTTCACTCCACGGTATTCCATTGGTTATCAGCTCAGACCGTGGTAGCTTATTCACTTCAAGATTCTGGGCAAGTTTCCAAGAAGCTATGGGAACTCATCTGTCATTCAGTACTGCATTTCATCCTCAGTCGCAGGGGCAAGTTGAACGCGTCAACCAAGTTCTCGAAGACATGCTTCGAGCTTGTGTTATTTCCTTCGGCAAGAAATGGGAGGAATCTCTCCCGTATGCTGAGTTCTCTTATAATAATAGCTATCAAGCTAGTCTGAAGATGGCCCCCTTCGAAGTGTTATATGGACGAAAGTGCCGAACCCCTCTGAACTGGTCAGAAACTGGGGAACGTCCACTCTTTGGTCCGGATATTATCCAAGATGCCGAAGAACAAGTCCGCATTATTCGTGAGAATCTCAAGACTGCTCAATCACGTCAGAAGAGTCAGTATGACCGTCATCATAAAGACATGGTCTATCAACCTGGCGAAAAGGCTTATCTTCGAGTCACACCAATGAAGGGTGCTCACCGCTTCGGGATCAAGGGCAAACTAGCTCCTTGCTATATTGGCCCATTCACTATTCTCGAAAGGCATGGAAAAGTGGCATACCAACTGGAGCTTTCGCCGAACCTTTCTCAGGTTCACGATGTGTTCCATGTGTCACAGCTCCGCCGTTGCTTCAAGGACCCAATCCGAGCAGTGGATCATGAAGTGCTCGAATTGCAGCAAGACCTCTCCTATACGGAGCATCCGGTCCGCATTCTCGACCAAGCTGAACGCCGCACACGTCAGAAGGCGATCAAGTTTCTCAAAGTCCAGTGGTCGCACCATTCTGAAGATGAGGCCACTTGGGAACGAGAGGATCGTCTGCGTGAAGAATACCCCGCACTGTTTCCTTCTACCTCCTAAATCTCGGGACGAGATTTCTTGTAGTGGAGGAGATTTGTAACGCCCGGATAATTAAGCTACAGTAATCCCACGCTAATGATGCCACGTCACCACGGTTACTGTTGTTAACCTCGCGATGATTCGAAACCGTTTCAAAATTTAAATTCAAATTAATGTCAATAATAAAAGTTTTCAAAAATTTAAACAAAAATGTTCGGTGGGTGCCAGATATTGCACTGGTAATTATTGTGGAGAAAACATATTTTTAGATAATGCCTAACTATTTTAAAATGATGTAAAACAGAAAAGAAAAAAAAAAGAAAATGCAACAGAGAAAACAAACAGAAAAAAAGAAGAAGAAAGGAGGAACCCCCCTCCCCCCCACTGGACCCTAGCCCAACAGCCCCCCCCCCCTGCTGGACCGCGGCCCAGCTGGCCATCGGGCCAACCAGGCCGGCCCAGGTCGGCCCCCACTCCTCTCCCTTATCCACTCCTTCCCCCCCACTCCCCACCGACAGCCTCCCCACTCCCCCCGAAATATTCCCCCTCTCCCCCGATCGGGATCGAGGAGGAGGCGCTCGACCCCCGCCGCCCCTGGACCTCTCCGCCGCCGCCCGGATCGTCGTCGCCCGGAGTCGCCTCGCCTCCTCCCCTGCGTCGCATCGTCCCCGACCCCCTCCACGAGCCCCGCTGCCCCGTCCCTACACCCCCGGTGAGGCCACGGCCTCCACGCCCCTCCTCTCCTTCCCTCGCCCCGCCGCGCGGCCCGCGCCGTTGCCTCGCGCCCGTGGCTGCGCGCGAGCTCGCGCTCCCGCAGCCCCATTCCCCCCCGTCGTGCACCGCCCGCGCCGGCCTTGGCCTCCCGCGACCAAGCACCGGCCGCGCCCCCGCGCCCCGTCTCTCCCGCCCGCACGCGCGCACACTGCCGCGCCTGCCTGTGGCCACCCTCGCCCCCAGGTCGCTCCCGTGCGAGCTCCCTGCGCCGGGCCCGCCCGCCGTTGGCCGCCACTGGCCGCCGCTTCCCGTGCCCCGCTCCGGTGCCGCCCGCGCCGCCGCGGATGCGCCGCACCGGCCGCGTCCCGCGCCCGCTGGCCTTCGCCGCGCCGACTCCGGCCGCCCCTGGCCACTGGCACCCCCCCTCCTCTTGCTCCGGCGCCCTGCTGTGGCCGCCGGCGCCCAGTCGGATGCGCCCCTGCCGGCCACGCCCGCAGCGCCCATTCGGGCTATGCCCGACGCCCGACCCGCTATGGCCCTGGGCCACTACCAAACGGGGCCCGCCCCCCCCCCCCCCACAGAATGTTTACAAAAAAAAAGGAAAATGAAATGAAAAATAATAATAAAAATAATAAAAATAATAAACTAGTTAATAAATAAATAAATAAATAAAAATAAAATTAATAATAAAACAAATAATAAAAATAAAATTAATTAATTAATTAATTAACTAAATTAATTAAGTTAATTAATCATGTTTAAATTAATCTAATTAATTAGTTAATTTAATTAAACAGTAATTATTTAGCTAAACCCTAATTAACCTTAACAGAGAATGACAGGTGGGTCCCACTGGACCCACATGTCAGTTTGACTTAGTCAACCCGAGTTGACTGCGGATGTCAGCATGACATCATGCTGATGTCATAAATCCAAATTTTGAATTAAATTAAATAATTAATTAAATTCCAGAAATTAATAAAATCTTTAGAAAATCATATCTTTTAATCCGTAACTCGGATTAAAATATTTTCAACATGAAAGTTGCTCAAAACGACGAGACGAATCCGGATACGCAGCCCGTTCGTCCACCACACCTCCCTAAACTATCGAACTCGCAACTTTACCCCTCCGGTCCATCTGTCCGAAAACGCAAAACATCGGGAATACTTCCGGGATGTTCCCCCCCTTCGCCGGTACCACCTACTGTCGCGTTAGGACACACCTAGTACCGCTCGTTGTCATGTCACACATCGTCATGCTTATGTTTGCATTGTATTTACTGTTTCTTCCCCCTCTTCTCTCCGGTAGACTACGAGACCGACACTGCTGCTGCTCAGTTCGACTACGGAGTTGACGACCCCTCCTACTTGCCAGAGCAACCAGGCAAGCCCCCCCCCTTGATCACTAGATATCGCCTATTCTTCTCTATACTGCTTGCATTAGAGTAGTGTAGCATGTTACTGCTTTCCGATATCCTATCCTGATGCATAGCCTATCCTTGCTACTACTGTTGTTACCTTTATCTGCAATCCTACATGCTTAGTATAGGATGCTAGTTTTTCATCAGTGGCCCTACATTCTTGTCCGTCTGCTGTGCTATACTATCGGGCCGTGATCACCTGGGCGGTGATCACGGGTATATACTTATATACTATATACATGACAAATGTCATGACTAAAGTCGGGTCGGCTCGTAGGAGTACCCGCAAGTGGCTCTTTGTGGCGGAGCGACAGGGCAGGTTGAGACCGCCTAGGTGAGAGGTGGGCCTGGCCCTGGTCGGCGTTCGCGGATACTTAACACGCTTAACGAGATCTTGGTATTTGATCTGAGTCTGGCCATTTGGTCTATACGCACTAGCCATCTACGCGGGAGTAGTTATGGGTATCCCGGCGTCGTGGTATCAGCCGAAGCTCTTTTGAGGTCAGCGACGGAGCGGCGCACGCCGGATTGGACTGGAACGCCACTAGGCTAGGTCTGCTTCCGGCCGCCCTCGCAACGTGCAGGTGTGCATAGGGCGATGGGCCCAGACCCCTGCGCGCATAGGGTTAGACCGGCGTGTTGACCTCTCGGTTGAGCCTAGGTGGGGCTGCGACGCGTTGATCTTACGAGGCCGGGCATGACCCAGAAAAGTGTGTCCGGCCAAATGGGATCGAGCGTGTTGGGTTATGTGGTGCACCCCTGCAGGGAAGTTTATCTATTCGAATAGCCGTGTCCCTCGGTAAAAGGATGACCCGGAGTTGTACCTTGACCTTATGACAACTAAAACTGGATACTGAATAAAATACACCCTTCCAAGTGCCAGATACAACCCGGTGATCGCTCTCTAACAGGGCGACGAGGAGGGGATCGCCGGGTAGGATTATGCTATGCGATGCTACTTGGAGGACTCCAATCTACACTCTTCTACATGCTGCAAGATGGAGATGACCAGAAGCGTAGTCTTCGACAGGACTAGCTATCCCCCTCTTATTCTGGCATTCTGCAGTTCAGTCCACTGATATGCCCCTTTACACATATACCCCTGCATATGTAGTGTAGCTCCTTGCTTGCGAGTACTTTGGATGAGTACTCAGGGTTGCTTCTCTCCCTCTTTTCCCCCTTTCCTTTCTATCTGGTTGTCGCAACCAGATGTTGGAGTCCAGGAGCCAGACGCCACCGTCGACAACGACACCTACGACACTGGAGGTGCCTACTACTACGTGCAGCCCGCTGACGACGATCAGGAGTAGTTAGGAGGATCCCAGGCAGGAGGCCTGCGCCTCGTTCGATCTGTATCCTAGTTTGTGCTAGCCTTCTTAAGGCAAACTTGTTTAACTTATGTCTGTACTCAGATATTGTTGCTTCCGCTGACTCGTCTGTGATGCCCCACGGTGTCGGTTGGCCAGAGGTGGGAGGCTACTCTCCCGCACTTGGTCCTCTTCTGCCACCTGAGCGTCGAGCTCTACACCTGAGTATTCGCGGCCCCCAGTCTGCTGACGTGGAGGGCTATCCGTTGCCTCACTACCAACTGTCGGGCTACGATTACTCTCCACAGTACCTCTTGGGACTGATGTAGTCTTGCTTAGTTAGTTTTAGATGCATTCGCCGCGAGCCTGTGTGCCGCCTATGATGTTTCAGTCTATGTACTGAACTCTGTGTACTGAACTCTATGCATGACCCCTTTTGTAAGTTATGCCGACTACTATGTAGTAGCTATCGTGCTCCTTTCATTATGCATGTTTCATCATGAATGATCCTTGTCTTTGCAAATTTCTCAATGCTGAACCCCTGTTATATATTAGCAGGATGGTTAGACCAGGTGGTCGTGGTAGTGGTGGCAATGCCCCACCACCACCTGAGTACATGGCTGGTATGATCCAAATGTCTGGCCTCAAGATCAACTTTGACAAGAGTGATGTGATGGTGCTGGGCTACTCTCCTGCAAAATCCCTGAACGTTGCCAACCGGCTCAACTGCCGCCTGGGCTCCTTCCCCACGACCTACCTGGGAATGTGTAACACCCCGGATGTAACTTTCCATATTTGTAACTCCAACTCTTGCCATTTTCGGCTATGTGTTATGATATTCCCTTCGTGGTCGGGTTTTGTCCTTTGTTTTGCATTTTGTTTTCGTCATGCATCTCGTATCATGTCATCATGTGCATTGCATTTGCATATGTGTTCGTCTCATGCATCCGAGCATTTTCCTCGTTGTCCGTTTTGCAATCCGGCACTCCCACCTCCTCCGCCGCACCCCTCTTGTTTCGTTTCGTGAGCGGGTGTTGAACTTTCTCGGAATGGACCGAGGCTTGTCAAGTGGCCTTGGTATACCACCGGTAGACCACCGGTCAAGTTTCGTTCCATTTGGAGGTCGTTTGGTACTCCAACGGGTAACCGGGTAACCGCAAAGTCCGTTTGTGTGTTCCAGTAAAACCCCTCTCTAAACAGCCCAAACCCCCTCTAAGTCTCTTCCATGCTCTAGGTCGTTCGATCACGATCGTGTGGGCGAAAACCGCGCTCCGTTTGGACTCTCCTAGCTCCCTCTAGCTATAAATATGTGAGACTCCCCGACATTTCTGGATCCCCGAAACCCTAGCCTCTCCCTCCGCGCGCCGGACACGTCCGCCTGGCACCGGACGAATCGCGCCGCCGCCTCGCAGCCAGTCCGCGCCTGCCACGTGTTGCCGCCGCCGCCCGTACGCCCGCGGCCCGGGGAGCCCGCATCCGGCCCCCACGGGCCCGCGCGTCCTCGCCCGCGGCCCGAGCCGGCGCCTCCCGCCCGCCGCCTCGCCTCCTCCGGCCGCCCGCGCCACCGCCGCATCGCCTTGCCGCCACCCGAGGCCGCCGCCGCGCCTCCTCCGCCCGCGGTCGCTGACCCCGCCGCCGTCGTCCTCCGCCGCCGCCCGAGCTCTTCTTCCTCCTCTCCACGCCGGTGACGTCTCCCTCCTCTCCTCCGGCCGTCCGCAACTCCGGCGAGCTGAGCTCGAGCCAGATCCGATCGGGACTGCCCTAGGGTTGACCTCTCTCCCTCCTCAAATTCTTGAAGTCCTTATTTTTTTACAGTACATGCACCTGTTCATCGCATCATAACTCTCTGCATATAGCTCCGTTTCGCGCGTGTAATATGTTGAAATGTTCGTCTCGAGATGCTCTTCATTCTGTTCCATTGCACCATGTTCATTTGAGTCCATCTTGATGCCCAAATCTCTGGTGCAAGAGTGCTAGTTGCTGTTATATGTTGTTACTTATCAGAACTTAGGGTTTTGTTATTTTTGTTGCATTTATTCTGTGCATCTTATGGTCATGAGCTCTACATGTGTTTTGTTGTATGCCATGCCATCTTTACAGGGGTGTATTCCATGTATTTTTGTGATCTATGTGGTGACTAGCACAAGCATGCAAACTAGACTTCGTAATGTTTCTGATTTCAGGGACTTAGTAATTTCACCAAGTCTGTGACTGCTGTTATTTTGTTGCTATGTATCCATGTGGCTACAGAGAGATCCATGCTTATTTTGGTGATGTTCAGTAAGGATGTTTTGTAGATATTATTGTAATTGATCCATTAATGGCCTTGTTTGCAATTATGGAGTGACGTAGCATGACTCAATCTTGCTCTACTTTTGCTATAAAATATTGCTGGCAGATTCTTAACATGATATTCAATTTTGGCAAGCTTGTTGTAGTTGTTTCATACATGCTATGTACTTGCTCTTGCCATGGGTAGCTTCATAAATATGCCATCTTGCTGTAGGTATGCTTGTTTTGTCATGCATTTCTTTGTGGTGAGTGCATCAAGCTCATCAAGATGCCTTCATATTACTGTTTCTGCCATGCTCTGTTTTCTGCCAAGTCTGAAACCTGTTAACGAAACTTGCTATGTTTACATGGTTGCCATCATATCTTCTGGTCCTTTTTGCCTCACGGTAAGTAAGGTACTTTTGTCATATGCATTTAGTAGAATACTGCCATGCCTTGTTTTCCATGTTAATTTCCTGTAGCATGTTGATTTCGTGCTCTGAACATTGTTAACTGATGCTGTTTCTGCCATGTCCAGTAATTTCTCCAAGTCTGTGAACCTGATATCTTTTGCACTTTTGCCATGCTTGTTTTAGCCTGTTATGTTGTGATCTAGCCGTAGCTCAGTGTTCATCTTTTGTCAAGCATCACCTGTAGATTACTGCCATATGCTTTGTTGCTATATTGGAGTGCTGTAGCATTGTTACTTGTTGCATTCTAAGTGCTATCATGCTGTTAATCACAGATTCGTGTCATTCTTGTTTTGCTTGCCATTTGCAAACCGTGCATCCGTTTCCGGTGATCTTTATATCGATTTTGACCGAAATCATCTCATCTTTCCAGTGGCATGCTTGGTTTGCTAAGTTACTGCCTTGTTCATCATTTTCCTTTCGGAGCACGCATATGCATCGCATATCCAATCTCGCATATCATTCATGTTTTGCATCATGTTGCTTGTGCATTTCCCGTGATTGATTGTGGTTCCATTGCTTGTGTTCTTGTGTTGGGTAGAGCCGGGAGATGAGTTCGTGAACGAGGAACCTGTTGAGTACGCTTACGAGGATCAAGCTTTCGACAACTCTGAGAACCTTGCAGGCAAGCTGACCATACCCTCGAAATCACTTCTATCTTTGCTTTGCTAGTTCTTCGTTCTATTGCCATGCTATGCTACCTACCACTTGCTATATCATGCCTCCCATATTGCCATGTCAAGTCTCTAACCATCCTTTCCTAGCAAACCGTTGTTTGGCTAAGTTACCGCTTTTGTTCAGCCCTTCTTATAGCGTTGTTAGTTGCAGGTGAAGTTGAAGTTGGTTCCATGTTGGAACATGGATATTTTTGGAATATCACAATATCTCTTATTTAATTAATGCATCTATATATTTGGTAAAGGGTGGAAGGCTCGGCCTTATGCCTGGTATTTTGTTCCACTCTTGCCGCCCTAGTTTCCGTCATACCGGGATCATGTTCCTTGAGTTTGCGTTCCTTACGCGGTTGGGTGATTTATGGGACCCCTTGACAGTTCGCCTTGAATAAAAATCCTCCAGCAAGGCCCAACCTTGGTTTTACCATTTGCCACCTAAGCCTTCTCCCCCGGGTTTTCGCGAGCCCGAGGGTCATCTTTATTTAAACCCCGGGCCAGTGTTCCTCTGAGTGTTGGTCCAAACTAGAGCCCTTTGCAGCGCCACCTTGGGGAAACTCGAGGATTGGTTTTAGTTGTACGGACTGCTCATCTGATGTGCCCTGAGAACGAGATATGTGCAGCTCCTATCGGGATTTGTCGGCACATTCGGGCGGCTTTGCTGGTCTTGTTTTACCATTGTCGAAATGTCTTGTAAACCGGGATTCCGAGACTGATCGGGTCTTTTCGGGAGAAGGTTTATCCTTCGTTGACCGTGAGAGCTTATAATGGGCTAGTTGGGACACCCCTGCAGGGTATTATCTTTCGAAAGCCGTGCCCGCGGTTATGAGGCAGATGGGAATTTGTTAATGTCCGGTTGTAGAGAACTTGTCACTTGACTTAATTAAAACACATCAACCGCGTGTGTAGCCGTGATGGTCTCTTCTCGGCGGAGTCCGGGAAGTGAACACGGTTTGAGTTATGTTTGACGTAAGTAGGAGTTCAGGATCACTTCTTGGTCATTACTAGTTGACGACCGTTCCGCTGCTTCTCTTCTCGCTCTCTTTTGCGTATGCTAGCCACCATATATGCTTAGTGCCTGCTGCAGTTCCACCTCATTACACCATCCTTTCCTATAATCTTAAATAGTCTTGATCTCGCGGGTGTGAGATTGCTGAGTCCTCGTGACTCACAGATTCTACCAACACAGTTACAGGTGCCGACGATGCCAGTGCAGATGACGAAATCGACCTCAGGTGGGAGTTCGACGAGGAACGTGGTCGTTACTATGTTTCTTTTCCTGATGATCAGTAGTGGAGCCCAGTTGGGACGATCGGGGATCTAGCATTTGGGGTTATCTTATTTTCATATGGATTTTGACCGTAGTCGGTCTATGTGTGTATTTTGGATGATGTATGGATTATATTTATGTATTGTGTGAAGTGGCGATTGTAAGCCAACTCTCGTTATCCCATTCTTGTTCATTACATGGGATTGTGTGAAGATGACCCTTCTTGCGACAAAACCACAATGCGGTTATGCCTCTAAGTCGTGCCTCGACACGTGGGAGATATAGCCACATCGTGGGCGTTACAGAATGCCCATTAGTGACACCCGGCTCACTGTCGCGGACCTACGTCCAACCGTTGCCAAGTTACAAACGCGCATTATGGCAGGGTTGGTGGCTGTCTAAGGCGGCCCGGACGATCCTCATCAACTCTTCCCTCTCCAGCCCCCTCCTGTTCCTCATGAGCTTCTAAAGCCTGCACGAGATGCCCCACCATGAAATCGCCAAGGTCCAGTCCCGCTTCTACTAGGCTGGCGACAATAATAAACAGAAGTACCATATGGTCAGCTGGCCTGACATTTGCAAGCCTCATGAACAAGGTGGCCTCGGTATCATGTGCTCTAAACGCATGAATATTGCTCTCCTATCCCGCTAGCTATGGCGCATCTCGTAAGGTCACGGTGGCCTCTGGTTAGACATCATCTAGAATAAGTACCTGCGTGGGCAACCCCTAGCCTTCTGCCAGGGCACTGGCAGCTCCTAGTTCTGGCAGTCGGTTGTCCAACTTCTCCCAGTCCTCCGCATCGAGACCTCCATCTCGGTTGGATTTGGGGCTGCTACGATGTTCTGGTTTGACCGGTGGGCCGGCGACACCCCCTTCGCGACTCGCTTCCCCGACCTCTTCTCCATCGCTGTTGACCCCCTGATCTCATTTGGGAGGGCCCTTATTGACTTAGGGCACCTCGCATTCCGTAGGCCATTTGGGCCTCCGGATACCGCCGCCTGGCAGGAGTTGCTTGATTGGGTCACTCTCCATGAGCCGATGGTGGATGCTGGGCCAGATCAAGTGCGCTGGCGCCTTGAGCCTTCTGGCCAATTCTCCACCAAGTCCTTATACCAGGCCATCGCCCCCTCCTCTGCACCTCCCCCACTTATGGCAGTGTGGTCTATTCACCTTCCACTGAAAAATTGGATATTCATGTGGTAGTGGATTCGTGGTCGGACCCCGTCTGGGGTCGAGGTCCTCAAGCGCAATGGCCCGGGTTCTGGCTTATGCCCTCTTTGCGGTGTCCCTGAAGACTCGAATCACATCTTCTTCTCCTGTGTGTCAGCTCAATTTGTCCGGACCTGCTTTAGGGAGGTGGTGGGCGAGAATTTGTGCCATACCAACTTCCCCGACCTATTCACCGAACTCCAGGACTCCCCCTTGTCCTCGCGCCACATTAGGTGGCTTGAGATTGGGGCGATCGCTCGGACCCTCTGGACGATTCGCAACAAGCTTGTGATTCAGGGCACTCCTCTTCGGCGGGCTACTGACGCTCTTTTCAAACTGTCTAGTTACTTGCAGCTTTGACAGCCGCTTAGCCGCCCTCAGGATCGGGACGCCATCTCCGCCTTCATCGCCGACCTTCGCTCGATGGCCGTCCGTCTGTCGCCGCAGCCACCGCCGCCACCCCTGGAGCCCGACTAGACGTCTCCTGTGCTCCGGACTGCTCCGGCGCCCCCTTTTTCCCTTTTTTGGGCTTGTTGAGCTGTGCCCTCAGCAGAACCTTCTGTACTTCCTGTTGTGTGACTTAGGTGTGTGTGTGTGTGTGAACTAGTCCATGTTTGTGCGCTCTCTGGCGGTTTGCTTTATTTATAAAGCGGGGTGAAAGCCTTTTTCGGTATACAATCTCATTCTGGAAACAACCCTAGTTTTTTTGATGGCGTGACACAACCGAAGCATACAGCCCCCGGACGTCGTAGTGACCTGGCAGTGAGCCTGTCCCTCATGGGGCGGCAGCGGAGGGGGCTCCAGCGCACGAACTGCGTGACGGTCCAGTAGGCGGTGTACCAGAGCTCCGCTGCCAGCATGCCCAGCCACGCCGCGCTCCCCTCGCCGACGGCTGTAGTGCATCGCCCGGTAGTACAACAGCAGGAGGATCCCCGCGGCCACCGTGACGGCGTGGAGCATGTACACCGCCTGGCCGCCATGCGTCTCCATCTCGAACAGCCTCATGGTCCTCTCCATCTCCCATGCTCGCGTATCCCTCTATCGGTCTTTTGTGATTTCTCTGCCTCGGAACTCGTGTAGATGATGAACAGGGGTCAGGGGCACACACATGCAATGAGGGGCCTAGTCGGGAGGATCTCAACTCGTGTAGTTGTAGTGGATAGCCGACCAGCATGGACCTCCCCACCCCACACTCCACTAGTTTGGTGGACTGGGTTGCCCATCCCACTGACCCACTCCTCGCGCGCGCACACCCCCACATGGCTACACCCCATAGCCCCGTAGGGCATCTCCAACATGACTCATCAAATCGTCTTGATCAGATGGTTCGACCACTTTCAAACCTCTAATGCGGACACACATTTTGGGTTGGACCAGTTCGGACGTTCGAAATCCCAATGCCGGCCCCAAATCGGGGCGGGAGAGTTTGGACATTCGCCGCCTCGGCGTCCGACAACCTGGGCTCACCCTTCCCATGTCTAGAGCCCCCGGCATTGATGCCGCTCACATCGGCTTGTCGCCGACCTGCATTCAAACCCGGCCGGCCTGTGCCGCCCGCGAAGCCCACTTCAGCTTTAAAGTCGGACAACCTCCCCTCCCAAACCCTATCCTCACCCAGTCCTCCACATCTCCCAAATCTACCGCACACCGCACCTCCAATGGCCACCGCGATAGACAAAAAGATGCCCGAGGAGGATAACGAGCGCACCCGGGCGTGGTGGTTGCTTGGCGGCTACCACTCGACGCAGCCACCGCCACGCCAGGGCTCCGGATCCGATATGCGGCGCTATCCCCAGTCACCGGGTCCGTCTTCGTCCACCGTGAAGGAGAAGCGGGTTGACAAGGAGGAGATCGACTAGGCCGAGCACGCGGCGAGGACTCGGCAGCCGCAACCGCCCATGCCCTGCGGCGGCGACAGATGGCGAGTTCCAGCAGCACATGGAGATTGCACTAAGGGACTCATTGAGTGACTAGGGTCTGGCGTTGTCATCTCCTCTATGCAACCATGGTGTCCAGATTAGACTCCGCGTGTAGTCGTCCCTGTCGCCCCGATGCTAAATGGTGCCTGACTCCTGTGAAGCAAGAGTCATCCCAGTCAAAGCTGCGTAGCCGCCTCGACTACTATCTGAGCGTTAGTGGCTAGCGTTGCACATCGTCCTCATTGTCGAGGGTAGGGAGATGCCTCACCAAGGCGGAGGCATGCTCGGAGCGACACTGGGTGCACCGCTTGGTGGTGTTCGCCAAGACTGACATGCCGCCGCTCTAGGTCATCGCTGAAGCTTGGGCCTTCGATAGGTGCAAGACCACCGAGAAGATGGTTGCCCGCTATCAGCGTCGTCTGTACTAGCAGCTCCTCTTGTCGAGCTGGCCGGGACCGAGCGCTCGATCCACCTCCAAGCCAACAAGATGCGACCCAAGGTGGAAGACACTACTAGAAAAAGGGTCAAATGTCAAGCACATTAGTGCCGGTTTGCTTTTGAGCCGGCACTAATGTGTGCATTAGTGCCGGTTCCAACGGCTAGCCAGCCGCTTTCATTAGTACCGGTTCGTGGCCGACCTTTAGCACCGGTTCGTGCCACGGACCGGTACTAAAGTGAGTGGTGGCAGGATGTTGTCAGTCTGGGGCCCCTCCAGCACCTTTAGTACCGGTTCATGGCACGAACCGGTGCCAAAGGTCGTCCTACATAAGCCCTTCGTCCACCCGAGCTCGCTCTGTTCTTCCCCTTTCCCCTCTCCTCTCTGTTCTTCCCCTCTTCCTCTCGAGCTCATCACACATTTTGCCCAAATTTTTTCAAGATTTGAAGGCCCCCATCCATTCAAATGATCACAAAGGTTAGCAACTTTGTCCTTTCATCTCTCATTGCTAGATTAGCTCTTGCAATGCTTTGTATAGTGATTAATTTATGAGTTTAGTAATTTGGTAGAAAATATATGTGCTAGTATTTGATTTATATGCAATTTGTGGTCAAAACTAACACTTAGTTTGCATATGTAGGTGTGGTTTACTTAGTGCCTTCTAAATCTCCGTCGTAACCACAGTCGATCGCCCGCACCGTTCCGTCGCCGGCACCACCTTGTGGTGAGCCTCTTGTTCATGAATGTTTTACATTACCAAATTGATGTTTGTGTGATTTGGATACATAGTTACTCGTATAATTATCTTACCCGTACGTTGTTTGTTATACATAGTGCCATGGTTTTGATATCCGTCCCCGTCGGCCCTCGTCCTTGTTATGATTCGGATGTGGTATATTCTCTTTTAAAACTAGTTGTTGCATTTCGTGTTTATGACAAATTATGCCCATCAAGTTGACATAGATATTTTTGTCTAGGAGGTTTGTGAACCGGAAATTCCAACCGACCCTAGTGTCGAGAGGTTAAATTTAGTTGACAGAGAAAACGAGTATTTGAAAGAAAAATTGAAAAGAATTGAGGGGGAGAAGATGGAATTGGAGTTGCATGTTGCCGATGTCGTCGATGATCACAAGATCAAGATGGAGAAAATGCGCTTGAAGATTAGAAAGATTAGAAAATATGCCATTGATAGTGAGGCTTGGTATCATTATGTTGTTGGATCAATTGTTACTAGTTGCGATCTTGATCGCATTTGTTGTTGCATTTAAATTCTTTAGTTAGAGAGTTATTTGTTTGTTGCATTTAAGTCTTGTATGAACTTTATGTATGAACATGTATTAATTTGGTCTATTCGGTGTTGTGTAATGAAGATGAGCCGACAATGGATGTACGATGATCGATGCTCTCCCGAGTTCATTAATGGCGTGCAAACTTTTCTGCTTGCGGCTGAGGCAAACAAGCGGACGGATGGTTTTATGCCTTGTCCATGTTTAGCCTGTAAGAATTATCACAATTACTCTACGTCAAGAACCATTCACGTCCACCTGTTTAAGTCCGGTTTCATGCCCCACTATAATGTTTGGACCAAGCACGGAGAAAGAGGGGTTATGATGGAAGACAATGAAGAAGAAGAGGACGACGACAACTATCCGGGCCATGGGTTCCCTGAATACGATGATACAACAATGGGGGAAGAAGCTGAGCCGGCAATGCGGGAAGAACCTGAAGAAGAGGCATCAGATGAGCCCGCTGATGATCTAGGTCGGGCCATTGCCGATGCAAAGAGAAACTGCGCAAGTGATTTGGAGAAGAAGAAGTTGCAGCGCATGTTAGAGCATCACAAGAAATTGTTGTACCCGAATTGCGAAGCTGATAAGAAAAAGTTGGGCACCACACTGGAATTGCTGCAATGGAAGGTAGAGAATGGTGTATCTGACAAGGGATTTGGAAAGTTGCTGGTAATGATAAAGAATATTCTTCCAAAGGACAACGAATTGCCCGAGAGTACGTACGAAGCAAAGAAGGTTGTCTGCCCTCTAGGGTTAGTGGTGTAGAAGATACATGCATGCCCTAATGACTGCATCCTCTACCGCGGTGAGTACGAGGATTTGAACGCTTGCCCGGTACGCGGTGCATTGCGCTATAAGATCAGGCGCGATGACCCTGGTGATGTCGAGGGCGAGCGCCCCAGGAAGAAGATTCCTGCCAAGGTGATGTGGTATGCTCCTATAATACCACGGTTGAAACGTTTGTTCCAAAACAAAGAGCATGCCAAGGTGAAGCGATGGCACAGAGAAGACCGTAAGAAAGACGGAAAGTTGAGAGTACCGCTGACGGGTCGCAGTGGAGAAAAATTGAGAGAAAGTACGGGAAGGAGTTTGCAGGTGACGCAAGGAATGTATGGTTTGGTCTAAGCGCAGATGGCATTAAACCTTTTGGGGAGCAGAGCAACAACCATAGCACCTGGCCTGTGACTCTATGTTTGTACAACCTTCCTCCTTGGTTGTGCATGAAGCGGAAGTTCATTATGATGCCAGTGCTCATCCAAGGCCCTAAGCAACCTGGCAACGACATTGATGTGTACCTAAGGCCATTAGTTGAAGAACTCTTACAGCTGTGGAATGGAACAGGTGTACATGCGTGGGATGAGCACATGGGGGAAGAATTTGATCTAAAGGCCTTGCTGTTCTTGACCATCAATGATTGGCCTGCTCTCAGTAACCTTTCAGGACAGACAAACAAGGGATACCGCGCATGCACGCACTGTTTGGATGATACCAACAGTATATATTTGGACAATTGTAGGAAGAATGTGTACCTGGGACATTGTCGATTTCTTCCGAGCAGGCACCCCGTAAGAAAGAAAGGCAAGCATTTCAAAGGTGAGGCGGATCACCGGACGAAGCCTCGCCACCGTACTGGTGCTGATGTACATGATATGGTCAAGGATTTGAAGGTAGTCTTTGGAAAGGGTCCTGGTAGACAACCTATTCCGAATGACGCTGACGGACGCGCACCCATGTGGAAGAAGAAATCTATATTTTGGGACCTGCCCTATTGGAAAGATCTAGAGGTCCGCTCTGCAATCGACATGATGCACGTGACGAAGAATCTTTGCGTGACCCTGCTTGGCTTCTTAGGCATGTATGGAAAGACAAAAGATACACCTGAGGCACGGGAGGACCAGCAACGTATGCATGGAAAAGACGGCATACATCAGGGTCAAGCCAGCTATGCTCTTACCAAAGAAGAGAAGGAAATCTTCTTTGAATGCCTGCTCAGTATTAAGGTACCGTCTGGCTTCTCGTCGAATATAAAGGGAATAATAAACATGGCAGAGAAAAAGTTCCAGAACCTAAAGTCTCATGACTGCCACGTGATTATGACGCAACTGCTTCCGGTTGCATTGAGGGGGCTTCTACCGGATAACGTTCGATTAGCCATTGTGAAGCTATGTGCATTCATCAATGCAATCTCTCAGAAGGCAATCGATCCAAAAATCATACCAAGGTTAGAGAATGATTTGGTGCAATGTCTTGTCAGTTTCGAGTTGGTGTTCCCACCATCCTTCTTCAACATCATGACGCACGTCCTAGTTCACCTATGCGAAGAGATTAGCGTTTTGGGTCCTGTATTTCTACACAATATGCTCCCCTTTGAGAGGTTCATGGGAGTCTTAAAGAAATATGTTCATAACCATGCTAGGCCAGAAGGAAGCATCTCCAAGGGCCATGAAAATGAGGAGGTCATTGAGTTTTGTATTGACTTTATTCCTGACCTTAAGCCGATTGGTGTTCCTGAATCGCGGCATAAGGGCAAACTGGATGGAAAAGGCATGCTAGGAGGGAATCAAAAAATATGTATGGGCGGACATTCTCTCACTGAAGCACACTACACAGTTATACAGAATTCCGCCTTGGTGGCTCCGTATATGGATGAACACAAGAATTTTCTACGCTCCAAACACCCGGAGCGGTCTGATGACTGGATTACACGTGAACAAACCAGGAGTTTCGCCGGCTGGTTGCAGACACGTACCATGCATGACGCCTCTATTGAAGATGACCTGTACTCGCTGTCCCAGTTACCATCTTCGAATATAATGACTTTCAAAGGGTACGAGATAAATGGTAATACATTTTACACGATCGCCCAAGATAAGAAGAGCACCAACCAAAATAGTGGTGTCCGCTTTGATGCAACAACCAAGACGGGAAAGGAAACATATTATGGTTACATAGAGGAGATATGGGAACTTGACTATGGATGTGATTTGAAGGTCCCTTTGTTTCGGTGCAAATGGGTCAATATGACACGATATGGGGTAACGGAAGACCCGCAGTATGGAATGACAACAGTGGATCTCAACAATCTTGCATATGCAGACGAACCATTCGTCCTAGCTAATGATGTGGCACAGATTTTCTATGTGAAGGATATGTCTACCAAGCCGAGAAAAAAAAAGATAAGGAAGCGAATGCATCATACGATGAGCCAAAGCGCCACATAGTTCTTTCTGGGAAGAGAAACATCATGGGAGTGGATGACAAGACAGTCATGTCAGAAGATTATGAAAAGTTTGATGAAATTGCTCCATTCACAGTGAATATTGACCCGAGCATCCAGTTAAATGATGAAGATTTTCCATGGCTACGGCGCAAAGGGACAAACGCGAAGAAAAAGTTTCACACCCAAAGATCTGGGATGTGATCGGCTTCACTATCATCACTTTCTTCTGTGTTTCACACCCAGGAGGGAATCTCTGTAATAGTTAGGGTAGTTATGTGTTTTGGCATTTGAAACGCGAAGAAATTTTATGTGCAAACAAATTCTTTCATGCATTTACTGATTTTTTCAGCTAAATGACCCTGAAATTGAAAAGCATTTCAAATGAACTCAGAAAAGGTTGAAAGTTGGCATGGTATCATAAATTCACCCACATAGCATGTGCTAAAAAGTAGAGAGGGTTACCGCAAAAACTGGATGCACTTCGTGTATAAAATGGACAATCTCTTTCGAAGTATCAGGGTTTCGGACGAAAACTCATCCGTTACAAAGGGATTTCATTTTTTAAATAACCTAAGGATTACCAAATTGAATATAATGATAAAACACACTAATATTAAACATAAGAAAAAAGAATCACTAAAAATCTATTTTCAAAGTTAAGTTATTCACAAACTATTGATTCACACAAATTTCAAATAATTCAAAATGTAAACTATTCAAATTTGTAAACTGCCGGCACTAACAGAAAGTTTGTAATTTTTTGTACCTAAAGCAAAAATATTCCCAAAGAAACTCTAAATACAGCAAAAAACAACTCAAAATAAATAAACCAAAAATAAATAAAGCAAAAAAATAGGAAAATAAAAAAGCCCACCTACTGGGCCAGAGCGGCCTGCATAGGACTAGAAACCCAACCTGTAGTTGGGCCAGGATGCAGGCCCGCAAGCCCAGTAGGCCCACAGGCAGAGTAGGAGAGGTAGGCCCAGATGGCCTGCTATTGAGAGGAGCTCAATGCAGTGCCCGCGTCGGGGCTTATAAACAAGTCCTGGCGCTCCTCAACTAGCGAGGTGGGACTAAACTTCTGCGCCCCTCGCCTGGCAGCGCACACCCTTTAGTACCGGGTGGTGGCACCAACCGGTACTAAAGGGTGGGCCTTTAGTACCGGTTGATGCCACCACCCGGTACTAAAGGTGGGCTCTTCCCGCCGCTTGGCCTGGCCAAAATCGACCTTTAGTACCGGTTGGTGGCTCCAACCGGTACTAAAGGACCATCCTATATAAGAAACACTTACGAAAATTTCGTCAGTTTCCTCCCACTTCTCTCTGCTTCATCGCCGCCGCCCCGTCCCGCGTCGTCGCCGCCGCCGTCGCGCCGTCCCCGTCGACTCCGCGCCGCCCCCGTCCTCGTCGCGTTGTCCGCGTCAACGGCCCGTCCCCATCCCCGCACCGGCCCGCGTCCCCGTCCCCGCACCGGCCCGCGTCGCCGTCGCCGTCGCCTCGACCTCGCCCGCGCTGTGAGCCTCTGCCCCCCCTCTCCTCTCCCTCCAATCAAAGCCGCCGCGCGCGTCGCCGTTGCCTGCACACACAACACATACACACATACACATACACACACACACACAATACACACACACATACACAATTTTTTTCTGTTTTTAGTTTTTAGTTTTTCTGTTATTAGTTATTAGTTTTTAGTTTTTTCAGTTTTTTCGGTATTAATGTTATAGAAATGTTAGTTATATAGAAATGTTAGTTTTTTCTGTATTAATGTTATAGAAATGTTTGTTATATAGAAATGTTAAAGAAAATTAGTTATACAATTTTAGTTATAGAAATGTTAGAAATGTTAGTTTTAGATATGGTCAATGTTTTTTTAGTTTATTATATTTTTAGTTATAAAAATTAGAATTTGCATATAAGAAATCACAATCCAATCATTTAAAAAATGTTACTTTACTTTTGCGGCATATAGTATTTGTTCTCGACGATGCCCGGCCCGCATCCTCGCCGTCGACCCGTTCGCGACGACGTCCTGCTTCAGAGGACCCATGTTCGGGATTGGGCACCGTCGGGCTGGCACTGGGAGGTGCTACCTGCAGGGGCGCGACGCTTGGTGAGGAACCCGGCCTCGGGTCCCGTCGTCGACCTTGATCTCCTTTGGTGGCGTTCGCGTGGGCCACATTCGGTGCAGAGGGAGCCGGCCCCGCCGGAGGTGGTGCGTCGTCGTGTCAGGGAGGAGGACGAGCACGTCCATCGCTACATGGCTGCTATGGACGTCAGGTTCTCCAATACCTGGCAGGTTCTTTGGGCAGATTACCGGAGATATGATCCTGTGATGGTTCCTTGTCTTTGGGTGTCCACCGCCCGCGCCCCAGGAACCGCGAGTGGCCTAGATTCTTCTATAGTATTCGATCTTTATTAGCTACCTAGCCAGTGATGTATTCGAGATTATATATTATTTGAGACGATGTATTTGAGATTATATATTATTCGAGACGATGTATTCGAGATTATATATTATTCGAGACGATGTATTCGAGATTATATATTATTCGAGACGATGCATATTATGTACTATATGATTCAGTTTTTCCTTATTGATTGCATCCATGCATTGTAATTTGAATACTAAATTGTTTTATATTTCTTCTGTATTAG
This sequence comes from Aegilops tauschii subsp. strangulata, assembly GCF_002575655.3. Lineage (NCBI taxonomy): Eukaryota > Viridiplantae > Streptophyta > Magnoliopsida > Poales > Poaceae > Aegilops > Aegilops tauschii. Next base: position 379,992,917 of record NC_053039.3, read on the forward strand.
TTAAATAAAAGCTATGGCGGACAATACCGGCAGAGAGGGAGAAGAGGCCCTGTTCGAGATCATACGCAGCCCTAGCAGGCCAGATGATCTGAATGAAGCAAATGACGGCTCCCAATATCTGAACAATACCGGGGAGGGTGATGATAAGATATTCGATCTCGACGACCGAGCTGATGAAGTCATGAACTATGATTATGATTATGATTATGATGACGCAGACAATGATTATGATGACGAATACAATGTTGATCTTGAAATAACAAAGACTACCGGCGAGGTATATTTATATAAGCAGGCATCTAGTGATCATCACATGTTTTTTTATTTGAAGATATATTAACGAATCGATCTTTCTTCTTTCAGCCCTCCGGATCGAGCAAATCTGCTTCTACAGACAGCAGGACAAAGCGCGGCCCGAGCAAAAAGTTGAAGGAGGGTGTAAAGTACAACATCGATTCCATCAAAGCTAGTGGCGAACCCCTCACGCCTAAGAACATTGCAAGCAAGTTCGTTCGTCAGTGCGGAGTTCTTGTGAAGGACCAACTCCCGATCTCCATTCAAGAATGGAAAGAGCCAAAAACTAAACGCCCAGATGTTACTTGGGTCGACGACAGAGCAAAACAAAAGCTTTGGGAATCTCTGATGGAACATTTCACCCTACCAGATTATTTCACTGATGCAGATGTGCAGAAAGTCAAGGACGCTGCCCTTAAGAAGATGGCAATTGCATTCAACACCCACAAGAAAACTGTATGGGCCAACTACCTCGCTGCAGAAAGGAAGACTCCAGAATTCAAGGGAACACTGGAGAAGCAAAGAGAACACTGGCCCGCTTTCGTGAAATTCAAGGAATCAGAATTATCTAAGGAACGGTCGAGAAAAAACAAGGCCAATGCCGCAAAAAAGACGCAGTTCCATAGACTGGGTCCAGGTGGCTACGCGGTGGCAATGCCTAAGTGGGATAAGTCTGAGCAAGAGATGGAGGATGCAGGGGTCACTCCGGTTACTAGGAGCTGGCCCCCCAGGTGTAGAACTTGGTTCTATGCGCATGGGGGGCGTTGGACCCGAAGACAGGCCTGGTTTCGAAGAAGGCAAGTCTAAAAGGAGCAGAACAAAAGTTACTTGACGCAATAGAAGATGCTCGAAAGGGGGTGTTCACGCCCAACAGAGAGAACGACGAGCTTACGCGCGCCCTGGGAAATCCTGAACACCCGGGAAGAACACGAGGCAAGGGCGTTATTCCCTGGTATGAGGGCTTTTCGGAATGGAACGACGACTACAGGACCCGTGCAAGAAAGAAGATAGAGGAGGAGAAGAAGAGGAAGCTGGAGGAGGAGCAGAGGAAGCAGGACGCGGAACGCCTTCAAGGCCCAGAAGCAAGGCACGTGGACTTGGCACTCAAATTCCAGCAGTAGCAGCAGCAGCAGCAGATCGACTCACTTAGCCAGGAAAGGGGGTCTCAGCAGCGGCAGCAGCAAGCGGATGATCATCCAGCATTGGATAGCACCGTCCCATCCATGCCGAGAAGCAGCGTTGGTTCCGCCCCGGGCGACACACTGCTGGATACATACCCTGTGGATGACATCATAGAGAACACTAACTGTGAGCTACACTTCAAAATGAAGAACATATCCATGAAGGTGGCGAACGTCGTTGCTTTTACAATTACCCCCGAAGCAACCTTCCATTGCGCCCCGATTCCAGCGGGCTATGCTCGTGTCTTGGTTGATGAGGTGGTGGGCCCATATTCGGGGCTAGAGCTTGACATTCCTGGAGGTGACGACGAGCAAACACTGGGAGAGGCCATACATCGTTTCATCCTATGGAAAAAGGATTGCATCATCTTTCGAAGTCCACCGACACCGCATCTGCCGACTCCTCCTCGAAGTCCGCCACCGTGTCAGCAGACTCCCGCTCCTCCAAGTCCACGAACGCGTGAGAAGAGTCCTACTTCAAGTCCGGCACAGCGTCAGGCCACTCCTCCTGTTTCAAGTCTGACAATGTGTCAGGCCACACCTCCTGCTTCAAGTCCGACACAGCGTCAGGCCACACCTCCTGCTTCAAGTCCGACACCATGTCAGGCCACACCTCCTGCTTCAAGTCTGGCACAGCGTCAGGCCACTCCTCCTGCTCCAACTAAGCCACATCAGCCGTCTCCGCCGCCTAAGCAATCGCAGAAGAGACACGCCGCAGCTATGGTGCGTAGCGGTACGAGTTGAGGTAGTACAGAAAGTACAGGCGGAGACAAGCGATATAAATATGGTCCAAGCAGCCTCGCTCCTCTTCCTCAGAGGCCTTACGACATGACCGAGGAGAAAAACGATGCAATAGTGCGGGCCGAAGTGGACGCTCATTTTCGACCGAAACCGGCAACGCCGCCGAGGGAGAAAGTGCATGAGGAAAAGATTGACCACTTCATTCGTATGGCTAGACCACCAGCTCCCAAGCCTGTTGACTCGGACTATGAGCGCCAAATCAGGAAGGCACATCGAGCACGACTACAGAAAGAAGCGAGCTCGAGCTCGAGCCAACAAGCAGCTGTCAAAAAATGCGGGAAAACCGTTCCCCAGCTGGGAGAATAGGCGGCGCAATCGACCCCCCCCCCCCGCTTGTTGTGCCAACAACACATGAGAGTACGCACGCCCAATATTATTGTGGGCAAACCGTTTACGTTCCTGAGCTGGGCGATGTGGTAATAACCGAGGAGCATATAATGCAGGCTGAAATGCTCAAGATCACTGTTGGACAACTCCTCGATATCGAGCCCATGTCTCCGCTTAGAGAGGAGGAAATAAAACGGAAATATGTCCGGGGCCAACCTTTGGTCGAGCCCGAGGAGGTCAAGAACCTCCCAACGAGAATGTATGAATGCATGATTGGTACATGAAAATTACCAAGATTTCCAATCGAGAGTCCCTCATGGTGCAAGTCGAGGAAGATCATTACTTCCATAAGAAAGCTCTGGTCGTTGAGTATTCAGAACTATTTCAGTTATTCAATCAAGATGCACTCGACAAATCTATCGTCAGTTGCTATTGTCTGTAAGTGATTTCTTTCTGTAATTTAAGTCTCAAGCTAGCTCTAGTGCTCATTGATTGATCATTAATTACCTGTAATTATATATCCTCACTATATATTCTTTTTTGTGGTATTATGCAGGATGAAGATGTATGAAATGAAAAAAGTTGGACGCTATGGCATTGGGTTCATTGACCCAAATACCGTTAATGAATACACATGGAAATTGGAATGGTGTAGATAAGATGTAGAGAAAAACATGGTAGAGTTCTTGAAGCGCCTCAATAGCAATGAAGATATACTACTTCCTTACAACTTCGAGTGAGTCACACTGTCTTGTACTACAAATTCTGTTTTTGCTTACTAGCTACATGTTAATAAGTGTATAGGGTTTAGGGTTATAGTTGATTAGTGTTATGCACATGCCCGCTTAATTTATACATGCAAACGTATGCGCATGCAGCTTCCACTGGATCTTGTTAGACATTAAAGTTGATGAAGGAAAAGTTGAAGTACTGGACTCACTACTTAAAAAAATAGTGACTACAGCATCGTGAAGGGGATAGTCTATAGGTTATTTCAATCATTATTAACTATATCTCGGCCTATTTAGTTCGTCATTTCCTGATATGAACTATTTTTAATAACTCCTTTATTAATTTTTTTTTGCCGGCGGGTAGGGCTTGGGCAAAGTACATCAAGGTGACTCCAAGAAAATGGCGACAAAAGCTATGTTGGTATCGACCCAAGGTAAGTAATTAAGTAGTACTAGCTAGCTAGCTACCATTTCTTTAATTCTTGTTTCATACCATTAATTAATTAACATGCTTGATTAATTATTATCTGATTAAATTCTATTATCGTAAAGGCCCTGAAGTAGGCGCCGGGGACTGAAGTGTGTGCATACTACGTTTGCGAGAACATTCGCATGATGGCGTCCGAAAGGAGCAGATCTGATAGACAGGACTGGGTACGTTTGCCAGAACACTATTCACAAATCTTACATGATTGTCGATATCTAGTCACACAACTAATACACATGCATATTGATCTCCTTCTTAACAGTTCAAAGAGGTGCGGGACAAGCTCCTATCAGAGGAGCGCATACGAGCACTTCAAGAGGAAATAGCGGGATTTTTGCTCGACCAGGTCATAGATCCCAAAGGAGAATACTATTACCCGCTACCGCCCCCATGAACCACTTGTCATCATGCTCTGAAGGCACCAAGGCAACATGTAGGAGAAATTGTATATATATACATGTGTATGTGTGAATAATTAATGGTGGTTGTGAGACATTCGATTATATATATATGATCAGTTCTACGAGAAAATCTATTTATATATATGCATAACGTGTACAATATGTAGTATCGTAAAATACCAGCAAACAAAAAAGAATTAAATGGAAAACACAAAATTAATGGAAAAATAAAAATTAAAACCAACCCCCCCCCCCCCAAACATTTAGTACCAATTGGTGCTACCAACCGGTACAAATGGTCTACCAGCACCCGGGCCTGGCTCGTGCCACGTGGTGGCACTTCAGCGTCGGTTCGTGCCGAACCGGTACTAAAGGGGGGGCCTTTAGTCTCCACTCCATAGTGCCGGTTGCAGAACCGGCACTAAAGGCCCTTACGAACCGGTGATAAAGGCATGTTCTGCACTAGTGAGAGGCGGCTGAGCATTTGCGTCGGGAGCGCGACGCCCCGGCCATGGACAGATGCCGCGATCGCTGGAGTTGTATCCTCCACTGGTGCGATTACGACGACTCAATGACAGCGGCGACTGCGGTGCCGGTGGGCTTGAAGGCCATGTCTACGAGGTGGCCGTGTGCTACTTAGCCTAGTTTTAGTTTAGTTATGTTAAGTTAAATTTTCAGTAGTTTGGATGAAACTTGTTAAATCTTATCTAATATGCATGTGATATATCTTACTATGCTTAATTTCGTGTGTGATTCATGTTTGAAATGTTTGGACGAGGGAAATTAGGGAGACAATTTTGGATGGCCGACGCCCAACGAGATGTCCACGGACACGTCAAATTGGCCATACAACGCAATATACAATAGGTACCTTAAACTCATTCAACAAAACTAAGTGAGACAAAGATCTGAAAATCATAGTGAGAACACTCAATGATTCGAACGTGATATTTACAATCCAGTGCCACCTTGCTTTGTCTCTACATTGAGATCTTTGTCCAATGGTCCAAATGGCTAGATCCTATGTATCCAGCTAATGGTCTGATCCTATACAAGTTGTCCCCTCCCTAGTAAAATGTATTGTAAAGAAATCTGTGATATTCTGATTCACATAGATATGGTGATTTTGGGCACTGCACAGTCTTCAACAAGTTACTTTCATAGTTAATATTCTTACAAATATGTTGGTAAGAAGATATAGAAAATAAAATGTATTGTGAAACTATTTTCATTGGTACAACTTTGCTTAATTATTGTGAAGAGTTTCCTCTTAGTCAGTGCTCTCGTTGGCAAGATCTAAGAAATGACAGGATACAAGAGAGGGAGAGGTGGTTGAAAGGGGATCATGATTTGAGGCGGGCACAGGTGGGATGAGAAGGGGTTAGGTGCAGCATTGTGGATGAAAATAAAGGGTTTACGCAAAATGTCTGTGTCCTGGCCAGCTTGCTAAATCTGGACAACTCATTCTTCATTCAATGGTGCAAACGATTGGATCCTATGTATTCATGTGTCCACCTAAAGCCCTGATTCTGTACAAGTTGCTCCCATACTAGGATTTCGCTAGTGCTAGAGGAGATTGAGTTAGATCTGGCATTGATTGCATTGGCGTTCTTGACATTTTCTGTTTGGGTATTTTTATTTTCACAGGGGTAATTTGATCCATGGTTAATCCTGAGACAAAGGGCTTATGCAAATTGCCTCTGCCCAACCTAGGGCTGCGCCACATATAAATACAATTGCCCATGAAACTATCAGAGCAAGTGTTCCAAGAGAACCATAAACCATACCAACTTGAGTACTTAATTACACACCGATGCCTCTTGTGGGACCTTGAACTATTGTTGTCGGTAGGGCCAACATCACAAAGCCAATAGAAGCTAGTGTAACTGGGAATGGTATTCTGCATTTGTCCTTCCTTAGGAACATTGCTTCATAGAATGGGATACTGGTGAATACCACCATCCCACAGAGAATGAGCTGGGGGAAAAGTGCATCCAAGTGTACATTCCATCCACCTTTCATGACTTTACTTAGCCCTCCCAGCAGGCAAACAAGGTTGAGCAAAGAGATAGTCGCGATGATCACATATTCTGGATCCGACGACCCGAATTCCATAATCTCTTGCTCATGCCTCTTGGACTCGTCTTCATCGCTTACCTTTGGTGAAACCACAAAATTCATCTTTGATAGTCCAAGTAACTTCCGGAGATTTTTAAGGACTCCAAAGACAATGAGGTTATTCTTTTGACCAACCACATCCTCTATCCATTCCACCATCCTTTCAGCGTGTCTACAGATGATATTGCCTCATATAGGCTGTACATAGTGGCGGAGCTTGACAGAGATTGTTGAGGGGGCAAAACAGAGTTATGAGGGGCCAAAAGGGCATATTCTGCTAAAACTATGATAATTTTTAAAGTTTTAGCTTACGAACTAATGATATTTCATATACTTTCTCTAGGGTAGGGGGCATAGCCCCCTTTGGCCCTAGTGAAGCTCTGCCACTGGCTGTACATGTTCTTCATGCAGAAGACATACACGAAGGGTGCGATCCATGGACTTGTAATCTGAACACATGAATATTACATCAGTTTTCTAATACAAAACATATATGTAACTAAGGCGAGGCCTTTCCATAGTATGAATCATTTACCTCTGGGAAAAGGGAGGTGCCTTTGAGGAGGGCTAGTGAAGGGATGATAACATAATATAGTGTAGCGAGCGGATTGGTGCCCATAGTCCATAGATATGGTAGCCCATTTGATGCCGTAGCTTGGTTTTTCCATGTGCAAACAAGAAGACGTTGTACTTTGAAAGGAAAATCAAGAAGATACCCTCGCTCCATCGCTTGTGTTGCAGTATCATCTGAGCAAGTGTTGTTGGACCTACACCCATAAAAGCTTGTTTTTTAGGATTGTTGTAGACCGAGTCCCATCCTCTGCAATGTATTGCCAACCCGGTGTTTACATCCTCCACCGAGCAACCATATTTTACCCCAATCTCGTCTCCTCACTGCATGCCATGTTCGTATGTGCAGGCTGCTAAAGACTTGGCTTTCTCTTCAGTCTCATCTATGCTTTCTTGTAATTTGTCCTTGATCCCTGCATTCCAGTCTTCTTGGTAGTCTTCGGTGAACTTCCTGCCGCAAAGGATCTCCCTTCTGTGGCACATCCCGTGCCAATATACATAGGGCCACCCAAACTGTCCATACCACCCATCTCCACCTTTTAGATTGAAGTAGCCACGTTAGTGTCAATAATATAATATGGAGAACATGAGAATTGTAAATGAGGTTACAATTTGGCACTGCTAACCTCATTGATGACATGGAGGGAGTTCCCATATATGTTATTCTTGCTCAGATTGTAATAGTTCTGAGGGTACTGCACAAATCCGATCTTGTGACCCATTCCTTCATCAAGGAAGAAGCACAGTGCATCTCTGCCGCATCGTTGTTGTTGGAGTACATATCGCAGTCCACATTCATGATGATAGGGCTGTTGCTTATCACTGATGATACCCTTATCTGCATTTCAGTAGAATAATTGACACATTTTAGTTTAAGTCCACTAAAGCATTACAACCTTTCATAGAATATAAAATTGTTATCTAATTCCCTCAAAAAGTTTGTCATCTAATTGGCCAAGATAATTGAACACCGACAACACCGATTCCATTCCAGTAGGCTAAATAGGTGTGGTGTCAAGCTACTCTTAGTCTCTCACTGTCTCCTGCTTGGCGGAGGGCAAAAGTATGGAAACAGTGCATCACCATGTGCTTTTAGATGCATCAGCAAGTGTATACATTGGGTTTGTGGTATTAGCTAACTTCTTTATAGCTTCTGTACATTCAAAAACCAAAAATTATCGAAATCACGGTAGGGAAACCTAACTGTCTTCCTGAATAACATAGAGGTGTATGCATGTGTATGCATATGATTTGTGATAACAAATATATATTTACACGCAACATTGACAATTGTGTTTTGTATGCATCCATGGATATGGTGCCCATTTTGGATTTTTACTCGATGTCTTTGATGTCACTAGAAGATGAGTAGACATCATCTACTCAAATTTGTGTGTACATAAGCATAGTCCGATTACAACTTGGATTCCGGTGTTGTCCAACAGACATTGATTTGATTGCATGGGCTACTCATATGAGTGCATACCAGAACCCGCACACCTCGGAACTTGAGCGATGCGACAAGAGTTCTATGCTCCTTGTGTTTGTGTACCTTTATTAACATACGGTAAGTGACTAGTGCGGCATCAACCAACTTTTTCTAATTGATTCTGGCACACATCTCGCTGCAACAGATCCACGGACAATAAGCCCAGGGACTATTTCCCTATTGAGGCTTTCTAACTGTACCAACATATTTTAAGCATACATTCACTGCATTTATATTTCATAAAAGACCGGAGAAGTGGAGGTTTTCTCAACTCTAATTCTCTCAAGTACTTGGGGAAATTCTATTGTGGACTATTGATACAAAGAGGTGAAACTGAATGAAGAAAACACACAACACACCATTTTGTTACTCTTGTCCAGTAATACAGTTTATCACAAACTTCAGAATTATAAATTAGAATATGGTGCAGGTGCAACTAGTATTTCGCCAAGAATCAGTATTAGAAAATGAGTTTACTAATGAAAACTATGAAGCTTACAGTAAACTGTCTACTTAGTGTGAAGGGGCAAGGTTAGTAAGTTTACCAGAGCATTCATGGCCCCAGCTTTGAAGTTATGGTGGTGTTGAGGCCTCTTCTCACGCGCCATGTAAACAAGTGTTGGTAGCACCTTTCCTTCATTATCAACTGCATTTTGGTCCCTGCCGTCTATCAGAATCTAACAAAAGAAACACGTTTAGAACTTGAGACTCACAAATACCATACTAGTTATTTCTCCAAAATCATGGAAACCTTTACTCCATTCTGGAGGGCATGATAGCGACCTGAACAATTAGCTGGTGATTCTTTGAGGTGATTTCCTGGTTCCATTCATAAAATCCTTTATGCCTTGCTTTGATTTCTTCGGGAACTTTGCCCGACATGACAGCCGTGTCAATTCACTCAGTCATTTTGTCAAACATGTCCTGCCCAAAAGATGAAATAGTATCAGTTGCCATGCCAAATGTCGAGCACTATATATAATAATCTTGTCATCACCAGTGTATGTCAATTTATTCCCTGTTCAATAGCCATTTGATGCACGTGTTTTAAAAAGAAGAAGATGTTTGCAATATCTGCTTACCTTGATCAATGACCATTCTTTTGGGGTGCACAGTTCTTGATGCCCATCTGACTCTGAGAAGTAAGCGGCTGGTGACCTTGGCTCAATGTTATATCTCTTGCAGAATGGCAGCCAGTGCTTTGCAAACAAGGAGGCCTCCCACATGCCATAGAAAGTGAGAATCGAGCCGTCGTCGTCAGAAAGGTACACGCTTAATTTCTCGGGCGGGTAGTTGTACGCCATGAGCGATAGGATGGTGGAGACGACGAGGCTTGGCGGCTCCGAGTAGGGGTCCGCAGTGCACACAAAGATGTCCACACACGGTAGCCTTTCTCCGTGCCTTGTCGAAATGACAAATTAACCGAGTTAGTGCTGAGCATGACAAATAGTATATGTTTGGATGATGAAATATATGAAAACAGGTCCCTGGTTAGCTAGTTTTTAAATTCAATTTTGCTACCCGGGAGATGCATGCAAATTGCTCTGGTTTGCCATGATGGGATGGTGTACCTAACTACCTATCAGCTGATGAGTCCCGGAGGTTGGACCAAACCAGACAACCGTACTGAAATTTAAATTCTGCAGCGTGTTCAGCGTTGATTCCGATCCACTTGTTAAATGCATTTACTACAGTTTAGGAGATCTTCTTGAATATGTATTTAGAGAGGGAGCTCTCTTTATCAAAAAGCAAAAACAAAAAAAAAAGTCTTAACCAGCTGCTCTTGTATCTCTTGTCGTAAGAAAGGGTGTGGAAAAATAATACTGTATATGCTCATATATACGAGTATGCTGAGCATGGCAAGATTATAAGTATCTTGTTGTGCATGAAACTGATGAGACGTCACCTTCCCGTTACACACACAGTCCATGCATTAGCTAAGATTGCTGGGTGTTGATGCTGGCGTGCCTGCCTCGGCGTGGTGCATGAGGCCAGGCCTGCAGCAGTACAAATCGGAACACGCGGCGCGGTAGACGCACGCACGGTGTAGCCAGCCAGGGGCACTGGAGGCAACAACACTCGTGTGGCTACTGGTGGTCAGTGCAAGTGCAACTATGGCACGACAGCACACGTTTGTTCTGCCTTCATTGCCACTGAGATGCTAACTAGAGGATGTAAATGACAAATAAATGGTGTCCGCAAGTCCCGTTTAGTTAGCTTTACCTAGCTCTGTAATTCATTTTCCCGGAAAGAAAAACAAAATTTTAAACTGTTAGATTACATAGTGGGTTTAAACGGGATTAAACTGGACCCGCCTGACATCCGTAGGTTTCCATGCGCTGGACGCCATTGATCACTGCCGGTCTGGCTGACCGCTCCCTTGCTCCTGGCCGGTAGGCAAAGCTGTCCTGCCCAGACGGCGGCCCGTTGGCCGTTACACGCACGGACAAGTGCATGTGGGAGTGGGAGGGACGTGGTGGTTTCTTCTTCTTCCTCTTCATCATCAGGTAAAGGCAAAGGCAAAGGCAAGATGAGCAGCACTCTGGTTACTACACAAGTCCTACGCACGACGACGACCACGTGTCACCTGAGCTAACGTACGGATTAGGCAACAACGTAGTGGTAGGAGTAAGCAAGGGAAACACGTACGCCCGTACGCCTGCGGGCAACTGCATCATATTCCTCTCTCGATCATGCAGCCGCGCGCGTGCCGCGACGTTCGTGGTCGAGGGTCATAAGCCATGCATAGCGCGGACGGACGTGGTTCATACCTGGCGGCGAGCCTGTCGATGAAGGGGCGGCGGCGGACGGGGCTCCAGCGCACGGACTGCGTGACCACCCAGTAGGCGGCGTACCAGAGCTCCGCCGCCAGCATGCCCAGCCACGCCGCCCTCCCCTCGCCGGCGGCCGGGACGCGCGTCGCCCGGTAGTAGAGCAGCAGCAGGATCCCGGCGGCCACCGTGACGGCGTGGAGCCTGTACTCCGCCCGGCCCCCGTGAGTCTCCGTCTCGAACAGCCTCATGCTCCTCTCCATCTCTAGCTAGCTGGCTCTCTCGCTCTCTCTATCGGCTGGCCGTCTCAAACTTTCCCGGGGACGGGAGAGGAGGTGCATGCTGGGCACTGGGCAGGAGCGCGCGTATATATGCTCCCCGCGAGGAAGGGGGAGGCATGATTCAGCACCGATACGCCCGGATACGGCTGGATACGCGTATCCTGCAGTATCCCATCCTTTTCGAATTATTAAAAAAAGGATATAAAATCGGGATACGGCCTAGATACGGTGGGGACTCGGCAGCCAGCCTCCAGTGACCATGCTGCTGCCCAGTTCTCCTCCCGATAGCAACCATGGTCGAGCAGGTAACCTCGATGGCTGCTAGCTAGTCAGGGTGTGCATTCGCTTTTTGGGTTTCATTCGGTTCGGTTTATACGGTTTTTATACTTTAGTTTATACAGTTTTATACATAAATACGGTTCGGTTTCAGTAATAATCAAAGTTGACGTGAATTTTTGAACGACTCATATTTTTTTATCGTCAGATTATTCAATCTGTGTATGTAGGTTTGTTTTTTCTTTTGAGAACTGTACGTAGATTAAATCATTAGATGGCAGACATGATTTGGTGGCATATGTACGTATGGTGTGCGCCAGATCGAGCATATATGGCTGATGAGGCGTTGACAGAGATGTATGTAGATATACTAGGAAAATTTGAGGACAAAACAGGAGAAAAGCACAACATGCGCTAGCCTTCTGGATTTTTACGTAGAAAAAATATGCCACGAAACATCACTCGCTAGTCTGTAGGCTGTAGAGTCCACGCTCCTTTTTTTTGGGGGGAAAAGCATCCACGCTCCTGGTCCAGGCGCTGTGCCAACCTCCAACTCATGCTTCAGGCAGCCCAAGGCCCAGGCCCAAGTGCTAGCCTCCAGGTCGTGCGCCAGCCGCGTTGCATAATTTAGTACTCCCTCCGTTCGGAATTACTTGTCATAAAAATGATATATCTACAACTAAAATACATCTAGATACATTCATTTCTTAGATGAGTAATCCCGAACGGAGGGAGTACCATCTTGTGAAGTGACCAACAACGAGATGGCACTAGTAGGAAAAGGGGTTTAGGTCACAGGACAGTTTTCACATTAGCCCCGGTTCAGTCACGAACCGGGACTAATGTGAGCATTGGTCCCGGTTCGTGCGGCCAGGGACCTGCCGGGCCTCGTGGGCGCATTGGTCCCGGTTCGTCCGGACCCTTTGGTCCCGGTTGGTGGGACAAACCGGGACCAATGGCCTTTAGTCCCGGTTGGTGCCACCAACCGGGACCAATGAGTTCCATATATATACCCCATCGCCACAGCAGAGCACTCCTGAATGCTCTGTTTTTTCTGGCCGGCGAGGGGAGGGCATTTGGGTGCTCTAGCTCACCTCCTATGCACATGAGGTGTTCGATGAAATGTCTGAGCCACACTAGTTAATCTTTGTCCTCTCGAAATTCGACCTCCGAGCTCCATTTTCCCCGAGATTTGTCTAGGTTTAGCGGTCCGTCACGTCCCGTCCCCGTCTTCACCACCGTCGATCGTCCGCGCCGATCTCGTCGCCAGCACCACCGTGGTGAGCCTCTTATTCTTATCTTCTTTCTGAAAGGAAAAAATTCTTACTTTAGATAGTTACTTGTCTAATTTTGTTACTTTTATTATTCCTTCTTATTACATAGTGCGATGGTTTTGGTATCCGCCCCCGTCGGCCCTCGTCCTGTCTATGATTCGGATGTGGTATATATTATCTTTTTATAACTATTTGGTTCATTTATTGTTTATGACAAATATACCGACCAACGTGACATAGATTTTATTTATCTAGGCGGTGGTTGAACCGGAAATTCTAACCGACCCTATTGTCGAGAGGTTAAATTTAGTTGAAGAAGAAAACAATTACTTGAAGGAAAAAATAAATAAAAAATTGAGGAGGAGAAGATGATATTGGAGTTGCATGTTGCGGATGTCGTCGATGATCACAAGATCAAGATGAATGCAATGCGCTTGAAGATTAGAAAGATTAGAAAATATGCCATTCATACCGAGGCTTGGTATCATTATGCCGTTGGATCAATTGTTACCTTGGTTGCGATTATGATCGCATTTGTTTTCGCATTGAAATGTTTTACATAGTTTCAATGTATGGTTTAATTAATTAGATGCTCTGGAGAGCTATATATATGTTGTTAGATGAGAACTATGTATGTACTTTGGTTCTAATGTGATGATGAACTTCTATTAATTTGGTCACTTAATTATCTATTCATGATGTTCTGTAATGGTTTTTGACACACTTAATTATATATAATGCACGCAGATGAACCGGCAATGGATATACGGTGACAGACACACCTCCGAGTACATTAAGGGCGTGCATGATTTTCTCGAAGTGGCTGAGACAAACAAGCAGAATGGTTTTATGTGTTGTCCATGCCCTACATGTGGGAATACGAAGTCTTACTCTGACCGGAAAATCCTTCACACCCACCTGCTTTACAAGGGTTTCATGCCACACTATAATGTTTGGACGAGGCACGGAGAAATGGGGGTTATGATGGAAGACGGCGAAGAAGAAGAGGACGATGACAACTATGTGCCCCCTGAATACGGTGATGCTGCAACGGGGGAAGCTGCTGAAGATCAAGAGGAACCAGACGATGTGCCCAATGATGCTGCAAGGGGGAAGCTGCTGAAGATCAAGAGGAACCAGTGCCCGATGATGATGATCTCCGCCGGGTCATTGTCGATGCAAGGACGCAATGCGAAAGTCAAAAGGAGAAGCTGAAGTTCGATTGCATGTTAGAGGATCACAAAAAAGGGTTGTACCCCAATTGCGAAGATGGCAACACAAAGCTCGGTACCGTACTGGAATTGCTGCAGTGGAAGGCAGAGAATGTTGTGCCTGACAAAGGAATTGAGAAGCTATTGAAAATATTGAAGAAGAAGCTTCCAAAGGATAACGAATTGCCCGACAGTACATACGCAGCAAAGAAGGTCGTATGCCCTCTAGGATTGGAGGTGCAGAAGATACATGCATGCCCTAATGACTGCATCCTCTACCGCGGTGCGTACAAGGATCTGAACGCATGCCCGGTATGCAGTGCATTGCGGTATAAGATCAGACGAGATGACCCTGGTGATGTTGACGGCGAGCCCCCCAGGAAGAGGGTTCCTGCGAAGGTGATGTGGTATGCTCCTATAATACCACGGTTGAAACGTCTGTTCAGAAACGAAGAGCATGCCAAGTTGATGCGATGGCACAGTGAAGACCGTAAGAAAGACGGGAAGTTGAGAGCACCCGCTGACGGGTCGCAGTGGAGAAAAATCGAGAGAAAGTACTGGGCTGAGTTTGCAGCTGACCCAAGGAACGTATGGTTTGGTTTAAGCGCGGATGGCATTAATCCTTTCGGGGAGCAGAGCAGCAATCACAGCACCTGGCCCATGACTCTATGTATGTATAACCTTCCTCCTTGGATGTGCATGAAGCGGAAGTTCATTATGATGCCAGTTCTCATCCAAGGCCCTAAGCAACCCGGCAACGACATTGATGTGTACCTAAGGCCATTAGTTGAAGAACTTTTACAGCTGTGGAATGGAAACGGTGTACGTATGTGGGATGAGCACAAACAGGAGGAATTTAACCTGCACGCGTTGCTGTTTGTAACCATCAACGATTGGCCCGCTCTCAGTAACCTTTCAGGACAGACAAACAAGGGATACCACGCATGCACGCACTGTTTAGATGACACTGAAAGTATGTACCTGGACAAAAGCAGGAAGAATGTGTACCTGGGCCATCGTCGATTTCTTCCGACCAACCATCAATGTCGAAAGAAAGGCAAGCATTTCAAAGGCGAGGCAGATCACCTGAAGAAGCCCGCCATGCGTACCGGTGATCACGTACTTGCTATGGTCAATATTTACACGTAATCTTTGGAAAGGGTCCCAGCGGACTAGCTGTTTCGAATGACGCTGAGGGACACGCACCCATGTGGAAGAAGAAATCTATATTTTGGGACCTACCCTACTAGAAAGAGCTAGAGGTCCGCTCTTCAATCGACGTGATGCACGTGACGAAGAACCTTTGCGTGAACCTGCTAGGCTTCTTGGGCGTGTATGGGAAGACAAAAGATACACCTGAGGCACGGGAGGACCTGCAACGTTTGCACGAAAAAGACGACATGCCTCCGAAGCAGTATGAAGGTCCTGCCAGCTACGCTCTTACGAAAGAAGAGAAAGAAATCTTCTTTGAATGCCTGCTCAGTATGAAGGTCCCGACTGGCTTCTCGTCGAATATAAAGGGAATAATAAATATGCCAGAGAAAAAGTTCCAGAACCTAAAGTCTCATGACTGCCACGTGATTATGACGCAACTGCTTCCGGTTGCATTGAGGGGGCTTCTACCGGAAAACGTCCGATTAGCCATTGTGAAGCTATGTGCATTCCTCAATGCAATATCTCAGAAGGTGATCGATCCAGAAATCATACCAAGGCTAATGAGTGATGTGTCGCAATGTCTTGTCAGTTTCGAACTGGTGTTCCCACCATCCTTCTTCAATATCATGACGCACGTCCTAGTTCATCTAGTCGACGAGATTATCATTCTGGGGCCCGTATTTCTACACAATATGTTCCCCTTTGAGAGGTTCATGGGAGTCCTAAAGAAATATGTCCGTAACCGCGCTAGGCCAGAAGGAAGCATCTCCATGGGCCATCAAACAGAGGATGTCATTGGATTTTGTGTTGACTTCATTCCTGGCCTTAAGAAGATAGGTCTCCCTAAATCGCGGTATGAGGGGAGACTGACTGGAAAAGGCACGCTTGGAGGGGGGACTCAATAATATGCAGGGACGGATATTCTTGGTCTCAAGCACACTACACAGTTCTACAGAACTCTACCTTGGTGACCCCGTATGTCGATGAACACAAGAACAGTCTGCGCTCCAAACACCCGGAGCAGTGTGACGACTGGATTACATGTGAACACATCAGGACTTTCAGCAGTTGGTTGGAAACACGTCTCAGAGGTGACACCACTGTTTGTGATGAGTTGTACTCGTTGTCCAGGGGACCATCTTCGACTGTATTGACTTACAAAGGATACGAGATAAATGGGAATACATTTTACACGATCGCCCAAGATCAAAAGAGCACCAACCAAAACAGCGGTGTCCGCTTTGATGCAGCAACCGAGAGGGGAAAGGATACATATTATGGTTACATAATGGACATATGGGAACTTGACTACGGACATGATTTTAGGGTCCCTTTGTTTAAGTGCAAATGGGTCAATCTGTCAGGAGGCGGGGTACAGGTAGACCCACAGTACGGAATGACAACAGTGGATCTGAACAATCTTGGGTACACTGACGAACCGTTCGTCCTAGCCAATGATGTGGCACAGGTTATCTATGTGAAGGACATGTCTACCAGACCGAGGAAAAGAAAAGATAAGGAAGTGAATACATCATACGATGAGCCAAAGCGACACATAGTTCTTTCAGGAAAAAGGGACATTGTGGGAGTGGAGGGCAAGACAGACATGTCTGAAGATTATGAAAAGTTTCATGAAATTCCTCCCTTCAAAGTCAAGGCTGACCCAAGCATCCTGATAAACGATGAAGATTATCCATGGTTACGGCGCAATAAGCAAATGACACAAGCGAAGAAAAAGTGAAGACTTTCTCCCACAACTATTATGATGATACCATGCCAACTTTGTAATAGACGAGTATGATACCATTGTCCGTTTTGTACAAGAAGTGCATCTAGTTTTTGCCGTAACCCTCTCAACTTTCTTGCACATGCTACGTGGATGAAATGATGATACCATGCCAACTTTCAACCTTTTCAGAGTTCATTTGAAATGCTTTTCAATTTTAGGGTCTTATAGCTCAAAATAATTAGTAAATGCATGAAAAATAACAGGCCAAAAATTAAAAATTATGCCACCTACTGGGCCACCACGGCCTGAATACGATTAGAAACCCATCCATGGGCCAGGATTCAGGCCCGCAGAAGGCCCAGTAGGCCCACAGGCATGTACAGAGAGGTTAGGCCCGTAAGCCTGCTTTAGAGAGGAGCTCGACAGCTCAGGCGCACCGCACCTTATAAACAGGTGCGGCTCTCTCTTAGCTAGCGAGGTGGGACTAAACTCACCACCACGCCGTTGTGCAAGGCCATTGGTCCCGGTTGGTGGCACGAACCGGGACCAATTCCACCCTTTGGTCCCTATTGGTGCCACGAACCGGTACTAATGAGGCTGTGGCCCCACGAGCACCTTTAGTACCTGTTCGTGGCACGAACCGGTACTGGAGTTTCTTACTAGCTAAGCAGTTTTTTAGTCCCACCTCGCTAGCTGAGAGGCACTAGGAGCGGTTTATAAGCCCTGAGTGCAGAGACGATGAAGAAGAGGCGCAATGCTCACGTTGCTTAGCTTCAAGCCTTGAGGAATAAGGTAGACTGCATCGAGCTATGTGCAGTGCAGTCTACACTATTCCGAAAGGCTTGAAGCAAATCAACGCGCATTGCGCCTCTTTTTTATTTTTAATCATTAAAAGCAAAAAGAATTTTCATAAAGACCTTTTTTTGATAGAAACTTTAATAGCAGAAAGAATTATCATAAAGTAAAATAAATAAGTAATTAGAAACAAAATAAAATAAAATAAATAAGTTTTTTGTTGTAAGTAGAAACAAAACAAAATAAATATAGCAAAAAAGAAAACAAAAAAATAAATACAGCAAAAAGAATTTTCATAAAGAACTAATGGCACTAATAGAAAGTTTATATTTTTTCTAAAACTAATGGCACTAACAGACAGTTTATAATTTTGTTGACCTAAAAGCAAAAAGAATTAAAAAATAAAGCAAAAAACAAAAGAAAATAAATAATGCAAAAAACAGAACCAAAAAACTGGAATTTTTTAAAAAAAAGCTGCCACCTATTGGGCCACCACGGCCTGAATACGACTAGAAACCCAACCTGGGCCAGGATTCAGGCCCGCAGAAGGCCCAATAGGCCCACAGACAGCACAGTGTGACATTAGGCCCGTAAGCCTGCATTTGAGAGGAGCTCGAGAGGGCAGCCGCAGTGGGGCTTATAAACCACTCCGAGCCCCTCTCAACTAGCGAGGTGGGACTAAACTTTTGGCCGCGGGCAGCGCAAGGCCTTTGGTCCCGGTTGGTGGCACCAACCGGGAACAATGCCCCCCCTTTAGTCCCGGTTGGTGCCACCAACCGGGACCAAAGGCCGCCGCTTCTCGCCCTTTGGGCTGCTGAAAAGGGACCTTTGGTCCCGGTTGGTGGCACCAACCGGGACTAAAGGGTGGCATTGGTCCCGGTTGGTGCCACCAACCAGGACCAAAGGTGTGCCTATATAAGCCAACACTTGGGAAATTTTTAGATACCTCGCCAGTTGCCCTCGACGCCGCCAGGCTGCCCGTGCTCGCCGTCGCCGCCCGCTCCTCGTCGCCGTCGCCCCGCGCCCTTGCCTCGACGGGTCGCCGCCCGGTGCTCGTCGCCGTCGCCCTGCCCCCACGCGCCGCCCCGCCTCGTGCTCCCCTGCTCACGCGCGCCGCCTCGGCGCCCCGAGCCCCCCTGCCCGGCCCGCGCGTGCTCGCCGGCGCCCTCGCCGCCCCCGCCCCGTCCCGCCCCCGCGCGCCGGCGCCCTCGCCGCCCCCGCCGTCGCCATCGTCCTAGCCGCCCCCGCTGTGAGAGCCGCCGTCCCGGCTCTGTTTTTTTATTAGTTAATTGTTTTTTTATCATATATATAATGTATATGTGTATGTATGTGGCTATATGTTTTTGTTCATATGTGGCTATATGTTTTTTATTTTTATTAGTTTAATTTTTTTGTTCATATGTGATGTATATGTGTATGTGGCTATAATGTATATGTGAACAAAAAAAATTGTATGTATGTAGATGTTCAAAATGTATGAATATATATGTCAAAAATGTTTTTTTGTTCATAGAAAGTTTTTTGTTCATATATAGAAAGTTTTTATGTATGACAATGGATATATATTCGATATATATGAGAAATGATGATCCACATGGAAAAGTTTTATATATGCAAAAGTTACAATTTTAGAAAAAATTTATATATCTAGCTAGGAAGGGAAGAAGAAGAAAAATAAGGATAGGAAAGAAGAAAATAAGAAGAGGAAAGAAAGAAGAAGAGGAGAGGAAGAAGAGGAAAAAAGAAGAAAAAGAAGAGGAGAAGAAGAAAGGAATAGAGGAGAAGAAGAAAAAATAGAATATTTTCTATTTTTTCTTCTTCTCCTCTTTTTTTTTCTTCTTTTTTTCTTCAATCCTCTCCTCTATTCCTTTCTTCTTCTCCTCTTTTTATTTCTTCTTCGTTTTCTTATGTTTTATCGGGTCTGTCGTCGTCGATATATACCCCTCCCGATAACTTCAACACAAGGGGGGGTCGATATACCCCCTCCCCGATAACATTATTTTCCCGTGTATATATGTCGTCGTTGTCGATATAACCCCCTCCTGATAACTTCAACACGTGGGGGGTCGATATACCCCCTCCCCGATAACATTATTTTCCCGTGTATGTATGTTGTCGTTGTCGATATTACCCCCTCCCGATAACTTCAACACGAGGGGGGATAACTTCAACACGAGGGGGGGTCGATATACCCCCTCCTCGATAACATTATTTCCCGTGTATGTATGTCGTCGTTGTCGATATAAAACCCCCTCCCGATAACTTCAACACGTGGGGGGGTCGATATACCCCCTCCCCGATAACATTATTTTCCCGTGTATGTATGTCGTCGTTGTCGATATATATAACTCCCTCCCAGATAACTTCGACATGACGGACGGTCGATATGTATACCCCCTCTCGACCGTGATAACTTATACCACGGGAGAATCCCCCAGCCCTCTCGCTCGACCAAAACTCTCGAGGACACCCAAACCCTAAAAAAACGATGTCGGTCTCCTATCCCCTCCCGCCGCGCCCCTACCCTTGAAGCGTTGCCTAGGCCACCCCAAACCCGGAATAAGCTAGGTCTATGTTTGCACTAATATATCCACCTGCTGTCATGTTTGTGTAATAATTGCCATGTTGTAATATTTGCAGAAACAATGGAGCACGGACGAGATGAGCAAGCAGAAGAGGTGTTGGGGGACATAATCTTAGCTGGAGGTGATATCTTGTCGTATCTTAACGACAATGATGGTCTGGAAGAACAGGGTGAAGAAGCAGGCTACGGTGATCGAAGAGTGGAGGAGGAAAGACATGACGGTGACCCAATGCTGGTGCAAGAAGGAGCCCGTGGTGACGGCTCCGGTGACCGAACAGAGTCCGGCCAGGTAAATATATTAGTAAAGGCTGTGCTGACTAGCTAATTGATGCATTCATTGTTTTGGTATGTACAAATATTAATTAACACTCGTCTTTCTTCTTTTTTCTAGCCCTCCGGATCGAGCACAACTACGGTAAAGAGACGAGGCCCGAATAGAAAGTTGCGCTCGGATGAAAGGTTTGAGATCACAGCAATCGTGCGCGACGGCCAACCGGTTGAACCCCTCCGGACAAAGGATGCTTTTGCTGCTCAGTGCGGGGTTCTAGTTAGGGACAAGATCCCGATCAGCATCCACCAATGGTATAAGCCTAAGAAGGAAGACCCTGAGGTGTCTTATGTCAATGATATGCAGAAAGATGATCTTTGGACTGAGCTGAAGGCAAATTTCACCCTACCGCTAGAGGAGGATCCGGAGAAGCCAGTTATAGAGCAACTAATCAAGTCTCATGCTCTTAAGAAGATGGCAGACCTATTCAGGAGGTGGAAGAATGAGCTGAAAACGTTTGTCGACAAAGAAGAGACACCAGAATTCATCGGCCGGTATGAGAAGATCAGAGATCACTGGCCCGCATTTGTGGCCCACAAGACATCGGAAAAGAGTAAGAAGATGTCAGGGACAAACAAGAAGAATGCTGCGAAGAATAAGCTTCACCATCGCACGGGGTCAGGTGGCTACCTCAAAGCCCGGCCTAAGTGGGCCAAGTCTGAGAGGGATCTGCTTGATAAAGGGATCGAACCAGAGACAATGAACTGGCCAGATCGTTGCCGGACTTGGTTCTTCGGGGCTGGCGGAACCTTGGACCCTGTATCAGGGAGGTGTCGTTGGACGGACGAGCAACTTGCAATACCCGTCAAGAAGCTTAAGCACTATATCGATGCAGCGCAGCAAGGGACGTTCGTTCCAGACAGAGAGAACGACGAGCTCACAATGGCCCTCGGGAATCCTGAGCACCCTGGACGGACACGAGGCACGCCAGGCTCCGTTCCGTGGAAGGCTGGTTTTCCGGACGCGGGCGGTTACAAAACCCAGGAGAGGAGGAAAAAAGTGGAGCAGATCCAAATTCAGAAGCTGCACGAAAGGGTTCAAGCGCTAGAGGAACGAGACGGCAATCGAGATGCCGAAACTGCCCCCCAAGCTACACCGCCATCTCAGCGGAGAAGCAGCGTGGCTTCCACCAAGCTGCCTCAGCTGGAGCATGCGGCTCCTGCTAGCTACCCCGTGGATGCTATCACGGAGTCTCAACATTTCCACCTTATGGCGGAATGGCAGAACTTGAAAGTCAAGGCGGCTGTTGGCTCTGTTTTACCTACTGAACCCAGCGCAACCTACCACTGCCGGCCGATTCCAGAAGGATATGCTAGGGTGATGGTGGATGAAATAACGAAGGGATTTGAGGACCTCCAGCTTGACCACCCTACCGGTGAAGGGGAGACTCGGCTGGGTTTAGCTCTGAAGACTCCATGCCTATGGCGGAAGGAGCTCATCAAGCTTCCGAACTGGACGGCTCCGGTGAGTAAGGGCACTCCGCCACCTCCTCTGCCTCCTCCTCCTCCTCCTCCGGCGAGTGATCAGGGCACTCAGCCTCCTTCTCCGGCGCGTGGCGGCACTCCGCCTCCTTCTCCGCCAGCGCCGGCGCGCCAGAGCAGCCAGCCTCCTCCTTCTCCGCCTCGTCAGCAAGGGCGGAAGAGACCCGCCGCCACTGCGGCTGCTCCGGCACGTCGTAGTCCTTCTCCTCCGCCTCGTAAGCAAGGAAAGAAGACAGCCGCAGCCGTTCCGTCTGCTCTGCCGGCGTCTAGCAGTACAGCTGCCAGAGGCGGGAGGCAATACAGATTCGGTCCTTCTCTGAAGACTCCAGAGAAGTTACCATATGAGAGGACCGAGGAGGAGAACGCGAAGATCGTGCGAGCCAAAGTGAAGAACTTCTTTGAAGGGGTGAAAGCAAAGAAACATCCACCTCCGGAGGAGAAGGTAGATCCGGTGAAAGCAAAGCGCACTCTGGCTGCCCTGACAAAACCACCAAAGTCTCCGCCGAGAGGCAACTATGAGCGTGTTCTTGCAAAGACATATGCCGAAGCGGAGCGGTCGGGAAGTACTGTCAGTGATAAAAGGATGAAAGAACGACGAGCTGGGAAAAAAATTACCCAGCTCGGCGAACAAGCGAACCAATCGTGCCCCCCGCTCAAGGTGTCAAAAGACATCGTCGCTAATGATCCGAGTATGGTGCCCGGTTATAGCAATCTTGGAGATTACCTGCCCGACGATGTACATTATGAAATCATGGAGGTGGACGAACACAAACACCATTACGGGAAGCCTCTCGTCAAAGATGTCAGATCTCTAAGCACGATGATGCGAAGACTACATGATTGGTACATGAAAACCTGCAGAGAGTCTGATGGGATGAGTACTTTGACGCTGAGAGTTAAACCGGAGCATGACCTCGTTGGAATTGAACTGCTGAATGTTCCATTTGAGGATTTCTTCCAGTTTTACAATCAAAAGGCCCTCGATAAAACAACGATCACTTGCTACTGCCTGTAAGTAGTACTACTTCTGTCATTAAGTCTCTCTATATAGGTCAGCTCTTTCATTGCATGTATTTATACTTATCCTCACTATATTATGCAGATTGAAGATCGCCGAATTGAAGAAAAGACAAATCGGTGATATTGGGTTCATTAACACAAATCTCATAGATGCATATACGGTTGAAAAACATCCCAAAGAAGCCGAGGCCAACTTGCTACAATCGTTGGTATTAAATCAAAACAAAGATATAATACTCTTTCCTTACAACTTCAAGTGAGTGTTACTGTCTTGTGCATATTCGGTTTCCCTTATTAGTCCAGGTTATGGTAATGTAATTGATGACTTATGCATGCATGCGCAGCTTCCACTATATTCTCCTAGAGATTAAGCTTGAGGAGGGAGTAGTAACCGTCTTAGACTCGAGACGAAAATATCCCCAGGACTATGCGAACATGACTCAAATGCTCGAGAAGTAAGTTAAATCGATCATTATCCACCATATCAGCAACTTTGTTCATTTCCTGATATCAAGTAATTGTTTTCTTTGTCTGGCAGGGTTTGGAGAAAATTCACCTCAAAAGCTCCGGGACTGCCGAAGAAGCTGCAATTTAATCACCCGAAAGTAAGTACTATAGTAGCATGTTCCGCGCATCTCCTAGTGATTCAAGCGGTAGTTTCATCAATACCATTTAGCATGCTTGCTTATCAGTTTGATTGACCTCTATTTCTTGTAAAGTGGTTGTGGCAGTAACCCGGGAATAATTATTGTGGATACTACGTTTGCGAGTCCATCCGCTACCATACCTGTGAGCGGGGCTACACTGAAGAACAATATGAAGTGCGTAAGCAATAATATTCACAATTTTATTTTATTACCATCATTTGTGTTGAGTTTCATTTATTCATATATATATATATGTATTGACCCCCTTCTTCAAATTAGATGTTTCGGAAGCGGGATGAACTCCTAGCAGAAGATCGTATGCGAGGAATTCAAGAGGAATTGGCGGCATTCTTCCTTGACCACGTGATCGCTGAAAACGGAGAATACTATGTGGACCCTGTGTTCCTACAATATAATTAGGAGATTGTATTGTAAGAGATAATTATTGTATATATGTAGCCGGTAGTGTCGGATAGATATACGAGAACTTGTTGTTCGACCAATATCTCGGAGAAGGAGAGGTGGTCGATATCACTTCTCTCTGTATGCATATGTTCATGACGATCTTCTGTTTCCTTCATTTGATTACTAGCTAGCGTGTCTACTCCTCTCCATACGTATATAGTACGTAGCGTCGACCAAGCACGGAGATAAGAGAGGACACTTCTCTCTATTAATTATCTAGCTAACACAATATATGAAACACCTAAATTAACCCCCCAAAACCCCTAAACCACCCCCTTTCAAAAAAAACAAAAACCTCAGCTCCTGCCAGGTGCTGACATGTGGATGCCTATTGGTCCCGGTTGCTGGCACCAACCGGGACCAAAGGCCCTCCTGCCTGGGCTCCCCGCACCGGCCACGTGGACGGCCTTTAGTCCCGGTTCGTGTAAGAACCGGGACTAAAGGGCTAGGGCATTAGTAACGACCCTTTAGTCCCGGTTCCAGAACCGGGACTAAAGGCCCTTATGAACCGGGGTAAAAGCCCCTTTTCCTACTAGTGTGGGTGGATGGCTATAAAACGAACGGTGACGGGAAGGATCAACTCAGCTCTTCAGTTATTTTTTTGACTGGGAGCTCTTCAGTTATTTAACACACACTGAAGCTAGCTTTGGCTATTTCGGTCTAATCAAAAATTGTTCGGTTTCTTTCTAACCAAAAAAACCGTATGCTAAACAGTTTTCATATTTGGGTACTGAAACTGAACTTGAAACTTGAAAAAACCGAAGTTTCAGTTGGGTTTGGTTTTTTTGGTTCGGTTTTTGGTTTTTGGTTTGGTTTTGCACACCCTGAGCTGCTAAGGAAGGAGATCTTGGTAGAGGAAGATGGCAAGGCGGCCGCCAACAAGGAAGAAGCTTTGAGCAGAAAGAAAGATGGGGATTGTGGTGGCCAGTGAGGAAGAAGATTTGGGCAAGGAGAAGATGGCTGATGGAAGCTGCTGATTTGGCGGCGCTGTCGTTTCTTCACTGGCGGCTGGAGAAAGGGAGTACGAGAATGGAAGTTAGGGACAACTGGAATGGCTGGAGCGCTACTAGTAGGGTTTTCCAGAATTGGGCCTTACATGGGCTCTAAGTGGATGGAGAGCTACATGGGCTTTGAGTGGACTGCTCTTAGTCTTTCATGAATAGAAAGGAGACAACATATATCTAGTGCTAAAAAGATTCTCATCTAAAAAATGTCATTAAGTCTTTATTCATATTTATTATTCTAAATACTTTCATATTTATTATTTCTAAATACTTATATACCCCGCTGTATCCCCGAATGATTGTTTTTGAAAAATGCCGTATCCCGTATCCCCGTATGCGTATCCCCTTGTCTCTGTCCCCGTATCCGTGCTTCTTAGGAAGCAGGCCCAGCTCTCAACGGACACGCCGTGCGTCCGTGCTCGCGATCTTGTTTGGCCTAGCTATACATATCTCGTGCCGCGCGCATGCACAGTCCCTCCTGAGCTTTTTTTTTTTTTGAGGGAAACCAGTCCCTCCTGAGCTATCTGATATATATGTCTACTGCCGTCCATAGACCATGCGCCTTCGTACGTGCACGTGCACGCGCCGCTGGTCTCCTTGCGCGGTTCGCGAGTCGATATATGCATGCACGCACTCCAGGTGAGCGAGACCACACCTGCACGGAAGAAGTTTCTACCTCTCTACCTAATATTAAAGAAAGGATTATTTCTCCACTAATTTTTATCATCTGTGTCCCTTTTTTGTGTCCGTCCTTCCATTGTTTCAGGCCCCAAAAAAAATTTGTGCCATGCAGGACTCGAACTCTGCCCAAGGGGAAAAAATCTTATGAGACCGGGTCTCATAGGACAACATGTGAGACCCATTCCGATGATTGACACGTGGCATTCACAATCTCAAAACATCTAATCCCATTTTGCCCATCGATTTACATTCCCAACTCCTATTCCGGATTCCAATTCACGTATTGTAAGGTTCCGTATCAGATATATACGTAACTATCTGGGGCTAGGGAGAGTGAGGGCTTTTGGTGGCCGAGCTACAGGCAGGCCGGAATCCGGCTCGTTTGTTTGGGCCTTGGGATTCGGAACCTGTCAGTTCATGGCAGCTGCGTTGCCAGGCCTAGTGAGGGAAATACGGCCCATGATACTCCTATCTGCGCGTAGGCGTATTGTGTTCGACCCATCGGACGGAGCTGTTCCCGAGCCTGGAAAGGGCTGTGACATGTGTGTCCTGCGACGGGAATTTGGAACATGTTGGGTGGTTCAAAACAGCACAGGTAAATGGATCCAATGTGACTCCGTCAGACCCCACCCCACGCCGCTCGGGCTTACCTTGTGGAGTAGATAGAGCCACGGCACAGGATTCGCTCCCCACCCCATTCTCTTTCACACACCAGCACGGCGGCGGCGACTGTGCTCCGGCAAGGCAATATGTCCACCGACGGCCTCGAGCTCGACGGGTATGTTCATTTTGCTACGCTGATTTCCTTCTTCTCTCTCTTGCGTGTGGATTCAACGGCGTGGGATTGGAAAGTAATTGCTCATGTGGCTAGATTTGATTCTCGCAGGGGTGTCTCCGTGCCGGCGGGATGGAATGGTTCTGTCTTCCCAGTGGAGTTCCAGGATTCCATGAGTGCAGCAGGTTTAGACATCGACAAGGCAGGCGAAGAAAACGAAGACGGAGATGGAGATGGAGACAGATACGAGGTGTCCTCTGAAACTACGAGTGGCTAGAGTAGACACAGAGGTTAGTAAGAAAACTTTTCTACGTATTTGCTCATGTGATTTTGCGGCTGTTCAGCAAGTGATCCTGCGTCGTAGGTGTGTTGTCTAGCTCACTTTGGCAGTTTGGCAGGTAAAAATGAACTTTTGGTTTCAGTTCGGATGTGCGTTAGCTTCAGTACTTCTGTTGGGCGAATATGGTTGGATTTTGCCGAATCAGTGTACGCCTACAAGAATGGAAAAAGTGCTGGATTGGGTTTGGATTTCAGTATATATGTTGCAACGTTTTATTTGGTGAGCTTGGTTTCAGTGGAAAATTCTTGTTGTTAGGAATTATTTCTGTGAGACACAGGAAGCGTTCGGATTCAGTTTTCTGTGTTTTAGTTCTGGATTTTGGTCGGATTGGGTTCGGATTCAGTTAGTTGAATTTGGCTAGCTAGCTAGCTTGCAAGTTGATTAGCATGTTGGTGTGGCGAAAATGTTGCTGGACGGGGGTGTGCTGTTATAGTTGCAATGCAAATTTGTTTGGGAACAAGTTGCTTCGGATGAGGGTGTGCTGTTTTCGATATTTTCTCTGTACCACAGGGAAAATGTGTGTTGTTGGCATTTAGAAGAAATGGTTCACTGATTCTGGATTGTGCCCTGTTTTTATCTGGATTGTTAGTGCTAGTTGTTCTGGTAAAAGAATTATATAGGTTTCTGGCATTTGTGGAGGGAGGGCGAGCATGGTAGAGTGAGTAATAAATTTTGTGGAAAATGTTGATTTTCCGACTCAGTGTCTGTCTGCAATGAAAAAATGCTCGAGTGGGATCGGATGCAGTGTCTATCTTAAGAGTGTTTATTTGATGAGCTTGGTTTCATTTGAAGGCACGGGATTAAATAAGTAGTTTCGTAATACTGGTTATTTGCAAGAACTGTGATGAAGTATTGTTTTTGGTGGGATGGAAAGTACTGAATTAGAATTGGTATGATATTTATTATTAGGGAGATTGCTTCTGATACATGTACTTGGACAACAAAACCAGTGAGAGTGACAAATTGGTCCATTTTTTGTGGCATACACAACCATGGTTTAGGGGATTTCCAAGCATCGGCTGGATTGGGTCCGGATTCAGTTCATATCGTAGTGTTTATTTGGTGAATTTGGATTCAGTGGAAGGCACGGCAATAAGTAAGTAGTGGTGTAATAATTATTTATCCGGAAGATTTGTGATGAAGTATGGTTTTTGGTGGGCGGGACACGACTGAATTAGAATTGGTATAATACCTGATATTTGGAAGATTTCTCTTTGATACATGTGCTTGGAGAACAAAAACAGTGACAGTGGTTGGTTGGTCCATTCTTTTCCATAGAGACCCTGGTTTAGGGGATTTCCAAGTGTCAGTTGGGTGTACATGATTTTTTTTAGTTTTAAACTGCAGCGGGTGGTCTTCTTATTTTGGCGTTGGTGATTAGCATTGCATTGCACGTTGTTTGGTGCAAATCCTTTTGTTTGTACACTGTCTGTCGATTTTTATAATTCTGTCTGTTTTGTTGTGAGACATTGCTTCAAGGTTAGGATTGGGAAAGCACCTGATGAGAGGGAGATGAACCCTGACAGGAAGACAACTCTTGAATAATCTGTGCGCGCTTACGCAGAGAAGGGGGATGGCATGTTGTCAATCCCAAAATTGGCACAAGTTTTGATTCATTGGATGAGGCTTATGAGTTCTACAACCTATACTCATGGGAAACTGGGTTTGGGTTTTGCACGATCTGCAGAGTGCAGGGCCACAAGGGTGCAACTTGCCCCCAAAGAGGTGATGTGCCGAAGGCTCCAAGGAAATTTCCGAAATGCACAAACTATGGGGTGGTCGGCCATCGTTGCAATGCTTGCGGCGCTAAAAAGAGCGGTCCATTCGAACCAAACTTCCTCTAGACTAAGGATTGTTGTGCTGATCCTTTGTAATGTTTCTAGACAAATGTTGCAAACTTTGTCTTTCTTGTAGTGGAACAACTTGCCTGAACTGATTGTGATGTTCCAGTGGTTTACTTTGTCGGTGCTAGCGTATACAACATAGTTTTCTTAATCCATGTACTGTGCCCACTAGCGCGAAATGTAGTTGCTGCCGCTGAAACAAAAAAATGGTTGTTTTGCTATCTGCGCATGTGATCAGGCTGCTGGACAGGGGTGTGTCAATACTAATTAATGTTCCTTTTTATTTCTAAACGCACTTGTCTATTCTGTGCAAACTACATTGGCTACGTTGTTGTTTCCAGTATCAAACTGCTGTTTTTTAAGAAGTTGTGATAGCATGCTTAGTTGTGTCAACTTTAGCCATGCAAATGATTTTTCTCCATTTATTTATGTGTGACATGGCAACTAGGTTCATACGAGTTCATTTTTTGTCAATCTATTCAACTCGGTCATGGCATGGCAGCTAGGCTTATCGTTTTAAACAGGGCGTGTTGTTACACCAGATGAATTGACAATAAGATGCCATAGCTTTCGTAGGATTCTCCATTGCACTTTGAAACTAGCTGGCAGGGGAGAGCACGCGCCCTCTGTCGAGCACAGGTGTGGTACAGGCATTGAATGTCTGTAGCAGAGTAGCGTGGGTGTTGCTGAGTTCCATGGTCTAGAGCTACGTATCTGCAGGCGCTGGTTGACTGGGTTCCATGCTTACTCCCTTTCTAAAATATAATCACGGGAAAAAAGAGATAGATTATGACTTGAAACCGAAGAAAATAACGAATGACCCAGTGAAAAAGTTAGCATTAAATCGATCGTGTGAGCAATGGAGCATGTTAACTGAATCGGTTTCTTCCTTGCTCATCCTGTATGTGTGCGCGCCACTCCGCCTAGTCTCCTAGATGAGCAGTTTGCATGCTGGACGAACACATGCCGTTGGACTGCGAAGTGACAAGTGATGGAAGCGCTGCCCCCCAAAACTTTTTCTTGGGAGGGCATAGTAAATTCGGGGAAGTGACAGACTGTGGAAAGGGAAGCACATATCGTGGCGGTTAGCTGTAGCACTGGATCGGGCCTCTCTTCTGAAACTTAAAATTTAAGGCTAATTCAGAACACTTGTACATATAAGCGTGATTACCCGGGGATAAAACTGATTGATCTATCTGATTCAATATAATAACGCGTGTAACTAGGTTGCTTGGATTATCCTGGCTGGTACAAATGACACAAACTGCAGTTCGATGTTAGTGTTTATTGATTTTAAGCACATCTGTAGCCAGTGCGATGGTGCAATCAAACATCATAATTAACAGGCCCAAAAACTTGATTAGTAACGTAGTGGTAAACACTTGGTGTTTCACTGGACCCAAATGCTGCACGTAGGCACCTTTGCGTGTTGGTGCTCTTCGCTCGGCCACAAAACGTCCACGACGTGCATGAACAGCTCGTACAGGTATCCACGCGCATTGTGCAGGAGTACTACCGCGAGTCCGGGACCAACTATGTGCGTACATGTCAGGTGCGTGTAAGAGGCCTACCTGCCTTTGCATGTGCGTGGGCCATCGCTGATCCAATACAGCCCAAAAATAAATCGAATACGTGCCCTATACCCTGCCCGCGCGGATCCCCATGGTGGTCCGACGACTGAGATTAAGGCCTGCCTGTAGCGCGGCCACCATTGGCATTTTCCGGGGCTAGGGATCGCTTCTTCTCCTGCGGAGCTCTTCCATGACAGCGCCTAATGACTCGGCGGCGGCGGCGGTGGCAGCCGCACAAGACCTCCCTACCAACACTTGTCGTCCAGGGCCACTTCGAACGGCCCCGTCACCGGCGGCCGCGTGGCTCCATGCTACCACGACTCCTTGTCCATGGCCGCCATGGCGGCGGCGAACGATCTCGTCGCCGGTGCCCGTGTGGCACGATGCTACGACGGCTTCTTGTGTATGGCTGCGCAGAAACCCGGCAGAGCGCAATGGCATCCGTGCGGCAAGATGCATCCAGCTGCTATGTGACGCCGCACTTGTCCACGACGGCGAACTCCCGGCCCTTGGTTCCAGAGTCAGCTAATGCGTCACGTCCTTATAGACATGTACACAGAAATACTAAACTTTTGGTGGATGTTAGATGGACCATCATGCCATCAAAACCCATCGACACAAATTATATGTATCTTCTCATGCATGCTTCAATAAGCATTGTACACATTTTGCACTGCTCAGGGGTTGTACAGGAGAGCAAACAAATGTGCACGGAGCAGTATATGTTCATCCAGATTCTACATGAACTTATAGTGATTGTACATGTCTAGAGGGATCATGGGCACCATGAACTTCGGATGTCCAAGCTATATGCCTGCAATCAAGCCAAGAAAGCTTAGGTGTGCTCAGCAGCCCGCAGTAGTTGCAGCAGACCAGGGATGACACGAACATGCTGATGACGTCCAGGTAGAGCGTGAGTGACATGGAGCAGCTTGATGCATCTCGGGGCCGCGGTCGACGAAGAGTTGGTTCGGCGACCATCTTCGCACGTGGCCGGCATGAACCCGACAGGCCAGCAACGTGCCATGTGGCCATCATGGACGTGCAGTCCGTCCAGGTCCTCTGGAGCGGCCTGTCATGGATGAGAAATCGCCACAGGCGCGACCGGCGACGACGAGCTCCTCTGAATCGACGGCAGGGACGAGATCCTTCGGCGCGGTCGGCGCGGCCATGGACAAGTAGTCCAGTACTCGTTGGTGAGTCCTGGAGCGCGGCCGTCGCCGGAGTCCTTGGGCGTGGCCGCCATGGACGTGTGCGATAAAATAACCCTACAGCTACGTACCTGTTCGAGCCCACGAAAGAAGGTTGGGATTGCACCCGGGAATAGCTATTTGGGATTCAAAGCTAATGAAAATGGGATTATGTGCTTTGAGATTAGAGAGGCCACGTGTCATCCATCTAACAGGGTCTTACATGTTGTCCTGTGAGACCCGGTCTCATAGGATTTTTTTTCCTGCCCGAGCAGAACAAGCAAGCATGCATTAACCAGCTCACCTAACCAAGTCAATGTGTTATGGCGACTGATAGGCGCCGGCGCACCGGCTGGAAATTTCGGCCGGTCCCGCGTGGGCCGCACGATCTAGCTGTTGTAGACCGTATGATTCCTTCGTCAATCTTATAGAAAACGCTGCAGCAAAAAAAGCAGGGGAAAAAGAAAAGAGGAAAGAGACCAGCGCCCGCTCGTCCTCGGCCGCCGCCGACTCACGCTCGCCGACATCGCCCGTTTGCCTCGCCGCAGATGCTCACCGCCGATGCTTGCCGCCGTCGCTCGCAATAAATAAGCCGTTGACCAAAGCAACTTTTCTCTTGCCTCCGTGTTGCATCCATGGTAGCTTCGCGGCGCCGACCGCAACACCGTCCCTCGCCGGTGCTGCCCACCGCATGTTGCAGCATCAATGGTGACGGCGGCGTCGCTTGCATACAAAGCCGATGGTAGCAAAAAAAGGATTGCTGGTTCCAGCAAAAATCGAAGCCGGTGGAAGAAAAATTGGGGCTGGTTCCAGCAAAAATCGAAGCCGGTGGAAGCAGGCTGGTTCCAGCAAAAATCGAAGCCGGTGGAAGCAAAATTGGGGCTGGTTCCAGCAAAAACAAAAGACAGTGGAAGCAAAACTAGGGCTGGTTCCAGCGAAAACAAAAGACAGTTGTAGCAAAAAGATTGTTGGTTCCATCAAAAATTGAAAGCGGTGGTGGCAAAAATTGGGCTGGTCAGCAAAATCAAGATAGTAGAGTTGCATCCCTTTTGTGTCGGAGCTGGAACCGGCAAGTGGCAGAGCTGCAACCGGCTATAGGAGAGTTGCAATTGGCGAGCGGCGGAGCTGGAACGGGCTAGGTGTTCTCCTTCGCAGATGCGCGTCTTCCCGCTCCGCTACACGGCCGCCTGCTTGTTTGAAGCGTTGTGGCATCGCCGTTGTAACTCCGCGGCCTGTTGGTTGCAGCACACCGCGCACCGGCCGGCGATGGCTGGCTAACAGCAGGGCGGCTCATCGGGGCTTCAAGCGGCGCGCGGCGGCTCAGAAGAGAGAGATTGGGAAAGCAGAGATTAGTCATTGCGCGAGAGACGTGAGGACTGGGGAGATAAGAAAACGTGTGGCTGAGAGGCTTCGCAAGAGAAAGAACGAGATAAGAGACGCGTGGGCTGATTATGTGGTGGCTAGCGAGCGATGCGAGACCTCGTGTGCTGTTCGATCAGACGGCCCAGCAGCGAGTAAAGCGTTGTTGATCGGATGGCCGGCGAGCGACCGGCGCGAGCGTTAGCCGGCGGACCGGCCAGAAACGTTTCCCTTACACTATTGACCGCGTGAGTGGTGGTATGGTCACAAACTCAAACTCACAATCCGGGCGGGGGTACAGGCTAACAAATAGACGTTACTGTCAGCTCCATCACCATCGCAGGACTAGTTTGGCTTTTAAGAGCCTGTCTATATCAAAAATATACGCATATAAAATCTGAAATTTTGGAAATAACCGAACTTTTTTTGTCGTGACACAGCCGGAGCATACAGCCGCCGGACGTCGCACTGACTTGGCGGAGAGCCTGTCCCTCAGAGGGCGGCGGCGGAGGGGGCTCCAGCGCACGGACTGCATGACGGCCCAGTACGC
The DNA here is from genome assembly GCF_002575655.3 of Aegilops tauschii subsp. strangulata. Taxonomy (NCBI): domain Eukaryota; kingdom Viridiplantae; phylum Streptophyta; class Magnoliopsida; order Poales; family Poaceae; genus Aegilops; species Aegilops tauschii. Next base: position 380,026,647 of record NC_053039.3, read on the forward strand.
GGCGTACCAGAGCTCCGCCACCAGCATGCCCAGCCACGCCGCCCTCCCCTCGCCGGCGGCCGGCACGTGCGTCGCCCGGTAGTAGAGCACCAGGAGTATCCCGGCGGCCACCGTGACGGCGTGGAGCCTGTACACCGCCCGGCCATCGTGCATCTCCGTCTCGAACAGCCTCCTGCTCCTCTCCATCTTCCAGTCTCGTCTATCGCTCTCTCGGTCTTTTGTGATTTGTCTAACTCGGAACTCCTGTAGATGATGGACAGGAGCACACGCATGTAGTTGTAGTGTACTGCCGACCAGGTGGAGGCGTGGACCTCCCCACCCCATACTCCACTGGTTTGGTGGACTGGATTGCCCGTCCCACTACCCCACTCCACGCGCGCGCACACACCCACCGACATGGCCACACCCGTGGCCCCGTAGGGCATCTCCAACATGACTCATCAAATCACCTCGATCCGACAGTCCAAACACTTTCGGACCTCCAATGCGGACGCACATTTTAGGTTGGACTGGTTTGGACATCCGAAATTCCAATGTCGGCCCCAAATCGGGGGCGGGAGAGTCTGGACATTTCGCTGCCTCGGCATCCGACAACCTGGGCCCATCTTTCCCATGTCTAGAACCCTCAGCATTGATGCCGCTCTCACCAGCTCGTTGCCTACCTGCATTTGAGTCTGGCCGGCGCGTCGCCCGAGAAGCTTACTTCAGCTTTAAAGTTGGTTGACCTCCCTTCCCAAGCCCTATCCTCACCCAGTCCTCCTCATCTCCTAAATCTACCGCACATTGCACCTCCAACGGCCATCACGATGGACAAGAAGATGCCCGAGGAGGAGAACGAGCGCACCGGGGCGTGGTGGTTGCTGGGCAGCTACCACTCGACGCAACCTCCGCCATGGCAGGACTCCGGGTCTGAGGAGAGCTTCGGATCCAATATGCGGCACTATCCCCAGTCACCGAGTCCGTCTTCGTCCACCGTGAAGGAGAAGTGGTTGTCGAGGAGGAGATCGACTAGGCTAACCTCGTGGGGAGGACTCGGCAGAGGAGCCGTCGTAGCCACCAATGTCGTGCGGTGGCGACAAATGGTGAGTTCCAGCAGCACATGCGGATTGCACTGCGGAACTCGTTGAGGGACTAGGGTCCGGCGCCATCATCCCCTCTATGCAACCACAGTGTCCAGATTAGACTCCGCATGTAGTCGTCCCTAATGCCAAATGGTGCCCGGCCCTAGTGAAGCAAGAGTCATCCCAGCCGAAGCTGCGTAGCCGCTTCGACTACTATCTGAGCGGTGGTGGCTCGCACCGCACATCGTCCTCGTCGTCGGGGGTCGGGAGATGTCTCACCAAGGCGGAGGCACGGCAGGAGTGGCACCGGGTGCAGTGCTTGGCAGTGTTCGCCAAGACCGGCGTGCCACCGCTCTAGGTCCTCACTGAGGCTTGGGCCTTCGATCGGTTCCGGACCACCAAGAAGATGGTTGCCCGTCGTCGGCGCCGTCTGAAGTAGCAACTCCTCCTTGTCGGGCTGGTTGAGACCGAGTGCTCGAACCGTCTCCAAGCTAACAAGAAGCAACCAAGGTGGAAGAGGCGACCGAGCGCGTCTGCGTCGTGAGCGTGACGCCCCGGCCATGGACAGATGCCGCGACGGCTGGAGTTGTATCCTCCACTGGTACGACTACGAAGACTCAAACGACGGTGACAATTGTGGTGCCGGTGGGCTTGGAGGCCATGCCTACGAGGTGGTCGTGCGCTACTTAGCCTAATTTTAGTTTAGTTATGTTAAGTTAAATTTTGAGTAGTTTAGATGAAACTTGTTAAATCTTATCTAATATGCATGTAATATATCATACTAGGTTTAATTTCATGTGTAATTCGTGTTTGAAATGTTCGGATGAGGGAAATTACGGAGACTATTTTGGATGGCCGGCTCCATCCAGATGTTGGTCATACAGTGCAATATATAACAGGTACCTTATACTAATTCAACAAAACTAAGTGAGACAAAGATCTAAAATCCAGAGTGAGAACACTCAGTGATTCGAGTACAATCCAGTGGCACCTTGCTTTGTCTGTACATTGGGATCTTTGTCCAATGGTCCAAATGGCTAGATCCTCTGTATCCACCTTTTTTTTAGACAATCTCGCGAAACTTTATTAACTTGTCATAATGTTTACAGAGACGAAATGAAGATCTCCCGGATGGCCTAACCACACATGACGGCCAACGCAAGGGAGAGAGAATGTTTCGCTAGATTGTGAGCTTCATAGTTTGAGCTCCTAAATTCATGACCTATATTACAAGATAAAAAGCTAGAAGAGTGTTCTGATATCTCCTGAAGTAGAGCTCCATAAGTAGCTAGCTTGCCATGATTCAACCTAATGGTCTGGTCCTATACGGGGCGGAGCTGGGCCCCGGGCACCCAGGGCCCAGGTCCGGGGCTTGCAAAATTTAACAGGCTACAATTATATAGCTTTTTCTGCAGGCCCGGGGTGCAGCCCAGTAAACAAATGAAAGCCCAAAGCCTTGATGGCCTGTCCTACGAGAAACGGACGCACGAACGAGGCAAGGCTGCCCCACGATCTACTCGCACGCACGAGGCAGAGGAACGTTTTTCTAAAAAAATGAGGGAGAGGAACGCAGTGCTGTTGCTGAAAAAAAGCTCGTGCGGCCGCCGCCGAGTCGCACACACACAGGATCAAATCTCCAGACTCCAGCGCTCGCGCCGCCGGCGATGCCTCCGCCCCCCAACCCCCTCCCCACTTTCCCCCTGCTCTCTGGCTCCCGGCCGCCGCCCCCTCTGTCCTGTGCGTCGTTCGCCCGGGCGCGCCATCCCTGCTGGTTGCTTCACTGCCAGCTGCAACACCTTGTAGTTTCCTTTGATGTTTTCTCTGCTCCCCTGATGCTTTTCACTTGTACCATGTTCTACTTATATCAGTGTATAAACTGGTCCGAACTGAAATTTAATTGAAATAGTGGGTGTATATGTATCCAGTCATATATCTAGTGTATTGTTGAACTCAAATTGATGTAGTTGCTAATTTAATTTCATACTGTAGAAAAATAAGATGAAGAGATTTTTTTTCACCAGTCTAGGGTATATCACTTATAGGTCTCGCAAAAGGCTTTTACCTTGTCGAAATGGTAAGTTTTTATATTTATATAGGTGATAATTGTTTCACTTGATGTTTATGCCTTCTCTTATGAAATTTTGCTTTTCATGTCTTGAAGGTGTTGGCTCTTCTTCCATCGTTGATGAGGTTATGTGAGGCACAGATGAAGCAAACCATTGATTGGTACACTTTTTCATCATGTACTGTTCTTTGTAGTTTTCAACTATGTTTTTATCCATTTTGTTGTATCGTTAAGTTTCGAGTTTAAATTCTAAATTTTTAGTGCAATTGAGCCATATTTTGTATGGGTATCTTTTGAGGTAACTATGTACGTTAAGTTTTTCCTCACCTCAAAAACTATTTTGGGCCCGGGGCTTGCCCCAATCCTGGCTCTGCCACTGCCTATACAAGTTGCTTCCTAGTAAAATGTATTGTAAAGAAATCTCTAATATTTCGATTCACATAGATGTGGTGATTTTGGGCACTGGAAAGTCTTCAACAAGTTACTTTCATAGTTAATATTCACACAAATACGTTGGTAAGAAAATATAGAAAAAATGTATTGTGAACCTATTTTTTCATCGGTACAATTTTGATTGATTATTGTGAAGAGTTTCCTCTTAGTTAGTGCTCTGGTTGGCAAGATCTAAGAAATGACAGGATACAAGAGAGGGAGAGATGGTTGAAAGGGGATCATGATTTGAGGTGGGTACAGGTGGGGATGAGAAGGGGTTAGGTGGAGCATTGTGGATGAAAATAGAGGGTTTATGCAAAATGTCCATGTCCTGGCCACCTTGCTAAATCTGGACGGCTCATTCTTTATTCAATGGTGCAGACGATTGGATCCAATGTATTCATGTGCCCACCTAAAACCCTGATTCTGTACAGGTTGCTCCCATACTGGGATTTTACTAGTGCTAGAGGAGACTGAGTTAGATCTGTCGTCGATTGCATCGGCGTTCTTGACATCTTCTGGTTGGGCATTTTTATTTTCACAGGGGTAATTTGATCCATGGTTAATCCCGAGTCGAAGGGCTTACGCAAATTGCCTCTGCCCAACCCGGGGCTGCACCACATATAAATACAGTTGCACATGAAACTATCAGAGCAAGTGTTTCGAGAGAACCATAAACCATACCAACTTGAGTACTTAATTACACACTGATGCCTCTTGTGGGACCTTAAACTATTGCTGGCAGTAAGGCCAACATCACAAAGCCAATAGAAGCTAGTGTAACTGGGAATGGTATTCTGCCTTTGTCCTTCCTCAGGAACATTGCTTCATAGAATGGGATACTGGTTATCACCACCATCCCACAGAGAATGAGCTGGGGGAAAAGTGCATCCAAGTGTATATTATTCCATCCAACTTTCATGACTTTACTTAGCCCTCCCAGCAGGCAAACAAGGTTGAGTAACGTGATAGTCCCGATGATCACATATTCTGGATCCGACGACCCGAATTCCATAATCTCTTGCTCATACCTCTTGGACTCGTCTTCATCGCTTACCTTCGGTGAAACCACAAAATTCATCTTTGACAGTCCAAGTAACTTCCGGAGATTGTCAAGGACTCCAAAGAGGTACGAGGTTATTCTTTTGACCAACCACATCCTCTGCCCATTCCACCATCCTTTCAGCGTGTCTCCAGATGATAGTGCCTCATATAGGCTGTACATGGTCTTCACACAGAAGACATATACGAAGGGTGCAATCCATGGACTTGTAATCTGAACGACACATGAATATTACATCAGTTTTTAATACAAAACATATATGTAACTAAGGTGAGGCTTTTTCATAGCATGAATCATTACCTCTGGGAAAAGGGGGGTGCCTTTGAGGAGGGCCAGTGAAGGGATGATAACATAATACAGCGTAGCGAGTGAGTTGGGTGCCCATAGTCCATAGATATGGTAGCCCATCTGATGTCGTAGCTTGGTTTTTCCATGCCCAAACAAGAACACGTTGTACTTGGAAAGGAAAATTGATAAGTTACCCTCGCTCCATCGCTTATGTTGCAATATTGTCTGAGCAAGTGTCGTTGGACCTACACCCATAAACGCTGGTTTTTTAGGATTGTTGTAGACCGACTCCCATCCTCTGCAATGTATTGCCAATCCGGTGATTACATCCTCCACCGCGCAACCATATTTTACCCCAATCTCATCTCCCCACTGTGTGCCATGTTCATATGTGCAGGCTGCTAAAGACTTGGCTTTCTCTTCAGTCTCATCTATGCTCTCTTGTAATTTGTCCTTGATCCCTGCATTCCAGTCTTCCTGGTAGTCTTTTGTGAACTTCCTGCCGCAAAGGATCTCCCTTCTGTGGAAACATCCGGTGCCAATATACAGAGGGCCACCCAAACTGTCCATACCACCCATCTCCACCTATTAGATTGAGTGGCCATGTTAGTGCCAATAATATAATATAAATGGAGAACATGAGAATGTAATTCAAGTTACAATTTGGCACTGCTGACCTCATTGATGACATGGAGGGAGTTCCCATATATATCATTCTTGCTCAGATTGTTATAGTTCTGAGGGTACTGCACAAATCCAATCTTGTGACCCATTTCTTCGTCAAGGAAGAAGCACAGTGCATCTCTGACCGCATCGTTGTTGTTGGAGTACATATCACAGTCCACATTCATGATGATAGGGCTGTTGCTTATCACTGATGATACCCTTATCTGCATTTCAGCGGAAAAATTGACACATTCTAATTAAGTCCATTATGACAAAAGCATTACAACCTTTCATGGAATAAAATTGTCATATAATTCCCTCAAAAAAATTGTCATCTAAACACCAATTCCACTCCAGTAAGCTAAATTGGTGTGGTGTCAAGCTACTCTCAGCCTCTCACTGTCTCTTGTTAGGCGGAGGGCAAAAGAAGGGGATCAGTGTATCACCAAGTGCTTTTAAGTATCAGCAAGTGCATACATTGGGTGTATGGTATTAGCTAACTTCTTTGTAGCTTCTGTACATTCAAAACCCAAAATTTATAGAAATCACAGTAGGGAAACCTACTGTCTTCCTAAAAAAATTGGGTGTATGCATATGATTTGTGATAACAGATATACGTTTGAATGCATGTATTGACCATTGTGTTTTGCATGCACCCATGAATATGGTGATCATTTTGGATTTTACTCTATGTCTTTGGTGTCACTAGAAGATGAGTAGACAATATCTACTCAAATTTGTGTGTATATAAGCATAGTCCAATTGCAACTTGGATTTCAATGCTGTGCAGCAGACATTGATTTGTTGCAGGTGCTACTCATATGAATGCATACTACAACCAGCACACCTCAGGAACTTGAGCCATGTGACAGGAGGTATGTAGTCCTTGTGCTCTGTGTAGCTTTATAGACATACCGCAAGTGACTGATGGGGCATCAATCAACTTTCCTATTGATTCTGGCACACATCTCGTTGCAACACATTCAGTGACAATAAGCCAAGGGACTATTTTCCTATTGAGGATTTCAGACTGTACCAACATATTTTAAGCATACATTCACTTCATTTGTTTCGCAAAAGGCTGAAGAATCGAGGTTCTTGCATTTTATCAACTTTCATTCTCTCAAATGCTTGGGAAATTTCTATTGTGGACTAGTGATACAATGAGGTGAAACTGAATGAAGAAAGCAGAGAACAACATTTTGGTTACTCTTGTCCAATAATGCAGTTTATCAAGAACTTCGGAATTATGAATTAGAATATGGTGCAGGTGCAGCTAGTATTTCGCCAAGAACCAGTATTAGAAAATGAGTTTACTAATGAAAACTATGAATCTTACAGTAAACTGTCTACTTAGCGTGACGGGGCAAGGTTAGTAAGTTTACCAAAGCATTCATTGCCCCAGCTTTGAAGTTGTGGTGGTGCTGAGGCCTCTTCTCACGCGCCATGTAAACAAGTGTTGGTAACACATTTCCGTCATTATCAACTGCATTTTGGTCCTTGCCATCTATCAGAATCTAACAAAAGAAACAAGTTTATAACTTCAAACTCCTGAATACCATGTAAGTTACTCCAAAATCATGGAAACCTTTACTCCATTCTGGAGGCATGACAGCTACCTGAACAATTGGCTGGTGATTCTTTGAGGTGATTTCCTGGTTCCATTCATGAAATCCTTTATGCTTTGCTTTGATTTCTTCAGGAATTTTGCCCGACATGACAGCCGTGTCTATTCGCTCAGTCATTTCGTCAAACATGTCCTGCCCAGAAGATGAAATAGTATCAGTTGCCATGCCAAATGTTGAGCACTATATATAATAATCTTGTCATCACCAGTGTGTCAACCCATTCCCTGTTCAATAGCCATTTGATGCATGTGTTTTAAAAAAAGAGAGATATTCTTAATATCTACTCACCTTGATCAATGACCATTCTTTTGGGGTGCACAATTCTTGATGCCCATCTGACTGTGAGAAGTAAGCGGCCGGTGACCTTGGCTCAATGTTATATCTCTTGCAGAATGGCAGCCAGTGCTTTGCAAACAAGGAGGCCTCCCACATGCCATAGAAAGTGAGAATCGAGCCTCCGTCGTCGGAAAGGTACACGCTTAATTTCTCGGGCGGGTAATTGTACGCCATGAGCGACAGGATGGTGGAGACGACGAGGCTTGGCGGCTCCGAATAGGGGTCTGCAGTGCACACAAAGATGTCCACAGAAGGTAGCCTTTCTCCGTGCCTTGTTCAAATGACAAATTAACCGTGTTAGTGCTGAGCATGACAAATATATGTTTGAATGATGAAGTATATGAAGTTATGAACACAGGTTCTCGGTTAACTGGTTTTTAAATTCAGTTTTGCTACCCAGGAGATGCAAATTGCTCTCTGGTTTGCCATGATGGGAGTGGGACGGTGTACCCTATCAGCTGATGAGTCCCGGAGGTTGGACCAAACCAGCCAACCGTACTGAAATTTAAATTCTGCAGCGTGTTCAGCGCTGATTTCGACCTGGTGGGTGGTATGCGTCATTCAGTCGTAAATGCATTTGCTCTAATGTACTAGGACTTTTTGTATACATCATGCTTAATAGACATCACCGTCAGCTTCCATCATTTTCACAAGATTAATGTACTGTCAAAAGCAGTCTTTGCCTCTCTAACAAAGACACGTATAAATCTGAAACTTGGAAATAACCAAAGTTTTTTTTTCTTTTGCGGGAAAATAACCAAAGCTTTTGGCATGTTCGTAAGTTTTTTTGTCGTGTATTGATCAAATAAGAAGACAAATCTGTGATTTCGGAATACTGCGTATGCTACAGCGTGTCATCTTGTGGCATTAGTCATTAGCTACTCCCTCTGTCCCAAAATATAAGAACGTTTTTCATACTACACTACACTAGTATGAAAAATGTTCTTATATTTTGGGACGGAGGGAGTATATTTTACCGCCTTTGCTAATTCTGGTGTAACTGAACTCTTTTTTGGCGATCCCAGTCTTTTTTTGGGGGGCGATTCCTAGTCAGCGCACATACAAATCTGTAAAGTGCAAGCCTTCATGTATTATGCAAAACTGCAGATCATGGGCGCGGTCCCATTCGAATTGTGACAAATTGCGTGTCTTCCTTTCGATTTTTTGTTTTTCTCGGGGCATATCTTGTTTCAGCCCAGCCCACTAGTGAGAGATTAAAAATGATTAATCACCACTAGATGGAAAACCTAAAGGGCTACCAAAAAGTGCCTTAGAAATTTAAAAATGTTATAGTCGTTGCAGTGTTTTGAGGCACTGCTTTCCGGAAGTCCTAACCAACTGCTCTTGTATTTCCTGTATATCTTGTCGTAAGGAAGGTTGCTGAAAACTGATACTCCCTTCGTCCCAAAATAAGTAAGTGTCAAAGGGAGTACTCCACTATAGGAGTATCTTATTGAGAAAGACAAAATCATCTACTGTATCTTGTTGTGCATGGAACTGATGAGATGTCACTCACCACCTCGCTGGCACAGACCATGCATTAACTAAGATTGGTTGGTGCTGATGCGGCCGTCCACGCGCCCGCTGTGGTGCATGCGGCCCGCAAAACAAATCGGGACGCCGCGGTAGGTAACGCTAACGTAGACGCAAGCACGCACGGTGTACTCCTAGCCAGCCAGGGGTTGGCGCTGGAGGAGGCAACAGCAGCACTCGTGTAGCTACTGGTGGGCAGTGCAACCATGCCACGACAGCACACGTTTGCTCTGCCTTCGTTGCCACTGAGGTGCTGACCAGGTACGTAGGTCCCCGCGCGCTGGACGCCATTAATCACTGCCGTTCTGGCTGACCGCTGCCTTGCCGGCCGGTATATCAAGCCATGGGCCGGGCCTCTTCCTTAAAATGCCAATATGCCAAGCCCAAGCCCGTCCAGGGCCTGCCGGTGGGCTCAAAACTCAGGCCCAAGCCCGGCCCATGGCCAAGCCCATCGGGCCTAGGCCCTGGATTTTAGGGCCGGGCCTGGATGGGCCGACAGGGCCGGCCCTGAGATGGCCAGGACTACCGGCCGGCAACGGTAAGCAAAGCTGTCCTGCCCGGCGGCCCGTTAGCCGGCCGGCACACGCACGGACAAGTGCATGTGGGAGGGACGTGGCGGTTTCTTCTTCTTCTTCAGATAAAGGCAGGCAAGATGAGCAGCACTCTCTCTGGTAGTACTACACAAGTCCTACGTACGGCGACGACGACGTGTCACCTCAGCTACGTACGTACGGATTAGTAGGCAACCAAGTAGTGGTAGGAGTAAGCAAGGGAAACACGCACGCACGCACGTACGCCTGCGCGCATCTGCATGATATACTATCTCTTGTTTCAAAGAAGAAAAGAAGAAGAAGAAAACTGCGTGGCATGTGACTCGATCATGCCATGCGGCCGCGCGCGCGCCGTTGGTGAGTCGGCCGGTCGTCGTAACACGGACGGATCATGCACGGACGGGACGTGGCGCGTACCTGGCGGCGAGCCTGTCGATGAAGGGGCGGCGGCGGACGGGGCTCCAGCGCACGGACTGCGTGACCACCCAGTAGGCGGCGTACCAGAGCTCCGCCGCCAGCATGCCCAGCCACGCCGCCCTCCCCTCGCCGGCGGCCGGGACGCGCGTCGCCCGGTAGTACAGCAGCAGGAGGATCCCGGCGGCCACCGTGACGGCGTGGAGCCTGTACGCCGCCCGGCCCCCGTGCGTCTCCGTCTCGAACAGCCTCCTGCTCCTCTCCATCTATGCTAGCTAGCTCACTCTCTCCTGTCGATCGATAGAGCTGTCTCGAACGCTTGTGTGTGTATGGTGGCTGGAGGCGCTCGCGTACGCCACGCACATATATGGTGGCTGGGAAGGCCGGAGCCCGGAGGCCTTGCGATCAGCAGTGACGCTAGCGGCTAGCCGGGCCGGTCCAGCTCTCTCTCTCGATCAGATGGCGTCTAATTGGCCACGCACCCGCGCGTGGCCATAGGACACACAGTTGGCTCTGGCGGCTCTGTGCTGTGCACCCATCTAAAACGTGCGCCTGCGCCTGCGTACGTGCACATGGCGCCGGTCTCCTCGCGCAGTGCACGGCTCTGAGCCCACGGCTCTGTCCCTGTGCGGCTGAATCCTTTGGATCGACCAGCATACGTGCGGACGTAGGCCTCCTCTGGTGCTCGCCTTGGTTACGTGCCAGGACTCCTCCAGAGGCAGGCATGCAGTGTCTCATGCGCATGCATGGATGCGCTTCAACCGATCATCACCAGCTCGCTGAATCCACGGAGAAGACCCGTCGGTCGGTTCCCTGACGTACTACTACGCACGAGAGCGGGAAGAAGCATTGATGAGTGATCAAGGAGTCGTCCTCGGGGACCCGGCCGGTCCATTCCTGGAGATACGGACTGTTGGTGGGTTCCTGCACAAATTTGCATTACTGTACTTAGAACGTGGGTAAGGCTGGCCATAGTGGGGTAACAACAGTACTATCATGTACATGGGGCTCGCAAACATGCTTAGGCTGGCCATAGTGGGGTAACATAAGTAGTATTATGCACTTGGGACTTGCAAACATGCTTATGTGGCAGGCAATTAAAGAAAAGAGAGATGGTTATAGTAACATAGATAGATACCGTAACATAATAAATGTGATGCTACTATGTGTCATGCATGGCAATAAATGAGACCACTTATGATACTAATGTATACTACTATGCACTATACAGGTAGTAACATAGACTAGTAACATATACATGACAGATAATTAAAGAAGAGAGAAAGAGTCATAGTAACATAGATAGATACCGTGACATAATAAATGTTATGCTACTATGTGTCATGCATGGCAATAAATAAGACCGTCTATGATACTATTTTATGATACTATGCACTACGGATGTATCATACACTAGTATTATATGCATGATAATAGTATATGTTACTCCTTACTATGACCAGACTAACAGTGCGTGTCAGGTTCCGATCTGACTTGTATGTATGTCGGCAGTTAGCAGCCGGGGGCCTTGGATCTACTTACCATCTAATGGTAGGCAGCATTTTTATGAAATTATGTAACTGACAGGTAGATATCGATCGGCTATCTGGCTTCTCTTCCCCGGCTAAACCGGCGACGCAACCGAGGGAATGTGTGCGTGCGGCACGCAGCTGCACCAGCCTACCGCCGACGAAGAAGCACACGTCCTGTTCGTCCATCCGTGTCCGGCCGCGAGCGCTCGATGCGCCGTGTAGCGACGGACGAGCGTACCAGCCGCCTATTTCTGCTTCACTGACGTGCGTACGTGTGTGCCGCTGTACGTGGCCGGGCGGGCGCGGGCGACGATATCTGTCTGCTGCCATCCAGAACGTGCGGCTTCGTACGTGCCGTGCATGTGCCGCTGGTCTCCTTGCGCGTTGCACGATTTGTTGCATGTCTGATCCCCACGCCCTGTGCTTTGGGTCGACCAGCACGCACGCAATCCAGGTGGGTAGTTTTGTGTCCTAATTAACGAAAGTCCCACGGAACGAGACGAGACTGGACGGAAGAAATTTCTCACTTACAACCTATACGCATGTTATTATTATTATTTTTAGAATTTTTTCATTCATATCACGAATCCGTACAAAAAAGTTGACCCTTACAAGCACACTGAAACGCAAACACAAAGAATCATGAACACTTAGAGTACCCTAAGACAATCATAACACAATAAGATCTCCGAAGCCCTGTGTCATCATCCCTGAATGTTGAGAGAAGACCCCTGCAGCAGAAGGATCTGCAACCAGTCGCAAGCAGGTCATCATCTTCGACCACGGTACAATTGCCGCCACGCTGCTTCCTCCTTTCTTGACACCAGCGCTGAGAGGGCATGGACATCAATCCAACACACCTGCAACAGTCGTCGCCATCTTTGGCTTTGAGTACCGCGAAAAGTGTCCCTTCCGGAAGGAAGAGAACTCGAGTCATCCGACCGGTCCAGCACCGCGGTCGGGCCATCCGCCCGGACAAAGCAGGATCTCCCACCAGCATCAGCGCAGAGGAAGGAGAAGAACAGCAGCAGCAAATCATACCAACAAGGAAGAAGAAGGGTCTTCGTCTCCCTGCATCCATCGTCCATCTGAGGACCCAAACGGCCAGTGCCGATGGACCTCCAGCCACCAAAGCCCGCGACCTCGACGAGACCCGGGGATCCCCAACTCCGCTGGCTCCTAGACGAAGGCAAAAGCCTCGCCTGACCGCGAACGGAGCCCGGAGAAACTTATTCCGACGCGACACCACCGCAACGGCCTCGGCAGCGTCTCCCTCAACCCTAACCCTACCACACACCCACCTAGCGAACAGACCCAAGATTCCTCCTTCCTCCCACCGCCGGAGCGGCCGACGGAGAGAGAGGGAACCGGCGGCGTCACCGGTGACGCGCAAGGGAACCCTCGTCGCCTCCCTGATCGCCTATGCGATCCTACTTTTCCGCTGTGTTGGTTCGATTGGCTGGGGCCAAGTCAACCTATACGCATGTTATTCATGTACCAATAGATAGATAGATGCCCACGCAAAATTCGTGCATCGGACACGATCGAGAACGTCCATCCGTCCGTCTCTCACCTACGTACGTGTCAGGAGCAGGACTCCTCCGGCGCTCTGAGGACGTGCGTCCGGTGTGAGGATGGATACTACAGACCGGATATATGCAGCATGCAGTGTAAAAAAAGGCTAACCCAAAGGCTAATCCTCGTTGGCTTTTCTTTAACTCCATGAGCACCGCGACTCAAATTCGGATGGGCTGGCAGCAACTACACAGGAGTACATGAGAGAAGTAGCTAACTGCCAAGCGCTTAGCTCCTGCTTCAAGGCCGGAAGCGTCGCTTAGCGTAACGATCGCCGTATGTCTCTCTCGGCTGCCCCCCTCTCTCTCTCCACGGGAGGAAACCCGTCAGGCACTTGGGACCCGGCCGGGCCGGTCGGAGTCAAGACGACGGACAGTGCACCGACGGATAGCGTCTACTTACACTTAATAACTGCGGACTAGCGATCATAGATGGATTATGGTGGTGTTTGATTCTCTGCTCCTAGAACTTTTTCTAATTCTTAGGACTTTTTGAAAAAGACTCTTAAGGAGGTGCTTCTAAAGACTTTTAGTAAAAAGTTCCAAAAAAGTCTCACCCTGTTTAGTTTGCTAGGAATTTCTTCTAGTCCCAACACAAAAAAATTCCTGGAACCAAACACCCGCTATATTTCTGGACCAGATCGCATCCGCCACTGCTATACACTAATAATCCCGTATACTTTCTGTCACTACCTCAGAAAATGCGGGGCACAGTGTCAGGGTTCCAACTTTTGCTATTACTACTATTTAGGAATATATGCATCATTATACTAATGCATGTTGTATGTGGGGTTTGATGTACTCCCTTCGTCCGGGTGCATAGGGCATCCAACAAAAAATTAGTGTTTCACATATATAAGTCACCGTGCTTAGAAGAAGCTCCTCGTTCCCCCGATCATTTGTTTTTATTTTATTTTACATACTGCTATTTTCATTGGCTGACACATTAAATAGGATTTGCATAATGGTATTACGGAATTAATGACATGGAAAATCAACATATTGATTCCAAAAAAAAGACAGGTTGGCTCTTCCCAGTTTTTCAAACGGGCCAAATAGGAGTAATTATTGCCATTTTTTGGTTTCATATTCTCCATCCGATCTTCGTCGTCGTCGTCATCGTGGTCCCTCCAGCGACGGTACAACGCCGGAGGGCCGCGGCAGCCTTATCCGTGGCTGCTTGCCGCTCGCAGAGGAGCCGCTCCGCCTCCTGCTGCACCGTGCGGAGTGCCACTGCGGCCACCATCGACTTGGCCTTCGGAGCCCCAGCGGCAGCCTTGCCGCGACCGGCGTTGGCGGAGCAGTCGCTAAGCGGCGACGCCTGGCGGTCGTCTCCGCGGTGGTCACGGAGTGGTCAAGCACCCACGCGGCAGCGAGGTCTGGGTCGTTGCGGACTCAATCCGGCACCACGCCGCTCTTGGCGAATGCAGAGCGACGACTGGCATTGCGCCGTCCGCTCCTGCTGCCGAGCCACGTGCTCCGCCTCAGATACGACGGCCCTCGAGCCCGAGGGATCGCCGAGGTAGTGGAGGTGGCGGGCACGCGCTTTCTTGATCGCGGTTGGCAACTCCTCGAGGCAGTGGCAGCACAGCGGTGACAAAGGCGCGTCGATGCGGCCCTATCGGCTGCGTTGCGGGGGCGCATGCTCCTCATTCACGCAGTGTCCTATCTGGACGCCGCGGTGGTGCGGGGGCGAGGCCGGCTCCTCCTTCACCGGCAGGAGCATGGATGTCGGCTCGGGTTTGACGTGGTGGCGCGGCGGGGACCGCGGCTCCTCCTTCATGCGCACTGGCAATGGCAGTGACGGCCCCATATAACGGAGCGGCCACTCGTCATTATCTCGATCTGACGGGCGAAATCTTTGTCCGTCAGAGCGGCCTCCTTGAGGAGTTGGGGCGGCTGCGGCGGCGGCGCCTGGTCCTCCTCGTCACTGCAGCAGATGACGATCCCCTCGTTGACGGAGGAACCGGCCGTCGTCGACGTTGACGGGCCCGGAGAGCGTCTGCAGCAGCGCCAAGAACCGTCGGAGGTGGAGCTTCCACCTACTCCGCCTGCCGGTGCGGAGCACCACGACTACGGCATCGCCGGAGTTTGGGCCGGAGAGGGAGGGGGGCTCGGGCACGGAGACAGGGGAGGGGAGGGGGGCGGTGCTCGGGGAGGGGGTGGTGCATCTCCGGCGCACGGTTTAAATAGCCGTGGCGAGGCCCGCGTGAAGGGCCGTTCAGCCGCTTCAGTGCGGTGCAGCGGCCGAAGTTGGTTCCTCGGGAACCTGCATCCGCATTGAGGCCCTGTTTGGTTCATCAGTCCTAGGACTTTTTTTAGTCCCAACTAAAAAGTTGCTAGTCCCTAAAAAGTCTCTACCTGTTTGGTTCCTGGGGCTAAACATGGATTAAAAGACCATGTTACAACTAAAAGTCCCAAAAAGACTCTCCCTGAGGGTCTTCTTTCATAAGTCTCGAATGCCCACTTTAAGTCCCTATAAGTCCCTTCTATTTGGTTTAGATTGGACTAAAAGAGACTTTTTTAAGTCCCTACACCAATAAGTCCCTGTAAACAAACACCCCCTGAAGCAGCGGCTGCCGAGAGGTCGTGTCGGTTTGCGTCGCCCTCCATCCCTCCCTGGTCACATCGCAACATCCATGCCGGCCTCCGCATGCTCTCGGCCGGCATGAATGCGGCGTGGTAAGCGGCGCGTGTATCGGAAGAAAAGCGCGGGAGGGGCAGGTGACTGGTTTTTGGCGGGCCAGGATGGTCTGAAGTGTGCGTAGGATCGATCCGGACTCCTGCAAACCTACCCACGTCTGTCTCCGGTTTGCAGGGGTAAATCGTGTCCGGACTGCGCCGGAGCAATACAGATCGGCGTTGGATGATTTTCATGGTCGAACAGCGCGGTCCGGACGCAGCGGGAGATTTGGGGGCCGCCTTGGAGATGTCGTTGGACTAAAAAAGATAAAAAAAAATATAAAGCGTGCTCCTGCGTACGCGCACGTGGTGCCGGTCTCCTTGGGCAGTGCACGACTATGATTCCACGGCCCTGTCCCTGGGTCTCTCGCCTGCGTTACGTGCCAGGACTCCTCCGGTGCTCGATCTGACGTCCGGTGTGATGTGAGGAGGATGGATGGATAAGCCTCGACCGCTATCGTCCTTGAACAGTGCAGCACAGGCATGCAGACGCAGTGTCACGCCGCACATACATGATACGTACGTACATGCATTACCGATCAATAATCGGCAGCCTCACTGAGTCCACGGAGAAAAACCGTCGGTCGGTCCCCTGACGTACTACGTAAACATGAGAGCGGCCGGGGAGGGCATTGATGATCGAGTGATCAACTAGTCGCCCTCGGGGACCCCGCCGGTCCATTTCCTGGAGATACGGGTGCATGCATGATTGGTGGGTTCCTGGACAAAATTGCATTACACAATGTGGGTAAATAGTACGTGACCGTGTCAGGATTCCGACTTCGATCTAGTCTAGGCAGAGACATTTACTATATGAAATTATTTGTCGATCGCCGACTCTAGCCAGCTAGCAGGTGGAGCAGTGATCGTATTTTGTATAATACAATGTAAGACGATTTTTGACACTGTACTAGTATGGAGTACTAGTAATTGTTGCTGGTAGGGTATATGATCACGCGAGCAAAATAAATTGCTTCTCGTCGTTGTGGCGCCGTGCCCCTCTACGTCGAGCACACAGCCCAGAGAGATCGAGTGCATACGCAACGAGCACAAGGATAGGATAGACACAAATTATGTAACTGATGGGTAGACATCGATCGGCTGTCTGGCCTCTCTTCTCGGGCTAAGTTGGCGACGCAACCGAGGGAGATGAAGACCACCCAATCGGGGCTCCGGGCAAATACGCATGGATGTCTCACTAAACTAACCGGAGTACGTACGTAGCGAAGAACGTGTGTGGCACGCAGTTGCTACAGCCTACAGCCAACGAAGAAGCAAGCGTACTGGGTACGTCCTCTGCCCGTCCATCCGTGTCCGGCCGTGGTGTAGCGACGGACGAGCGTGCTTCCGTGACGTACATGTGCCGCCGTACGTGGCCGGGTGGGTGCGGGCGACGATTCAGTAATCCAGCCCTTGAAGCTGAGAATGTGTTCAATCTCCCGGTTCATTTCTTGTTGGATGGTGGATGCTCATCATCGTCATCATCTCGACTTCTTCGTACGAGTCCGACGAATCGAAGAACTTCTTTTGAATCAATTCATCCAGCTCTCTCGGTCCTCCTCATCGATGAAGCGTCTGAATTCATCGTTTTGCCTACAAAACAATCACAAAAAGCTAGTCGGACAACGTGTCGAACAGATGAAGGGCAAGTGCAGTCCGAGAGTAGTCGGAGCGTGCTGCGGCGGCGTCCGGGCCGGCGAGAATGGAGGGGAGGAGTGTTGTGACAGTGCTGGCAACACTGGGGGCTCAATACAGCGGCGGGGCAAGGGTGGTGCCGGAGCTAAGGTCGGGTCGGCTGTGGTTTGTACTTCCAGTGAATTTTGATAATAGGCCTTAACATTCTTCGAAGAAAAAAAGCAAACATGCAGGCATGCACTACCAACCAAATAAAAGAGGCGCATTTAAATACCAAAGAAAAAAGAGCATGGGTGCCTACCGCATACATGCATGGCCAAACGAGGGAGCTTGAGCCTAGCCAGAGGAAAAGCAAGCATGCACGACCAACCAAGGGAAAGCGAGGCGCACTTCAAAATTCCAAAGATAAAGGAGCTTGATGCGCATGAATTAAGTACCAAAATCCAGTGAAAACCCAAACACAAATTAATCCTTTAGAAGTCCAAAGTCATTATTCGGATTCTCCAAGAGAAAAAGCAAGCGCGTTAATGGAGCAACTCATATACATCTTTTTACATCTCGGTGTGCCCACGGCTGCATTTTCATAGATTTCTCTTTTAGTGTATGAGGGCTAGAGTGAATAAATTTGGAAAGAGCGGAATGAGAATCTTAAAGAGTACTTTCAGAGTCCAAGGTCATTATTAGGATTTTGTAAGAAAAAAACAAGCACGATAATGGAGCAGTTTTTGCTCATATGCATTTTTTACACCTCGGTGTGTGCCCGCGTATCACCAGGACCATCACATCATATACAAGGTTCGAAGAGGAAAAATGAAAATTAAAGCTTCCTTTAAGAAAACGAAAATAAGTTAATCTTCGTTGATCATAGGACCTTTCACCCGAGGTCAGTGCGAAAAAAGGAGGCGTTGCCAAAAGGCATGGGTGCAAGTACAACGTCTTGACCTCTATGATCAATGATCTGTACGACGACCCGTATGTAGGCATGGGCACCCCGTCGATCTAAATAGATGGCATGGACATGTGAAGGGTCTTGAGCTTGCTTATTACGTTAGATGTGTATGTTATTCTTTATCTCCCATTGCAACCCACACTTTTAGTGTGGGTTATTTTTTATCTCCCCTTGTAATCCGTTGACATGTGTGTTATTCGTACTGAAAATAAAGTTCGCAACAGCTTAGCTTTTCAAAAAAAAAAAACTTAGCTAAGTTTGCTAGAAAAGTGAGACTAGGTCTCAGTCGACTAAGAATTAACCAAGTCCCAGTCAAGTGCATAACATATAAGAAAGAGAAAAGAAAAAGCTGAAGCTACGGATTGTGATGTAAGATCTCACGAATATAACATCGACTGAGACTTAAGCAAGTCTCAGTCGACTGAGATGTAGCAAGGTTGTTGCTTAAACAGAGGGGAGAACTATGACTTGGGTTGGTTGTAGCCCAGCAGATTCATTAGACCTAGTTCTGGCTGATTGTAGAGATTTTATGAGTTGAAGTAATGCTACAATGATTTCACCCGCAACATAAAATCAGTGTCCTGGTCTCCTGCTCCATTTGTTGGAGTCGACGTCGTGGCGTCGTGCAAGTCCACACAGATCGTCACTGAATTCCTGGGCCAGATTAGTACAGTACGGCACAAAAAATAATGCCGGCTAGTACTCTACTACTCCCTGTAGAGTAGTATACTGTACTACTCTACAGTATAGTACACTGTACTACACTACATTGTCAGGGTCAGGCCTCAGGGTCCGGGGTTTTGCATCGTGGGCCGGGCACTTGGCTGAGCATGCAGTATCAAATTGTTTGTTTGGTGCCTTGACAATCACCCGAGATTAGCCAACAGGTAGTCGTCGTCAGATAGTTATTGTATGATAATGATAATCAATCGAGGGACGCTCGCTGCTTCAGGGACACGGATGTCTACACTGTGCCTGCAAAATCTCGTGGCGCTATAAGAAAGGTGGTAGCAAGTGTCAAGATCTCCTGTTTGCTGCTTAATTGGACGATCGATCAAAGAAATGATAATAATCCAGCGTGCCCGCACAATAGCCAAATCAGACCCTTATACTACCTATGTCTCTGGTTTATAGGTCCCTTTCATATTTTGAGCCAAATTTTGACCATAAAATTACTAACAAAATAGTAACGCATGCCATCAAAAACTTATATCGTTGGATTGTCTTTGAACATACTCTAGTTTTCAATGATATTGTTTTTGATAACATGCATTAACATCTTGTTAGTTAAATTTAAAATCAAAATTTGACATAAAATATAAAAAGAACCAATAAACCAGAATGGAGGTACTAGTACCTACTGTACCCCATATCAGCCTCCTCATCTCCTGCTCGGTAAGTTCCAGCGTCCACGTCCAGCGAGTAAATGCAAACAGGCGATGGATGGATTGACGGACCAAGCGACGATGCACGTATGCACATATGGTAGGGACGGATTCTGCTACACGTAACTGTTCCCGCACATATATATGATAGCGTGTGCATGCACATATGATAGGAAAAATACTACTCTGCACCGGCCCACGAACACCTCTTTTACATACGTCCATGTCTCGTAGTAGCGCCAGCGGTAAGATAAATACGTGCCTTGTCGATCGACAGCTAGCTAGGATTCTTGGTCGAGCCAGACAGATCGCAAGGAGCCCAGTGGTGTGGCGATAGAATGTGCACGGCAACCAATCCATCCGTGTCGGCCAGCGAGTAGTCGATCGGTGCCATATACTGCTCACTCGGTCCGAAATTACCTATGACAACACAGAATATATGTAGACGTGTTTTTAGTTCTAGATACATTAATTTCTATCCATTTCTGCGACAAATAATTCAGAACGGAAAGAGTAGTTGTATATGCTATTCTACACGAGCTTAGCTCCGTCCGTCTCCAGGATGCATGTGTATCAGCCACCTCTTTCCACGTAGAGGAGAGAAAAACGGCTCTCCCTCCCCCTGGCGTGGCGTATGCGCCGCCGTGCATGGCCGGACGCGGTCGCGGGCAAATAATTGAGCGGACGATCCAGTACGTAGCCGCCGTGGACCCACCCGGCGCGGCCGGAGTCAAGCGATCTCTGCATCGCATCGACAGCGAGGCTCGGGGAAAGAAACCGGCACTACTAGACAACCGCGGCCGGAGTTACGTGAATTTGTCAAGCGCGGCAGACTAGCGACTTGTTTATTTACATATGCTATCAGCACTTAGCCGCCGGGGTACCTTGGATCTGCCATTCTAGGCGTTGAGTGCAGTGTAAGAAAATGTTCGTCGCTTTGACGATCTAGACAGACCCAGACGTTCCATACCAATTGGTTGTCGTTGGCATGATAACAATGCTGTGCATGTGGCTTGCTTAATGTGGTGGAAAGGAACGGGGTAGAAACCTCGCATTTTCGCTCACTTGCTGCCACAATCAATCAATCAATCGATCGATCCACTCTGCTTGCAGTCCAGACAGCGAGATGCGCCGCACTGTAAACCGGTAAAATCTCGTGCCTGGAATTTTCTTTCCCGTGCGCGCACAAGACAAAAGAGCCCAATCCGTCCATTTTTGTTGCAGAGTCGTGCTTGCCCACGTCGAGCGAGCGGGTAAATAAACCCAAACACATCTAGTCTAGCCTAGACAGCGAAAGGTAGTGGTAGTAATCTCGAGAGAAAGCGAGGCTTATTATTGTTGGCTTGTCCGCGCAGCGATACGATGAGGAGGACAAATGGGAAATGTAACGGGCCATGGACGGATGTGGCGGCCACTCTGT
The DNA here is from genome assembly GCF_002575655.3 of Aegilops tauschii subsp. strangulata. Taxonomy (NCBI): domain Eukaryota; kingdom Viridiplantae; phylum Streptophyta; class Magnoliopsida; order Poales; family Poaceae; genus Aegilops; species Aegilops tauschii. Next base: position 380,047,861 of record NC_053039.3, read on the forward strand.
CTGGCTTCTTCGGACTGGCGACGCAACTGACCACCAGTCGGGAACAACATGGCACATGTGGCGAGCTATCTCAAAGTAATGCTTACCCAGGTTTAGCCGACTGGGATCACCCTTTGGGATCTCCAATCGGCTAAACCTGGACAAGGCGCCGGATCGTCGCGTGAATATGGCCGGGTTGGCGTGCGAGATTCAGTCACAGATCGATGGCAGCCCGAACACTGCTGAAACAGAACAGCTGGCTGCGCAAAGTGGCTGTATTGGCTATTTACATGCGGTTAAAATTCATGCTGAATTTGGTTCTGCCAAAGTTTCTTCTATTGCAATGGATTATGGATGTAATGTACCGCTCCCCAGTCCCCATCACACCGTAAGAAAATGCATGAGAGCAGATCCCATCAGCCGTCAGGTAGGCATGTGGCACACTGTAAATTACAAATGATTTAGTCAGTACTCCCATTGGAGTACTGTACTACTCAAAGCTGGGCATCAATCAAATTGCAGTGGCAGGACCTCCCAGCGGAAGCATGCATGCCTAATTGAACTTACAAAGGATGAAAGGGGTGCTCGACGCAACCAATGCCTCCACGTCGGCTATGAATAGTGCACAGCGAGCGCGAGCCGGCAGCCGGGCAGCAGCGAAGCTAGAGTGAGCGGGCAGCAGGGAAGCGAAAGAAAAAGGAGAAGTGAGCGGGCAGCCAGAGAAAAAGAGAAGCGACCGGGCATCTCCCCTTTGACCCTTGTCCCCTCTTGCCGTTGCCGGCTCCTCTCCTCTCCCCGCGCCTCGTCCGCCTCCTCTCCTCCCTCTCTCTCGTCTCCTCACCCGCACCGCCAGCCCCTTCTCTCTGCTTGCCCCAGCCGTCTCTCTCCTCCCGCGCGCCGTCAGCCCCGGATCTGGAGGAAGAGGAGAGATGCGGGATTTGGAGGAAGAGGAGAGATGTGGGATCTGGAGGAGGAAGAGGAGATCCGGGCGTCCCGGCGGTGGCTCGACCGATGCAAGGTGACCTCCTCATCTCCGACGCGGCCTCTAACCACAGTGCGCTCCCCCCATCCTCCCATGCGGGGTCTATTCCTTTGCCAGGCTGCCCCAGCTCTTTCGATTTGACCCATTTTCTGCTGCCCCCTCAATTCTCGACGACGACGCGCTACTCATCCCCGCCGGCTCCGATCTCGTTATCAAGCGCGTGCCCATCAAGTTCGTGGACGGCCGCGGGGACGCATCGGCTCCTTGTCAGGACAAGTGGGTAGCTAGAAACTGATGTTGCTGTGTTCTAATTGGGTGGGTTTCAGTGTTTAATAGTAGTACCGTGTTTCTTTGTGTGGCAGAGCTGAGGAGCAGCATGGCTGTGGGCGCAGTGACCGAGGCGATGGCATTGCGTCATTTCTGCCTCCATTTCATAATTTTGATGATCTAGATAAGGCTGTTTGTCCTGGTTTGGAGGCAAATGGTAAAAGTCAGACCTGTTTTCATCACTGGTAAACTTTTGTGATCTTCTCTATTTATTTATTTATTTAGATTCAATTACCAGAGGTTCACATGAACAAAGATGTGATGCACATGTAACTGATTGGCTTGGGCTATTCTACGAATGTAGCGAACTGCAATAGGATAACAGTGGGCATGTGTCCGCGTGGTCGTTGTTTGTTGAAGCGCATATCGAGATCGAGATTTGACTGCCTCTGTTAATTTTTACCCATAATAAACACCTTCTAAGGACAGTTTAAGTAGTTTATGATGTGGCACCTATCCATGTATAGATATATAGCTGCGAAACGCTGAGACAATGATGTACCACAGTAGTATTAAGTTTATAGTATGATGTTCATATTCCTTCTTTGACTTTTAGTATGATGCTAACACCTCAGATTTGTGATTGCTTATCTTCTTTTTTTGTTCCTTGGACAAATCTTGCAAATTTTGAATAGAAAGCATGTTTCTTGCGCAATTTTCTCTCCAGACACAAACAGGTGTCACTCTAGGAAAAATATCGTAACCATCATTCTCCCCCAGTCATGGTTCGGAAAAAAACCTTATCGAACATATAAATCCCGCTATGTTACCCGCATAGCGAGTGCCATCGCGGTTTGAAAGTCATCCGGCCCGCACGTTGTATATCACCGTCGATTGTTAGTGTACCTTCCATAGCTGTGGTGGGTTTGGGTGGCCAAGAGATTTTGCACCACGAACTGTAGCAACAGCCTTTTTGCCAGTTAATGCTACGGTTCTTGCTGACGGTGTATCTCCCTTGAGCAACAATCTCCCATCGTTTTTGCTGGTGATTTTTTTGCCAGTTAAGTACTTTCCTGAAGGAGCTCCCAGATGCTTTAGGCTTTGATGTCTGCTTTAGTCTGATATTTCCATTTGATCTTCCAAAAGGAGCAACCATCACAGTACCGAAATTAAGTTCCACTTGATGGTTCTTAATTGTATTTCTCAGTTTGTTTGGACTTGCACTGCAGGTGGTTGCGAATCTCAGGCTTTGCATGTCCGTCTATGACATCCTTGCCGTCGAAGGCAGATTCATCTTTCCAGGATAGGGCTGCTCGACGTATAAAGTAATTTGTGCCATCATCTCTGCCATCCATTTATCTTTGCTAAGGAATGTGAGATGCTACTACTTACTAATTTTGTATGTTGTTTAGTATTCCACTGGTTGCATGGTGGATGTTTTTTGCTGTTAGTTTCTTTGTATGCTAGCGAAGCTCGAGTTCAATAGTTCTTGTCATTACGTATTTGTTATTCACCCCCGTACTGAATTTCTTTAAAATACATCGGTTCCAGTCTTGACTATGGGCTGTTTTGCCATGCTTACATCAGAGCTCAAAAGTAGATGTCATTAGCAAGTAGGTGATACCTGTCTGTCCGATTTAGCATTTTGGAATTGCTCACAACATTTCTTTCGGCATGTCAATGAAAATGGCACCTTCCCGTTCTGATGTTTATTATGTTTCTTGAAGCCCTCACCATCTTTATATTCATTACATATTCTCAATATAGCTTATTTCTTAATAATACCTAAAGTGAATACCAGGAGCTCATCCTTACCTCTCCAGTCTATTCTTATTTGAGTATTAAGAGCACCTACATTGCTTTGGTTCTGTATGACTGATCAAATTTACACACACCTCAATCATAGTAAAATCTGGAAGGAGACGTAAAAGAATCAAAGAAAAGTAGAGATGCACAATAATTTTACTTTTCAGGGATTGTTCTTGGGTTCAGCTTTCGCTGGCATGTTGTTATTACAGAGTTACCCTATCTCTTTGAATGGTCGTATGTACTCCAAATTCTTATAGATTATGCAACTAGCTAATGGTTGGAACTTTAATACTCCGCTTTATTTATACGTAGCACAACCTCGTGTTAGTTGCCATTTTATTGCTATAGATATGGTCTTGTTCTGATTGTATATGTGATGATTATATCCATGTGTATGTATGTGGTCTTCAAAGTTGTTGAAAGATTTAAAGCGTAAGCAAGCTCGTCAAATTCCTTCGGTGCGTCATATATTCTTATGTCTCCTTCCTATGCTTTAGAGGTTTATAGTAAGAAGATATGAGATTCAGTCTTTCCTTTTCAGTATATCTGGAAGTATATGGGAGAGATTACTAGGTCACACATATAGTTTGGTTATTAAGTTTCTAAATAAGTTCAGCCCCGGAGCACATATTTTGCATCCATTGCTTATTTAACCATTGAGATCTATTCTCTCTGGTTCATACAGTATGTTTACATTTGACTTGGAATTGGCTGTACTTTTGTTCTGCTTTTGTTACAAGGTATATCATCAATTTCCTGTCTGGATGTACTTTTATTAGTTTGCTTCTAACTGCATCTTAATATGTACTCGGTAGGCTCTACAGGATTTGATGATGGATGTGTGAATGTGAGCAATCAGGATATAGATTTCTTCCAACAACAAGACATGCATTCAGGAATATGTTGCGTCTTAGCTTTGCAGCTTCACATTGTAGGATTAATATTTGGCACCTGACATGAGATTGAGAAATACCATGCTTTAATTAATTATTAGTACATACCTTGTGCAGGGCACATAAAATATATCTGATATCGCATTTTTATGAATATTTTTATCTTTTCTATCCTAATTCAGTAGCATCATTTCTTGATGTTATTTCTCTATACGATTGTTGCTTCCACTGTAGTTTTTCTCATCTGAAATGAATTTGAATTAGGTCACTTTAGTACCAAAGTAAAAAAATTATTTGTTCTTGAGAAGAGCCAAAATCCTAGGTGATCGTTAGATATTATTGATAATTATCAATTAATAATTATGTGCTTGACTGTTTGTTGATGACCAGTAAATTTGTCACAGTGTGCTTTTGGAATTTCCATGTGTTCAATAAAATTGGCAATGGGATCGGGAGTTGGTGGCAAAGAATTATATGGTTTGATGGCACTAGGGGCAGGAGTGCTGTTTTGACTAAGAAGATGCCTAAATAAGCTGTGAGGCTGCCTAAACAAAACTGTATTTCTGTTAACCGATCTAAGCCATTCTACTATATGTAAACCAATTTAAGTCACTCTACTATCTGTAATACAATCCACATTGCATTATCTTTCTATCTACATCTCCTACCTACTCACTACTAACATTGCTTCTAACTACTCCCTCCCTTCGGAATTACTTGTCTCGGAAATGAATGTATCTAGAACTAAAATACATCTAGATACATCCATTTCTGCGACAAATAATTCCGAACGGAGGGAGTAGCTTTTTGCGCCATTGGCGCAACCGGGTCACCTAGTAAGATCTAAACACAAGAGGTGTTGAAACTACAGCTCTCAATTAGAATTCACTACTCTGCAAAGTTTAAGAAAAAGACACAAGAATTCGCTAGTTTGCATTCCAACAAACGACACGAACTTCAGGTCATCGAATCGGGCGGGGAGAAGCTTCTGTACAGACCCAGAAGAACCGTAGTATTTATTGTAGCAAGGAGACTTTATTCTACACGGCTACCGTAGTTCATCGCATACGTTAGCATTTGCGAGGAGTTAGGAACTTCAAAAGAAACCATGGAACGTGCATTCAAGAGAACCCAAAAGTGTTTCCTCTAAACAAAACTTCGAAGTGGATGCGTTTGCTGGTGTACATTTCTTCTTGATCACTTCCGCTTAGCACTCTCTTCCGCTCTAGTGAAAGCATCCGTCAGCACATCAACAGCCCAATCCTTGGCATCCTCCTGCAGGGCAGAGATGTCAAGATAAGTTGTCTTAAGCATCAAGCTCTACAGCGAAAGGTAGGTCAAACCTTAAAAACGTATGCAGGCGGTAACTCCACTGAGTTAGATAAGGATGCAGGTAAGATAACCACATTAGAAAAGAGATGACTTGCTGCCTGCCCTACCAACACGGAGACTTGAAAAGAGATGCGGGTAAGGGAGAACCAGACAAAATTGATTCGACGCACGCTCACTCACAAAAATATCGAAAAGTGATACAATATTATAAACCTTGCTTTTAAGATGAAGGCATGTTTGACTGACTAACTAATGCCTTCAGAATTACTACACTGATGAAACAAAATATATATGCCGAAAACTGCAAGCTTGTTTCCTCAAGGTGTACTTTGGTTACAAGTTCTATTATACTCTAGAGTAAATGTCTACCACAATCACTCAAATCCCGCTGAATATAATCTAATAACTAATGAGGACACGAGGTAAACCAAACATGTGAATAATAACTAACAAATCTAGCACCATCATGCACGGGTGACCTTGCTAGTTATGTATAGCAGCAAGTTGTTGAAACATGGAACATCAGTATCTACTATGCATCAGCAATACATCTGTTTTCAGCACGGAAGCAAGACAGTGGATCCAATAAACTAACTCCACAGAGATGTAATACACCATAAAAAATCACAGAATTATATAAAAATGCATCGATGAGATGATAGTGAGGAAGTTATGTCTGCTACTTACCAGCCGCATTTTTTCCCCAGTTCTTAAGCGGGCATGTGGACGAGCTAACTTTGATTCAAAAGGGGTCCTTGGCCTGACTTCTTGGATTTCATCCCACTCTTCACGCGAAAGCATCCTTACTGTTCCTTGCTCAGGGTGACTATTCTTAATCTTGCGTTCCCTCCTTTCTTGGTCTGTAGCTTCATGTTCCTACCCAAAAAACATGCAACTAAGCTTCAGAGCATGCCAATTTCAGAACAGACAGAAGATTTTCTGAATACATGCAAACAATGCCGAGTTAAACTATTTGATCGACATATACAATATGCAGTAGGTAGACAATCTGGCAAACATCAGGATTGATGATTACACGACAAGGATGTATCTCTACTACCTAAAAAAAGGTTTCCACTCCCGTAAAAAAACCGTTTTGCTTCATCCGACTGTTTCGCTTCCCCTCCCCTTCCACCGTTTTTTCTGGTCTTTTCGGTTTTCTGATCAGTAAAATCCTTCCCTTCCCCATCCGAGCGCCTCCTCCTTCCCTAACACGGACCGATCTCACCTCCCAAACGCTAGCTGTAGGGTTTCGGGCCGCCAATCACGCTCAGCTGATAAGATCCCCGTCACCAGCAGGGGCAGGGTGCCGAGGAGAATCTACTGGATCCCCGCCGTAGCCCCCATGCTCCCTTTCCTCGTGGCCGGTGACACCCTCTGCCCTAGCCGCGCCACCTCGGCCATCACCGCCACAGAGCCTCCTTGTCGCCTCGGACTGATCTTCTGTGCCAGGATGGGTGCGACAACGAAACCTCCCGGACATCATGATGTCAACCCCAACGCCGTCTACTTCAATCACATACATGCCGCCGCCGCCGTCGTCCCGCACCTGCACGCCGCTTCAGGACGGTTCAGTGCACGCCAATGACCTCCTCGGCCCAGGTAGTCAGACAACTGCATCTCTCTAATTGCTTTCTCTTGATCTCTCCTTTTTTTTTTCCTATCTCCTGCATCTCGCCCGCCGGAGCCGATTTTTCTGCAGGCTACACGACAAAGCTGAGCATGACAACAATGTTAGGCGGCTGTCTCAGTCATTGATGAAGAGTCATGTAGCAGCAACCCGTAAGGACTTGTACTGCTCAAAACTGCAGGTTAGTTCTCATTGTGATTGGGAATATTACAGTAGAGAGTCAAACTTCAGCTCTCGTTGTTGTGGCATTACAATGTCATACCTAAACACTTTCGCTCAGTGCCAGAGGACGCACCAATAAAACAAAACCGAAAAATAAACTGGGTCTTTCTTCTATTCTGTCAACCTATCTACTGGTTTGGTTGCTGAATGTCCAAAATCACAAGCCTGCTGAAAAGGTAAATCAAAGTATCAGGATTTTGCGTCGGAATCGGTGTATTTCCACACTCACTTGAGGTGATTGCTTGGTCTCTTGATGCTTAAATTATGTTAGTTGTTTTATTATCTAGATTTTTTGTTTTTTTCCCAACACATCATGAAAAAGGAGAGCACAACAGATTTTTTAGCTTTCATAAGCATGCATCTATTAAGCATACAGCGCAAAGTATGGCTTAACACCAGTACAACTCTGAGCAGGGAGAAGTTCTTGAATTAGGAAACTGAGTTCAGAAAATGTTGTAGTTGAAAGCTTCAAAGTAAAACTGGAAATATCATTTTTATATGCAAAAAAGATTAATCCATACAATTTTTTGGTCACTGTACCATTTAATACAGTAATTGAGCTACTACATACAGAACGATCCTTCTCTTTTAGGAAGGGAAAATGCTGTACCTGACCTCTGTTTCTATATTATGTGAACAAACAGGTATTCAAGAATCTGAAGGAGAGAAGAAATTATTATAATAACCAGGACATGGCTAACTTAGCAAATCTTATACTGAAGAAGTGTGGTGGCCTCCCTCTCGCGGTCTCCACAATAGGTAGCTTCCTGGCAACCAAACCGAACAAGAGCTATGGGGTGGAGAAATCTGAACAAACATATGAGTGATGCGCTTCAGGTCAATCCAGAGCTTGCAATGATAAAAACAGTACTTGTCTCAAGCTACAAGGGTTTACATCTCAAGCTTCGCTTTTTGTATTTCTCCATTTTTCCTGAAGGCGTGACATTGAGTGGGCACGCTTGGTGAGAAGATGGATTGCAGAGGGATAAGACAACAGAAGAACTAGGGAACAGTCACGTCACTGAGCTAATCAGCAGGACCATGGTCGAGCCATCAAAAAAGGACAGGCCTTAGCGCCACCGGGAGGATTGTTATTTTTGCAAATTCTTGATCTCATTTGCGAAATCACGATCTGAAAGTCGACAGAGGAAAATCTTGTTCGTCACAGGCAGGCAAAGTTCATCACCTTGCTGTAAGCAATAGCTGGTTAAGAGAGAAGAATGCATTCAAAAGTGCAGCCCGGAACTGGTATGGCATCCGATCATTGCCAGTATTTGGAGAATGGAAATCATTCTTCATTTCTGATGATATGAGATTCCTTTGGGTGTTAGATTTGCAAGATACAAAGGGTCTAGAGGATCACCACCCCCATCAAATTATAAAGCTTTTTCACGTAAAGTATCTTTCGCTAAGAAGATGTGGTCAGCTTTTGAGGCTGCTGAGGCACCTAGAAACGCTTGATATCAGAGATACACAAGTAATCAAACTATCTTGTATAACTATTATAATCTTTGGCCTGATGTGCTATTGACTTGCTTTTCTAAAAATGAAGCTTGATGTGTGCATGTAGATTATAAAGGTACAAGCTTACATTATTGATGTGAAACCACCAAAATATTTTTTACACCCGTGCGGGCCAGCCTGGTCGGGCCGCGCTTCCTCTTGGTCGCCGGTTCTGTACAGGAGGTGCTGCTGGTGGCGGAGATCTAGTTCGGGCGAAATCCCTGGCCGGCCATGACCGGCCGCGCCGACGGCGACGCCTCAGGGCGCCGTTTCCCTCCTTGGAGGCGTCGGTATGGACTAATCTCCTCACTTCACCTCCCCCTAGGTTTCCCAGGCGAAAGCCCTAACTCTGTTGGGCGGCAGCGGCGCTCACGGCGCCGTTCCCTTCTTGAAGGCGTCGCTTTGGGAACCTTGGGGTTGGGTGGCGCTTGTTGGTGGTGGGCGATAGCAGTGGTGCGGCCCTTTCCTAGCATGGATTTATGTCCGTTGCTTGGAGATGGAGTCGCGTAGGTGGAGGTCGTCGGCTGGCGTCGTGGTGGCGTCAATGGCGTAGGACCTGCCAAGGCTCGCGTAGGTGGAGGTCGTCGTTTGGCGTCGTGGTGGCGTCGATGGCGGAGGACCTGCCAAGGTTGTCACCTCAATCTGCTCTAAAGATGGACCAGTGGAAGATGGCGGCGACGACACATGTGAGTGCGTTAGACCGGTTTGAGCCCCGGACCCGGCAGATGGCTCGGTCGCGGCCTCCGGCTTTAGATGTTAGGCTTAGGTGAGACGTATGGCTATGTGGCCCAACTTGCACCCCTTCATCATTTGGATAGGAGTAGCGGCAGATGTTGCCAAGATGGCGGATTCAGGCATATTGCTGTTATACTTTGTAAGGTCCTCAAGAATAATCAATAAAATGGCCGTATGCATCTCCCAGATGCAGAGGCCGGGGGTCATCCTCCTTTTCGAAAAAAAAGCAACGCACGGGCAGTTACCTAGTAGTATATCTTATATGAAATCTAGGTGACTAGTTCATGAAATAACTAAGATAAATTCGTTCAAACATTTCTTGAATGAAGCCATTAAAAGGGGACACAAAAAGTCAAACTGCAATATCGAATAAAAAAGCTATACCTGGATAACACAACATTTAGAGATGCTCTATTCACTACTCTACCATGGATAGATGATCATTTCATCCAATAAAGAGTTTCTTGGAAAGTCTCTTCTCTAAATGGATTTGATGCATTGTTGACAATAGGTTACATTTCTAGAAGCTCACATCTTACAAATCCAAAGTATTCACTAACGCACAATGATCGCCCTTAGCACTTCACATGTATACAGTACGCAGATCACATGATTAGGTATGTGTTCAATCCTAAATAAACATGTTCAGTCAAATGCACGGCAGCTGCATCTGCAATTAACCCTAGCGAACAGAGGAGTGGGGGCGGAGGGTACCATCATGAGGAGCTTGGTGAAGAGGGCTACGGCGGCGGCGGTGAGGATCATGGGCAGGGTGACGGAGTCGAGCCATTTAAGCGACTCCGGCGTCGGCACGAAGAACTCGTCGCGCCCCGGGTCGCGCCGACGCCGCCGAGAGCGCTCCCGCTCCGCCACGCTCAGCCGTAGAAGGTTCCCCGTAGATCCCTCGGCCAGCGCGGCCTGCCTCATGGCCGCCCCTCCCCGGCGCAGCACCGTCCGCAACATCGCTGCGTCCACGCCGCCGGCGACTTAGACGGGACGACGGGGCCAGGGAAGTGGAGCAGTCTTAGGGGAGGTGCGCGTCCTTCGCCGTCCGCGCGCTCCCAGGACCACCTGTCGACGGACGCTGCGCCGCTCGCCTGATTCCCCCCGGTCCCGGCGGCGGTCGTGTTTCGCCGGCGCTTCAAGAGGGAGAACAGAGACCAAGCAGGCACAGCACGAATGGGCCTATAATGGTCGAGGGGTGCGCCTGAAGCGCCTCCCTAAATGGACCAGGCCCATAAGCACGTATGCACTCACTCTATACGTACTCCCTCCGGTATTTTTTTTAGAAAAACATACTCCCTCATGTCCTTTTTAGTCTGTATATATATATTCTGTTCAAAGTAAAGTATGTCTACTTTGACTAAGTTCATAAAAAAATACTTTAATCAAACACATAGAAAAAAGTATCAATTCACAATGCCAAAATAATATTGTTAGATTTGTTATGAAATGTAGTTTCATAGTACATATATTTGGTATTATACATGTTGATATTTTCTAATATAAATTTGGCCAAACTTTAAAATGTTTGACCTGACCAAAATCTAATACACATAGTAAAAAGGACCGGAGAGAGTACGTCTATCAGACGCCCCTCGTAAACAAAATAACGTACGTCCATCACACACTGCTGCACGCGTATAAGCACGTAAACTAGGTACTCTTTTATTTTCTTATTATCTAAAAAAGTATTCTTTTGTGGATGCGGCATTTGGCTCCCATGCTGCCCGGGCATGAACAGTAAAATTGCTAAAAAAATTGCAAGCAAGATGCTCAAATGCGTGATTTCCTTGAAAATTTTGATGAAGTTTAGACATTTGAGGAGCTCATGGCAAAAAAAATGCATATTTTGGCTGTCGGGTAAACTTTTGAAAATTGCACTATTCACGCCAGATTTTGCTTTTTGTTTTTTTGCCACAAGCTCCTTGAACGTCCAAACTTCACAAAAATTTGCAAGGCGTTCACACATGGGAGCATCTTGAACCACAAAATAATTAGGATTTTTTTTGAATTTGTTTTCTATTATTTTGATTTTACCATTCACTGGGTGCATCTGAGCTCGAGTTCCGGATTGACCTATCTTTCTTTTGTTTTCTTTTTCTCTTCCATTTTCTCTTCAACTTTTTATTTTCTTGAAATTTTCTAACAAATAGATTAGGAAACTTTTAGACGAATGTCCAACATAATCTAAAGGTAGTTTTAAAAATTATGTGTATCATATTTTTTTAAAGGTTTGTTGTGTGATTAAAATGGTTAACCATGTATTTAAAAATGTTCACGTATTTAAAATGGTAATCATGTATTTAGCCAGCTGGGTATGAGGATTACCGGCCAGTCCAAGCGTTTGGGCTCTATTTGGGACGGCCGGTTGGGTGACAATTTTACATCCGGGTAGTGGCTGGGCAGGCCACCCGGGCGTTTGAGATAGACATGGGGCTTTTGGTTTTAGATGCTCTGACCGCACGCCCGCTGTTACGAGTAGCTTTTTAGATAGTATATACCACCACTGCGAGTTTGCGACCAAGCCTTCTTCTACTGGGGCACTCGACTCATCCTACCACGAACAAGTAGATGGAGAATCCCGGGCAGCAAATCATGTCGGTTGAGACAACCTTCCAAGAACTTCAAGTGGCGGAGCGAGATGGAATCTATTAGGGCGAAAGATAAAATAAGAGTGTTTGGAGGGGCCAAAAGCTAACAAAGTTTTCATCTAAGCCCTCCCTAAAAAAATTCCTTCACAGGCTGGTTTGTTTAGGGGGGGGGGGCAATGCCCCCCTCCCCAGCAACACACATAGCTCCGCCGTTGAACTTGATGTCTCGGTCTGGAGAGATCAAGCCACGATGCGCTCACTGTACGTCGGTATTGGCATGATTTGCCCGTACATTATAAGTTACTTTGTTCTCGTCGGAGCAATCCTGTCATAACACAATAAGGGGCAATGGTACCCTGCAGACGTTGAGCAAGATAACCTTGACGGCATCGAAGGCTACCAAGTAAACTCTCGCTTCTTCAAACAAAAGATAATTGGTATATCCATTTTTCTCACTCCTAATTTTCACAATGTAGATCACCATGTCGTGCACACTCATGCTTGGGGATGTCCTTTTCATCTTCATCCGGACCGTAGTCGTGCACGTGCATGGAAGAAGGGTTACCGTTCGGGCAAAAGTGGGACATTTGACAACCAGTAGCACACCAAAATATTCAAGAAGGATCTGGTACCCACACCATTGGCAATGGTGGCGATGCTATCTAGTGCCGCGCTAGCGCACATCTTCAGCCAACTGACATGGTACTACGTAGCTCTACTTTATGTACTGTCACGACCGGCTTTTCGGGATATTAATTTTCCAGAAAAACGGCATTTGTGCTCACCAGCCTCAGGATTACTGTTAGCTGATGAGGCACCAACTTGATACAAGAATTCCAAGCAAAGTACAAAAAATGTAGTACAAGACCATTGTGGCCTAGGAGTACAACACTTGGTTTCTAGTGGTTGATGGCGGAAGCGGTTTGTGGTTCATCTGCGTCTATGGGACTCCATTTTCCACAAGAACAGCTGACCAGGATAACTCCTATCTTCGCGAGGCTGCTATCGTCAATACGTAGGTTCCGGGGCTGTCACCGCGATGCTTATCTCCATGCGCGAAATCTGGCCAAGACAATAGCCAGGGACAAGTCAGTGAGTACGTTTGAATGTACTCGCAAATATTAAGAACACGGGTATAATATAATAAGAGACAATCATGCTCTGAAATATTTATGGTCATAACGTCTGTCACGAAATGAACAAAAATCCGTGATGCACGCATGCAGGTAAAATATGAACATGTAATACGGGAGTAGAAATAAAAATGCACTGATCGAGTGTCTGAAATGACTCCTCGAAAGGGTGCAAGTAAATTAACAATGCCACAGTCGGGCGTCTGAGCGACACCACATAAAGGGCTTATAAAGGATAAATAAATATCAAACATGCCGCAGTCGGGCGTCTGAGCGACACCACATAAAGGGCTTATATAAGAATAATCACAGTGAATATCCAGGAGGTAGAACCGTCCCAGGGATATTCAATAATTCAAATAATGTAAATGGTTAGTCCATGGTAATAATAAACATAATCCTCATATGTCACAGGTCATAAACAAAGTTCTGATATATCCGTTTCTCCATCCGCAGACCGTCACTGTGTTCTAGTTTAGCCGTTCTCCATCCGAATACCGTTACTATGATCCAGTTTAACCGTTTCTCCATCCGAAAACCGTCACTGGACCCATCTCAGACTGAAGTCCTTACCCAAGAACATGGCTATCCGAATGGATATATCCTCTGCAGAGGGTGTACTATTTACCCACGAGTAACGGATTTATTTAGCCCATCGGGACTAATTCCGCCTACGGCCTTTTAATTGAAAACACGCCTGACCTGCACACACCAGCTTAACTTACCGGTGTCTGGAATCACCCACGACACCCGCCAAGCAAAACTCTAAGTGGGGAGGCTACAACCTCGACGTAGCATGGGATCAAATTTATATTCGCGCGCTCTAAGGGGTGCCCCCCTCTTGGTCCCAACCGGAAACACCCATGCCCCCGGACCAGGTGGCATGCCTACCGGATGCACCCGGTATCTTCCACCATGGTTTCTCTGTACGGTGTGTGCTTTGGTAAGGGGTTGACAACTTACTGAACCATACCCTACCTGCGGTAGGGGCAAGTGGTAGTACAAAACAAGTAGGGGAAGTCACTGAACAAGACTCGACCTACGACCGACTCAGGTGGTCCAAGTGTTCTCCGAATGATTGACATAACCAATATATTACCATTAACAGATAGACTCACCACTCATCAAGCCTCACCATGCCATACCGGACATACTCGTCTCAACGAGGAACTAGGGACAAGCTCGTGTCTACCCAAGACCACGACTTTCCCGGCTTCCTTCCGGTATGCATGAGAAGCTCACGAGGATGATTACTAACACCAGCATATCCATTACTAACAACAAAACATCTCCGATATGCACTCATGCGTGTGACTGATCGATGCATAGCAATAACGCATGCTCCAAGTCAAAGTGGTGTTGTAACTGTATCAAAACACCTCACGAAAATATTATGCCAGAGTTCAGAATGCTTGCCTTTAAGAGTATGCAAAGGGTGCACTTTTTGAAAGCTTTCTTCTCTCTCCATTTTCCTATTTTGCAAAATATTCAAATAACAAATATTTCAAACACAGTACAAAAAGTTGTCCCAAATATTTTTGAAATAAATCTTAAAATAAACTAGATGCAATTTGAGAGAGGTAGGAAAAAGAATCAACTCATTTGGAGTTTTATTTTAAAAGTTATAGCCAGTCAAAGTTTGGTCAAATCTCTGTTTTTAATAAAAACCAGAAAAGAAAACGTTTCGGGGGAGAATGTGTTTTCGAAACAGAGAAGACGTACTCGGGACTTATGCGCCTTCACTTAACCAGAGTGGACGGCGCGCGGGTCACTGACAGTGGGTCCAGGGGGCCACTGGTCAGGTTTGACTAGTCCTCTCCTCCCTCCTCTTCCTCTGCCCGAACGGAGCGAGACTCCGGCGATCGCCACCGATGAACGGCAGCTCCCCACGGGCATCCGAGGGCGGGGATGGACCTGCCAGACCGGGGCGGTCCTCTCGGTGGTCGTTGGGTCGACGGTGGTGGGAGGAGTCGCCGGCGGCGAGCTCCGCGGCGGAGAGGGCTACGGGAGTGAAGTGAGTTTTGGGCTCCGGTGGTCTCCGATCGAGGCTGAGGCGCTGGGCAGCTCCGCAAGAACAAGGGGAAGCGATTGGTGGCGCTGCATTGGCGGGGAAGTGTCTGGTTGCGACGAATGGCACCGGAGGGCAGCGGCGGACGAACCGGCCGGAGTTGGGGAAGATGGCCTCTTCCAGTCAATCCACGGCTAGGGGAGAACTAGGGGGAAGGCATGAGGCCGCTTGAGCGCTCGGAGGGGCTCGGGGCCTCCTTTTATAGGCGTTCGAGGCTGATCCCGCGGCGGCCGTGGATAAGAACGCCGGCGACAGCCATGCTATAGCTGCAGGGCGACGTGGCGGCGACGGGCGCGTGCCGACGAGCTTCAGGATAAGCTCGAGCTGTTCACAGAGGCAGCTGGCGCGCTGGTGTGGTTTGGGCGGCGCCGACCATGGTAGGAGCTCGCTGCCGACGCCGGCGTGCCGCCAAAAGCTCTGCCAGCGGCGTTGCAGGGCGCCAGAGGTGGCGTGGAGAGTGGGCGAGGTTAGTGCGCTGCTCTGTAGGCGAGCCAGGGCCATGTGCGGGACGCGGCGGGGGCGGCAGTGCGACGCGGCGGCTCGGTGCGCGCGCGTGCAAAACGTGCGCTCTGGGCGCGCCCAGAGCACGCACGGGACGTGCTCGACAAAATGCCAGGGCAGCCTAGAGCGCGAGGGTGAGGCTGGCAAATAACAGGACTAGGATAGAGATAGCTGGGAGTTTAGTGGACAAGGTTGCTGGGTCAGTGGAACAAGATCATAGTGTAAACTAGGAAACATGCCCAAAACTGACTGTGCATACCAAGTGTTCGACAGAATGCCAAGTGCATTTAGGCAACTCTTGGAGTGGCCAAAATCTCCAGATCAGGGTCTCTCTAGATGTAGGTGATGATGGCAAGATCATATGGGCAGAACCAGAAACTTGCTAGTGCAAGTTTTGCAAAACTTCAGTTTTGGACAGAAAGAACAAGGTCTCATTGCATGCACTTAAAATCCTCCAAAGGGTCCACTCTCCTGGACTTAAGGGTTTGGTAGGGAGGGCTTCAAGCAGGAAAAAGCTCAGGGTCACTAGAGCAAAATAAAATAGGGTTGCAGTACAAATCACCAAACTGGACCAGAATGAAAGAGAGGTTGACTCACTCAAATTTTTCAAAGATCAACACTGGGTTTTTGCATGAAGATGAATTATATGCATCTACTGACATCTCCAAACACTTGGAAGAATTTTTAAAGGAACATTTAAATAGGTTGTAGTGCAAAAATGACTACTGGACCAGATTTGAAAAGTTGATGTGGAGCTCAAAATCCCCAATAACCAAAAGACATTTTTGCATAAAGGTGATGTGGAAACATCACATGACATCCCCAAATTTTGGTGGAAATTTTAAATGCATTTGTCAAAGGGTTGCAGTGCAAAACAGGCTCCAAATTCAAAAGAAATCATTTTAAAAGAATAAAGCTCTGAGAAAACAAATCTTGCAATTAAATCCACTGATAAAGAATTGTTTTATGGAGAGAGCATTCAAGTCCAATAATCCTTTTGGAAAGTCTCCACTTGAGGTAAAAATCCACAATATCAAAAGGGTAAATCTAGACAAATGGAAAAGTTTTATTTCCTGGCAAAATTTTAATTAATAAAACCAGGTCAAAAATTTTGGGGTGTCACAACACTACCCCCCTTAAGAAAAATCTCGTCCTCGAGATTTGTTAAAAGCCTTTTTGAACAAACATTGCATTTACCAAAAGAAATCCTTTTACTGTGCACAAAAAAATGTGGCTACAGTGCGAGGGCAATAAGTGGTGTAAAACCACAGTGTGGTACACTGGCGTAGCGTGGAAAAATACAAGGTCGGGGAGGAACGAGATATTTCTACGCGGATACAGTAATTTAGAATAAATTCTAAATTACTAAAACACGCTGGTCGCACCCGAGAGCACAGCGCTCTCTCTGGCTGACAGGTGGACCCAGGGCCCACTGTCGTCCTCTTCTTCTACCTCTGGCTCTCTCTTCTCTCTCGCGTGCTCTCCCGCGCTTCCTCACCGGCGACGCCTAGCGCGTAGGGCATCTAGGCCGTACCGCGGTAGTGCACGGCGTGCTAGCTGCCGGTGCAGCGTGCACTCACCTCGCGGGCCAGTGCACTGTCGGCACTGCTCGCGGACTCGCCTCCGAACACCGGCGATCGAGCGACGATTGGCGCTGGTGGACCTCGCCCACCGTACACCGATCTCGAGCTATAAAATGATCGCGGTGCTCCTCTCTTCTTCCTCACACCTGGCCTCGCTTCTACTCCTCCTTCCTCCATTGCTGTTAGCAGGAGCTCGAGACGAGGCTCTAATGGCGGAGGCGATGCCGGACTGGTATGTGATCCTGGTGTGTGGAGGTTTGGCGGTGCTGCTGGGGTTCTCCGTGCTCCTGTGCGCGATGATCCTGGATGATCGTCGTGATGCTGCCGCTCGAGTGTTAGCTCTTCGCGGCGGCGGCGATCACGTGGATTAGGTGCGGCATCGAGTGCTAACTGCTGTGCTGGGGCAACTCGCGCCCGAATGATCACTCACAAATCTCTCTTACTGAGACTGTGGTGTTCTCGGGTGTGATCAGTTAGGCGCAAAATGTGTACGAGGATTTGCAATTAGTGCACGAGGTCGAGTGGTTGAGGTTGTGAGTCTGCTGTTATGATGCTGCGCGAATAAAAATCTATGTCGTGAAGATATCTGCGCTGCAGCAACTCGGGGGGAAGAAATCTCGTCACAAAAATTTATCGCGAAAGAAAATTTGTTTAGACAGAATCAACAGCTGAAAAACCGCTCACATAATTGAAACCAAAAATTTGATCTGTCGCACAAATTTTTGGATACCACGTACAAGTTACAAAATAAATACTGGGATAATAAACACAGCGGTGACGTTTACAAAGAAAACGGCAAAAAGACAGGGTCCTGAGAAAACGCCTCTGGTACTGGGGAACACTCTTCTTCTATCGAGGGAAGCGGGTTGACCAGTCGATGAATGCGCATCTCCTGGTCAGGCCTCAGTGGTCTGCCAATAGCGATCCGAGGATTTAAATCAGCGAGGCTCTGGAGATAACCCATTACTCGCTGAGTCAAACGCTCCTGAGCGATAACGTACTGAGCAAGGTTGGCCAGTACTGGATCTCTCTCAATTCGTCCACCGGGAAAAGATGCAACTTCTCCGGGTGCTGCACGACTCGGAAAATAATAATATCCTCGCTCCTGGCATAGGGCACCGCGAATCGAAGACGAGCGAGCGCCTCGTACGCAGCAGCTTCTATGGCCATATGCGGAGTCGGCATGGATTTCCCCACGAAGGAGACTTCCGTTGGGTCTTGGTTTGGGTATGCGGGAGGGATGTGCACCACTGCCCAATATTTCGAGGTGGATGGGGTGATCCTTGATTTGAGCAACTCGTACTGGGGTGGATGGGTGGCACTCATGGTACTGCAGGTAAAGTCCCACAATAATTTGACAAAACTACCCAGGGTTGCGTCTGGGGTTCTCAGATAAATACTGGGGGTCGGCATGGCAAAGAAATGGCTGTGAGAGTAGTGCACAAGGTGAGGGGTACTCGGCAAGGTCACGAGGTGGCCTTTTATATAGCATTGGGGCTGGATTTCTACCGTGGTGAAGGGTAACTGGTTGACGATCCTGTTCTTGGGTCAACGCCACAGATATACATATCACATAAGTGTGACGCATTACTATGGGTGCCGTCGGGGTTGGTCTTGTTAGTTGCGCCCGAAATTTAAAAAAAATGCAACTGTACGCCAACGTACATATGCATAGCCACTACTCCAAAAACAGGGGCGTTCAAGCAAATAGCATTAAATAAAAGCGATACAAGGTCACACCATTACAAAGTGTAGGAAAACTAAGGCTCGATACAACTCGAGCGACTTAGTCTACTTCGTTAATATCTAAGTGGGCTGGCCTGGCGGATGCCGAGGTTTCTCCACGGGTTTCTCCGTCAGGATTTGCTGGTTGAGGTTGAGGGGCTGCAGGGTCGGGGTAGTGGTGATGACCATCGCGGGGGTTGTTGGCCACAATCCCGTTGGAATGGGTTCCCAAAAGGCGACGAAGCGCTTCTGGGGACACCAAGGTACTCTGGTTAACGGCTGGGGCAGACCTCAAGGGATCGATCGGGTGTCCGAACAGCACGACTGGGTTGTCGGCATCGGGCTCTCTTGCCGGGGCTCGGCGAACCAGTTCTCCTCGAGCTGCGATCAGGTCGAGGGTGACCTGATCGAATAGTTGCTCTAGTGCGCTTACATAGTGCACCAGATGCAATAGTGCCGGATCCGTCTTGTGATCTCCGTTGGCAACCTGGGGCGGCCTACCATACCCGTCACGACTGGGGTAGTAGTAGAACGAGCGACAGTTAACTCTGGGTGACAAGTGCCAGAGTTGAACTATAGCTTCTCGAGTTGCCAGTTGGATGGCTTGTGGCTCAAAGGAAGTTGTCCTTCCAGTGAACCTGTAGGGGCGTTCTGGCGACAGACCCCTACCATAGATGTGCACAGTGGCCCAGTACTGACGGCTTTCACCGTACATGGGTCCTTGGTACACAACATATTCAGGAGGCTCTTCTAACGCATAGGCACGGCGGGTGAGGTTTGCGAGCACGGTCACAAAACCTCCAAGGTTGGTTGCTGTGGTCTCATTGTGAACAATGGGGCCAGGCATCGTGGCTTGGTTTGGGGAAAGAGGCTGTGCTGTGCTGTGTTGAGGTTAGCGTGCCCTTTTTATAGGAAAAGGGGACGGAGTCTTCCTTCGCACGCTTGCGATTGAGACGTGTTAGGTGTCGGTCACTGGCGTGTGATCGACGGGCTAGGCTGATAGGTTGGGCACCGTCTGCCGAAAGGCGTCGGGTCACTGTGGGGCTATCTTGCGCGGGAAGCTTGGCCGGGGTTTGGTTAAGGTCTGGTGGTTTGGTTAACCTAGGTTTATTGACCTGGCTAAGATAGGGTTAGCCAATGGTCAGCCTGGCTCTGATACCAAGTCTGTCACGACCGGCTTTTCGGGATATTAATTTCCTAGAAAAACGGCCTTTGTGGTCACCAGCTCCAGGATTACTATTAGCTGATGAGGCACCAACTTGATACAAGAATTCCAAGCAAAGTACAAAAAATGTAGTACAAGACCATTGTGGCCTAGGAGTACAACACTTGGTTTCTAGTGGTTGATGGCGGAAGCGGTTTGTGGTTCATCTGCGTCTATGGGACTCCATTTCCCACAAGAACAGCTGACCAGGATAACTCCTATCTTCGCGAGGCTGCTATCGTCAATACGTAGGTTCCGGGGCTGTCACCGCGATGCTTATCTCCATGCGCGAAATCTGGCCAAGACAATAGCTAGGGACAAGCCAGTGAGTACGTTTGAATGTACTCGCAAATATTAAGAACACGGGTATAATATAATAAGAGACAATCATGCTCTGAAATATTTATGGTCATAATGTCTGTCACGAAATGAACAAAAATCCGTGATGCACGCATACAGGTAAAATATGAACATGTAATACGGGAGTAGAAATAAAAATGCACTGATCGAGTGTCTGAAATGACTCCTCGAAAGGGTGCAAGTAAATTAACAATGCCGCAGTCGGGCGTCTGAGCGGCACCACATAAAGGGCTTATAAAGGATAAATAAATATCAAACATGCCGCAGTCGGGCGTCTGAGCGACACCACATAAAGGGCTTATATAAGAATAATCACAGTGAATATCCAGGAGGTAGAACCGTCCCAGGGATATTCAATAATTCAAATAATGTAAATGGTTAGTCCATGGTAATAATAAACATAATCCTCATATGTCACAGGTCATAAACAAAGTTCTGATATATCCGTTTCTCCATCCGAAGACCGTCACTATGTTCTAGTTTAGCCGTTCTCCATCCGAATACCGTTACTATGATCCAGTTTAACCGTTTCTCCATCCGAAAACCGTTACTGGACCCATCTCAGACTGAAGTCCTTACCCAAGAACATGGCTATCCGAATGGATATATCCTCTGCAGAGGGTGTACTATTTACCCATGAGTAACGGATTTATTTAGCCCATCGGGACTAATTCCGCCTATGGCCTTTTAATTGAAAACACGCCTGACCTGCACACACCAGCTTAACTTACCGGTGTCTGGAATCACCCACGACACCCGCCAAGCAAAACTCTAAGTGGGGAGGCTACAACCTCGACGTAGCATGGGATCAAATTTATATTCGCGCGCTCTAAGGGGTGCCCCCCTCTCGGTCCCAACCGGAAACACCCATGCCCCTGGACCAGGTGGCATGCCTACCGGATGCACCCGGTATCTTCCACCATGGCCTCTCTGTACGGTGTGTGCTTTGGTAAGGGGTTGACAACTTACTGAACCATACCCTACCTGCGGTAGGGGCAAGTGGTAGTACAAAACAAGTAGGGGAAGTCACTGAACAAGACTCGACCTACGACCGACTCAGGTGGTCCAAGTATTCTCCGAATGATTGGCATAACCAATATATTACCATTAACAGATAGACTCACCACTCATCAAGCCTCACCATGCCATACCGGACATACTCATCTCAACGAGGAACTAGGGACAAGCTCGTGTCTACCCAAGACCACGACTTTCCCGGCTTCCTTCCGGTATGCATGAGAAGCTCACGAGGATGATTACTAACACCAGCATATCCATTACTAACAACAAAACATCTCCGATATGCACTCATGCGTGTGACTGATCGATGCATAGCAATAACGCATACTCCAAGTCAAAGTGGTGTTGTAACTGTATCAAAACACCTCACGAAAATATTATGCCAGAGTTCAGAATGCTTGCCTTTAAGAGTATGCAAAGGGTGCACTTTTTGAAAGCTTTCTTCTCTCTCCATTTTCCTATTTTGCAAAATATTCAAGTAACAAATATTTCAAACACAGTACAAAAAGTTGTCCCAAATATTTTTGAAATAAATCTTAAAATAAACTAGATGAAATTTGAGAGAGGTAGGAAAAAGAATCAACTCATTTGGAGTTTTATTTTAAAAGTTATAGCCAGTCAAAGTTTGGTCAAATCTCTGTTTTTAATAAGAACCGGAAAAGAAAACGTTTCGGGGGAGAATGTGTTTTCGAAACAGAGAAGACGTACTCGGGACTTATGCGCCTTCACTTAACCAGAGTGGACGGCGGGCGGGTCACTGACAGTGGGTCCAGGGGGCCCACTGGTCAGGTTTGACTAGTCCTCTCCTCCCTCCTCTTCCTCTGCCCGAACGGAGCGAGACTCCGGCGATTGCCGCTGACGAACGGCAGCTCCCCACGGGCATCTGAGGGCGGGGATGGACCTGCCAGACCGGGGCGGTCCTCTCGGTGGTCGTTGGGTCGACGGTGGTGGAAGGAGTCGCCGGCGGCGAGCTCCGCGGCGGAGAGGGCTACGGGAGTGAAGTGAGTTTTGGGCTCCGGTGGTCTCCGATCGAGGCTGAGGCGCTGGGCAGCTCCGCAAGAACAAGGGGAAGCGATTGGTGGCGCTGGATGGGCGGGGAAGTGTCTGGTTGCGACGAATGGCACCGGAGGGCAGCGGCGGCCGAACCGGCCGGAGTTGGGGAAGATGGCCTCTTCCGGTCAATCCACGGCTAGGGGAGAACTAGGGGGAAGGCATGAGGCCGCTTGAGCGCTCGGAGGGGCTCGGGGCCTCCTTTTATAGGCGTTCGAGGCTGATCCCGCAGCGGCCGTGGATAAGAACGCCGGCGACAGCCGTGCTGTAGCTGCAGGGCGACGTGGCGGCGACGGGCGCGTGCCGACGAGCTTCAGGATAAGCTCGAGCTGCTCACAGGGGCAGCTGGCGCGCTGGTGTGGTTTGGGCGGCGCCGACCATGGCAGGAGCTCGCTGCCGACGCCGGCGTGCCGCCAAAAGCTCTACCAGCGGCGTTGCAGGGCGCCAGAGGTGGCGTGGAGAGTGGGCGAGGTTAGTGCGCTGCTCTGTAGGCGAGCCAGGGCCATGTGCGGGACGCGGCGGGGGCGGCAGTGCGACGCGGCGGCTCGGTGCGCGCGCGTGCAAAACGTGCGCTCTGGGCGCGCCCAGAGCACGCACGGGACGTGCTCGACGAAATGCCAGGGCAGCCTAGAGCACGAGGGTGAGGCTGGCAAATAACAGGACTAGGATAGAGATAGCTGGGAGTTTAGTGGACAAGGTTGCTGGGTCAGTGGAACAAGATCATAGTGTAAACTAGGAAACATGCCCAAAACTGACTGTGCATACCAAGTGTTCGACAGAATGCCAAGTGCATTTAGGCAACTCTTGGAGTGGCCAAAATCTCCAGATCAGGGTCTCTCTAGATGTAGGTGATGATGGCAAGATCATATGGGCAGAACCAGAAACTTGCTAGTGCAAGTTTTGCAAAACTTCAGTTTTGGACAGAAAGAACAAGGTCTCATTGCATGCACTTAAAATCCTCCAAAGGGTCCACTCTCCTGGACTTAAGGGTTTGGTAGGGAGGGCTTCAAGCAGGAAAAAGCTCAGGGTCACTAGAGCAAAATAAAATAGGGTTGCAGTACAAATCACCAAACTGGACCAGAATGAAAGAGAGGCTGACTCACTCAAATTTTTCAAAGATCAACACTGGGTTTTTGCATGAAGATGAATTATATGTATCTACTGACATCTCCAAACACTTGGAAGAATTTTTAAAGGAACATTTAAATAGGTTGTAGTGCAAAAATGACTACTGGACCAGATTTGAAAAGTTGATGTGGAGCTCAAAATCCCCAATAACCAAAAGATATTTTTGCATAAAGGTGATGTGGAAACATCACATGACATCCCCAAATTTTGGTGGAAATTTTAAATGCATTTGTCAAAGGGTTGCAGTGCAAAACAGGCTCCAAATTCAAAAGAAATCATTTTAAAAGAATAAAGCTCTGAGAAAACAAATCTTGCAATTAAATCCACTGATAAAGAATTGTTTTATGGAGAGAGCATTCAAGTCCAATAATCCTTTTGGAAAGTCTCCACTTGAGGTAAAAATCCATAATATCAAAAGGGTAAATCTAGACAAATGGAAAAGTTTTATTTCCTGGCAAAATTTTAATTAATAAAACCAGGTCAAAAAATTTGGGGTGTCACAACACTACCACCCTTAAGGAAAATCTCGTCCTCGAGATTGGTTAAAAGCCTTTTTGAACAAACTTTGCATTTACCAAAAGAAATCCTTTTACTGTGCACAAAAAAATGTGGCTACAGTGCGAGGGCAATAAGTGGTGTAAAACCACAGTGTGGTACACTGGCGTAGCGTGGAAAAATACAAGGTCGGGGAGGAACGAGATATTTCTACGCGGATACAGTAATTTAGAATAAATTCTAAATTACTAAAACACGCTGGTCGCACCCGAGAGCACAGCGCTCTCTCTGGCTGACAGGTGGACCCAGGGCCCACTGTCGTCCTCTTCTTCTACCTCTGGCTCTCTCTTCTCTCTCGCGTGCTCTCCCGCGCTTCCTCACCAGCGACGCCTAGCGCGTAGGGCATCTAGGCCGTACCGCGGTAGTGCACGGCGTGCTAGCTGCCGGTGCAGCGTGCACTCACCTCGCGGGCCAGTGCACTGTCGGCACTGCTCGCGGACTCGCCTCCGAACACCGGCGATCGAGCGACGATTGGCGCTGGTGGACCTCGCCCACCGTACACCGATCTCGAGCTATAAAATGATCGCGGTGCTCCTCTCTTCTTCCTCACACCTGGCCTCGCTTCTACTCCTCCTTCCTCCATTGCTGTTAGCAGGAGCTCGAGACGAGGCTCTAATGGCGGAGGCGATGCCGGACTGGTATGTGATCCTGGTGTGTGGAGGTTTGGCGGTGCTGCTGGGGTTCTCCGTGCTCCTGTGCGCGATGATCCTGGATGATCGTCGTGATGCTGCCGCTCGAGTGTTAGCTCTTCGCGGCGGCGGCGATCACGTGGATTAGGTGCGGCATCGAGTGCTAACTGCTGTGCTGGGGCAACTCGCGCCCGAATGATCACTCACAAATCTCTCTTACTGAGACTGTGGTGTTCTCGGGTGTGATCAGTTAGGCGCAAAATGTGTACGAGGATTTGCAATTAGTGCACGAGGTCGAGTGGTTGAGGTTGTGAGTCTGCTGTTATGATGCTGCGCGAATAAAAATCTATGTCGTGAAGATATCTGCGCTGCAGCAACTCGGGGGGAAGAAATCTCGTCACAAAAATTTATCGCGAAAGAAAATTTGTTTAGACAGAATCAACAGCTGAAAAACCGCTCACATAATTGAAACCAAAAATTTGATCTGTCGCACAAATTTTTGGATACCACGTACAAGTTACAAAATAAATACTGGGATAATAAACACAGCGGTGACGTTTACAAAGAAAACGGCAAAAAGACAGGGTCCTGAGAAAACGCCTCTGGTACTGGGGAACACTCTTCTTCTATCGAGGGAAGCGGGTTGACCAGTCGATGAATGCGCATCTCCTGGTCAGGCCTCAGTGGTCTGCCAATAGCGATCCGAGGATTTAAATCAGCGAGGCTCTGGAGATAACCCATTACTCGCTGAGTCAAACGCTCCTGAGCGATAACGTACTGAGCAAGGTTGGCCAGTACTGGATCTCTCTCAATTCGTCCACCGGGAAAAGATGCAACTTCTCCGGGTGCTGCACGACTCGGAAAATAATAATATCCTCGCTCCTGGCATAGGGCACCGCGAATCGAAGACGAGCGAGCGCCTCGTACGCAGCAGCTTCTATGGCCATATGCGGAGTCGGCATGGATTTCCCCACGAAGGAGACTTCCGTTGGGTCTTGGTTTGGGTATGCGGGAGGGATGTGCACCACTGCCCAATATTTCGAGGTGGATGGGGTGATCCTTGATTTGAGCAACTCGTACTGGGGTGGATGGGTGGCACTCATGGTACTGCAGGTAAAGTCCCACAATAATTTGACAAAACTACCCAGGGTTGCGTCTGGGGTTCTCAGATAAATACTGGGGGTCGGCATGGCAAAGAAATGGCTGTGAGAGTAGTGCACAAGGTGAGGGGTACTCGGCAAGGTCACGAGGTGGCCTTTTATATAGCATTGGGGCTGGATTTCTACCGTGGTGAAGGGTAACTGGTTGACGATCCTGTTCTTGGGTCAACGCCACAGATATACATATCACATAAGTGTGACGCATTACTATGGGTGCCGTCGGGGTTGGTCTTGTTAGTTGCGCCCGAAATTTAAAAAAAATGCAACTGTACGCCAACGTACATATGCATAGCCACTACTCCAAAAACAGGGGCGTTCAAGCAAATAGCATTAAATAAAAGCGATACAAGGTCACACCATTACAAAGTGTAGGAAAACTAAGGCTCGATACAACTCGAGCGACTTAGTCTACTTCGTTAATATCTAAGTGGGCTGGCCTGGCGGATGCCGAGGTTTCTCCACGGGTTTCTCCGTCAGGATTTGCTGGTTGAGGTTGAGGGGCTGCAGGGTCGGGGTAGTGGTGATGACCATCGCGGGGGTTGTTGGCCACAATCCCGTTGGAATGGGTTCCCAAAAGGCGACGAAGCGCTTCTGGGGACACCAAGGTACTCTGGTTAACGGCTGGGGCAGACCTCAAGGGATCGATCGGGTGTCCGAACAGCACGACTGGGTTGTCGGCATCGGGCTCTCTTGCCGGGGCTCGGCGAACCAGTTCTCCTCGAGCTGCGATCAGGTCGAGGGTGACCTGATCGAACAGTTGCTCTAGTGCGCTTACATAGTGCACCAGATGCAATAGTGCCGGATCCGTCTTGTGATCTCCGTTGGCAACCTGGGGCGGCCTACCATACCCGTCACGACTGGGGTAGTAGTAGAACGAGCGACAGTTAACTCTGGGTGACAAGTGCCAGAGTTGAACTATAGCTTCTCGAGTTGCCAGTTGGATGGCTTGTGGCTCAAAGGAAGTTGTCCTTCCAGTGAACCTGTAGGGGCGTTCTGGCGACAGACCCCTACCATAGATGTGCACAGTGGCCCAGTACTGACGGCTTTCACCGTACATGGGTCCTTGGTACACAACATATTCAGGAGGCTCTTCTAACGCATAGGCACGGCGGGTGAGGTTTGCGAGCACAGTCACAAAACCTCCAAGGTTGGTTGCTGTGGTCTCATTGTGAACAATGGGGCCAGGCATCGTGGCTTGGTTTGGGGAAAGAGGCTGTGCTGTGCTGTGTTGAGGTTAGCGTGCCCTTTTTATAGGAAAAGGGGACGGAGTCTTCCTTCGCACGCTTGCGATTAAGACGTGTTAGGTGTCGGTCACTGGCGTGTGATCGACGGGCTAGGCTGATAGGTTGGGCACCATCTGCCGAAAGGCGTCGGGTCACTGTGGGGCTATCTTGCGCGGGAAGCTTGGCCGGGATTTGGTTAAGGTCTGGTGGTTTGGTTAACCTAGGTTTATTGACCTGGCTAAGATAGGGTTAGCCAATGGTCAGCCTGGCTCTGATACCAAGTCTGTCACGACCGGCTTTTCGGGATATTAATTTCCTAGAAAAACGGCCTTTGTGCTCACCAGCCCCAGGATTACTGTTAGCTGATGAGGCACCAACTTGATACAAGAATTCCAAGCAAAGTACAAAAAATGTAGTACAAGACCATTGTGGCCTAGGAGTACAACACTTGGTTTCTAGTGGTTGATGGCAGAAGCGGTTTGTGGTTCATCTGCGTCTATGGGACTCCATTTCCCACAAGAACAGCTGACCAGGATAACTCCTATCTTCGCGAGGCTGCTATCGTCAATACGTAGGTTCCGGGGCTGTCACCGCGATGCTTATCTCCATGCGCGAAATCTGGCCAAGACAATAGCTAGGGACAAGCCAGTAAGTACGTTTGAATGTACTCGCAAATATTAAGAACACGGGTATAATATAATAAGAGACAATCATGCTCTGAAATATTTATGGTCATAACGTCTGTCACGAAATGAACAAAAATCCGTGATGCACGCATGCAGGTAAAATATGAACATGTAATACGGGAGTAGAAATAAAAATGCACTGATCGAGTGTCTGAAATGACTCCTCGAAAGGGTGCAAGTAAATTAACAATGCCGCAGTCGGGCGTCTGAGCGGCACCACATAAAGGGCTTATAAAGGATAAATAAATATCAAACATGCCGCAGTCGGGCGTCTGAGCGACACCACATAAAGGGCTTATATAAGAATAATCACAGTGAATATCCAGGAGGTAGAACCGTCCCAGGGATATTCAATAATTCAAATAATGTAAATGGTTAGTCCATGGTAATAATAAACATAATCCTCATATGTCACAGGTCATAAACAAAGTTCTGATATATCCGTTTCTCCATCCGAAGACCGTCACTGTGTTCTAGTTTAGCCGTTCTCCATCCGAATACCGTTACTATGATCCAGTTTAACCGTTTCTCCATCCGAAAACCGTCACTGGACCCATCTCAGACTGAAGTCCTTACCCAAGAACATGGCTATCCGAATGGATATATCCTCTGCAGAGGGTGTACTATTTACCCATGAGTAACGGATTTATTTAGCCCATCGGGACTAATTCCGCCTATGGCCTTTTAATTGAAAACACGCCTGACCTGCACACACCAGCTTAACTTACTGGTGTCTGGAATCACCCAGGACACCCGCCAAGCAAAACTCTAAGTGGGGAGGCTACAACCTCGACGTAGCATGGGATCAAATTTATATTCGCGCGCTCTAAGGGGTGCCCCCCCCTCGGTCCCAACCGGAAACACCCATGCCCCCGGACCAGGTGGCATGTCTACCGGATGCACCCGGTATCTTCCACCATGGCCTCTCTGTACGGTGTGTGCTTTGGTAAGGGGTTGACAACTTACTGAACCATACCCTACCTGCGGTAGGGGCAAGTGGTAGTACAAAACAAGTAGGGGAAGTCACTGAACAAGACTCGACCTATGACCGACTCAGGTGGTCCAAGTATTCTCCGAATGATTGGCATAACCAATATATTACCATTAACAGATAGACTCACCACTCATCAAGCCTCACCATGCCATACCGGACATACTCGTCTCAACGAGGAACTAGGGACAAGCTCGTGTCTACCCAAGACCACGACTTTCCCGGCTTCCTTCCGGTATGCATGAGAAGCTCACGAGGATGATTACTAACACCAGCATATCCATTACTAACAACAAAACATCTCCGATATGCACTCATGCGTGTGACTGATCGATGCATAGCAATAACGCATGCTCCAAGTCAAAGTGGTGTTGTAACTGTATCAAAACACCTCACGAAAATATTATGCTAGAGTTCATAATGCTTGCCTTTAAGAGTATGCAAAGGGTGCACTTTTTGAAAGCTTTCTTCTCTCTCCATTTTCCTATTTTGCAAAATATTCAAATAACAAATATTTCAAACACAGTACAAAAAGTTGTCCCAAATATTTTTGAAATAAATCTTAAAATAAACTAGATGAAATTTGAGAGAGGTAGGAAAAAGAATCAACTCATTTGGAGTTTTATTTTAAAAGTTATAGCCAGTCAAAGTTTGGTCAAATCTCTGTTTTTAATAAGAACCGGAAAAGAAAACGTTTCGGGGGAGAATGTGTTTTCGAAACAGAGAAGACGTACTCGGGACTTATGCGCCTTCACTTAACCAGAGTGGACGGCGGGCGGGTCACTGACAGTGGGTCCAGGGGGGCCACTGGTCAGGTTTGACTAGTCCTCTCCTCCCTCCTCTTCCTCTGCCCGAACGGAGCGAGACTCCGGCGATTGCCGCCGACGAACGGCAGCTCCCCACGGGCATCTGAGGGCGGGGATGGACCTGCCAGACCGGGGCGGTCCTCTCGGTGGTCGTTGGGTCGACGGTGGTGGGAGGAGTTGCCGGCGGCGAGCTCCGCGGCGGAGAGGGCTATGGGAGTGAAGTGAGTTTTGGGCTCCGGTGGTCTCCGATCGAGGCTGAGGCGCTGGGCAGCTCCGCAAGAACAAGGGGAAGCGATTGGTGGCGCTGGATGGGCGGGGAAGTGTCTGGTTGCGACGAATGGCACCGGAGGGCAGCGGCGGCCGGACCGGCCGAAGTTGGGGAAGATGGCCTCTTCCGGTCAATCCACGGCTAGGGGAGAACTAGGGGGAAGGCATGAGGCCGCTTGAGCGCTCGGAGGGGCTCGGGGCCTCCTTTTATAGGCGTTCGAGGCTGATCCCGCAGCGGCCGTGGATAAGAACGCCGGCGACAGCCGTGCTGTAGCTGCAGGGCGACGTGGCGGCGACGGGCGCGTGCCGACGAGCTTCAGGATAAGCTCGAGCTGTTCACAGGGGCAGCTGGCGCGCTGGTGTGGTTTGGGCGGCGCCGACCATGGCAGGAGCTCGCTGCCGACGTCGGCGTGCCGCCAAAAGCTCTGCCAGCGGCGTTGCAGGGCGCCAGAGGTGGCGTGGAGAGTGGGCGAGGTTAGTGCGCTGCTCTGTAGGCGAGCCAGGGCCATGTGCGGGACGCGGCGGGGGCGGCAGTGCGACGCGGCGGCTCGGTGCGCGCGCGTGCAAAACGTGCGCTCTGGGCGCGCCCAGAGCACGCACGGGACGTGCCCGACGAAATGCCAGGGCAGCCTAGAGCGCGAGGGTGAGGCTGGCAAATAACAGGACTAGGATAGAGATAGCTGGGAGTTTAGTGGACAAGGTTGCTGGGTCAGTGGAACAAGATCATAGTGTAAACTAGGAAACATGCCCAAAACTGACTGTGCATACCAAGTGTTCGACAGAATGCCAAGTGCATTTAGGCAACTCTTGGAGTGGCCAAAATCTCCAGATCAGGGTCTCTCTAGATGTAGGTGATGATGGCAAGATCATATGGGCAGAACCAGAAACTTGCTAGTGCAAGTTTTGCAAAACTTCAGTTTTGGACAGAAAGAACAAGGTCTCATTGCATGCACTTAATATCCTCCAAAGGGTCCACTCTCCTGGACTTAAGGGTTTGGTAGGGAGGGCTTCAAGCAGGAAAAAGCTCAGGGTCACTAGAGCAAAATAAAATAGGGTTGCAGTACAAATCACCAAACTGGACCAGAATGAAAGAGAGGTTGACTCACTCAAATTTTTCAAAGATCAACACTGGGTTTTTGCATGAAGATGAATTATATGTATCTACTGACATCTCCAAACACTTGGAAGAATTTTTAAAGGAACATTTAAATAGGTTGTAGTGCAAAAATGACTACTGGACCAGATTTGAAAAGTTGATGTGGAGCTCAAAATCCCCAATAACCAAAAGACATTTTTGCATAAAGGTGATGTGGAAACATCACATGACATCCCCAAATTTTGGTGGAAATTTTAAATGCATTTGTCAAAGGGTTGCAGTGCAAAACAGGCTCCAAATTCAAAAGAAATCATTTTAAAAGAATAAAGCTCTGAGAAAACAAATCTTGCAATTAAATCCACTGATAAAGAATTGTTTTATGGAGAGAGCATTCAAGTCCAATAATCCTTTTGGAAAGTCTCCACTTGAGGTAAAAATCCACAATATCAAAAGGGTAAATCTAGACAAATGGAAAAGTTTTATTTCCTGGCAAAATTTTAATTAATAAAACCAAGTCAAAAATTTTGGGGTGTCACATGTAGTTTCGTCTGGCAGTGGCCTTCTGCATAAGAGGTACTACCTAAGGAGCATGGTACCACATGTTTACCTGTATCAGCTGCGTCAACGCAACCTTTCACAAAAGATGTTACCACCTTCACCATGATAGCTATCTTATTCTCAGTTGGTTTATTCTTCTTTTTCTTTTGATGCAACTCTACCTAGATTTGGCATCCATTTTTATCTTCCTCCTATTGTTGCATCTGTACCTTACTCTTGTGTTCTAGTTGGGCCTTGCTTCACGGAAAGGGCAATTTCTGCACTGGCTCATAGTCATCTTCTATGGGTCTTACCGATGATTCTACCTCCAAGGTCTCCACAACAACCTATTCCTCGGGGTCCTCATTAGTGTAACACTCCCATTTTTTCTTAGGGAGGTTCATATGTTCAGCGTAGCTTTTAACAAATCGCAAAAGAACATCAGGGTCAAGATAAAGTTCATCACTAACTTTGTTAACTCTCCCTGAATTAAGATAAGCTTTTATGCAATCAAAGTCTATCTCAACTTTACCATATTCCTCCTCATCACTCCTCAAGCTTCATTACTGGTGAGTTTACTGTTTAATAATTATCAAGATCCCGACACCAAACTAGTAATGAAAGAACCCGTCGAAGCTAAATCTAACTCTTCTTTGGGATCATCCTGGAGTCCTTCATAAAACAGATTTAACACAAGCCAATCAAGGAATTTATGATGCGGACAATCATTTAATAAAATTCAGTACCTTTGATATGCATTTACTAGGCTCTCCCCAAGTCTCCGTAAAAAATTTAAAATCCAACTTCTAGCTTTACAAGACTTCATGTCTGGGTAATACTCTGATAAAAATGTTGCTGGAAATTTATCCCATGTGTCAAAGGTACCTGCAGGGTGAGACACTAACCATGCTTTTGCTGCATCATCAATAGTGTGTGAGAATAACTTAAGCTTCATATCATCTGAGCTAAAAGCATTTAATTTAAATGTCCCACATATCAAAAAAAATGCAGATGTTGGTAAGGATCATCACCTTCATCACCTTTGAATGGTTTACTACGCAATAGTTCATGGACACTTGGATTCACCTCATACACTACACCGGTGAGGTTGGGACCCAATGGTTTGAATATTTCCTGCGTAGGTGGCCCAGTAAGGCGCATGGCATAAAGCTAGTGATAATGACCATACTCGGCCATGGTTGCTCTGAACCTGCAATCAGCTTAGTACACGCAACTTAAATCAAACTTAAACAAAGATCAAAAGCGTCCAGATCCCCGACAACGGCGCTAGAAAAAGCTTGATGTCCTGCACATGCATAGGGTTTGGTTGAAGGTTTTTAGAAGTAAGAGTATCGATCCCACAGGGAGCACAAGAATCAATCTTTTGCTCTTGGATAACTAAATATTGTGCCTACAAGTTGAATGTGATCCAAAGTAGTGGTAATTTGGTGGAAACGGTGTAACTATTATGAAAGTAAATTGCTGAAATGAAATTTAGTAACGTGTATTATGAACGAGAGTTTTGCAACCAAAAGGATTAAATCGTCCTTAGGGAGTCTGGATTCCCCTCTAGCGTGCATCTATAGCGGTGCCTATACACAATGCTACGTTGAATTTCTAAGACCCTTTGCATATCTGTATTCGTGGCAGAGCTGATACAGATCGTTCATACACGCGGCAGCCCTGTATCACATACGCCACCACCGTACTTCCCCTATCAAATGGTGATTAAGGGGGAAATGTCCCCGTGGATGCATCCTATAAATGGTATATGTTTTTGAAGGAAATATGCCCTAGAGGCAATAATAAAGTTATTATTTATTTTCTTATATCATGATAAATGTTTATTATTCATGCTAGAATTGTATTAACTGGAAACTTGATACATGTGTGAAT
Source organism: Aegilops tauschii subsp. strangulata (assembly GCF_002575655.3). Classification (NCBI taxonomy): domain Eukaryota; kingdom Viridiplantae; phylum Streptophyta; class Magnoliopsida; order Poales; family Poaceae; genus Aegilops; species Aegilops tauschii. The sequence continues at coordinate 380,081,425 of NC_053039.3, forward strand.
ACATAGACAAACAGAGTGTCACTAGTATGCCTCTACTTGACTAGCTCGTTGATCAAAGATGGTTATGTTTCCTAGCCATAGACATGAGTTGTCATTTGATTAACGGGATCACATCATTAGGAGAATGATGTGATTGACTTGACCCATTCCGTTAGCTTAGCACTCGATCGTTTAGTATGTTGCTATTGCTTTCTTCATGACTTATACATGTTCCTATGACTATGAGATTATGCAACTCCCGTTTACCGGAGGAACACTTTGTGTGCTACCAAACGTCACAACGTAACTGGGTGATTATAAAGGTGCTCTACAGGTGTCTCCAAAGGTACTTGTTGGGTTGGCGTATTTCGAGATTAGGATTTGTCACTCCGATTGTCGGAGAGGTATCTGTGGGCCCACTCGGTAATGCACATCACTATAAAGCCTTGCAAGCATTGTAACTAATGAGTTAGTTGCGGGATGATGTATTACGGAACGAGTAAAGAGACTTGCCGGTAACGAGATTGAACTAGGTATCGAGATACCGACGATCGAATCTCGGGCAAGTAACATACCGATGACAAAGGGAACAACGTATGTTGTTATGCGGTCTGACCGATAAAGATCTTCGTAGAATATGTGGGAGCCATTATGAGCATCCAGGTTCCGCTATTGGTTATTGACCGGAGAGGTGTCTCGGTCATGTCTACATAGTTCTCGAACCCGTAGGGTCCGCACGCTTAACGTTACGATGACGGTTATATTATGAGTTTATGTGTTTTGATGTACCGAAGGAGTTCGGAGTCCCGGATGAGATCGGGGACATGACGAGGAGTCTCGAAATGGCCGAGACGTAAAGATCGATATATTGGACGACTATATTCGGACTTCGGAAAGGTTCCGAGTGATTCGGGTATTTTTCGGAGTACCGGAGAGTTACGGGAATTCGTATTGGGCCTTAATGGGCCATACGGGAAAGGAGAGAAAGGCCCCAAAGGGTGGCCGCACCCCTCCCCATGGACTAGTCCGAATTGGACTAGGGAGGGGGGGCGCCCCCTTCCTTGTTTCTCCTTCTCCCTTCCCTTTTCCTACTCCAACAAGGAAAGGAGGAGTCCTACTCCCGGTGGGAGTAGGACTCCCCCCTTGGAGCGCCCTCCTCCTTGGCCGGCGGCCTTCCCCTTGCTCCTTTATATACGGGGGCAGGGGGGCACCCCAGACACAACAATTGATCATTGATCTCTTAGCCGTGTGCGGTGCCCCCCTCCACCATATTACACCTCGATAATATCGTAGCGGTGCTTAGGCGAAGCCTTGCGTCGGTAGAACATCATCATTGTCGCCACGCCGTCGTGCTGACGAAACTCTCCCTCAACACTCGGCTGGATCGGAGTTCGAGGGACGTCATCGAGCTGAACGTGTGCTGAACTCGGAGGTGCCGTACGTTCGGTACTTGATCGGTCGGATCGTGAAGACGTACGACTACATCAACCGCGTTGTGTTAACGCTTCCGCTTTCGGTCTACGAGGGTACATGGACAACACTCTCCCCTCTCGTTGCTATGCATCACCATGATCTTGCGTGTGCGTAGGATTTTTTTTGAAATTACTACGTTCCCCAACAGTTTTACCCCTTGCTGCAACGGTCTGGGACGAAGGGAGATAGGGCCTTTAACACACCTACTTCCACAACCAGCCGGTCCGCCAACAATAACAACCTTACATCCAAAATTGGCATATGTTGGATTGTCGACTTGACACAACATCAAGAAGACTATTCACATAAACATGCAAAAAGGATATTAAATCCTAATATCAAACGTACTATTACACGCTAGGGTTTGTCCATATCCCCAAGAACTATGGGAATTACTCGCACGTGGAGCCAACAAACATCATATAGATGGTGATTATAAACATGGATGGATTAAACACGTAAGAGACAAGTTGATCCACTAGGGTTCCTAAGGTTACAGCAAGATGGTGATGATGACGACAGTGGTGATGATGTTGATGATGATTGTGATGATGTTTTAGAGATCCTTGTGCTTGGTGGTGAAGACGACGGCCTCCCCCTTCGCCAATTCTCCCTCCTAATTGTTCTGGAGGCTAGGGTTCCTCCATCCGGGCGAGTTTCTGGTGTCTCCTCTCCTCTGATCTCAGATCCAATTCCACAAGGTAAAAATACTTGACGAGATGATTCCTTAGGCACCTCATACAACCGCTCAAACAAGCAGTCTTGCTCGTATGATCGGCCTTCTTTTGCACTGGAGGCTCTACTGGTGCCTCTCTTTGGTCCCTCTTTCTTGTTTCTTTTATGGTAGATGATTATCACATTAAATAGCGTGATTCCGCCATAATTCTATAGGATTCCTTCCATATTTATTTATTCGCACCAAAAGTGTTTCCTGGGGAATTATGACAAAAAGAGGTGGGTGAGCGCGGTAAAATTCCACAAAGCCTAACATGTAAGCACAAAATAACCACCAATAACATCACGTAAATTGGACTAATCAGCGACCTACCATGCACTACTCTTCCTTGCTGCCGGTGGCGACCGTGGACGTGCTGGCTACGTGGTCGTGACAACGAGGCACGAAGGCGGCAGAGCTGACGATGTCCTCGTCATCGCTCTTGCCGAACACCTCGTCCACCGCCTCGTTAATCTCCTTGAATGGGGCCTACATTTCTGTCTGATGGAGCCGGTACCGTTAACCATCGCAAGGGATGCTGTGGGCGGAGCAGTAGCAGTCGAGCAACGCTCCTGCTCTGCCACGCCCACGTCCGATGCTCATCAAGGAGGCTGAGGTTGTAGGCTAGGTCAACATACGCCTACCGGAACTTGGCCTCCCGCTTCTCCCGCACCATGTCTGTCTAGGTACGGACCTCGCCAATTGTGATGTCGGCATTCCCCGGCGAGGACGTTGGCGTCGTCTCATCCTTGGCCGCGTCCTCCATTGGGACATCGACGGCCTCCGTCTGCCTACCGGCCAGCCAACCGGTAGCAATGGTGGTCATCTCCTTCTGCTCGGACAAGAGGCTCTCCTAGAGGGCTTTGGAGCATGAGGAGGCCATGGCGGGCGTGGTGCGGAGAGGAGTAAGGGACCGGAGGAGGACGGTTTCGGCTATGGCCGGGGCTGGAGTTTATATAACAGGCGAATGGCAATGGGCCGCAGCGGTGTAATTAATGGTGGACGACATATGAACGGATGGCTGGTACCGAAGTAGGTACCTTGGCAACTGCATATCATTAATGTAGGGCGATGAACCGACCGGCGGGGGTGTCATTTGAATGTGGAGTTGTCGCCTGCACTGGGAAGCGATGCGGGCTAGGCTCTCCCGGTCAGCGTGCCGCTTCAATGCCGATAGCAGTGAGAGGTCGCATATGCTGGATTGCTCCCTGACTATAGCGCCATAAAGCTCCTGTCTGCTAGGACTACGTCGGTATTTCCCCAAAGAGGAAGGGATGATGTAGCACAGCGAAGGTAGGTATTTTCCTCAGTGATGAAACCAAGGTTCTCGAACCAGTAGGAGAACCAAGCAACACAACGTAAACAGCACCTGCACACAAATAACAACACCTCGCAACCCGACGTGTTAAAGGGGTTGTCAATCCCTTTCGGGTAACGATGCCAGAAATTTGCAATAGATTGAAATAATAGATCACAAATAAAATAAAGTGCAGCAAAGTATTTTTGTATTTTTGGTTTAATAGATCTGAATAAAAATGCAAAGGAAAAGTAGATCGCAAGCAAATATATGAGAAAGAAGACTCGGGGGCCGTAGGTTTCACTAGTGGCTTCTCTCGAGAAAAATAGCAAACGGTGGGTAAACAAATTACTATTGGGCAATTGATAGAACTTCAAATAATTATGAAGATATCCAGGCAATGATAATTACATAGGCATCACGTCCAAGATTAGTAGACCGACTCCTGCCTGCATCTACTACTATTACTCCACACATCGACCGGTATCCAGCATGCATCTAGTGTATTAAGTTCATGAAAAAATGGAGTGATGCAATAAGAATGGTGACATGATGTAGACAAGATCCGTTTATCTATTGCGTAGATATAGATCCCATCTTTTTATCCTTATAGCAACGATACATACGTGTCGTTTCCCTTTCTGTCACTGGGATCGAGCACGTAAGATCGAACCCACTACCGGGCACCTCTTCCCATTGCAAGATAAATAGATCAAGTTGGCCAAAGAAAACCCAAATATCGGAGAAGAAATACGAGGCTATAAGAGATCATGCATATAAGAGATCAAAGAAACTCAAATAACTTTCATGGATATAAAAAGATATAACTGATCATAAACTCGAAGTTCATCAGATCCCAACAAACACACCGCAAAAAGAGTTACATCATATGGATCTCCAAGAGACCATTGTATTGAGAATTCAGCGAGAGAGAGGAAGCCATCTAGCTACTAACTACGGACCCGAAGGTCTACAAAGCTACTCATGCATCATCGGAGAGGCACCAATGGAGGTGGTGAACCCCATCCGAGATGGTGTCTAGATTGGATCTGGTGGTTCTGGACTCTGCGGCGGCTGGATGAATATTTCGTCCACTCCCCTAGGGTTTCTGGAATATTGGGGTATTTATAGAGCAAAGAGGCAGTCTGAGGGGCACCCGAGGTGGGCACAACCCACCAAGGCGCGTCTGGGCCTCCTGGCGCGCCCTGGTGGGTTGTCCCCTCCTCGGGACTCCCCCCAGGTGCAACCAGGGCCCGTTGTGTTCCTTCTGGCCCATAAAAATTCTCCATAAAGTTTCGAGGCATTTGGACTCCATCTGATATTGATTTCTTGTGATGTAAAAAATATGCAAAAAACAGCAACTGGCACTTGGCACTATGTCAATAGGTTAGTACCAAAAAATGATATAAAATGACTATAAAATGATTATAAAACATCCAAGATTGATAATAAAACATCATGGAACAATAAAAAATTATAGATACGTTGGAGACGTATCAGCATCCCCAAGCTTAACTCCTACTCGTCCTCGAGTAGGTAAGTGATAAAAATAGAATTTTTGATGTGGAGTGTTGTTTATCATGTCATAACATATTCTTTTCTTTATAGCATGGACATTTGGACTTTTATGTGATTCAAAGCAATAGTCTAGTTTTGACATAATAATTTAGATACTCAAGCATATCAACAAGCAACCATGTCTTTCAAAATATCGACGCTAAAATAAGTTATCCCTAGCCCATCATGCTCAAACATTGATCCATTCATGAAACACACTCGAATATTAGCTACACCCAATACTTAAGTACAATCATATTGCCTCTTAGTTGGTGCTTTTATAAGAGAAGATGGAGACTCAAATAAAAATTGCATAAGGTAAAAGAAAGGCCCTTCGCAGAGGGAAGTAGGGATTTGTAGAGGTGCCAGAGCTCAAAGCAAAAATTTAGAGATAAAAACATTTTGGGAGGTGTATCCATCCCACCAACGAAAACGACTTAGAGTTCTGAGCACTTTCCATGCTAGATATGCCATAGGCAGTACCCAAACAAAAAATAAAGTTTATTCCTTTTTCCACCATTCTTTCACTTTCCATGGCTAGCCGTATCCATGGGTGCCTTCCATATACCAACACTTTTCAAGGAATTTATTATTTGACAACATAAAGTAAATTCATTTTTGCATTTCGGGACTGGGCATCCCTAAAACCTTTGCCTTACTCTCGTGCAATGACAAGTGAATAAACACTCATCGTGAGAATAACACATCCAGCATGGAAAATATTAGCCACCCGTTACCATTCCGCGAGCGAAACAAACACACAAAAGAGAAGTTTATTTTGAAAATTAGAGATGGCACATGCAAATTTGCTTAGAACGGCAAAATAATACCGCATATAGGTAGATATAGTGGAATCATCTGGCAAAACTGGTTTAAAGGATTTTGGATGCACAAGTAGAGATCATACTTGGTGCAAGGTGAAGGCTAGCAAAAGATTGAGAAGCGACCAACCAAGAAACGAATAATCTCATAAGCAAGAATTAAGCATAATTAACGCCGAATAATGCACCACAAGTAGGATATAATTTCATTACATGACTATTGACTTTCGTGCATGCATAGGGAATCACAAACCTTAACACCAATATTCTTACTAAAGCATAATTACTCATCAACATAACTCACATATCACATCATCATATCTCAAAACTATTACTAAGAATAAAGTTTATTTTGTCCAATGATCTTCATGACATTTTTTTCACTTTATGCTTCTTGGATATCTATCACTTTGGGACTAATTTTCATGTGTTGCTTTTCATAAGCTCAAACAAATATAAGTGAAGATCATGAGCATAAAAATTTTCTTTCTCTCAAAATAATTTAAGTGAAGCAAGAGAGAATTTCTTCAAATTTTTTGCTAACTCTCAAATAAATCTAAGTGAAGAGAGCATTTCTTCAAAAATACTAAGCACACCGTGCTCAAAAAGATATAAGTGAAGCACTAGAGCAAGTCCTAGCTCATAAAAGATTTAAGTGAAGCATAGAGAGCAATTCTAACAAGTCATGAAATAATTTTGGCTCTCTCAAATATGTGTGTCCAGCAAGGATTGATGACTTAAAACACAAAATAAAACAAGCAAAGACTCATATCATACAAGACGCTCCAAGCAAAACACATATCATGTGACGAATAAAAATATAGCTTCGAGTAAAATACCGATAGTTGTTAGAAGAAAGAGGGGAGGCCACTCGGGGGCATCCCCAAGCTTAGTTGGTTGCTCGTTCTTGGATAATAGCTTGGGATGTCGGGGCATCCCCAAGCTTAGGCTCTTCTATCCTTCTTTCATCCATCGTAAGATAACCCAGAAAACTTCAATCACACAAAACTCAACAAAACCTTCGTGAGATCCGTTAGTAAAAGAAAGAAAACCACTACTATAAGTACTGTATCAAACCAATTCATATTTTTTTGTATTATATCTATTGTATTCCAACTTTTCTATGGCAAAAACTCATCAAAGAAAACCATAGAGCCATCAAAATAAGCACACAACACAAAGAAAACAGAATCTGTCAAAACAGAACAGTCTGTAGTAATCTGAATTGCAGAACTAGGATGTCCTAGGCAATTTGTATATCAATCTTCTGTAAAAAACTCATATCAGAATCACGTTTATGTGATTTACTAAAATTGTTTTCGTGAGTGCATAAGTTTCTGTTTTTTCAGCAAGATCAAACAACTATCACCCAACAAGATCCTAAAGGCTTTACTTGGCACAAACACTAATTAAAACACAAAAAACACAATCATACCAGTAGCATAATTGTGTAAACACACAAGAACAGAAAGCAGAAACACAATTGCAGGATGCTGCTAACGCGACCCTATGATCAGAGACCCTTCGACGAAACTGTGTGCGATGCCATAATCGCAAACGATGGTGTAAAAAAACGTCAAAAAGGTGCAAAACGTTTGCGATGACGGATGCATCAAACACAGTTCAGATTTTAGTTGCGTTTGCGATTCAGGGCGTACGGTTCAGTTCAATTAACCGTTTTCGATGAGGAGGAACAAAAGAAACGGGTAGCCAGATGAAGGTGTGTGTGATGTACAACATACGGTTCACTCGGATGAACTGTTTGTGATTAGGCAACACAAAAGAAACGGTCAGCCAGATCAAGGTGTGTGCGATGTACAACATACAGTTCACTCGGATGAACTGTTTGTGATTAGGCAACACAAAAGAAACGGTCAGCTGCTACCTCTTGAGCACTGCATTGGTTTTCCCTTGAAGAGGAAAGGGTGATGCAGTAAAGCAGCGTAAGTATTTCCCTCAGTTTTTGAGAACCAAGGTATCAATCCAGTAGGAGACCACGCACGAGTCCCTCACACTTACACAAACAAATAAATCCTCACAACCAACGCGATAAGGGGTTGTCAATCCCTACACGGTCACTTACGAGAGTGAGATCTGATAGATATGATAAGATAATATTTTTGGTATTTTTATAATAAAGATGCAAAGTAAAATAAAAGGCAATAAAAATAACTAAGTGTTGGAAGATTAATATGATGGAAAATAGACCTGGGGGCCATAGGTTTCACTAGTGGCTTCTCTCAAGAGCATAAGTATTACGGTGGGTGAACAAATTACTGTTGAGCAATTGATAGAATTGAGCATAGTTATGAGAATATCTAGGTATGATCATGTATATAGGCATCACGTCCAAGACAAGTAGACCGACTCCTGCCTGCATCTACTACTATTACTCCACACATCAACCGCTATCCAGCATGCATCTAGAGTATTAAGTTCAAAAGAACAGAGTAATGCTTTAAGCAAAATGATATGATGTAGAGGGATAAACTCATGCAATATGATATAAACCCCATCTTGTTATCCTCGATGGCAACAATACAATACGTGCCTTGCTGCCCCTACTGTCACTGGCAAAGGACACCGCAAGATTGAACCCAAAGCTAAGCACTTCTCCCATTGCAAGAAAGATCAATCTAGTAGGCCAAACCAAACTGATAATTCGAAGAGACTTGCAAAGATAACCAATCATACATAAAAGAATTCAGAGGAGATTCAAATATTGTTCATAGATAAACTTGATCATAAACCCACAATTCATCGGTCTCAACAAACACACCGCAAAAGAAGATTACATCGACTAGATCTCCACGAGAGAGGGGGAGAACATTGTATTGAGATCCAAAAAGAGAGAAGAAGCCATCTAGCTAATAACTATGGACCCGAAGGTCTGAGGTAAACTACTCACACATCATCGGAGAGGCTATGGTGTTGATGTAGAAGCCCTCCGTGATCGATGCCCCCTCCGGCGGAGCTCCGGAACAGGCCCCAAGATGGGATCTCACGGGTACAGAAGGTTGCGGTGGTGGAATTAGTTTTTTGGCTCCGTATCTGGTAGTCTGGGGGTACGTAGGTATATATAGGAGGAAGGAGTACATCGGTGGAGCAACATGGGGCCCACGAGGGTGGAGGGCGCGCCTGGGGGGGTTGGCGCGCCCCCTACCTCGTGCCCTCCTGGTTGATGTCTTGACGTAGGGTCCAAGTCCTCTGGATCACGTTCGTTCCAAAAATCACGTTCCCGAAGGTTTCATTCCGTTTGGACTCCGTTTGATATTATTTTTCTGCGAAACTCTGAAATAGGCAAAAAATAGCAATTCTGGGCTGGGCCTCCGGTTAATAGGTTAGTCTCAAAAATAATATAAAAGTGTATAATAAAGCCCATTAATGTCCAAAACAGAATATAATATAGCATGGAACAATCAAAAATTATAGATACGTTGGAGACGTATCAAGCATCCCCAAGCTTAATTCCTGCTCGTCCTCGAGTAGGTAAATGATAAAAACAAAATTTTTGATGTGGAATGCTACTTAGCATAATTTCAATATAATTCTTCTTATTGTGGCATGAATGTTCATATTTGATATGATTCAAGATAAAAGTTTAGTGTTGACATAAAAACAATAATACTTCAAGCATACTAACTAAGCAATTATGTCTTATCAAAATAACATAGCCAAAGCAAGTTATCCCTACAAAATCATATAGTCTGGCTATGATCCATCTTCCCCACACAAAATATTCATATCATGTACGACCCTGGTTTTAGCCAAGCAATTGGTTCATACTTTTAACGCGCTTCAGCCTTTTCAACTCTTACGCAATACATGAGCGCAAGCCATGGATATAGCACTATGGTGGAATAAGGTATAATGGTAGGGGTTATGTGGGAAGACAAAAAAGGAGAAAGTCTCACATCAACTAGGCTAATCAACGGGCTATGGAGATGCCCATCAATTGATGTTAATGCGAGGAGTAGGGATGGCCATGCAACTGATGCACTAGAGCTATAAGTGTATGAAAGCTCAAAAAGAAACTAAGTGGGTGTGCATCCAACTTGCTTGCTCACGAAGACCTCGGGCATTTGAGGAAGCCCATCATTGGAATATACAAGCCAAGTTCTATAAAGAAATTTCCCACTAGTATATGAAAGTGAAAAAATGAGAGACTCTCTATTATGAAGATCACGGTGCTACTTTGAAGCACAAGTGTGGTAAAAGGATAGTAACATTGTCCCTTCTCTCTTTTTCTCTCTTTCTTTTTTATTTGGGCCTTTTTTTTATGGCCTGTTTTTTTAGTCCGGAGTCTCATCCCGACTTGTGGGGGAATCATAGTCTCCATCATCCTTTCCTCACTTGGTACAATGCTCTAATAATGATGATCATCACACTTTTATTTACTTACAACTCATGAATTACAACTCAATACTTAGAACCAAATATGACTCTATATGAATGCCTCCGGCGGTGTACCGGGATATGCAATGAATCAAGAGCGACATGTATGAAAGAATTATGAACGGTGGCTTTGCCACAAATACAACGTCAACTACATGATCATGCAAAGCAATATGACAATAATGGAGCGTGTCATGATAAACGAAACGGTGGAAAGTTGCATGGCAATATATCTCGGAATGGCTATGGAAATGCCATGATAGGTAGGTATGGTGGCTGTTTTGAGGAAGATATAATGAGGTTTATGTGTGATAGAGCGTATCATATCACGGGGTTTGGATGCACCGGTGAAGTTTGCACCAACTCTCAAGGTGAGAAAGCGCAATGCACGGTACCGAAGAGGCTAGAAAATTGCGGAAAGGTAAGTGTGCGTATAATCCATGGACTCACATTAGTCATAAAGAACTCATATACTTATTGCAAAAATTTATTAGCGCTCGAAGCAAAGTACTACTATGCATGCTCCTAGGGGAAGGGTTGGTAGGAGTTAACCATCGCGCGATCCCGGCCGCCACACAAAGGAAGACAATCAACAAATACCTCATGCTCCGACTTCGTTACATAACGGTTCACCATACGTGCATGCTACGGGAATCACAAACTCCAACACATGTAATTTTCAATTCCACAATTACTCAACTAGCACAACTATGATATTACCACCTTTATATCCCAAAACAATTATCAAGCATCAAATTTCTCATGATATTAATTAAAGCAAATTGCCATGCTATTTTAAGATCCTCAAAATAATATAAGTGAAGCATGAGAGATCAATAGTTTATATAAAACAAATCCACCATCGTGCTCTAAAAGATATAAGTGAAGCACTAGAGCAAAACTATATAGCTCAAAAAATATAAGTGAAGCACATAGATTATTCTAATAAATTCCGAATCAAGTGTGACTCTCTCAAAAGGTGTGTACAGGAAGGATGATTGTGGTAAACTAACAAATAAAGACTCAAATAATACAAGACGCTCCAAGCAAAACACATATCATGTGGTGAATAAAAATATAGCTCCAAGTAAAGTTACCGATGGAAGTAGACGAAAGAGGGGATGCCTTCTGAGGCATCCCCAAGCTTTGGCTTTTAGGTGTCCTTAGATTATCTTGGGGTGCCATGGGCATCCCCAAGCTTAGGCTCTTGCCACTCCTTGTTCCATAATCCATCAAATCTTTCACTCAAAACTTGAAAACTTCACAACACAAAACTCAGCAGAAAATCTCGTGAGCTCCGTTAGCGAAAGAAAACAAAAGACCACTTCAAGGTACTGTAATGAACTCATTATTTATTTATATTGGTGTTAAACCTAATTTATTCCAACTTCTCTATGGTTTATAAACTATTTTACTAGCCATAGATTCATCAAAATAAGCAAACAACACACGAAAAACAGAATCTGTCAAAAACAGAACAGTCTGTAGTAATCTGTAACTAACGCAAACTTCTGGAACTCCAAAAATTCAGCAAAAATAGGACGACCTAGAAAATTTGTTTATTGATCAGAAGCAATTGGAATCAATATTTTATCACGTTCTGGTGGTTTTTAACAATTATTTTCGTGAATAGAAAGTTTCTGGAATTTTCAGCAAGATCAAATAACTATCATCCAAGAAGATCCTATAGGTTAAACTTGGCACAAACACTAATTAAAACATAAAAGACATCTAACCAGAGGCTAGATCAAATATTTATTCCTAAACAGAAGCAAAAAGCAAAAAACTAAAAATAAAATTGGGTTGCCTCCCAACAAGCGTTATCGTTTAACGCCCCTAGCTAGGCATAATAGCAAGGATAGATCTAGGTATTGCCATCTTTGGTAGGCAATCCATAAGTGGCTCTCATAATAGATTCATAAGGTAATTTTATTTTCTTTCTAGGGAAGTGTTCCATGCGTTTCCTTAACGGAAATTGGAATCTAATATTTCTTTCCTTCATATCAATAATTGCACCATCGTTCTAAGGAAAGGTCTACAAAGAATAATAGGACATGAAGGATTGCAATCTATGTCAAGAACAATAAAATCTACGGGCACATAATTCCTATTTGCAACAATAAGAACATCATTAATTCTTCCCATAGGTTTCTTAATAGTGGAATCCGCAAGGTGCAAGTTTAAAGAGCAATCATCAAAATCACGGAAACCTAGCAAATTGCACAAAGTCTTTGGAATCGTGGAAACACTAGCACCCAAATCACACAAAGCGTAGCATTCAGGATCTTTAATTTTAATTTTAATACTAGGTTCCCATTCATCATAAAGTTTTCTAGGGATAGAAAATTCCAACTCAAGTTTTTCTTCATAAGATTGCATCAAAGCATCAACGATATGTTTAGTAAAAGCTTTATTTTGACTATAAGCATGTGGAGAATTTAGCACGGATTGCAACAAGGAAATACAATCTATCAAAGAGCAATTATCATAATTAAATTCCTTGAAATCCAAAATAGTGGGTTCATTAATATCTAGAGTTTTGACCTCTTCATTCCCATTTTTATCAAATTTAGCATCAAGATCTAGAAACTCCAAGTTTTTGGAACGCCTTCTAGGTAAAGGTGGATCATATTCTGTCTCATCCTTATCAAGATTCATATTGCAAAACAAAGATTTAATAGGAGATACATCAATAACTTTTAGATCTTCATCTTTGTTTTCCAAAAAAAAATCCGGCTTAGCGGCCATCTTATTAACTAAGTTGGCCTGCTTATCCGAAACTTCAGTTATTGACTTTTCAAGACGAACAATCTGAGATTTCAAACCATCAAATTCTTTGGACATATCATCGAGCTCTTTATTCATATAACTCATAAAGCTTTTTTGTTCCTTAAACTCGTTTCTAAAGAAATTATTATGCTCAAATTGTAAGACCATAAAACTTCTGACGTTGCTTTCGATCTCTTCTAACCTTTTAAGGTGAAGATCGCCAAATCTAGGTAGGGCCATTGAGACAAGCAAGCAATCCAACACACGAGAAAACAAGAAGCAAGCGAAAAAGAGGCGAACGGAAAAGAGAGGGTGAATAAAACGGCAAGGGTGAAGTGGGGGAGAGGAAAACGAGAGGCAAATGGCAAATAATGTAATGCGGGAGATAAGGGGTTTGTGATGGGTACTTGGTATGTTGACTTTTGCGTAGATTCCCCGGCAACGGCGCCAGAAATCCTTCTTGCTACCTCTTGAGCACTGCGTTGGTTTTCCCTTGAAGAGGAAAGGGTGATGCAGTAAAGCAGCGTGAGTATTTCCCTCAGTTTTTGAGAACCAAGGTATCAATCCAGTAGGAGACCACGCACGAGTCCCTCGCACCTACACAAACAAATAAACCCTCACAACCAACACAATAAGGGGTTCTCAATCCCTACACGGTAACTTACGAGAGTGAGATCTGATAGATATGATAAGATAATATTTTTGGTATTTTTATAATAAAGATGCAAAGTAAAATAAAAGGCAATAAAAATAACTAAGTGTTGGAAGATTAATATGATGGAAAATAGACCCGGGGGCCATAGGTTTCACTAGTGGCTTCTCTCAAGAGCATAAGTATTACGGTGGGTGAACAAATTACTGTTGAGCAATTGATAGAATTGAGCATAGTTATGAGAATATCTAGGTATGATCGTGTATATAGGCATCACGTCCGAGACAAGTAGACCGACTCCTGCCTGCATCTACTACTATTACTCCACACATCGACCGCTATCTAGCATGCATCTAGAGTATTAAGTTCAAAAGAACAGAGTAACACTTTAAGCAAGATGACATGATGTAGAGGGATAAACTCATGCAATATGATATAAACCCCATCTTGTTATCCTCGATGGCAACAATACAATACGTGCCTTGCTGCACCTACTGTCACTGGCAAAGGACACCGCAAGATTGAACCCAAAGCTAAGCACTTCTCCCATTGCAAGAAAGATCAATCTAGTAGGCCAAACCAAACTGATAATTCGAAGAGACTTGCAAAGATAACCAATCATACATAAAAGAATTCAGAGGAGATTCAAATATTGTTCATAGATAAACTTGATCATAAACCCACAATTCATCGGTCTCAACAAACACACCGCAAAAGAAGATTACATCGAATAGATCTCCACGAGAGAGGGGGAGAACATTGTATTGAGATCCAAAAAGAGAGAAGAAGCCATCTAGCTAATAACTATGGACCCGAAGGTCTGAGGTAAACTACTCACACATCATTGGAGAGGCTATGGTGTTGATGTAGAAGCCCTCCGTGATCGATGCCCCCTCCGGCGGAGCTCCGAAACAGGCCCCAGGATGGGATCTCACGGGTACAGAAGGTTGCGGTGGTGGAATTAGGTTTTTGGCTCCGTATCTGGTAGTTTGGGGGTATGTAGGTATATATAGGAGGAAGGAGTGCGTCGGTGGAGCAACATGGGGCCCACGAGGGTGGAGGGCGCGCCTGGGGGGAGGGGGGTAGGCGCGCCCCCTACCTCGTGCCCTCCTGGTTCATGTCTTGACGTTGGGTCCAAGTCCTCTGGATCACGTTCGTTTCGAAAATCACGTTGCCGAAGGTTTCATTCCATTTGGACTCCGTTTGATATTCTTTTTCTACGGAACTCTGAAATAGGCAAAAACAGCAATTCTAGGCTGGGCCCCCGGTTAATAGGTTAGTCCCAAAAATAATATAAAAGTGTATAATAAAGCCCATTAATGTCCAAAACAGAATATAATATAGCATGAACAATAAAAAATTATATATACGTTGGAGACGTATCATCAGCCAAATCAAGGTGTGTGCGATGTACGACATGCGGTTCACCCGGATGAACTGTTTGCGTTGAGACAAGAGAACAGAAACGGTTCAATATAACAAATACCATAAATATTGCAAGGTTCAAATTCAAAGATTACAACGCCCAAATTCATACATTGCATGCTGTGTCATTTCTGAAAAGGGATCAGCCGCTGACAAGTCATGTATGGGTTTGACACAATAACTTTCAATTGCTTTGCCATATGATCTTCCAATATGAAGTTTGGCATTTTTGGAGGCACTTCCATTCCACAGTACCAGCCGGCTCTGATAATCATACCATTTATCTTTCCTAATTAAATGCGTGTTCAACCTCAGTACCTTCAGCACCTTTGCTCTGGAAAGAAAGAACCTGGCGAGTGTAATCTCCGGTGGGGTCCCTCGGTAGGAGTTCAAAGTAATATTTGAGAGATGCAGATCCAGGCATTCGATGTGATTATCGTTATAAACATCTTCCACTGGGCCTAATATGCACTGCAAAAGAAGAGAACGTGTTAGTGCCTACATGCAATTTTGAACACTGCTACACGCCCATTTGGTTTGCAGGATTTGTAAAATGCACCAACGTGCCATCTTCGATCTGGCATGATTAACATGGGCATTTGATTACAATCTAGAAACATGTAGCCTTCTTCACAAGAGGTTGGATAGGATGAAAAATCCCCTAAGAAAACTAGTACAGATGAATCCAAAGGAGAAATGCTTAAGGAGGATTGTAACCATATGAATGAAGCAACCAATACGGGGTGGGGGTGTATGTCCTAAAATCCTCCAAAATTCCTTCAGAAATTGTAGTACATTGTCATTGTAAACTTGGGAAAAGGTGCAAAAAATTGAACTCCCTTATGGTTAACATTTAACAGGAAAGGAACATCACCTCGATATACAACTTCTTCAGGCACGGAAAGCATCTCAGGCAACTGAAAACTTGGTCCAGGTTGGGGACGACAGATTCTAGTGCCAAGCCTTCACTGTGCCCAGAGTCTGGGTGAAGCTTCGCTGGATGACAGACGAACATGTTGGGGAACATAGTAATTTCAAAAAAAATCCTACGCACACGCAAGATCATGGTGATGCATAGCAACGAGAGGGGAGAGTGTTGTCCACGTACCCTCGTAGACCGAAAGCGGAAGTGTCGGGGATATACCCCGCGGTATGACCCGGCCGGGAGTATGACCTGGCCGGACTTGGCGCTTCATCGTAACCCGACGGAGGATTGGCGACTCATGAGCCTGGCGATTTAATGATGGCCCCGACGGCGGGTCAGACAGAAGAGTAGGCCCAAGGCCCAGAAGGCCGGCTCATGTTATGGTGGGCCGGTTTATGAGGAAAGGCATAAGGAATATTCTCCTACCAAGGAAGCAAGACCCGGACTTGTATTCAACTTGTAAGAAAAGATAGACTAGTCTTAGTCCTACTAGGACTTCGCATATAACCCGCCCCTCTAACTTATATAAGGAGGGGCAGGGCACCCCAAAGAGGGACATACAAGACAAGAAACAATCTCTAGGGCTAAACACCGAGAGCCGGTTCCCGGCGACTCTCCCGTGATCATAATGAGACATAGCCTCAAACAGCATGTAGGGTTGTTACCGGATGATGTTTCCCGGGGCCCGAAGCTGTCTAAATCCTTGTCTTGTGTTGCGTCTCTCGATTCCGCTCAACCCCTCTCAAGCTACCACATAGATGCGTTGACCTCGCGATTAAGTCCTGACACTAAGGACATCTGCCGTGACAATTCCACGACAGCTGGCGCCCACTGTGGGGCCCACGCACGATGGTGTTGAGTTCTTGAAGGGATCTTTCTCAGGGTTTCGGGAAGCTCGTGATTGGTCAGATGAAGAAAAAGTGGTTTGATTATCAGAATCATGATTAAATGTGGATTTTATAGTGCGAAGTTTTGAGATCAAGAGGATAAAGGTTTCTATTGTTTGAGTCGTCAGACGTGACGAGATCCGTCTAAACCGCAGCTCCGCCAAATCCGAGATGGAAGGGGTTAATCTGTGGTACGTATACGGACAAACCGATCCAAGGTTACAGCCGGATCCGCCGAGTTCCCCTACTCCTCCTGCCTCCTTCAAAGTCCCGAAGAGACCACCAGCTATTACGCAATTTTTGGTACAGCCTACTGCCCCTGTGATATTAAAAGGTTTTGCTGCCGCCGATTCCAACAACTGATCATCAATCGAGAAATAGTACTATAATGCTACTGCTCCTCACGTGGTGGTCAAGGCTGATCCACAAGATTAAATTTTTTGTCTCCTGTTGTACTATACACGATGCTAGTACCAATTCAGTACAGACCAGATTTTTGGTTTTTCAAAACACTGCCTACTATCGGAAACATCAATGCAAGATTCCAGTGTGCAAACGATGGTCAAACCAACTACGACCCGGATTCATATTGCCTTCAAGCCAGCTCCGCCTCTGGGCCGTTCACCGTCGCGTCCGTCGTCGTTTCTGAACCGGCCACTGCTATGCCAAGTCAACGCCAGAGCCTCGCCTTGGCTTTGCTCCTCAGCCGTGGTGCCACATCAGTCTGCTTCAACCGTGGATTTCGAGCCGCCACTGCACTCGCCTCGCCACCTCTATCGCGGTCGTCTCTGAGCCACGTCGGATCGTCCCCTGCCGGAGCTCCGCTGTTAAACCGCCTTGTTAAGCAGTATTGGCACAGCCATCTGCAAGTCACTGTTGAGACCGCTTTGCCTTCGTCGACCCGCGTCGCTTCTTCTAAAGTGCCTCCGCGGTGGCCGCCTCACGCCGCCACCGTCGCACCCCGGGCCGCCTTTGTTGACCCGCCTAGCTGCTTCTGCCGCGAACCTGCCGGCGCGCCAAGTTGCCAGCTGCGCTGCCCGAACAGCTGCTGCGCCCTCTGCCGCTTCGCGCCACTACACGCCCCGTCCGTGCAACTCGCCCTGCTCTACAAGCCTCTGCGTGCCCAAGTCCTTCGGTTTTCTGCGGCCTTCGAGCACCTCTGCTCCACCAAGACGCGACGCCTCCAAGCTCGCGACCGCTGACCTGTTTTTAAACGCCGCTTTAAGTCGGTCTTACCAAGCCATCTGAATCCACCGCTGCTGCAACAAACAGAGCAGCAAGGGAGCTGCAGGGGCAATAGCCCGATGTAGTGAGGTTGTAACGCCATGGCATCACGCTGCGTCAAGTCACCAGAGGAAAAAGGCATAAAAAAGGGGCAGCTGCCTTGTCCATCATTGAAAAGAAAGAGGAAGAGAAAGACAGAATAACAGGCATGCATGGGACATCCACTAGCGGCACGCCCCCAAACAACCATTGATTTTCCAAAGCATCTCACGTGAAAAGTGCTACCACAGTCTGCCTATGGATCGTCTGTTAAATGGACGTCTGGCGCACGATTGTACACAGATCATCAGGTGATATTCATCTAAGTCTACTTCTAGTACATATTATTTTTTGTCAAAGAACAATTACTTTGTCTGTATATTCTTATATATGCAGGGCAATGATTCATCGTTTACTGTTGGACGGGTGTGCGCAAGCCGCTGCCCGTGCAGTTCGATCTACATCAACTCGCTAGAATCGCCCGCGATTGACTGCCCTCCGTGCGGCTTATCGCGCCCGCGATTGACTTATCGTCCGCGCCCGCGGCTAAGCCGTTTCCAACGCTGCTGCCGGCTCTCCCCGTCCGCACCGGCTTACAACGCCGCAGCCGACTCTCTCGTCCGCACCGGCTTACAATGCCGCGGCCGACTCACCCGTGAAGTGATTACAGTTTCACCTAGTAATCATCAACTCCACAGCGGACAATTTCCGGCCTAACATATCAGGTGACATCTAAGTCTAATTTTGACACATATTGTTTTTTGTCAAAAGAACAATTACTTTGGACCGTATATTTTGATATGCAGGACAATTATTCATTACAAAACGTGGTTTATACCGTGGGTATGGAGTACGCGCTGGCAACGTCCTGCCCGGTGTTCGTCCGTGTCACATTACACGATGAATGGACACGTGCAAGACACCGCCCTTACGGCCCGGTTTATATCAGCTTGCCGGGGCCGCGCCTGTGTTTGACTCGCCCGTCCGTACTGGCTTACAACGCCGTGACCGACTCATCTATCTATATCACCTCTGATGTTGCGGTCGTCTTTTTCGTCCGTCTCTCGCGGCCTGGTCTACCTCAGCATACCGGGCCGCACCTGTCTGCGTAAGCTGATTATTGAATATGAGCAAGTCACTGGTTGGGAAGCCCGGTTTTCTTCCAACAACTTGGAGGAAAATTATCATGTGTTATCAGCCGCCGTATGCACCGGACGGCTCAATAGGCAGGCGCACAAACCGCCGCCACTATAGTTTGGTTAACTTCAAAACATCCAGTTGGAAGGAACCATTGGCCGAGTTGCTGACCTGGCTCATACATGATCATTTATAACCCGCCGCAGTCACCTCAACTTTCTGTGGATTCACATCGCGCTATCAACACCAATGATATACACCTTATGCTATGGTCAATATAGAGAATCTCAAAGCCAACTCCTCGGGTCGTCTTGAGACTCGGGGGCTACAATGATATGACTCGGCAGCATTGGTCGGTTTCAATGCATTCAAGAACTCCGGGTCATTGGAGGGAAAAATAACCCGGTCCCGGAGGCTACCGCCATATTGGTAAAAAGTTTAAAGGCCGTCAGAAAATTTCCGGCTTAAAAAGAAGGATTCCGGTTTAGATCCGGCTCAAGAGACTTGACATCTCCCACAAAGCACTGAAGCTCTTAAAATATCCATTTTAAAATCCGGTTCAAGGGAAATTTCTATGTCTACAATGCTCTGCACGGAGCTACTCTAGCTAATTGCTCCCACTTTCAATATGTATCTAGACCGAGACTTAGAGTCATCTAGATTTAGTGTCAAAACTTGCATCGACGTAACCCTTTACGACGAACCTTTTGTCACTTCCATAATCGAGAAACATATCCTTATTCCACTAAGGATAATTTTGACCGCTGTCCAGTGATCTACTCCTAGATCACTATTGTACTCCCTTGCCAAAATCAGTGTAGGGTATACAATAGATCTGGTACACAGCATGGCATACTTTATAGAACCTATGGCCGAGGCATAGGGAATGACTTTCATTCTTTTTCTATCTTCTGCCGTGGTCAGGCTTTGAGTCTTACTCAATTTCACACCTTGTAACATAGGCAAGAAACTCTTTCTTTGACTGTTCCATTTTGAACCACTTCAAAATCTTGTTAAGGTATGTACTCATTGAAAAAACTTATCAAGCGTCTTGATCTATCTCTATAGATCTTGATGCTCAATATGTAAGCAGCTTCACCGAGGTCTTTCTTTGAAAAACTCCTTTCAAACACTCCTTTATGCTTTGCAGAATAATTCTACATTATTTCCGATCAACATATACTTATGAGAAATGCTGTAGTGCTCCTCACTCACTTTCTTGTAAATACAGGCTTCACCGCAAGTCTGTATAAAACTATATCCTTTGATCAACTTATCAAAGCGTATATTCCAACTCTGAGATGCTTGCACCAGTCCATAGATGGATCGCTGGAGCTTGCATATTTTGTTAGCACCTTTAGGATTGACAAAACCTTCTGTTGCATCATATACAACTCTTCTTTAATAAATCCATTAAGGAATGCAGTTTTGTTTATCCATTTGCCAGATTTCATAAAATGCGGCAATTGCTAACATGATTCGGATAGACTTAAGCATCGCTACGGGTGAGAAGGTCTCATCGTAGTCAATCCCTTCAACTTGTCGAGAACCTTTCGCAACAAGTCGAGCTTTATAGACAGTAACATTACCGTCAGCGTCAGTCTTCTTCTTGAAGATCCATTTATTTTCAATGGCTTGCCGATCATCGGGCAAGTCAACCAAAGTCCATACTTTGTTCTCATACATGGATCCCATCTCAGATTTCATGGCCTCAAGCCATTTTGCGGAATTTGGGCTCACCATTGCTTCTTCATAGTTCGTAGGTTCGTCATGGTCTAGTAACATAACCTCCAGAACAGGATTACCGTACCACTCTGGTGCGGATCTTACTCTGGTTGACCTACGAGGTTCGGTAATAACTTGATCTGAAGTTCCATGATCATCATCATTAACTTCCTCACTAATTGGTATAGGCGTCACAGAAACTGGTTTCTGCGATGAACTACTTTCCAATAAGGGAGCAGGTACAATTACCTCATCAAGTTCTACTTTCCTCCCACTCACTTCTTTCGAGAGAAACTCCTGCTCTAGAAAGGATCCATACTTAGCAACGAATGTCTTGCCTTCGGATCTGTGATAGAAGGTGTACCCAACTGTCTCCTTTGGGTATCCTATGAAGACACATTTCTCCGATTTGGGTTTGAGCTTATCAGGATGAAACTTTTTCACATAAGTATCGCAACCCCAAACTTTAAGAAACGACAACTTTGGTTTCTTGCCAAACCACAGTTCATAAGGCGTCGTCTCAACGGATTTTGATGGTGCCCTATTTAACGTGAATGTAGCTGTCTCTAATGCATAACCCCAAAACGATAGTGGTGAATTGGTAAGAGACATCATAGATTGCACTATATCCAATAAAGTACGGTTATGACGTTCGGACACACCATTACACCGTGGTGTTCCAGGTGGCGTGAGTAGTGAAACTATTTCACATTGTTTTAACTGAAGACCAAACTCGTAACTCAAATATTTGTCTCCGCGATCAGATCGTAGAAACTTTATTTTCTTGTCACGATGATTTTCCACTTCACTCTGAAATTCTTTGAACTTTTCAAATGTTTCAGACTTATGTTTCATCAAGTACATATACCCATATCTGCTCAAATCATCTGTGAAGGTCAGAAAATAATGATACCTGCTACGAGCCTCAATATTCATCTGACCATATACATCTGTATGTATGATTTCCAACAAATCTGTTGCTCTCTCCATAGTTCCGGAGAACGGCGTTTTAGTCATCTTGCCCATGAGGCACGGTTCGCAAGCATCAAGTGATTCATAATCAAGTGATTCCAAAATCCCATCAGTATGGAGTTTCTTCATGCGCTTTACACCAATATGACCTAAACGGCAGTGCCACAAATAAGTTGCACTATCATTATTAACTTTGCATCTTTTGGCTTCATTATTATGAATATGTGTATCACTACGATCGAGATCCAACAAACCATTTTATTGGGTGTATGACCATAGAAGGTTTTATTCATGTAAACAGAACAACAATTATTCTCTAATTTAAATGAATAACCGTATTGCAACAAACATGATCAAATCATATTCATGCTCAACGCAAACACCAAATAACACTTATTTAGTTTCAACCCTAATCCCGAAAGTATAGGGAGTGTGCGATGATGATCATATCAATCTTGGAACTACTTCCAACACACATCGTCACCTCGCCTTTTACTAGTCTCTGTTTATTCTGCAACTCCCGTTTCGAGTTACTACTCTTAGCAACTGAACCAGTATCAAATGCCGAGGGGTTGCTATAAACACTAGTAAAGTACACATCAATAACATGTATATCCAATATACCTTTGTTCACTTTGCCATCCTTCTTATCCACCAAATACTTGGGGTAGTTCCGCTTCCAGTGACCAGTCCCTTTGCAGTAGAAGCACTTAGTCTCAGGCTTAGGACCAGACTTAGGCTTCTTCACTTGAGCAGCAACTTGCTTGCCGTTCTTCTTGAAGTTCCCCTTCTTCCCTTTGCCCTTTTCTTGAAACTAGTGATCTCGTCAACCATCAACACTTGATGTTTTCTTTATTTCTACCTTCGTCGATTTCAGCATCACGAAGAGCTCGGGAATTACTTTCGTCATCCCTTGCACACTATAGTTCATCACGAAGTTCTACTAACTTGGTGATGGTGACTAGAGAATTCTGTCAATCACTATTTTATCTGGAAGATTAACTCCCATTTGATTCAAGCGATTGTAGTACCCAGACAATCTGAGCACATGCTCACTGCTTGAGCTATTCTCCTCCATTTTTTAGCTATAGAACTTGTTGGAGACTTCATATCTCTCAACTCGGGTATTTGCTTGAAATATTAACTTCAACTCCTGGAACATCTCATATGGTCCATGACGTTCAAAACGTCTTTGAAGTCCCGATTCTAAGCCATTAAGCATGGTGCACTAAACTATCAAGTAGTCATCATATTGAGCTAGCCAAACGTTCATAACGTCTGCATCTGCTCCTGCAATAGGTCTGTCACCTAGCGGTGCATCATGGACATAATTCTTCTGTGCAGCAATGAGGATAATCCTCAGATCACGGATCCAATCCGCATCATTGCTACTAACATCTTTCAACATAATTTTTCTCTAGGAACATATCAAAATAAACATAGGGAAGCAACAACGGGAGCTATTGATCTACAACATAATTTGCAAAATACTATCAGGACTAAGTTCATGATAAATTTAAGTTCAATTAATCATATTACTTAAGAACTCCCACTTAGATAGACATCCCTCTAATCCTCTAAGTGATCACGTGATCCATATCAACTAAACCATGTCCGATCATCACGTGAGATGGAGTAGTTTCAATGGTGAACATCACTATGTTGATCATATCTACTATATGATTCACGCTCGACCTTTCGGTCTCCGTGTTCTGAGGCCATATCTGCATATGCTAGGCTCGTCAAGTTTAACCTGAGTATTCCGCGTGTGCAACTGTTTTGCACCCGTTGTATTTGAACGTAGAGCCTATCACACCCGATCATCACGTGGTGTCTCAGCACGAAGAACTTTCGCAACGGTGCATACTCAGGGAGAACACTTTTATCTTGAAATTTTAGTGAGAGATCATCTTATAATGCTACCGTCAATCAAAGCAAGATAAGATGCATAAAAGATAAACATCACATGCAATCAATATAAGTGATATGATATGGCCATCATCATCTTGTGCTTGTGATCTCCATCTCCGAAGCACCGTCATGATCACCATCGTCACCGGCGTGACACCTTGATCTCCATCGTAGCATCGTTGTCGTCTCGCCAACTATTGCTTTTACGACTATCGCTACCGCTTAGTGATAAAGTAAAACATTACATGGCGATTGCATTTCATACAATAAAGCGACAACCATATGGCTCCTGCCAGTTGCCGATAACTCGGTTACAAAACATGATCATCTCATACAATAAAATATAGCATCATGTCTTGACCATATCACATCACAACATGCCCTGCAAAAACAAGTTAGACGTCCTCTACTTTGTTGTTGCAAGTTTTACGTGGCTACTACGGGCTTAGCAAGAACCGTTCTTACCTACGCATCAAAACCACAACGATAGTTTGTCAAGTTGGTGCTGTTTTAACCTTCGCAAGGACCGGGCGTAGCCACACTCGGTTCAACTAAAGTGAGAGAGACAGACACCCGCCAGTCACCTTTAAGCATCGAGTGCTCGCAACGGTGAAACCAGTCTCGCGTAAGCGTACGCGTAATGTCGGTCCGGGCCGCTTCATCTCACAATACCGCCAAACCAAAGTATGACATGCTGGTAAGCAGTATGACTTATATCGCCCACAACTCACTGGTGTTCTACTCGTGCATATAACATCAACGCATAAAACCTGGCTCGGATACCACTGTTGAGGAACGTAGTAATTTCAAAAAAAATCCTACGCACACGCAAGATCATGGTGATGCATAGCAACGAGAGGGGAGAGTGTTGTCCACGTACCCTCATAGACCAAAAGCGGAAGCGTTAACACAACTCGGTTGATTAGTCGTACGTCTTCACGATCCGACCAATCAAGTACCGAACGCACGTCACCTCCGAGTTCAGCACACGTTCAGTTCGGTGACTTCCCTCGAACTCCGATCCAGCCGAGTGTTGAGGGAGAGTTTCGTCAGCACGACGGCGTGGTGACAATGATGATGTTCTACCGACGCAGGGCTTCGCCTAAGCACCGCTACGATATTATCGAGGTGTAATATGGTGGAGGGGGGCACCGCACACGGCTAAGAGATCAATGATCAATTGTTGTGTCTATGGGGTGCCCCCCTGCCCCCGTATATAAAGGAGCAAGGGGGAGGCCGCCGGCCAAGGAGGAGGGCGCGCCAACGGGGGAGTCCTACTCCCACCGGGAATAGGACTCCTCCTTTCCTTGTTGGAATAGGAGAAGGGAAGGGAGAAGGAGAAAGAAGGAAGGGGGCGCCCTCCCTCCCTAGTCCAATTCGGACTAGTCCATGGGGAGGGGTGCGGCCACCCTTTGGGGCCTTTCTCTCCTTTCCCGTATGGCCCATTAAGGCCCAATACGAATTCCCGTAACTCTCCGGTACTCCGAAAAATACCCGAATCACTCGGAACCTTTCCGAAGTCCGAATATAGTCGTCCAATATATCGATCTTTACGTCTCGGCCATTTCGAGACTCCTCCTCATGTCCCCGATCTCATCCGGGACTCAGAACTCCTTCGGTACATCAAAACACATAAACTCATAATATAACCGTCATCGTAACGTTAAGCGTGCGAACCCTACGGGTTCGAGAACTATGTAGACATGACCGAGACACCTCTCCGGTCAATAACTAATAGCGGAACCTGGATGCTCATATTGGCTCCCACATATTCTACGAAGATCTTTATCGGTCAGACCGCATAACAACATACGTTGTTCCCTTTGTCATCGGTATGTTACTTGCCCGAGATTCGATCGTCGGTATCTCGATACCTAGTTCAATCTCGTTACCGGCAAGTCTCTTTACTCGTTCCGTAATACATCATCCCGCAACTAACTCATTAGTCACAATGCTTCCAAGGCTTAAGTGATGTGCATTACCGAGAGGGCCCAGAGATACCTCTCCGACAATCGGAGTGACAAATCCTAATCTCGAAATACGCCAACCCAACAAGTACCTTCGGAGACACCTGTAGAGCACCTTTATAATCACCCAGTTACGTTGTGACGTTTGGTAGCACACAAAGTGTTCCTCCGGTAAACGGGAGTTGCATAATCTCATAGTCATAGGAACATGTATAAGTCATGAAGAAAGCAATAGCAACATACTAAACGATCGAGTGCTAAGCTAACGGAATGGGTCAAGTCAATCACATCATTCTCCTAATGATGTGATCCCGTTAATCAAATGACAACTCATGTCTATGGCTAGGAAACAAAACATCTTTGATCAACGAGCTAGTCAAGTAGAGGCATACTAGTGACACTCTGTTTGTCTATGTATTCACACATGTATTATGTTTCCGGTTAATACAATTCTAGCATGAATAATAAACATTTATCATGATATAAGGAAATAAATAATAACTTTATTATTGCCTCTAGGGCATATTTCCTTCAGAACATACATCTTCAAAACTAGAAATAACGTTGATATCAAGAAGGAGAGGTATATAAGACGACTGTTGTACCTGAAAGTTGTAGTATTTGACAGACGACTAGCCCACCACTTTCAATTTTGGCGCATAAATGACATTGATTCTTGTTGGACCTTGTTGATCAACTACAAGTAATCTCTCAAGTGAAGGTGTGTCCTGGATGACCATATTGTGGTCCACCTTTTGTGATCTCTCGTTGCAGCACCAGCAACACACATAAATAGTGCGGAGAGTCCTGGAGGTGACGTGCAAGGTACTCGACCAATTCATCGCCTGAAGATGTAGGAACTCGAGTGCAGTACAGCCGCGGAGCAAGCGCTCCATGCCATCCTCTGGGACGCGGACGGCGATGAGCTCAAGGTGCTTTAGTCGTGGTAGAAAAAGAGCGGGCGCGTCATTAAGGGGGGATGGCAGTTCATGCACATGGCGAGGCGCAGCGTGGGCGCGAAGCGGAGCACGGACGTTGGCAACAAGCTCATATGTCCATCATTATAACTTAGCTTCTCGAGCTGATCTATGGCACGGGATCGGAACCACTTGTCAAGCTTGGCTCGCTCCTTGCCATTGGAACAGAACTTGCCCGCGATAAGGCCTTTGATTGGGCCATGGTGACTGCCGAGGATCTGGGAGAAAGCATCCAAGCTTTGGCAATAGCCATGGCAGAGCTTGTGGGCGTGGAGGAGGTCGACAGGGGTGCAGAGCCATAGGGTGCACCACCACCAGGAAACGGCGGCTGTCCTCGCCCGATTTTGGATTGGGAGGAGGGTTATGATGACTATCAACATATCATCGGGGAGGTTGTTGATGAAGTCTAGGCCTGCTGGAGTCACTTGCGGTTCTTTCTTGACCCGCCTCCGCTTGTTGGCAGCCTCGTTCTCCACCTCGTTGGCGGGGACGGAAACCTCTGTCTCCATATTCACGCCGTGCTCCGGTGCTTCAGCAGCCCCGGCGTCGCCACTATCTCCGATGGGGCACTTCAGCGGCATCCTCGTACACTGACGGCTTTGAGGACTCAGAGCGGCGTCGAGGATGCGGGCGGAGAGAGAGGAATTGTGTGTGTGGCGAGGATGGGGGGTGCGGCCGCTCCGCGGCGCCATTAATAGAGACCAGTGGGAGCGAGGCGGGCGGCAGTCCAGGGCTGTCTCGCTTCCCGGTGAGAACGACTGCTTAATCTCTAGTATGAATGAAATCTATGCTTAATTACTGAATTTTAGTTGCAAAAAATAGATAATGATATTGATTTTAGCTGCATATTTTGACAAATCGCAGTGTCTCTTGGCTTAGCACCGAAGTCTGGCTTTAATTTGCATACCGTAATCTGAACCGTTTGCGTTGAAGAGATGCACAGATCCTGCATTGAACAGCTTGTACGCTTCCCGGTGAGCCTGCGCACCGGACTGCGCTCGCACGCCTCCCGTTCAGTCAAGCACCTGTCCACACGGCACCTCCTATAGCCATTAAACCCAAGACACGTGGCGTCACGTGAATGGTTAAACGAACGCACACGGTTTGAATTATACAAACGTTTGAGATATTAAAGTGGCAACTATTTTTTTTCAAATTGCCTTTGTTGGTTGTCATTATTCGAGTGCGCCTTCTCTCAAAATGGACACGAAAAATACCACAGCATGTCGGGTGCCCTTCCATGATAGCATGCCAAGTTTCATGAATTTAAGACGAGTTTTGGATTTACTAGAATTTAAAAACCAAGCATCTCAATGTTTTGCCGGCAATCAACGGTGCCATGGTGTTTGAAATTCATTCCCATTTCTTGAATGGGACCTAAGCATGCACCCAAGGAGACAGATTTGATTTTTCAACCAATTTATATGCACTGGAGCATGCGCATGTAGTTCAAATTTGAATTATGCACATAAATGCATTGAAAACTTAGTTAATGCATAAAAATGTCCAAATGAACCCTGAAAAATCACAAGAAATCACACGACACTCCTGTTGTTCTATGTTGACATGAGAATTTTTTTTGAAAGCAATAAGATGCAATGGATACCGTTTCGTCCCCAAAGGTGGGACGTTCCCTACCGAAAACCATCATGCTTGTTGTGAGAAGCTCCGGTTTATGAGAAGCATATACCCAAACCTGCCCCAAATGGGACAAAATTTGTACCACGGCATGTTGATGCCTCTCCATGATAGCATGCCAAGTTTCATGAATTTCAGACGAGTTTTGGATTTACTAGAATTTAAAAACCAGGCATCTCAATGTTTTGCCGGTAATCAACGGTGCCCTGGTGTTTGAAATTCATTCCCATTTCTTGCATGGGACCTAAGCATGCACCCAAGGACACAGATTTGATTTTTCAACCAATTTATATGCACTGGAGCACACGCATGTAGTTCAAGTTTGAATTGTGCACATAAATGCATTGAAAACTCAGTTAATGCGTAAAAATGTCCAAACGAACCCTGAAAAATAACAAAAATTCACACAACACTCCTGTTGTTTTATGTTGACATGAGAAAGAAATTTGAAAGCAATAAGAGGCAATGGATATCATTTCGTGCCCAATGGTGGGACGTTCCCTACCGAAAACCATCATGCTTGTTGTGAGAAGCTCCGGTTTGTGAGAAGCATATACCCAAACCTGCCCCAAATGGGACAAAATTTGTACCACGGCATGTTGATGCCGCTCCATGATAGCATGCCAAGTTTCATGAATTTCAGACGAGTTTTGGATTTACTAGAATTTAAAAACCAGGCATCTCAATGTTTTGCCGGCAATCAACGGTGCCCTGGTGTTTGAAATTCATTCCCATTTCTTGCATGGGACCTAAGCATGCACCCAAGGACACAGATTTGATTTTTCAACCAATTTATATCCACTAGAGCATGCGCATGTAGTTCAAATTTGAATTATGCACATAAATGCATTGAAAACTCAGTTAATGCATAAAAATGTCCAAACGAACCCCGAAAAATAACAAAAAATTACACAACACTCATGTTGTTCTATGTTGACACGAGAAAAAAATTTGAAAGCAATAAGAGGCAATGGATATCGTTTCGTGCCCAAAGGTGGGATGTTCCCTACCGAAAACCATCATGCTTGTTGTGAGAAGTGGTTTGTGAGAAGCATATACCCAAACCTGCCCCAAATGGGACAAAATTTGTACCACGGCATGTTGATGCCGCTCCATGATAGCATGCCAAGTTTCATGAATTTCAGACGAGTTTTGGATTTTATAGAATTTAAAAAACAGGCATCTCGATGTTTTACCGGCAATCAACGGTGCCCTGGTGTTTCAAATTCATTCTTTCTTGCATGGGACCTAAGCATGCACCCAAGGGCACATATTTGATTTTTCAACCAATTTATATGCACTGGAGCATGCGCATGTAGTTCAAATTTGAATTATGCACATAAATGCATTGAAAACCCAGTTAATGCATAAAAATGTCAAACGAACCCTAAATAATTCCAATTCTTTTATGATCACTGCAGATAAAAGGTCTAGCAAGTCAAACACTGTCCATGGCCGTTCTGACCCCATTATGTAATTCAAATCAAGACCAAAAATAAAGTAGATCCCACACAGTTTATTATAACCAACCATGTGAGATGCAGCACAAAATATCTTTGGACCGTGTCTGAATAAGGGACCGTGTCTGATGACACTTTGCGCGCCAGTTTTTTGGCTGAAGCGATTCCAAATTTTCGGCTTCCGCGGAAATATCTACCTCCCTGCCCTCCCCCTTACCAAAAGCCACATTTCACCTGTTTCCGCCTTCCTTTCCAAGTTGAAACCTTCACTCCTTGCTTGCAGCGCCGCCGCCTCCTCGCCGGCGACCCTCCTTCACACTGCTCGGCCTCGCCTATCCAGGCAAGTAATCCACACCCGACCCCCATCCTCGTCCTCCTTCCACATCACACATGCCCCGACCGCCGGCGCGAGCGCGACACCTTCCACCCAAATCACCAACCCCTCCACCAAATAAGCGCCGGCCTAAGCCATGGTGCACGCAGTATAGCAAGGACCTCAAGGAGCATTTGGCAGTGGAGAAGCAAATCGCGGCCGCACGCGTGGATGAGGTCGCGATGGCTGCCATTCGTGCCGACACCCAGATCTTGGAGGAGCACCTCGCCGTCGAGGCCACCATTGACGCCTCGTGCGCCGACGCCGCGACGCGGTTGGATGCTTTAAACGACAGTTCGTGGCGTTTTCTTGAGGCCACTGTCGGTGCCTTCGACGAAGACTATGAGGTGTTTTCTCAGCGTGCACGTGCTTACCTCATCTCGAGAGCCAGCAGGTTGGTGCCCGAAGCGGCTCAGGCAACTCACCACTACAACGAGGGCACCCACGATGCGGAGGCCTCGCCCTCTTCCATGTCCAAGGAGCCAATCGTCATCGATATCTCCGACAATGAGGAGTAGCTTGTCTTATTAGCTCACTATAAGGACCCATGTTCAGTTTGCTAGCTACTGCCTTCCCTTAACAAATTCTAGTGAATTGTGCTATCTACGTTCACCATGCAATCTTCTGCTATAGTGTATATGGTCTATATGTCGTGCAATGTGGTGTTCAATTAACTGCTTGGTTCAATTATGCAAATGTGATGTTCAATTCTTCAGTGTGCAATATTTCCAAGTTGTTAAGCATGCTTGGTTTGGTTAACTGTCTGATCTTCTATTAGGAGTATGTTATATTGTTCAATTGGTGTTTAGTTAACTGCTTGGTTCATTTTTTGTGGCTTGGTTCACTTGTTGTGGTGTTTAGTTAACTGCTTTGTTCAATTCTGCAATGCGATGTTCAATTGTTGTGGCTGCATTCTGTTATTGTATACCATGTGAGGAATAAATCGAATTTGGCTGTACTAAATACATGAGAAACAAATACAATTGCTATATTTCCAAGTTGTTAAGCATGCTTGGTTTGGTTAACTGTCTGATCTTCTATTAGGAGTATGTTCTATTGTGCAATGTGGTGCTCAGTTAACATTTGGTTCATTTGTTGTGGTGTTTAGTTAACTGCTTGGTTCAATTCTGCAATGCGATGTTCAATTGATGTGGCTGCATTCTCTTATTGTATACCATGTGAGGAATAAATCGAATTTGGCTGTACTAAATACATGAGAAACAAATACAATTGCTATATTTTCAAGTTGTTAAGCATGCTTGGTTTGGTTAACTGTCTGATCTTCTATTAGGAGTATGTTATATTGTGTAATGTGGTGCTCAGTTAACATTTGGTTCATTTGTTGTGGTGTTTAGTTAACTGCTTGGTTCAATTCTGCAATGCGTAATTCAATTGATGTGGCTGCATTCTGTTATTGTATACCATGTGAGGAATAAATCGAATTTGGCTGCACTTAGTACATGAGAAACATATACAAGTGCTATATTTCCTAGTTCTTAATCATGCTTGGTTTGGATAAATGGGTTTTCCATGTGGCTTGAATTAATCTGATGAATCTGCAATGTGCTTATTTATCATCAACATATTTTACTGATAGCATGTGAACCATTACTTAACCTGATGACTAACTACCTTATATTTGTTGCAGGGAAACAATGGGAAGCACTGAGGTTTACAAGATGGTACTACCTATTATACCTTGCCTTTTTGTATTCCTTTGCCCCACTTCCAATATAGAGAAGATATTTGTAACAACCCCAAAATTGGGTTATCAATTTTTGTGCTGTTATTCCTTCCTCGCACTCATTTTCAAAATCTTTCTCCTGAGTTTGTTGGATGACTCTGATGATTCTTGTCATTTTCAACCTTTCAAAATCTTGCTCATGTCTTTTTCAGTAGGCAAGACCTCATTTGCATCAGCTCAAATCCTCTCAAACCCTAATTCCAAATTTTTGGAATTTGGATAGGTCCTATGTGCTAACAAAGGAGCCATCATTTTCCTTGCTCTGTTGATCCTCCCAATTGTTCGTAGAGATCCTCCTATCTTTCTGAACCTTGGATATGCAAAAATATTGCAAAGTCCAATGCAATATTTTTGAATTATGATTTATTCCTTTTCTTGCCTTTCTGAGGAATAAAATCCAAAGGCATAGCTAGCCATCTCCTAAATTCATGAGGATTGGTGGAGTTGATACTTATGCCTAATCCAAGCTCTGGCAAGTATATTGGCCATAATTAAATAAGGAAAATTGCCTTTTCCTATTTAATGCCAATATTGCATTTCTGCCACTTTCCAAAGGAACTACTATTTTTATAGCAGAGAAAATTTCCACATAAATTGTGGAGCTTGTCCTTGCTATATAATCACTAGTTCCATCCTAATCCCATGTTCCTCAGTTCAAAATTTTTGCACATGATCCAATGCAAGTTTCTGCCTTCTCTGAAATTTTGCAAAGGAAGTGCTTTATTCCTAATTCCAATTGATTTGCAATTTGGCAGGGTGATTAACATGTATAAATAACCTATGGATGCCAAATATGAGCTCAATCCATTCAACCTAGCTCCCTGTGCAATTTTTCAAAGTTTCTGACCAGAATACAACTTTGTGAAGGAAGTACCTTCATAGACTTTCAAAATGGGATGAAAATTCTCCATCCTCTCCTATATCTCAAATCATTAGCCTCCGCCCAAATTTAGTTCATTTTATTGAACTATGTGAGCACAGGAGCAATTCTTGTTTTCTGTCCAAATTTTCAGTTTGTGAAGCAAGTGTATTTAATCTTGCTCCATTATGGTTGATAATTTTCCCAGGCTTTCTCCTATCTATATGATCCATCTCCACAAGATTTGGTAGTTGTACAGCAACTATGGTAAATAGTTGTCCAAATTACCTCAAAACTCCCAGGACCGTAGTTCTTTCTACCCTAAGCCTCCCAGACAACCATTTTACCATTTAACCTCTCTGGTTTTATCTCTAGGATGTTGCCAAGTTTGCAGCAGTAAACTTGTGGAGCTTGGTTTACTCAGCTCAATTTGTCTCTGCCCGTTTCTTTACCATGGTAATACTCCACTCTGGAAGGACTACGCGGTAGACATGAGCTGGCCTCAGTAAAAACTCCAGAGCGCGCCATGTCAGTGGTGACTACGAGGGCAGCCAGCCAAAACGGTGGTCTAGCCACTGTTCTCGTCGGCAGCGCTGCTCCGACCGGCTCTGGCCTCGCCATTAATGCCCAACAGCTCCACCTCGACGTCGTCTTCTCCGTGGACCTCTGGCCCCCTTCGTTTTCTTCTCCAGCGAGCCGTGCCAACGGCCGAAACTGTGCGCTCCTGTGCATCGTCGCCTTCCTCCCTGATGTCCTCTTCCTCCGTTCGTCCTCGAGCTTTGCTCGATTCCGTGAGCCTCTGGCGCTCGTCCTCACCCTCCTCGTCGCCTTCCCGCCGCTTCCCGTGTATTGGCCGCGTCTGCCGACACTGCGCCCCTCGCCGGCGCACGGCCACGTCGCCTGCCGCGTGCCACCTCCTTGAGCCCTCCCGCAGCTATTTAAGCACGCCCCGAGCATCCTTGCAGTCCACAACCCCCTCCCCGAGCCTCTCCCCGAGCTCAGAGCCTCTCTCTGACCCCATCACCACCATGGTCGCCGCCTCGGGTCTCTCGAGATTCTGGCGATGCCGTGTTTCCCTCTCCGTTCCTGCACCACCACCGCATCCCCTATGCTCCAGTGAGCCGCCCCATAGCCTCGGCTTCCTCTCTCCCTCACCAGAACCCCGTGTCCACCGGCGGCCGAAGCCCTGCTCCACCGCAAGCCTTGCTGCGGCCGCTGCGAAGCTCTCCGGCGGCAGCAACGACCACCCCGTGATGCGCCTTTCCGTCCTGTGCATTTCGGTAGGTCGCACGACCCGCGAGGTGGACGGAGTCGCCGGCGATCCTCGTCGGGGCGATCCCCTGCCTCGGCTCGTCGCGCCCCCGAGCGGGAGGAAGAAGAAGGCCACGCGGGCCCCGGCCAGCGTTGACCCTGCCTCTGGGCCCCGCCTATCGGCCTCTGCACGCTGACCGGGCCGGCTCGCTGAGCTGGCGTAAGTGGAGACGCCCCGCGCGAATGCGCTTTCATTTCTCGAAAGCGTACTTCGTCGCGGCTTCAGAGAGAAATGTGTTTTCGTTTTTTTGAAAACGTACTTTCTGTCGCCTGCGGTCAGTAATGCGCTTTCCTTTAGCCGAAAGCGTATTCCTCCTCTTCTTCGGGCCAGAATGCGCTTTCCTCTCTAGAAAGCGTATTTCTGAGAAAGACGCGATCTATTTTTCTGTCAGGGGCCAGTTTGTAAGGATTTTCTTTACAGATAGGTCCCTGGTAGTTAAACAGTCACATCTTTTTACCCGTAGCTCCGAATCAGGTGATTCCAAAGCCCACGTCTTCGTTTCGTCGAGCCCGTTCCGTTGATATCATTTTCATAATGTTTTCACATAGTGAAAATGACCGTTCTGCCCTTGCCCGTAAACATCCCCCTCCGAGAGAGAACTGCTTCCGGCAAATCTTTCCGCGATCGTTTCACACTTCTTCCCGGAGTATTTGTCGACCCCCAGGCAAGCCAACCTCTTATCATGAGCCCCGAACTTGCATGTTGACTTTGCTTGCACCTTGTGTGTGTGTAGTTGCAGTTGTTTCACATCGTTTTCGTCTGCAGTTATTTCATTATGCCTGTCATGCATGCTTGTGTTTTCTCGATATCGTTTGCCATGCTAATTAGAATGTTGTTATTGACAATGCCATGTCACTACTCTACTTTATTTGCATGTCATCATTATAAAATGTTATGAGGATTGTAATGCACCGTTGATATGCTATTACTTGGTATTGTCATGTTCTTTGCTATAGTTGTGCATTTGAGAAGTTCAATATTTTGTTCATGCATTTGTATGCTGCATGCTCATTGTTGCACTCATGTTAAATATGCTCATGATGATGGAGAAGGAATTAAAATGACTTAATAATAACAAACCTCCTCTGTCATCGATGGGATCGAGTCATAGTGCCACCAAATCGAACTTTTTCAGTGCAGCCACATTTGCCTTTGTGGGAAGGCCTTAATGTGATCTATTGTCGTGCCTCTCGTCGGTGCCTCCAACTAGGGAAGGTTATGGGCATGCTTACCCTGATCAGGTAGGCGGACATAACCTTTTGTGCCTGTTGTTAGAATTTTTGGTACCGGTCCCCGTGAGGGACGTTTTGGCCACGACGGTGGTCGTTGTGTCTTTGGTAGACACGGGGCCACCCAGGACTAGCCCAGTTGGGAGTGGGTCGGAGTGGCCGGGAGAGTGTCATGGCAGTAGGTCGGTTTCGTCGGAATGCCGTTGGTCCACCCGAATGGGATGACTAGGCCATGGGTTCCGTGGTGTGGGTACAGTGTGCTACCTCTGCAGAGTGTATATAAAGTCTATCGATAGCAACACAGTTCGTAGTAGGTCCCACTATCAGGTCTTGGTCGAAATGGAGGATAAACCTGAAATAATTAAGTTGGTAAATAAATATGTGATAACAAAAATATGGTGATTTGGACTATGAGATAGTCGTGAGAAGTCATGACGATGTTTTGATATGATCACGAGACGAGGTCTCAGTGAGTGTTGGAGACCAAGTGTTGGTCATGGTTGTGATCGCCGGAAAGATCACCGCTCGGTTGCGAGGCAACCCGTTGGTAAGAGAGTCTGAGGGACTCGGTGCACAAGTTTGGTTGCATTGCATGAGTAATATGTTGCATTTAAAAACCATGATAGAGCAGAAGATGGCTGCATATAGTTAACATGTTATGTCTGCATGGGATATGATCGGTAGTTTATTTTCAGCATAGTTTCATGATGCCATGCCATGCTCTGATTTATATAAAGTATGCCATGATTGAGATGATATGCTATGTTTTGCCATTGCCATGTAGAGGCAGGTTTTGATATGCCATGATTACTGTCATGTTAGTAGATGCTATGATATTGCTCATGCTTAGTTGATCTTTATCATGCCATGTTTAGTAATTGATATGAGATAGGTTGTTGCATGCGCTTGGTTCTTGCTTTGTCTTCTGCTTGTTTGGATGCTATGTATTTGGTTGTCTTGCAAGTACATTCAATGTACTGACCTGGCGTGTCATGCCAGTTTTGTAGGTCGTACTCGAATTATTCGCTTGATCCGTCGTGCTAGGTCGTAACCTTGCCAGTCCTGTGAGTTGTGGAGCCCAGCCAGAGTTGATGAGCCGCCAAACCAAGACTTCTGCCGCCATTTAATAGACTTCCGTTGCCATTTAAATAGCCGTAGGGCTATGCCAGATGATTGTATTCATCAATGATGTAAGCTTATGCACATGTATTTGATGAATATTATTGTACCTGGAATGCTGTATTATGGACCTGTCGTGCGTCAGGTGTTATCCTGGGCTGACGTGCGAAGGCCCGCAGCTCCATGCGGATCGGGGTGCCACAATATTTATGCACATCCTTGTTTTCAGGCTTCACTGATGATTACCTCTCAAACCACCTCTGTGGTCAAGAGGCGAGGAAAGTAGGTATGATGTAGCACAACGAAGGTAGATATTTCCCTCTGTGATGAAACCAAGGTTATCGAACCAGTAGGAGAACCAAGCAACACAACGTAAACAGCACCTGCACACAAATAACAACACCTCGCAACCCGACGTGTTAAAGGGGTTGTCAATCCCTTTCGGGTAACGATGCCAGAAATTTGTAATAGATTGAAATAATAGATCACAAATAAAATAAAGTGTAGCAAAGTATTTTTGTATTTTTGGTTTAATAGATCTGAATAAAAATGCAAAGGAAAAGTAGATCGCAAGAAAATATATGAGAAAGAAGACCCGAGGGCCATAGGTTTCACTAGTGGCTTCTCTCGAGAAAAATAACAAAGGGTGGGTAAACAAATTACTGTTGGGCAATTGATAGAACTTCAAATAATTATGACGATATCCAGGCAATGATCATTACATAGGCATCATGTCCAAGATTAGTAGACCGACTCCCGCCTGCATCTACTGCTATTACTCCACACATCGACCGATATCCGGCATGCATCTAGTGTATTAAGTTCATGGAAAAACGGAGTAATTCAATAAGAACGATGACATGATGTAGACAAGATCCGTTTATCTATTGCGTAGATATAGATCCCATCTTTTTATCCTTAGTAGCAACGATACATATGTGTCGTTTCCCTTTCTGTCACTGGGATCGAGCACCGTAAGATCGAACCCACTACCGGGCACCTCTTCCCATTGCAAGATAAATAGATCAAGTTGGCCAAAGAAAACCCAAATATCGGAGAAGAAATACGAGGCTATAAGAGATCATGCATATAAGAGATCAAAGAAACTCAAATTCCTTTCATGGATATAAAAAGGTATAACTGATCATAAACTCGAAGTTCATCAGATCCCAACAAACACACCGCAAAAGGAGTTACATCATATGGATCTCCAAGAGACCATTGTATTGAGAATTCAGCGAGAGAGAGGAAGCCATCTACTCCCTCCGTTTCAAAATAGATGACCCAACTTTGGAACGGAGGGAGTAGCTACTAACTACGGACCCGAAGGTCTACAAAGAACTACTTACACATCATCGGAGAGGCACCAATGGAGGTGGTGAACCCCATCCGAGATGGTGTCTAGATTGGATCTGGTGGTTCTGGACTCTGTGGCGGCTGGATGAATATTTTGTCGACTCCCCTAGGGTTTCTGGAATATTGGGGTATCTATAGAGCAAAGAGGCAGTCCGGGGGCACCCGAGGTGGGCACAACCCACCAGGGCGCGCCTGGGCCTCCTGGCGCGCCCTGGTGGGTTGTCCCCTCATCGGGACTCCCCCAGGTGCAACCAGGGCCCGTTGTGTTCCTTCTGGCCCATAAAAATTCTCCGTAAAGTTTCGGGGCATTTGGACTCCGTCTGGTATTGATTTCCTGCTATGTAAAAAACATGCAAAAAACAGCAACTGGCACTTGGCACTATGTCAATAGGTTAGTACCATAAAATGATATAAAATGACTATAAAATGATTATAAAACATCCCAGATTGATAATAAAACAGCATGGAACAATAGATATGTTGGAGGCGTATCAATGCTCTTGCCAGGCATGAATGCGACACTGACGCTCTAGAGCGGCACTGGCTGTTTCGGGCAGGATGCGCGCACGGGTGAGGGAGGTGGTTAATGGTGGGCCAGGGCAATCAGCAGCGGACATGGCAGCGGTCTGGACATCCGCAAAGCCCTCCCTATTTTGTCTCCGGTTTGCGGGAGAAAGTGCGTCCGGATCGTCCAACAGAATGATATAGGACCGCGTTGGTTGGCAAAACACGTCAAGACCATGCGGTCCGGACATATGCGAGCGGTTTGAGGATCGGCGTTGAAGATACCCTTAAAACTCAAAGTTGTACCAAGGAAAAAGAAGCTCAAGTGATTTGCATGTTGGGAGAACTTATTAATTTGCATGTAATATAGGTAGTGCAAATGTATGTACACAATTATATTTGTATTACCTAGTAAA
This sequence comes from Aegilops tauschii subsp. strangulata, assembly GCF_002575655.3. Classification (NCBI taxonomy): domain Eukaryota; kingdom Viridiplantae; phylum Streptophyta; class Magnoliopsida; order Poales; family Poaceae; genus Aegilops; species Aegilops tauschii. The sequence continues at coordinate 380,120,282 of NC_053039.3, forward strand.
TTGTAGGAACCTTCGAAGGTTTTTTTATCCAGAAAAGGAACTTCAACTAAGTCATCTTTATCCACAAAAGGAATGTGAACAATCTAATTATCACTGAGGTCTAGGAAAAAACAGTAGATATATACACAACATTGTACCAACTAGTACATACACACAGCATGAGGGAGAAGAAATGCTTACTTAGCTTGAAGGTACAACCATCACCTAGCGAGAATAGGCCAAGAATAAGAAAGGTGAGAACAATGGCATTCTTGCCGGACCTTGCTTTTTCCTTCCCTGGGTTTGTGGCCAGGGAGCATCACCGTTTCCGTCTTCCTTGCCGGACTTTTGGTCTGGCCGTTGTTCATCGTCAGAACTTTGGATGCCGCCATCAGCGTCGCCTCAACAGGAACGGCGGCCTCCACCGATGCAGTGCGCCATACTGATACGTCTCCGTCGTATCTACTTTTCCAAACACTTTTGCCCTTGTTTTGGACTCTAACTTGCATGATTTGAATGGAACTAACCCGGACTGACGCTGTTTTCAGCAGAATTGCCATGGTGTTATTTTTGTGCAGAAATAAAAGTTCTCGGAATGGCCTGAAACTTCACGGGGATTATTTTTGGAAATAATAAAAAATACTGGCGAAAGAATCAAGGCCAGGGGGCCCACACCCTGTCCACGAGGGTGGGGCGCGCCCCCTGCCTCATGGCCCCCCTGGAGCTCCACCGACCTCAACTCTAACTCTATATATTCGTGTTCAGGGAGAAAAAAACAGAGAGAAGGATTCATCGCGTTTTACGACACGGAGCCGCCGCCAAGCCCTAATCTCTCTCGGGAGGGCTGATCTGGAGTCCATTCGGGGCCCCGGATATTTATCATGTAATCGAGTTAGTTTTGTTAGGGTTTGATCCCTAGTATCCACTATGTTCTGAGATTGATGTTGCTATGACTTTGCTATGCTTAATGCTTGTCACTAGGGCCAGAGTGCCATGATTTCAGATCTGAACCTATTATGCTTTCATGAATATATGTGAGTTCTTGATCCTATCTTGCAAGTCTATAGTCACCTACTATGTGTTATGATCCGGCAATCCCGAAGTGACAAAAATTGGGACCACTCCCGGTGATGACCGTAGTTTGAGGAGTTCATGTATTCACTATGTGTTAATGCTTTGTCCTGGTACTCTACTAAAAGGAGGCCTTAATATCCCTTATTTTCGAATAGGACCCCGCTGCCACGGGAGGGTAGGACAAAAGATGTCATGCAAGTTCTTTTCCATAAGCACGTATGACTATATTCGGAATACATGCCTACATTACATTGATGAATTGGAGCTAGTTCTGTGTCACCCTATGTTATAACTTGCATGAATAATCGCATCCGGCATAATTCTCCATCACCGATCCAATGCCTACGAGCTTTTCACATATTGTTCTTCGCTTAGTTACTTTACCGTTGCCACTGTTACAATTACTACAAAACTGCTATCTTTACTTTTGCTACCATTACCGCTACTATCATATTACTTTGCTACTAAATACCTTGCTGCAGATATTAAGTTATCCAGGTGTGGTTGAATTGACAACTCAACTGCTAATACTTGAGAATATTCTTTGGCTCCCCTTGTGTCGAATCAATAAATTTGGGTTGAATACTCTACCCTCGAAAACTGTTGCGATCCCCTATACTTGTGGGTTATAAGACTATTTTCTGGCGCCGTTGCCGGCGAGCATAGCTCTATTCTTTGAGTCACTTGGGATTTATATCTGCTGGTCACTATGAGGAACTTGAAAGACGAAAGAACTAAGATTTTTCCCTCAACTACGAGGGGAGGTAAGGAACTGCCATCTAGCTCTGCACTTGATTCACCTTCTGTTATGAGTAAATTTGCGACACCTACACCTGCTATTAACTCTGATATGTCGCATGTTACTGATGATGCCACTTCTGCTATGCATGATACTTATGATGAAACTACTTCTATGCTTGATAATACTGTGCCACTAGGTGAATTTCTGGATGAACAACTTGCTAGGGCTAGAGAGAATGAAATTACTAAAACTGATAATATTGATGAAAGTGATGATGAAGATTCTCCCCCTAGATATGAATTGCCTGTTGTGCCTAAGGGTTATGTTATGGATGAAGAAACTGCTAGAGACTTTCTTGCTTGCAATGATAGGAGTGATCTTAAGAAATTATTAGTTAAGCTGAAAGAAAAATCTCTGAATGCTAGAATGAAATATGACCCTGCTTTTGCTACTTCACCTATCTGTGTTACTGATAAGGATTATGATTTCTCTATTGATCTTGAGATAATTACTTTGGTTGAATCTGATCCTTTTTATGGCTATGAATCTGAAACTGTTGTGGCACATCTTACTAAATTAAATGATATAGCTACCCTGTTCACTAATGATGAGAAAACTCGCTACTATTATATCCTTAAATTATTTCCATTCCCATTAAAGGGTGATGATAAAACATGGTTTAATTCTCTTGATCCTGGTTGTGTGCGTAGTCCCCAGGATATGATTTATTACTTCTCTACTAAATATTTCCCCGCTCATAAGAAACAAGCTGCTTTAAGGGAAATATATAATTTTGTGCAAATGGAAGAAGAGAGTCTCCCACAAGCTTGGGGAGGCTTCTCCAATTACTTAATGCTTTGCCTGATCATCCTCTCAAGAAAAATGAAATACTTGATATCTTTTATAATGGACTAACCGATGCTTCCAGAGACCACCTGGATAGTTGTGCTGGTTGTGTTTTCAGGGAAAGAACAGTTGATCAAGCTGAATTGCTACTGAATAATATGTTGACTAATGAAAATAATTGGACACTTCCTGAACCAACTCCTAAGCCAACTCCGAAGAAAAGGGGTATTCTATTTCTCAGTCCTGAAGATATGCAAGAGGCAAAGAAATCTATGAAAGAAAAAGGTATTAAAGCTGAAGATGTTAAGAATTTACCTCCTATTGAAGAAATACATGGTCTTAATTTGCCGCCTGTTGAAGAAACAAATACATGTTCTTGATAACCCAACACAGGTAGTAAAGGTAAATTCTCTCTATAGATTTGATGAAGGTGATATTCCTCGTTATAGGTCTGCTAGCCAATGCTTAGATGAGTTTGATAATTTCATTGTCAAACAAGAAAACTTCAATGCTTATATGATTGAACACTTGAGTGATTATATGTCTAGAGTTAAAGGTGAACTTAAACTCATTAGTAAACATGCTTCTATGGTTACCACTCAAATAGAACATGTGCTTAAAGCTCAGAATGATTTGCTCAATGAATTAAATAATAAGAAAAATGATAATGTTGTTAGAGTTGTGACTAGAGGGGTAGAATGACTCAGGAACCTTTGTATCCTGAGGGTCATCCCAAGAGAATTGAGCAAGATTCTCAGAGAACTAATGTTGATGCACCTAGTCCTTCTAAGAGGAAGAAAAAGAAAAATGATAGGACTTTGCATGCTTCTAGTGAACCTATTGTTGACACACCTGAGAATTCCAATGATATTTCTATTTCTGATGCTGAAACACAATCTGGTGATGAACATGAACCTAGAGATAATGTTAATGATGATGTTCATGTTGATGCTCAACCTAGCGATAACAATGATGTAGAGATTGAACCTGCTGTTGATCTTGATAACCCACAATCAAAGAATCAACGTTATGATAAGAGAGACTTTGTTGCTAGGAAGCACGGTAAAGAAAGAGAACCATGGGTTCAGAAACCCATGCCTTTTCCTCCCAAACCATCCAAGAAAAAGGATGATGAGGATTTTGAGCGCTTTGCTGAAATGATTAGACCTATCTTCTTGCGTATGCGTCTGACTGATATGCTTAAAATGAATCCTTATGCTAAGTATATGAAGGATATTGTTACAAATAAAAGAAATATACCGGAAGCTGAAATTTCCACCATGCTTGCTAATTATACTTTTAAAGGTGGAATACCAAAGAAACTAGGAGATCCAGGAGTACCAACTATACCATGCTCCATTAAAAGAAACTATGTTAGAACTGCTTTATCTGATCTTGGAGCCGGTGTTAGTGTTATGCCTCTCTCTTTATATCATAGACTTGATTTGAATAAGTTGACACCTACTGAAATATCTTTGCAAATGGCCGATAAATCAACTGCTATACCTGTCGGTATTTGTGAGGATGTGCCTGTTGTGGCTGCAAACGTTACTATTTTAACGGACTTTGTTATTCTTGATATTCCCGAGGACGATAGTATGTCTATTATTCTTGGAAGACCCTTTTTGAATACTGCAGGGGCTATCATTGATTGCAACAAAGGCAATGTCACTTTTCATGTCAATGGTAATGGCCATACGGTACACTTTCCGAGGAAACAACCTCAAGTCCACAGTATCAATTCTATTGGAAAAATTCCATCAATTATTATTGGAGGTTTTGAATTTCCTCTTCCTACTGTCAAAAAGAGATATGATATTCTTATTGTTGGGGATGTGCATATCCCCGTTGAGGTAACATAGTGTTATTCGAAATTTCTCCGGTTTCATGTTATTCGAAATGAGTTTGTTAACAAGACCTGATCAACCTTGTTAGTGGATTCCTTTTGATGAGCATGAGATGGATGAAGTTAGAAAGCACACCTTTCTGTACCCTCCTTTTACTTTCTGTAATTTAGATTAAATAAATCAAAAATAGTATTTTCTGTCAGTTTTCTGAATTATCCGTGAAATAAAAAATACCCCGAAAATAAAAGTTCTCCAAATGCCCCGAAATTGAAATATGATTTTTTCTGGAATATTTGAGAATATCTGGCACTGAGAACACATCAGGGGGAGCAAGCACCTGGCCACGAGGGTCCAGGGCGCGCCCCTGCCTTGTGGGCCCATGGTGGCTCCCCTCCACTTATTCCAGCCACCACACACTCCTTCTTCCTCCAAAAAAATCACCAACCAGCTCAAGCACGAGTTCTAGCTCATTTTGCTGCGATTTTCGATCTCCTTGCTCAAAGCTCCACTCACAAAACTGCTTTGGGGGATTGTTCTTCGGTATGTGACTCCTCCAATGGTCCAATTAGTTTTTGTTCTAGTGCTTTATTCATTGCAAATTTTTGCTGCCTAGGTGACCCTATTCTTGAGCTTGCATGTCAAATTTATATGGTCCCAAGTAGTTTTAATGCATGATATAGTCTCTAGGCACTTGTGGGAGTAGTTACTATTAATTTTGTTGAGTTTGGTTCACTTTTATTTGAAGTTACTAAAAATTTCAGAAATTTTTAGAAAATGAAGAGATTTTTGAGGGGTTCTTCGAGCCGAAGCTTGAAGGATAAGCAAATTGAAGAAGACGAGAGGCCCAAATATAATCTCCCTTGCACCGCGGAAGTTCGGCCGTGTGAATGGCCTTGTGATGATTTCTTGAGAGCAGCCGGGATTTATGATGATTTTTATGAGTTGGCTGAGAATGCAGGCCTCACCGACTTCCTCCGCGACCAGCGCGAACAGTATCTCTTACTCACTAATATTTTCGTGCAAAATTTTCATTTCCATGCTAGGAGATCACCACCTTCAGTGGAATTTTATTTATATGATGAGCATAAGGAGATGTCCCTTTCTGATTTCTGCCGGGTTTGTAAGATACCCCTTGCTGGCAGCATAGAGGAACCACATCGCCATGATGTGGAAGGGTTTATTGATATGATTGTTGTAGGGGAAACAAGGAAAGTTTCCGACGCAAGGATTACTAGCATACATTTTCTGGTTCTGCGTTACTTTGCGATATTTGCTAGTAGATGTTTAATTGGTCGCGGAAACTGTGGCAACCTTAGTGCCCCTGATATTGTTATTTTGTGCCATGCCTTGTTCCGTGATGACACATTTAGTATGGGCGCTATTGTTGCAAAGCGGTTAAATCTTAACCGTATGAAGGGCCCCATTTTGGGAGGTATCTTCGCCTCGCGCCTCGCTGCACATGTTAACATACCTATTAGCCATTATGAGAAAGAAGAAAAGTTGTTGCCTCCTGTTTTTCTAGACCATAAGAGTATGGCAGCACATGATTTTATCGTTAAGAATTGGGAAAAGTCGCTTGAGTACAAACTGATATTTGATAAAATTCGCCCTGAGATTATTACTTTGCCTGCTCCTTCCTTGTTTAACTTATCTGCAGGCAAGTACCTTGTTCTGCCGGAGGCCATTCACGCCTACCGAAACCCCACACCAGCTACAGAGCCAGAGCCGGAACCACAATTTGGTCCTTCACGACAGTCTGTTTACCAGTGGGGTCCGGAGGAGTTTGCCAACCAGTGGCAACCCGAGGCTCCTTCTCAGTATGACCCCAACTACAACTTTGGATATCCGCCAGGCCAGCCGTGGCCATAGACCAACTTAGGCCAAAAGCCTAAGCTCGGGGGAGTACGTATCTCTCACCGACATTACATTCATGTTCACACACTCATTCTAGTTGTCGGTGCTCATATACTTTTTCATTGTACTATCCATGCTAGTTTATTCTCCTTTTTATGCTTTCTTCTTGTGTGTTTGATAAACCTTAAGAAAAACAAAAAAAATTAGTTGTAGCTTTCAGCTAGTTTACTTTTCATGCTTGTAGTAGTAACTAAAAGAAAACCCAAAAAGATTTCTCGTTCTTCTTTTTACTTGTTGGGAGCTTTCCCGTGTAAATAGTTTTATTTCTTTTCTTTTTTGGGGGGTCGAGAGGAGAGGGCCAAAATGAAAACGTTGAAGTGGCTCTTATATGCATTATTGTTGATTTAACCAAGAGCCCATATTACCTTGTCTTCTCTTTTGTATTAAATGCTTGCAGATTCCAGCTTAGTCCAATGCACGTGCACTATTATTATTATTCACATCGTTCGGTCGTGCAAGTGAAAGGCAATAATGATGATATATGATGGACTGATTGAGATGAGAAAAGCTGGTATGAGCTCGACCTCTCTTGTTTTTGTAAATATGATTAGTTCATCGTTCCTGATTCAACATATTATGAATAAACATATTTGCAACGACAATTAGAGATTATAGTTGCTTATGCCATGCTTAATTAGCTAGGAGTTTATAATGGTTTACCTTGCATGCCAACATGCTATTAAAATGGTTGTGATGTGGTATGATAGGGTGGTATCCTCCTTTGAATGATTCAAGTGACTTGACTTGGGACATGTTCACACATGTAGTTGAAACAAATCAACATAGCCTTCATGATATTTATGTTCATGGTGGATTGTATCCTACTCATGCTTGCACTCAATGTTTATTAATATTAATGCATGTTCATGACTGTTGTCGCTCTCTAGTTGGTCGCTTCCTAGTCTCTTTCTAGCCTTCACTTGTACTAAGAGGGAATACTGCTTGTGCATCCAATCCCTTAAACCCCAAAGTTATTCCATATGAGTCCACCATACCTTCCTATATGCAGTATCTACCTGCCGTTCCAAGTAAATTTGTATGTGCCAAACTCTAAACCTTCAAATGAAATTCTGTTTTGTATGCTCGAATAGCTCATGTATCAACTAGGGCTGTCTGTATCTTCCATGCTAGGCGGGTTATTCTCAAGAGGAGTGGACTCCGCTCCTCACTCACGAGAAAATGGCTGGCCACCGGGATGCCCAGTCCCATGCTTTATGCAAATCAAATCAAAATAATTGCAAACAAAACTCCCCCAGGACTCTTGTTAGTTGGAGGCACTCGATGTTTCGAGCAAGCCATGGATTGATGCTTGTTGGTGGAGGGGGAGTATAAACTTTACCATTCTGTTTGGGAACTGCCTATAATGTGAGTAGCATGGAAGATATCGAGATCTCTCGGTTGTTATGTTGACAATGAAAGTATACCACCCAAAATATTATTTATCTCTATTTCAAAATCAAGCTCTGGCACCTCTACAAATCCCTGCTTCCCTCTGCGAAGGGCCTATCTATTTACTTTTATGTTGAGTCATCACCCTCTTATTAAAAAGCTCCAGCTGGAGAGCACCGCTATCATTTGCATCCATTACTATTAATTTATATTGGGTATGACTATGACTGGATCTCTTTTACCATGAATTACAATGTTTAGTCAGTCCTTGATCTTTAAAGGTGCTCTGCATTTATGTTTTGCGGTCTCAGAAAGGGCTAGCGAGATACCATCTCGTTATATCATATCATGATTGTTTTGAGAAAGTGTTGTCATCCGAGATTTATTATTGCTCGCTAGTTGATTATGCCATTGATATGAGTAAACATGAGACCTAAATGTTATTGTGAATATGGTTAGTTCATAATCTTTGCTGAAAACTTGAATGCTGGCTTTAAATATTTACAACAACAAGAGCAAACAGAGTTTGTAAAAGTTTTTCTTTATCACTTTCAGTTTATCAACTGAATTGCTTGAGGACAAGCAAAGGTTTAAGCTTGGGGGAGTTGATACGTCTCCGTCGTATCTACTTTTCCAAACACGTTTGCCCTTGTTTTGGACTCTAACTTGCATGATTTGAATGGAACTAACCCGGACTGACGCTGTTTTCAGCAGAATTGCCATGGTATTATTTTTGTGCAGAAATAAAAGTTCTCGGAATGGCCTGAAACTTCACAAGGATTATTTTTGGAAATAATAAAAAATACTAGCGAAAGAATCAAGGCCAGGGGGCCCACACCCTGTCCACGAGGGTGAGGGGCGCGCCTACCCCCTGGGCACGCCCCCCTGCAAAAAATACTGGTGAACCCCCCTGGAGCTGCACCGACCTCAACTCCAACTCTATATATTCACGTTCGGGAAGAAAAAAATTAGAGAGAAGGATTCATCGCGTTTTACGATACGGAGCCGCCGCCAAGCCCTAATCTCTCTCGGGAGGGCTGATCTGGAGTCCGTTCGGGGCTCCAGAGAGGGGAATCCATCCTCCATCACCAATTTCATGATGCTCACCGCCATGCATGAGTAATTCCATCATAGGCTTGCAGGACGGTGATGGGTTGGATGAGATTTATTATGTAATCGAGTTAGTTTTGTTAGGGTTTGATACCTAGTATCCACTATGTTCTAAGATTGATGTTGCTATGACTTTGCTATGCTTAATGCTTGTCACTAGGGCCCGAGTGCCATGATTTCAGATCTGAACCTATTATGTTTTCATGAATATACGTGAGTTCTTGATCCTATCTTGCAAGTCATTAGTCACCTACTATGTGTTATGATCCGGCAACCCCGAAGTGACAATAATCAGGACCACTCCCGGTGATGACCGTAGTTTGAGGAGTTCATGTATTCACTATGTGTTAATGCTTTGGTCCGGTACTCTATTAAAAGGAGGCCTTAATATCCCTTAGTTTCCAATAGGACCCCGCTGCCACGGGAGGGTAGGACAAAAGATGTCATGCAAGTTCTTTTCCATAAGCACGTATGACTATATTCGGAATACATGCCTACATTACATTGATGAATTGGAGCTAGTTTTGTGTCACCCTATGTTATAACTGTTGCATGAATAATCGCATCTAGCATAATTTTCCATCACTGATCCAATGCCTACGAGCTTTTCACATATTGTTCTTCGCTTAGTTACTTTACCGTTGCCACTTTTACAATTACTACAAAATTGCTATCTTTACTTTTGCTACCGTTACCGCTACTGTCATATTACTTTGCTACTAAATACCTTGCTGCAGATATTAAGTTATCCAGGTGTGGTTGAATTGACAACTCAACTGCTAATACTTGAGAATATTCTTTGGCTCCCCTTGTGTCGAATCAATAAATTTGGGTTGAATACTCTACCCTCAAAAACTGTTGCGATCCCCTATACTTGTGGGTTATCACATACCGTGCTCCTCTTCGTCGCTACGGTCCTGGTGGTGGCCTCCATCGCTGCCATGAACATCGCCAGCGCCGCCACTGTGGTCACTGCTGGGTGCAGCGCTGTGAGCCCCCGATTCAATCGTACACTAATCATACACGCATATGTGTATGATCAAGATCAGGGGCTCACGGGAAGATATCACAACACAACTCTAGACACAAATTAAAATAATACAAGCTTCATATTACAAGACAGGGGCCCCGAGGGCTCGAATACAAAAGCTTGAAAGCACAAGAGTCAGCGGAAGAAACAATATCTGAGTACAGACATAAAGTTAAACAAGACTGCCTTAAGAAGGCAAGCACAAACAAGATACAGATCGAAAAGGCAAGGCCTCCTGCCTGGGACCTCCTAACTACTCCTGGTCGTCGGCGGTCTCCACGTAGTAGTAGGCATCCTCGGGGTAGTAGTAGTAGTAGTCGACGAGGGTGGCATCTGGCTCCTGGGATCCACCATCTGATCACAGCAACCGAGTATAGGGGGAAAAGAGGTAGCAAAGCATCCGTGAGTACTCATCCAAAGTACTCGCAAGCATCAGATCTATACTAAGTATGCATTGGATTCAAAGGGGAGGGATGTAACTGTGGACTATACTGCAAAATACCAGAATACAGGGGAAGCCTAGCCTATCGAAGACTAGCAACTTCAAGCATCTTGCAGCATTTAGAAGAGTACAAAATAACATATTATAATTAACAAGCATGTTGTAGCCTAATGCCTAAAGATCCTTCCTCGACTCCCTGCGGGAAAGCAATCCCGGAGCCAACATATCCATCTCATGTCTCATGTATCCATTTCTAGCTGTAATAGATCGGGATACAAATCCGAGCTAACTTCCCTGCAGGGGTGCACCACATTACCCAACATGCTTGATTACTTTGGCCGGACACACTGTCCTCGGTCATGCCCGGCCTCGGAAGATCAACATGTCGAAGTCCTACCTAGGCTCTGCGGAGAGGTCTCCGCCGGTCTACATCCTAAGCACTCCGGGGTCTTGGGCCCATCACCCTTTGCACTCCGGATCGTTGCATGTAGGGCGCGTCCAGGAACCACCTCTATCATGGATGGCATCGGCCCAGCTGTGCCGCAATGTTGAACTGGACGTCTGACAGAGCTTTCGGAAGAAACGTATGACGCCGAGTGCCCATATTTGTTCCCGCATGGCGGTTAGTGCGTATAGCTCAGTGGCCAACTCAGAACAAATACCCAAACATGTTAGTGCATTATTAAAAATTTGTGATGGCTGTTGGGACAAGTCCAGAGCCACCACAACATACTGGGTGATACTGCTAAACAGCCGGCCGCCACCGCAACTCTCACGGGGTGCTCTTGGGGCCCGCCCAACTTTCACAGGTATCTCTCGCGGGTGCTCTCTGGGCCCGCCCGACTTTCACAAGGATCTGAAGTAAAGTCAAGGTAACCATGTGTCCAAAACATCAAGGTGGAAAACCCGAGGAATCATCCCGATGGATTCTACTCGATGTAATCCTCAAGGTGAGCTTAGGAGGAATCACCCTCGTGGTTCACACTATAGGTGTTGCCGACAGAGTCGTCATCAAGAGTGGTGAAGGAGGAATCACCCTCGGTAGACCACGACCGATTAGCTACACTACAGAGATATCATCAGGAGTGTGTTACGAGGTATCATCCTCGGCACTCGATAGTAGCTCTGCAGAGTCGGGTGAGGTGATGTGTCGGGCTCCAGTCGTTGGTCACGATGATCGAGTCATCGATCATCAAGCCGAGGCAACTGGGACAAGGTGAGGGGTCACTAATGGATCACTAACCAACCTATACTAAGAAGTTTACCATCAGGTGAGGGGTCACTGATAGCAGGCGAGTAGCGTGGGGAACGTCGGTAGGAGTGAGTGCGGGGACGCGATGAACGGTAGAAGGCGGGCACGGGGAAGCGGGGCGGTGGGCGCGGACTGCGGCAGGCAACAGCGGCAGGGGAGCGCATGTGCGCGGCTGCGGTGAGGCGGGGGAGGGGCCCCAGGCGTGCACGGGGCAGCTGGCGCGCGGGACGACAGGGGGGGCGGGTCGTTGGCCGGCACGGACGGCTGCAGAGGCGCACGAGGGTGAGTGCAGCAGCAGCGGCGGGTGAGGGGCGCGGCCACGCGCAGGAGCAGTGGGAGCAAGCAGCGGCAAGAGCAAGGCAGCAATGAGTGGGTGGACGCGAGCTGGGGCACGGCGACGGGCGGGCAGTGGGCGCGTCGGTGGAGGCGGCAAATGGCGATGGAAAAAGGGGGAGAAGGGGGACGGATGCGGCTCCCTGAGAGGAGGGTCGGGGACGCTCTCGGGGAGGCCGGGCGGTGCTAGAGCAGCAGATCCGTGACGAGGCAGCGGTGCCCGAAGGAGGGAAGACGGGATCAATCCCGACGAGGAAGCGATGGTGAGCTCGAATCCTTGGGCGTGGGCGAAGTAGAGAAGCACGTCGGAGCTCTTGGACTTGCTTCTAGCCGGAGAGGACAACGAGGAGCGTGCTGTCGAGGTTGGCCATGGCGAGGGCAGCATCAAGCGCCGAAAGAATCGAAGGGGGCGAGCAAAGTAGGGGACGAGTGATGATCTAGGGTTCGTCCGGGGCTATAACCAGCGCGGGGGCACGGCGGATGGGCGACGCGTGATGATCCTGGGCGTGGACGCGGAGTGTGCGTCCACGGCGCCCTCTGTGGACAGAGAGGTTGAAGACAATGATGGTGTGGGCTAGGAGCGTAGGCCATATAGGCCAGGGAGGGGGAGCTGGGCCGGCCTGGTGGGCGACCATTGTGACGCCCCCAATTCAATCGTACACTAATCATACATGCAAACGTCTACAATCAAGATCAGGGACTCACGGGAAGATATCACAACACAATTCTAAAAATAAATAAGTCATACAAGCATCATAATACAAGCCAGGGGCCTCGAGGGCTCGAATACAAGTGCTCGATCATAGACGAGTCAGCGGAAGCAACAATATCTGAGTACACACATAAGTTAAACAAGGTGCCATAAGATGGCTAGCACAAACTGGGATACAGATCGAAAGAGGCGCAGGCCTCCTGCCTGGGATCCTCCTAAACTACTCCTGGTCGTCGGCGGCGGCCTGCACATAGTAGTAAGCTCCCTCGGTGTAGTAGGAGTCGTCGAAGGTGGCGTCTGGCTCCTGGGCTCCAGCATCTGGTTGCGACAACCAAGAATGAAAAGGGGAACAAGAGGGAGCAAAACAACCGTGAGTACTCATCAAAAGTACTCGCAAGCAAGGATCTACACTACATATGCATTGGTATCAAATGAAATGGGTAGTGTTTGTGGACTGAACTGCAGAATGCCAGAATAAGAGGGGGATAGCTAGTCCTATCAAAGACTACGCTTCTGGCAGCCTCCATCTTGAAGCATATAGAAGAGAGTAGCTGGTAAGTTCACCAAGTAACATCGTATAGCATAATCCTACCCGTCGATCCTCTCCTCGTCGCCCTGTGAGAGAGCGATCACCGGGTTGTATCTGGCCCTTGGAAGGGTGTGTTTTATTAAGTATCCAGTTCTAGTTGTCATAAGGTCAAGGTACAACTCCGAGTCGTCCTTTTACCGAGGGACACGGCTATTCGAATAGATAAACTTCCCTACAGGGGTGCACCACATTGCCCAACACGCTTGATCCCTCTGGCCGTACACACTTTCCTGGGTCATCCTCGGCCTCGGAAGATCAACAAGTCGCAGCCCCACCTAGACTCAACAGAGAGGTCAGCACGCCGGTCTAAATCCTAAGCGCACAGGGGTCTGGGCCCATCGCACATTGCACTCCTGCATGTTGCGAGGGCGGGCGGAAGCAGACCTAGCCCCCTTAATACAAGCGCAGGCTTACGGTCCAATTTGGCGCACGCCGCTCTGTCGCTGACGTCAAAAGAGTTTCGACTGATACCACGATGTCGAGAGCCCATAATTGTTCCCACGTAGTTGGTTAGTGTGTATAGGCTCGTAGCCACACTCAGATCAAATACCAAGATCACGTTAAGCGTGTTATTTTGAAGTAACCGTGGACGCCGACCGGGGGCCAGGCCCACCTGCCTCCTAGGTGGCCACAACCTTCCCTGTCGCTCCGCCACAAAGATCCACAAAGAGGGCCGTCGGGAAAGTATGTCCTTTCAGTCCCCAATCCGTGAATCACACGCGGGTACTCAACAAGCCGACCCGACTTTAGTCACAATATGTATGAGTAATATGTATAATATATACCCGTGATCGACACCCGACGTGATCACGACCCGATAGTATAGCATAGCAGACAGACAAGAATGTAGGGCCACTGATGGAATACTAGCATCCTATACTAAGCATTTAGGATTGCAGGTAAGGGTAACAACTGTAGCAACAATGTCAGGCTATGCAGCAGAATAGGATTAACCGAAAGCAGTAACATGCTACACTACTCTAATGCAAGCAGTACATAGAAGGAATAGGCGATATCGGGTTGATCAAGGGGGGGGGGCTTGCCTGGAAGCTCGGCAGATAAGGAGGGGTCATCAACATCGTAGTCGATTGAGGCAGCAGCAGCGACGTCAGTCTTGTAGTCTACCGGAGAGAAGAGGGGGAAGAAACAATGAATACAATGCAAACAGATACATGACGATGCATGCCATGACATATAATGGTGCTAGGAGTGCCCTAATGCGGTGGTAGGTGATACCGGCGAAGGGAGGAAACATCCGGGAAACTATTCCCGATGTTTGACGTTTTTGGACAGATGAACCGGAGGTAGATTGTTGCACGTTCGCTATGCTAGGGACGTGTGGCGGACGAACGGGCTGCGTATTCAAATTCGTCTCGTCGTTCTGAGCAACTTTCATGTATAAAGTATTTTCATCCGAGCTACAGATTATTTTATACTAATTTCTAAAGTTTTAATTCATTTTTAGAATTAGCAGAATTAATTTAATTTAGAAAATGCAGTTTTGACGTCAGCATGATGTCAGCAGCCAAACAGTCAGTTGACCTAGTCAAACTGACGTGTGGGTCCCACAGTCATTGACTAAGATTAACTAAACAATTTTAATTAGTTTAGTTAACTAATTAAGTTAATTAAACACAATTAATTCTTTAATTAATTAATTAATATATTTTTAAATCGATTTCTAACATTTTCGTTCTGGGGGCATGGGGCCCGAATGACAGTGTCCCATCTAGCCTATCGGGCGCTGGGCGCATGGGTAACGGGCGAGGCCGCGGGCGCCCGATGGGCGCGGGCGTCGGGCGCGGTGTCGCCCGAACGGGAGCGCCGGCGAGCAGGGTGGCAGCGGCGCGGGCGTGCGAGGGGCGAACTCGCGCAGGGGGGTGCGGGGCTTCGGCCTTGGCTAGTGGCGGCGGCGGCAGCACTAGCAAGCAGCATGCGGCAATGGCAGCATCAGCAGCAGGCCGCAGCAAGCAGCGCAGGCGCGAGTGGGCGGCATGGGAAGGCAGCAGCAAGCGGAGCAGCGATGCGGCGCCTGCGCGGGTGCGGGGACGTGGCAGAGTAGAGCTCCGGGGTTGCGTGGTCGGAGCGGACAGCGTGAGCGCTGGGTGGGGTGGGGCCGCGGTGAGCGCGGCCGGGATGATGCAACGCGTGACCGACGCGGGCGCGGTGGCTGTGCACGGTCGGCATGGGGACGGAGGAGAGGAGAGGGGCGTGGCTCAGCGGGTGCGCGCGGGCACGATGGCGCGAGGAGCAGAAGCGGGCAGAGCGACGGCGTGCGACAAGCGGAGTGGAGCGGGGGAGGACCGGGGCGGTGTCCTACGTGAAGGGGCACGGTTGTGCGTGCGGGCATGGGTGTCGGCCCCGGGAGCAACCAGCAGGGGCCACGGGGAGGCCGGCGCGTGCTTGCTAGGAGCAGGGCGACGCGTGCGGGGGCTTAGGCAGGACGGGGGGCGAGGGCGCAGTGAGCGCACGCTCACCACGAGCGTGGGTGTGCACATGGGACGGGGGAAGAAGGAGGAGAGGCCGGGGCCCCACCGCAGGGCGTAGGGACAAGGCAGCGGGTGATATCCCACAGGTATAGGGGATCGCAACAGTTTTCGAGGGTAGAGTATTCAACTCAAATTTATTGATTCGACACAAGGGGAGCCAAAGAATATTCTCAAGTATTAGCAGTTGAGTTGTCAATTCAACCACACCTGGATAACTTAGTATCTGCAGCAAAGTATTTAGTAGCAAGGTAATATGGAAGTAACGGTAATGGTAGCAAAAGTAATATTTTTGGGTTTTGTAGTGATTGTAACAGTAGCAACGGAAGAGTAAATAAACGGAGAACAATATGTGAAAAGCTCATAGGCATTAGATCGGTGATGGAGAATTATGCCGGATGCGGTTCATCATGTAACAATCATAACATAGGGCGACACAGAACTAGCTCCAATTCATCAATGTAATGTAGGCATGTATTCCGAATATAGTCATACGTGCTTATGGAAAAGAACTTGCATGACATCTTTTGTCCTACCCTCCCGTGGCAGCGGGGTCCTAATGGAAACTAAGGGATATTAAGGCCTCCTTTTAATAGAGTACCGGAACAAAGCATTAACACATAGTGAATACATGAACTCCTCAAACTATGGTCATCACCGGGAGTGGTCCCGATTATTGTTACTTCGGGGTTGCCGGATCATAACACATAGTAGGTGACTATAGACTTGCAAGATAGGATCAAGAACTCACACATATTCATGAAAACATAATAGGTTCAGATCTGAAATCATGGCACTTGGGCCCTAGTGACAAGCATTAAGCATAGCAAAGTCATAGCAACATCAATCTCAGAACATAGTGGATACTAGGGATCAAACCCTAACAAAACTAACTCGATTACATGATAGATCTCATCCAGCCCATCACCGTCCAGCAAGCCTACGATGGAATTACTCACGCACGGCGGTGAGCATGATGAAATTGGTGATGGAGGATGGTTGATGATGACGACGGCGATGGATTCCCCTCTCCGGAGCCCCGAACGGACTCCATATCAGCCCTCCCGAGAGGTTTTAGGGCTTGGCGGCGGCGCCGTATCGTAAAACACGATGAATCCTTCTCTCTGATTTTTTCTCCCCGAAAGTGAATATATGGAGTTGGAGTTGAGGTCGGTGGGGCGTCGGGGGCCCACGAGGCAGGGGGCGCGCCCAGGGAGGCAGGCGCGCCCCCCACCCTCGTGGACAAGGTGTGGGCCCCCTGACGTGGATTCGTCTTCCAGTATTTTTTATATTTTCCAAAAATATGTTCCGTGGAGTTTCAGGTCATTCCGAGAACTTTTGTTTCTACACATAAATAACAACATGGAAAATCTGCTGAAAACAGCGTCAGTCCGGGTTAGTTCCATTCAAATCATGCAAGTTAGAGTCCAAAACAAGGGCAAAAGTGTTTGGAAAAGTAGATACGACGGAGACGTATCAGCGGGGCACGGGGAGGAAGACGGGGATGACGTGCGGTGGGGAGGAGATCCGGCGAGGGAGCGTTCCGACGAGGCGGCTCCGGCGAGGTCCAGGCGGCGGCGGCGAGTCCAGGGGCGGCGGGGTCGATGGGCGATGCAGTTAGCGCGGCGAGAGGCGCCGTCGAGCGCCTGATCCGATCTGGATCGGGGAAAACAGAGGGAGCAGTGGGGTAGTGTCGGTTAGGGTTTGGGGGATGCGGGGGGAATAAGGTGAGTGGGGGTGGCCTGGGCTAGTTGGGCTGGACCGGTTGGCCCAGTGGAGGGGGGGTTCCCTTTTTGTGTTTTCTATTTTGTGCTTTTTCCTTTTATCTATTTTTCCTTTCTAACTTAGTTTCTATTTATTTTAGTTTTAGTAAAAATACAAAAGTTGTACCTAATTTAGTAGATGTAATTATGCCACTCCCACAAACATTTTGACACATTTAATACAGTAGTTTGTATTTGTTTATCATTATTTTTAAGAGCATTTAAATAATAGTTTTGCCGCTGATCTACTTATTATAGTGCAATTGAATACTTTACAGAAGTGTGGTTTGTCCACCAATAATTTGTATGGATTATTTGCCACATTCCGAACATTTTAGTTTTAATGTTTGAATACTTTTATCGTTAGACTTTAATTCAAATTTGAATTCGGATTGATTCTGAACTAACACGAGATTAGCAACAATAATCGAGGTGACGTGGCATCATTAGCAGAGATTAATGTAGCTTAATTATCCGGGCGTCACAATTCTCCTCCACTACAAGAAATCTCGTCCCGAGATTTAAGAGGTGGAATAAAGGGGAAAGGTCTTGTTACGAAATTCTAACGGATCTTCTCGATCTTGGTTGCTCTTCTCGAAGTGGTCGATCCATAGCGTTGATGTCTTCACAACTGTGCATCAATACATCATGATGAGGTTGTCGTCCTTCCTTCAGGAACTCCATCGTACTTACGAAAATGATAAGGGTAACTTCGGAAGAACGGGCCTCTACAAGGTTGCTTAGCCGGTAGATAACACCAGGGAAGGTGGCGGAAAGTAACTCTCGAATCTAATCTTAAGAAAATATCGAGAGCAAAGTAAGAAGGTGCAAAAGAGAAGTTTCAAGCGCACGGTCAATCGTTCGTTGCCTGAAACAAAGTGTGGAAGGGGTTTAGAGCAATGGGAATAAGTATTGCGTCTAATACCAGGATAGATCACTAGGCAGGTGGCCCGTGAACTACATACGAAGTCAAGCGCGAGGAATAACTTTTGAAACCGGGGGAGTGTACAAGAGAGTCAGGTTTCGATCCTGTGTAACTGTGGGTCATGGGCCCACCATGTGCGTAGGAAGGGCACTGACATCTTGCACGGACATGACAGCAAGGCAGGTTAGAGGATAGCTTGTCAGCTATGTTGGCAACAACATCGGTACCATGGGCAAGGGACGAAGAGAACCATTTTCCTGCTCGTTGAACGAGGCGGACCAATAGGTAAGGTTCTCGTCCATCGGTGGTTACCGGAATTTCATCAACAATAGTAACAGGGTATTACCGACACGGTTGTACACCAAGGTGTTTACATAAGCAGAAGAATATTACTGCTTAGTTCATATAGATCACAAGAAAGGGTAAATTAACAATGAAAAGGAAAAAGTGATCATCAAATCCTAAGCGCGCAGGGGTCTGGGCCCATCGCCCATTGCACTCCTGCACGTTGTGAGGGCGGCCGGAAGCAGACCTAGCCCCCTTAATACAAGCGCAGGCTTACGGTCCAATCCGGCGCGCGCCGCTCTATTGCTGACGTCAAAAGAGCTTCGGCTGAGACCACGACATCGAGAGCCCATAATTGTTCCCACGTAGTTGGTTAGTGCATATAGGCTCGTAGCCAGACTCAGATCAAATACCAAGATCTCGTTAAGCGTTTTATTTTGAAGTAACCGCGGACGCCGACCAAGGGCCAGACCTACCTTCCTCCTTGGTGGTCACAACCTGCCCTGTCGCTCCGCCACAAATATCCACACAGAGGGCCGTCGGGAAAGTATGTCCTTTCAGCCCCCAATCCGTGAATCACACGTGGGTACTCAACGAGCCGACCTGACTTTAGTCACAATATGTATCATGTGTAATATTTATAATATAAACCCGTGATCAACACCCGACGTGATCACGGCGCGATAGTATAGCATAGCGGACGGACAAGAATGTAGGGCCACTGATGGAATACTAGCATCCTATGCTAAGCATTTAGGATTGCAGGTAAGGGTAACAACTGTAGCAACAATGTCAGGCTATGCAGCAGAATAGGATTAATCGAAAGCAGTAACATGCTATACTACTCTAATGCAAGCAGTCGGCGCGGCGAGGGGCGCTGTCGAGCACCGATCCGATCTGGATCGGGGGGACAGAGGGAGGAGTGGGATGGTGTCGGTTAGGGTTTGGGGGATGCGGGAGGATAAGGTGAGTGGGGGGCCTGGGTTAGTTGGGCTGGCCTGGCTGTTAGCTGGGCCGGTTGGCCCAGTGGAGGGGGGTTCCCTTTTTTGTGTTTTCTGTTTTGTGCTTTTTTCCTTTTATCTATTTTTCCTTTCTAACTTAGTTTCTATTTATTTTAGTTTTTGTAAAATACAAAAGTTGTACCTAACTTAGTAGATGTAATTATTCCACTGCCACAAACATTTTGACACATTTAATACAATAGTTTGTATTGGTTTATCATTATTTTTAAGAGCATTTAAATAATAGTTTTGCCGTTGATCTACTTATTATAGTGCAATTGAATACTTTATAGATGTGTAGTTTCTCCACCAATAATTAGTATGGATTATTTGCCACATTCAGAACATTTTAGTTTTAATGTTTGAAAACTTTTATCATTAGGCTTTAATTCAAATTTGAATTTGGATCGGTTCTGAACTAACGCGAGATTATTAGCAACGGTAATCGAGATGACGTGGCATCATTAGCATAAATTACTGTAGCTTAATTATCCGGGCGTCACAACCAGCTGGGCTGTGGCCCAGCAGGGGGTTCCTTTGTTTTGTTTTTGCCTTTTGTTTTTCTTTTTCATTTTAATTATGTTTCTTTACTGTTTTATTTCAGTTTCTTTTTATTCTTTTAGTTCTATAATTATAAATCCATTTTCTAAATTAGTGTTATAACTCAAGGTACTATCACAAAAAGTTTCACTCGCAAATAAAATAGTTTGATATTTTATAAATTATAAAAATCATTTAATGAATTGCTTAAGCCACTTTTTTATTTATTTTAGAGCATATAAACTTTTTATAAAAAATGTGGTTTCTTCACCAATATTACTTATGAATTATTTGCCATAGTTTGAACATTTTAGTTTTGATATTTGAAAAGTTAATTGTTTGACTTTATTTTAAATTTGAATTTTAAATTGGTTTAAATCAACGTGGGATTTACAACAGTAAAAGCGATGACATGGCATCATTAACAGGGGATTATTGTAGCTTAATTATCCGAGCGTAACAGCGCAGCCACTCCCCTGGAGCATCAGGACCAAGTACCAGGGCTGATGCGCTTAGGGAAGAGGTTCTCGTCGTGCCCGAGGAGGCTGCTACCGCACCAAGCTTTGTCGACGAACAGGTTGCTGGAGTGTCGAACGTCGTTGTAGAGGTCGGGCTCGAGTACAAGGATGAGGCCTCTGCCTCCAACATCACAGTCGATGCTGCCGAACTACAGCCTCCTTCGGGTGTACGCGCCCATGGAGTGGATGCTTGCCGGACAAAGTGTCGAATGGCTCGTCGATGACCCAAATTGCTACTTCTCTGACAGGAACTCATCGCACCGCCTCCGCTGATGTACTCTTGGCCAGGCAACGGGTACGGGTCGGGCCTCCCGTCCCCGACGCCATCTGACGAGGACCCGGAGCATTTCAACCCACCGGGCTACGATCCACTGTCGGAGTTCTCCTCGCCGCCCGCTACAGCCCCCCTAGACGCACTCAAGCACAGGCTCGTCATCAACCTCTTGCCAACGGTGAAGACAGAGGAGAACGAGGCTGCCGCGCCGACGCCTGTTGTCCCGACGCCATCTGACGAGTACCCGGAGCACTTCAACCCGCCGGGCTACGATCCACTGCCGGAGTTCTGCTCGCCGCTTGGTTTAGTCCCCCTGGACACACTCAAGCCCAGGCTCATCATCAACCTCCTGGCAAAGGTGAAGACGGAGGAGATCGAGGCTGCAGCGCCGACGCCTGCTGTCCCGACGCTCCCCAACATCAACCTCCCAGCGCTGGAAGTGCAGGGGAGGAGCACCAGGAAGCAATGCCGCTGGCCGCCCTCCCTACACCCTCGCCGGAAGGCCGTGTCCTACTCCGCCGCTTCGCATCAGCCATGGCTGCCTGCCCCACTGGAATCCGCGCTAGCACTCAGTCGTCACTCGCCCGAGGCACTCGTCCTCACCGATTGTGTCGTAGATCTCCACCTCCACGAGGCTGGCACCCAACTCCCCTCCTCCTCTGCGGAGGGGCCGCTCCTCCGCTGAAGGAGACAACCGGGGGCACTGGCATGAGGCAGGGAAAGTGGCACGAGTGATTCGGGAGGGGAGGCGCCCGATTTGGGTTCGTACCTGACCCGCCCTCTCCTAGATTCCTTTTGACCAACTGGCCCAACGCTCCAATGCGGTGCCGACACATCCATGGGCCAAAAAGACTAAACAGGCCACGGCTGATTTCCTATCTAATAGTAGCTCGTGTCTAGATTGTACTGTGTATTTCCTAGTGGCCGCAAATCTGCCCCTTTAGCAGTACTAAGTGTTCTATAAATTAATGTTTAGGACCCTCAGTTTGTCCTTTAGTCAGCATAACCATGTACGGTGTTGTAAATATATATGTTCTAGACATTATGTCTATTAGAATTTCAAAATTTGTAAAATGACATGTTGTTAATACATTTGCCTTTAGCATGTTATAACATGTTATTTGGTACAACAATTTTATTTTGCATTTGAAATGTAATCTTTTTTGCAAAATTCTCTTATTAATATGAGATAACAGGCTACATAAATATGTGACTATCTTGAATCATATTTGTGCAATCACAAGGTAATGGCATCTATTGTATATTACAGTTTACCAATTACTCTGAGGCATATATATACCTCCTTAAGTGCTCTTCCAAATATATCAAAATTCGATGATCTTGCCGGACCTTGATAGTAAAATTTATTTTGGTAAACAACAAATATGTTCTAGAGGAACACTTATAATTTTTAAGCCATATATGTGAAGATCATCAAATTTTGATATATTTGGAAGAGCACTTAAGAAGGTATATATATGTGCCTTAGAGTAATTGGCAAACTGTAATATACAGTAGATGTCATTACCTTGTGATTGCACAAATATGATTCAAGATAGTCACATATTTTATCTAGCCTTTTATCTCATATTAATAAGAGATTTTGCAAGAAAGATTATATTTCAAATGCAAAATAAAATTGTTGTACCAAATAACATGTTATAATATGCTAAAGGCAAATGTATTAATAACATGTCATTTTACAAATTTTGAAATTCTAATAGACATGAGGTCTAGAACATATATATTTACAACACCGTACATGGTTATGTTGACTAATGGACAAACTGAGGGTCCTAAACATTAATTTATAGCACACTTAGTATTGCTAAAGGGGCGGATTTGCGGCTACTAGGAAATATACAATACAATCTGGACACTAGGTACTATTAGATAGGAAATCAGCCGTGGCCTGTTTAGTCTGTTTGGCCCATGGATGTGTCGGCACCGCTTTGGAGCGTTGGGCCAGTTGGTCAATGTACAAGCTAGGTGGAAAGCCCCGCCCATCGACTGGATGATGATTAATGTTGATGCAGGATACAATAACAGTACCAGGCAGGGCGGCTGGGGATGTTTAGCTCGCGACATAACTCGGGATGTGCTTTTTGCTGCTGCAGGCCGACTAACAGATGTTTCTGATGCCCTGTATGTGGAGACTATGGCCTCCAGAGCATCTTCAGCCGTTCAGCCCTTCAGGACATCGAAAAAGAGCGGCCTGGGGGCGAACCAGCGCTAGATCGGCCCCGCGGGGCGACCTAGCTCCCAGTCACGCCCCCAGGCGCCGCCCTCAAGCCGCGGCAAATTCAAACGTACATTCCCGCTCAACAAAATAGACGCCACAAATCCGGCGATCAAGCGGTCACAGTTCGGTGATCGAATGAAAAGTTCAGCGTACAAAAAAGAAAGGACGCACGTGCAGTGCATCAGACGGCGAGGTCGGCCTCGGGCGTCGGCGGAGTTGGTGTGTGCGGGCTTGGCGGGGTGGGAGCTTCTTCTGTGCTAGGCGGCGTCGGCGTCGCTTCTGTGCTGGCATCATCGCTCGGGCTTGGCGGCGGCGGCGGGGGGGCGTGGGAGTCGGCGGCGCCGTCGATGGCAGCTGGTTCAGGATGAGGCCACGCTCCGCCAAGTACCAGGCCTTGACCGCCTCGTCGTTGCTCTGGAGCATGTCCGCCCCGGCCAGCAGGAAAGCCAGGTCGGTGTTCCTCTTCTTCGCGGCGACGTTGGTCCGGAGTAGGTCGAGCTTGACGGCGCTGCTCGACATCAACGCCAACCACCGCGCCTCTGTCTTCTCTTCATGCAGGGCGGCCCGGGCTTGTGCGTCGGCGAGGCAATGCTCGATGGACTCCTGCACTCGCGCGGTGGCCGCGTCGGCGTGTTTCCCCTTCTTGGCCCCTTTGTTGCCGCCAGGCCGCCCTTCTGACGCGCCCGGCGTCGGCGCGTCCGGCTTGTAGGTCTCCTTGGCCATGCCGAGGGTGCACCGGACTTCCGCCCACTTCTCACACTTGTCAATGCGCTTGTAAACGTGGAGGTACTTGAATTCTTGGTCACTGTTGGTCTGGCGATACATGGCGAACATGCGCACGAGCTGCGCGGAGGAACAAACAGTTGGCGGGCGCACACGGCGAAGAGAAGCGGGAGACCGGTGTGCCATACCTGATCCTCAACGCTGGCGCCGCTCTCCGGGCGAGCCGCAACCTCCTCGACGATCCCATGCCATTTGTTGCACGCCGCCTGGATGAGCCCCCAACGGTTCGCCATTGCCTTCGCCCCATGCTGCATGTAGACGCCTTTGAAGTAGGGGTCGACGAGCTTGCGCTCGTCGAACTCGGCCTTGATGCGCTCCCAGTATGTGTCGATGCTCTGGTTCGTGCCGGTGGTCGGGTCAAGGCAGACGACTTTCCACGCTTCGGCGAGGCATTCATGCTCCTTGGACGCCCACTTGATGCGCGGCTCGCCGGTCCTGACCGCCCCCTTCTTCTTCTTGCGCCTCTTCGCCGGAACAGTCGCCGGCTCCGGCTCCTCCTCCTCCTCCCCGTCCCCGTCCTCCTGCTCGTGCGGCTCCTTCTCCTTCTCCCCGTCCCCGTCCTCCTCATCCTGCTCGTCCGGCTCCTCCTCGCCGTACTCGAGCTCGCCGTCCATGTCGCCGTCGAGGTCCATCGTCTCGTCCTGGGTAGCGAACCCGGGGGACGCGGCTGCGGCGGCCGAGCCTGCCGTGATGATGTCGTCCATGTCCCCTTCAGTCGCGTCGACGTCGCCTAGGTGCGATGTGGAAGCTTGTGAGAATAGCAGCGCGCAACGGCGGAGATGGGGCGTCGGGGACGCGTAAGCCGGCCGCGAGTAGTTGTATGGAGGGTACTGCACGCCGGCGAAGGCGGGCGAGGGCGTGCGCTGGGCCGGGTGCCCATGGGGGAAGGTGATGTTGGGGTTGAACCCACCGTGGGCGTCCCCGTCGGAGTAGCCCGGCGACAGCGTGCATCCCCATGGTTGTGGCGACGACGAGAAGCTGGACGGAGAGCCAACGCTTTGCTGGCTCCAGGGCGCGTACTGGGCGTGGCCGCCAGGTGGATTCATCATCCCCACGCGAGTCGCCTCGGTGTCGGCTTGTTCCGCCGCCGCATGCGCTGCGTTGCCACGGGCCTTCTTGGCGATCGCCCTGTTCCGCCGGTCGGCGGTGACAGCCTCCCGTTGCTGAACTTTCGCCCTCCACTCGGCGTTCGTCATGCCCGGTGGCTTGGACGGTGGCGCCCTCGGCTTCCTCTGCTTCGGCTGGGCGACGGAGGCGGTCGCGGTTGTCGCGACGCGGGGGATCACGTACTTCTTCGGCGGCATGGCGGCCAAGCCGAACGGCGAGCAGGAGGGAAGGAACGGCAAGCGGGAGGGAGATTGGCAGGAGAAATGGAGAGAATGGGAGGGAAGTGGGGGGAAAGCGGGAAGGGGATGTCGACTCGCCGACAGAGCGGCCCCACGCCCCTTTTCGCTTGTGCCGGCGCCCCCAGGCGCCCCCCTGTGCGCCGGGTTCGGCCTGGGTCCGCCGGCACCAGTTTCGGCCCGAGCCGGCGAAAACCGGGCTACTGGAGGCGCGACTGGGCCGATTTTTGGGTGCCGGCACGGCAAATACGCCTGGGAAGGGCCTGTTGGGGGCGCGGCTGGAGATGCTCTCATACATGCTATTCTTGCTGAAAATTTTGGTACTGGCCGTGTCATTTTTTCCACTATCAAACAGTTAAAATGGCCATGGAGTCGTCACAGTGGGATCGCGCCGATCGGTGTTCTCTTCAGAGAAACAAAGTTCGAGCTTAGTATATGTTTCATTGAGCGTAAGATTGAGTACTGTCCCCGGCAAACTTGGCGTAGACACTACCTAATGGAATGCATGGTGTTCCAGATATAAAAAAACGCGATAACTAGTTTATGGAGGCTATTTACTGCCCCCAGCGTCGCTCCAAAGCTACTGATGGAAATAACTTAAACGAAATTGTACGGGTGCAAAGTCCCAATGCAGCTTCGTTTTTTTGGTCTAATGTATTCGCAGCATTTTTTTTTAAACGAAGGCAAAAAGTTTACCTCATCTATTAAATAAGGAAAAGTATATTAGAGTTTTACAGCGACCACCTCAAACACGTGATGCGAACTACTCACGAAATACAATAGGCCCCAGTTTCTTTGCACCAGCTGGTCACATCAAGACTTGGTCGTTGCGGTGCTCTCGCTATGGTGGAGCTGCCCTGCACTAAACAAGATGATATACATGCACATAACAGATGTACTTGCTAGGTTGTCAGGGTAAACCTTGATATGGCTGAGGGTGGTCACAATGGGCAAGAACATAAGCTAGTAACTTACACATTTCTCTAGACTATATTACTATCTCCATAGTGGGTAGGAACATTTATATAGTGTCATGCAACGATGTATTTATTAGGTTATAAACT
Source organism: Aegilops tauschii subsp. strangulata (assembly GCF_002575655.3). Classification (NCBI taxonomy): domain Eukaryota; kingdom Viridiplantae; phylum Streptophyta; class Magnoliopsida; order Poales; family Poaceae; genus Aegilops; species Aegilops tauschii. Next base: position 380,146,765 of record NC_053039.3, read on the forward strand.
CATTGTTTTTTAGAGTGTGTGATGTTCCGGTAACTTAGCTAGTTACACAAGCACCTCTCTCTTCATTAAATATGTGCCACATAAGCAAAGCTGTATTATAGTGTGTGATGTTACTCTTAAGTTCCTCCCCATTGTGACCAGCCCGAGGTCACCAGCCCCGCGTGATGGGAGTGATAGCCACGCGTAATGGGATCACCGTCAGAACCGGCAAGGCTTGCTCTCATCGGCTCAAGGTCGTTGTGGACGCCGCCCAGGCACAATGCTATCATCCAATGGTGCAACGGCACTGCAGTCCTACCGAGGATAGCCAGAGCACAGCGAGGGAGTCGGGAGAGGTATAGGGGAGGGGGAGGGGGAGCACGAGAGACGTGGAAACGGGTGCGAAGCTAAGGACGTGCTGCCAACAGATAGGGTTTCGTCGCGATGCTTGCACAGCCTGTGGTATGCAAATAAGCTACTATTCCAGACAGGATGAAAACACAAGAAATTGGACAAGCCTTCCAGCCTTGTTCACATATGCCATTACACACAAATGTCATAATGGCTAAGATAAGTTGGGTGTTTACCTTGGTTATAGACACAACATGCAACGGCACAACTAATCTTGTACATGGCACAACTAAAAGAGCAAAGGAAAACAGATAGCAGACCAGTTTCAAACACCAATAATGGACACCAAACAGATTTAGTGACCTCAGAACAATCAAGTTTCAGGGTGGATACAAACCCAAGCAAACTACTGAGCAGTTCAGAGGCAAGTGCCCTATTCTTCTCACAAGCAGGTCGCCAGAAAACACGCTCGGAACTAAAAAAACAGTTTGGTAACACTACCAACATCCAGGAGCTTTCAGGATTCTTCCTCTAAACATCTAAAAATTCACGTGGGAATGGGACAAAAAACTTGACAGACACACAACTACTAACACATTGAAGGAGATTGGGACTCGAACCTGGAGATTTATTTCATATTTCCGTCGATAACTAAGACGTTTGCAGCGCAGATGTTCAGCATTATCAAGGAACTTCAGAAGATGATAAACACAAAAGAAATAATTAGTCCAGTGGTTCAAAATCAAGTTGCTACAAAATGGTTATTTACCACACAATTATGAAATTACCTCAAAATGGTCTCTTATCCTTTTCTCCTCTTTTTTTAGCATTTCTTCATACTGAGCTTCCTGCAACCGAGGATAAAACACATAGTTAACATTGGCGCAGCACATTGAAGATATTAAAACGCTAGCCAGTACATAAATCACCATACACTGTGACGGGAGTCGACCCACTGCTTCTCATTACAGGGACCAAAACCAAGTGGGAAACGGATGTTCATGTGGCCGCCTTTGAATGAAGCAGCACGCGGGTGCTTCATACCATCACTTTCATTGTTTATACAGCCATTGCAGGTAGCTCCACGATCTAAAGACAGGTATGGAATTTGTCATTTAAGTGTCAGATGACTAGCCTGGCTCAGATACAACGAGAATAGCTGAATAAGTGCCAACAATGCATGATTGCAGCACCTACAAATGGCTGTGCGTGAACCAGTTGGATTGTGATATTACAGACATAAAGCTATGTATGGTATAAGATGGCACAATGGGCAGGCAAACAGGTCAACAGTAAGGGCTCCACAATAAACCAGAAACACATTTGCAATTATATTATATATATATATATATATATATATATATATATATATATAAGCATATATATATATATAAGCTAACTTCAAACACTGTACCAAAATGTTTAATTTGAGATACGAGTGTAAATTATCCTTGCCGTCAGCGTTAACACCACAGAAAATGCAGAGAAAACATCCTAGTGTATCGTTCTGATCTATATCTAACAGATAATTTCAAACAGTATTCCAAAAATGCATAATTTGAGATAAGAGTGTAAACTACCCTGGCCGTCAGTGTCAACCCTGGAGAAAGTGTTGATATAATATCCTGTGATATCATTCGAATCACGTGCGACTTCAACGAAGAATAGACTGGTGCTGCCCGCATCATTGGCAGCTTCTTTGGTCTTCACAGTGATATTGAGATGATGGTACCATTCGACACCTTCGCAGATTGATTGCCAATGAACAATTTCTTCGAGTTCATCCACACGATCCTAGAATAAGCATTGATTGGATCATTAATGTTGCATGCACAAAGCAGTAACAATAAAATACAACACAAGCCTGGTAGTGGGACAGAGTGAAGGCGAGCAGAGAATGAACCTCAGCGTCATTCCGCTTGTCCAGTAAAGCTTCAACCAGTCTCCGAACTTTGTCACGTTCCCTCTCCGCTACTTGAGACCTTGTGTAGACCTTCGGGGTGCCATCTGGAAAGTAAAGACGTTCACGTACAGCACGTTCCTTCTCTGAAAGCATCTTATCAGACCTAATTTCAGATCAGAGCATATGATTAATAGATGTTCATTCTTCAGAGAAGGTAAACGATTTTCTTTTGAGAGAGATCAGAACATTACATGACATTGCTATTGGGACAAGCATAGGAATCAACAGCACTTGCAACTTCTTCAAGACTCTGCAACGGCTTATCACCCAGAGTAGGATATGTGTAAAAAACTCCTGAACTATCCATTCTGACATAAACTGGTGTAGGCAAACCGGGATCTCTCCAGGCCAAAACATGGTCTGTGTCATAAGTCTCTGAACCCCTGCAGTGGGTAGGCTCGGTCAATGAGTAGAAGAACGATGACACGCTATGTTAGAAGATATAAACACGCTATGGATTTCAACCAGATGGAGAAACAGAAAACGAAAGAGCAAAAGCTTTTTTTTCATACTCATCGGACTCCGAAGCGTCAGACAGATCGGAAGATGACTTTTCCTCACCAGGCAAATCCCTGACACTGAGAAACAAGCTAGATGAGTGCATAAGAACTATTTAATTGTGTATATCCCAGGAGATTGAACATGGTGACACGGCCAAGTAGAACGGCGATTTGCAATCCAGGGAGGCGTCAAGCCAACTGAAATGCACTTCTATATCTACGTTTAGATTATAAGTAAGAACAGGCGACCAAGCGAGAGGTAGGGCATACACAAGTGCAGAGAATCTGTCTCCGACCTGATCCACCGGCTGAGACCTGAAGCGAAACAAGCAAGCCTGATGAGTGGTATAACAATTTGTAAAACCTTGGGAGACGAATAACCAAAGATATATCATGGCGCGATGTGGCCTGAAACCGACGTATTTTATTTCATGGCGACTAACTTGGCCGGCGGGGAGGAAGAAGGCGAGGTGGCCATGGGACTGAACGGCGGGGAGGAAGACGATTCGCCGACCGGCGTGCATGAAGAAGACGAGGTGGCCATGGGACTGACCGGCGGGGAGGAATACGGTGATTTAGGGTTCGGCGATTTGCTTTCTCGTGGTGGTGGGTGGGGAGGCAACGCCCCGCTCGGCGAAACTAATACAAACCTGGCCCAATGAGCCGGCCCGGCCCGGCCTGGATTAAACGGGCCAGGCACGGCACGGCCCGGCCAGGCACGCGAAGTACTCGGGCAGTGCCGGCATGCTAGCCTCCCAGGCCCAAGCACGGGGACTGCATGCACGATGCACGCTGTCCCTGGTAAGTGGTACCATCATCTCAAACAAAAACTGGTAAGTGGTACCATTGGTAGTTTGGTACCCCCTCTATAAAGAAATATAAGAGTGTTTAGAGCACTACTATTTCTTTACGAAGAGAGTACGTAGCACTATTTTTTTTGTTTTTTTACATCCAAAGAATTGTAGCACATTTATTAATTTACATCCAGAAAAAAAAATCGTATGTCATGAAAAAATAAAAAATGAAAAAAAGAATAAATATAGAAAGTAACAAAATGTGACAATGTGTCATCATGTTGGATAAATATTAAGCTTTATTAAAGCATGCCTCATTAAAATCCCCCTAAGAAGTAAAAGAGTACAATGCCATGCTCTAAATTACAAAAGAAAACGAAAATATAAAAGGATAAGAAAATTACAAAGATGCAACTACACGGCTTGGTGTCCCGCGGCCTCCTCATCTTTTTTGGTGTGTCCCTGTTTGTGGCGATTTAGGTGGTCGGCTCCTCCGTACCCCACGGTCAAATAGATCCTGCATCTTTTGCACTTAGCTTTGTGCACGTACACACCATCCTCCACAAATATTTCTTCATCAAAGTAGTTCCAGATGTCTGAGACTCTTCACCGAACATTTGAAGCATCCATGTTTGAGTGTTGGAAATGAGATGGATTTGAGTGTGAGAAATAAGAGTGGGTAGGAAGCCCTTTATATAGCCAAAAAAACTTACATTTTTTACATGGGCTAACACGTTAGGCACATTTGGCATAAATAAGTCCAGAAAATGCAGAGAAATTAAAATGAGGCAAAGTGTCATCATGTGGAAAAAATCTTGAGCTTTATCAGTGACTGCCTCATTAAAACCTTCCATCGTTAGGAAGTAAAAGAGTACAAAGCCACGATCTAGATTACAAAAGAAAATTACAAAGAGAAAAAAATACAAAGACTACAACTACTCTTCGTCTTCGAGTGGAAGATCTTCGAACGTGGCCATCAGTTCTTTGTTTTCCGCTGTGTGTTGGCCTCTTCTTCTGGCTAGTTCTCCGTCTTTCACGGCCATGAGTGTTCTCACCATATCCGGGGTGAGACTTGTTCTTCTTTCCTCAAGTATTCTTCTAGTGAGGCTGAAAGCAGACTCTGATGATGTCGATGAGATGGGTACTGATAACACATCCCGTACTAATGGGAATAAAAAGTGATTGTGAGTGTCGTTCATCCACTTTAAAGCTTGTAGTTGTAACCAAGTGCATGGCCACTTGCTTTAATTGACACATTTCTTCACATGTATATGTAGTTGTTTTTTGCATATTATGGAACAGTGCAATTTGTACATAATCTATGTGCAAAATGTTCTCTTTTTTTTTCCTTTTTATTTGTTTTTTAGGGTTGCACCAATGCCCCTGATTCATTTTTACCGTAGAATAACATTTTTTTTGTGTTTTTAGATTATGATTGGATGTAGTTTGAATAATAAGTGATTATATGGTATCGTACATCCGCTTTGCGGTCCATAGTTTTAATCAGTTGCACGACCACATACGTGAATAAACACTTGATATCATATCCGTACAGTTTTTGGAAAAATTTGTGCAAGTCTACACGTGTTGTCAAAGAAAATCTAGTAACATGTAGCAAAGAAAAAGTGAGTTACACCAAAAAAAATCATTCGACTTACAGATAGTCGCTCCCATCTATTTATCCTTAGAATACTTTTTATTTATAGTTTTATTTTCAGTTATGTTTTTATTTTGAGTAAATCATTTTAACGATGCTTTCTTCTTCAATCGATTTTTATACTTTGAATAATTTTTGAGTAATTCTTTAACCGACATCACTTCTAGAATTCTTTCTTTCTTAAATAGTTTTTTCTTCCTTCGTTTTTAACATTCTTCTTTTGGGTAAAACCACTCCCATGCTTTTTTTCTTACTTAGATTGAAAATTATTCTTTCTTTTTCATTTCTAGGTTGAAATTTATTGTTTTTTTAGGTTTTTCTATTTGATAGGCGCTTGGAAAAAAATTAGTTCAGTCAAACTTTTTATGCGTGTTTGCTTCTGTTTGTTTTCCTTTTTCCAGCCAGCTTTTATTTTCCTTTATGTGTACATTTTTATATTGTGCTTGTGTAAGTGTATGCATGCAAATACAATACAATATGGGTGTAAATTATACTGGAAAGCAATTTTCCCTATTATATGTTTATTCTTGAATATTATAAAAAATGCATTTTTGAGTAACTTATGTGCAATTTTTTGTCATCATTTGTTTTTAGTTTTGCTTTACATTATTCTTCTTACAAGCTAATACCAATGCACTAATGCATTTTGTTGCAGAAAGTTTTATTATATTTTCATTTTGTGTGTGTTGGTATACACACAAGTAGTATATAGTATGCATACTAATTATACTCGATGCAAATATTGCACTATCATATGCTTACTTCTATGCATAATATAAAAGTGTAATTTATGTGCAAATTGTGTGCAAGTTTTTGTCATTCTTATTTTAAGTTTTTTTTCACTTTTTCTTTAAGGTTAATACTCATGCCAATAATTCATTCATCCTTAGAATTTATTTTATTTTGTTTTAGTTTTCACAGAAAAATATAAGAATGGATGAACAAGATGAATATTGGACATTAATTTTCAATCTAATGTTCTCAACGAATTTGACTGAATGTCAAAAACATAACTGATACGCATGATAGATAGTCGACCATTCTTTTTTTGTTTGTTCTTGTCCATTTGTAGATTGTTGTTGTTCAGTTCACTAATGTGAATAGATTTAGTTATTATTATTAAATTGATGACTACATGGTACTTTAATTTGCATGTAGTATTTTGATCTGCAACAATTTTGTTTAACCAACTCGTCGGGTTGATCTCAAACCCACATCTGAAAGCAATTTGATGTGACTAATGCAATTTATTGTGTGATTCTAATTAAAAGATTTGGCATGATGGTTGCTAAAAATAATACACCAGAATTTGGGTCTTAATTCCCCCCCCCCCCCCCCCCCCCCCTTTCCCCACTATTTTTTTTAATTTATGATGTATGGCGCTCCCTTTCCAAATTAGAACGGAGGTTTACGTGCCCACGATTTCCCACAAAAAGAAAATTTATACGTGTCCATGATGTCAGCCAGTCCATGTGCATCTACTCCTACATGTCAATCCACGCACCCTTGGGGTCGCAGTCAATAGCCTGACCTGATTCTGATTCGTCCCTATTGTTATTATTTACTAGCTAAATGTCTGTGCATTGCTACCAGCAACAATATAGATACATGAATATTAAAAAAATCCCATTTAGCACTGAGATGAAAAATAAAAACTGAATAGCAGTATGGGACATTATCGTTGGAATACCATGCGCATAAGAAAGATCCTCGTGACTATAAGCGAACCCGTTGACTAATTGTAAAATCAATTAGAATGGCATAGAATGGAAAGAGACATGCAACATGTGTCCCCGTGAAGAAGGAAAGACAAACAACAATACTAATGGAGAGCATAAATTGTAGCCTATTAATAGTACTTCCTCAGTTTCAGTTTACAAGTCCTACGTGTATACCTAGATTGTTAATTTTATCACCCTAATATAAATTATATAACACAAAAATTATACCTTTTGAAAATAGAACTTCTAAAGTTTATATTAGTATATTTTTTGTAATAGATGACTTGTATTAGGTTGGTCAAATTGACGACCTAGGGATACATGCACGCCATGTAAACTGAGAGAGAGAGGGAGTATGTAGCATGGATGAAAAGCTTGAATATATTACAGGTGGTTATATGACATGTCCATGATTTCACACGCATATATGATTTTAAGAACTGATAAAACACTGCACCCATTATCGTGATGATCCAAAGTGTCTGATTTAACACATAGAGTCGAGTCAGAGTCAATCCTGACTACGCCTTATCTTTCCTCCTCCACAAGAAAATATCTTCCTCCTCCCATTGACGTTGTCGCTGGTCCAACACATTTTTTATGGCCTTTGGGTCATGGAGGCGCCAAGGACCTCAGCCCCCTACTAGCGGGAGGGGTCCCGTTCTCGTTCTTGTTAGGTTCTGCGTCTTGGTTGGTGTTGTATGGCGGCGGCGATGTCCCTCAGTAGGCATAATGTCTCTCACGTTCTATCCTCGTCTCAATGGTGCATCTAGCTTCGTCGGAGGGCATGTGGAAGTGTATCTATGTTGGACCTAGCAGGATTCGGTTGGTGCTAGTCTTTGCTGAATTTGTTTGGATCAGGTCGTCGTTGGTTGTCGTTTGAGTGTTTACATGTTTGATCGTCCCAATCTATGGCTTTCTTCATCAGCGGTCGTTGCTACTCTGGTGTGCCGGTCATATGGGGCCTTAGCACGACGACTTTTTGACTGTGTACTGCAACAAGGTTTGCCCGGTTTCAACGAGTGAGGGGCGATGAAGGCGCGTCTTCCGCCCACTCTAGTGCTTGCACTCGTTGCTAGATGGTCCACGTACCTTGTTATAATTTTATTACTTATGAAAGTTTCTTAAAAGAAAAGACATTGCACCCATTTAGAGAAAAAGATGTAGCGAAACGAACCTCGACTAATCAAGGTGAACTTTTTAGAGTATCAGGAGGGCAAAATGCCTCCGGGTTGCATTTCGTTGAAACGAAACCAGAGAACCTCATACAAGCACATCAACGTGAACTTTGATTGTAAATTGTTGACTTCCTCCTTCACATATCTATACATGCAAATTACCTCAAGCAAATATCTGTTTTATGCTCTTAAATAACTGTTTTATTTAACACCCAAAGAACCATGAAAATTAACTGACGCCAATACCATACCACAACAAAACAGATCCGGTTAAAAAGAGCAAAGGTAGTCTGCTTCGCTTACCCGTGATAAGAGAGACTAATGTGAGAGCTGATTTAAAGTCAGCATCCACCCATCCATTAAGCACATACTCCTTCTGTAAACTAATTTAAAGGCGTTTAGATAGTTATCTAAACGCTCTTATATTAGTTTATAGATGGAGTACTTCTTTGATCATCTGGAGGTCTAATCTACGCAAACGATTTGCTGCTCAAGCGATCCGTCCAATTTCTAAACCGGCAATGAAAAGCTAGCTAGTCAAACGAGCAAGAGTACTTAGAGCATCTCCAGCCGTTGGCTCCCCCAGGCGGCGATTTTTATTCCTCCTGGGAGCGAGCCGGCGGTATAATCGGCTCTGGGGTGGTCGGGCACCCAGCCGTCGCCCCAGGTCGCCCCCAGGCACCGATATCAGCCCATTTTTGGCGCAAATGTGCTCACTTTTCGACCCACTTTCGGTGAAAAATGGTCCGATATCGGCGTGAATCGGCCCATATTCGATGTGGTTCGACGTGAATTGTCAACATAATATTTTTTTATCACATAGTTTATCACAGAAAATCAATAGAAATCAAATAGTTCAACAATTATATAGTTCAACAAATAAAAACTCACATTTCATCACACGTCGAGCTAGGCGTCGCCCTTGAGCCTCCATAGGTGCTCTACCAGATCGATCCTGCTACAGTTGTTGATGCACCTGTGGGTCTCGGATCTTCTGACGCATATTGATGTAGGCAGTCCAGGTTGCCGGTAGCTGGTGATCAACTTGGGCAAGAGGACCCTGCCTGTAGTATGGTTCAGTGTCAAACACTGGCTCTTCCTACTCGCTCTGAATGATCATATTATGCAAGATGACACAGCAAGTCATGATCTCCCACATTTGATCTTTTGACCAGGTCTGAGCAGGGTACGGGACAACAGCAAATCGAGATTGGAGCACACCAAATGCCCGCTCGACATCCTTCCTGCAAGCCTCCTGGACCTTGGCAAAGTGAGACTTCTTGCCTCCTGGCACAACGTTTGAGATAGTCTTCACAAATGTAGACCATCTCGAATAGATGTCATCAGCTAGGTAGTACCCCTTGTTGTAGTGCCGCCCATTGACCTCGAAGTTCACCGGAGGAGAATGAGCTTCAACAAGCTTGGCGAAGACAGGGGAACACTGCAACACATTGATGTCATTGTGAGTTCCTGACATACCAAAGAAGGAGTGCCAAATCCATAGGTCATGTGTGGCCACCGCCTCAAGTACCACACTGCAACCTCCTTTGGCGCCTTTGTATATTCCCTGCCAAGCAAATGGGCAGTTCTTCCATTTCCAATGCATTCAGTCGATGCTTCCAAGCATCCCAGGAAATCCTCTTGCTGCATTCTGTGCTAGAATCCGAGCAGTGTCTTCCGCATTGGGTGTTCGCAAGTATTGCGGTCCAAACACTACCACCACTGCCCTGCAGAATTTATAGAAACACTCAATGGTCGTGGACTCGGCCATGCGCCCATAGTCGTCGAGTGAATCGGTGGGCGCACACCCGCGGGTACACCGCCCTGCGCGACCGGAACGCCGGAAAAATCGCCCGGACGGTGGTGGAGAGGCTGCCGCGGCAAAACGTCCTCTCTTTTCCGGCGGGGAATGGCCTATCTAGCGGTGGTGGGCGGTGGGCGGCGCCGGGATCGGCAGGGTGGCGGCCGAGCGCGCGGGGGGTGCGAGGCGAATCTGGATGATTGGCTTTACTTTTCGCCTGACAGTGTGGCCCAGGCGTGTTTTCCCCTTGCGTCGGAGCCCCCGAGCGCCCCCTAGTGCGCCGGTTTCGGCTTGCGATCGCCGGGCCCAAAACCAGGCCGAGCTGGCAGATTTCGGTGTCTTGGGGGCGCGACTAGGGAGTTTTTTCGGCGCCGACGCGTAAAAAGGCGCCTGGGGGACCTGTTGGGGGCGCGGCTGGAGATGCTCTTATAACATAGAAAGAGAAGGCCAAATGGAGGACTCGCGCTGCTACTTCACTTTCCCAAGTGGCACAGGTCACGCACGCACGTCCAAGGCGCCGACCAACTCCTCCATAGCATCTCTCTGACCGCCGCATCACCCGAGCCCAGCTTCTCTCCCACCGAGTTCCTATTCACTTGCCTCTACTTCCTCCATCCGCGAATAAGTGTACATCTAGATTTTGTCTTAAGTCAAAGTTTTAAAACTTTGATCACCTTTCTAGGAAAAAGTAAAAGCATTTATGACACCAAATTAGTACTCCCTCCATTTTTATTTACTCCGTATATTAGCTTTGGTCAAAGTCAAACTATGTAAACTTTTTCCGAAAAAAAACTATGTAAACTTTCACGAAGTCTATAGACAAAAATATTAACATGTACAATAACAAATCAATATCATTAGATTCATTATTGAACGTACTTTCGCATCATATAGATTTGTTGTGGTAAATATTTATATTCTTTTCTATAAACTTGGTCAAACTTTACGAAGTTTGACTTCAGTCAACTCTAATATGCAGAGTAAATAAAAACGGAGGGAGTACCACTAGATTCGTTTTGAAATGTACTTTGATAATATATCAATTTGATATCATATATGTTACTATTATTTTCTATAAAGTTGGTCAAAATTTTAAAACTTTGACTTAGAACAAAAGGTAGATGTACACTTATTCGCGGACGGAGGGAGTACATCATCACGCGACGTGCCTCCCAGCCAAGCCCCAACACGCACACACGCGGCCAACCCAACCCCTGCACATGCACGCCCGCCCAGCCCCATCGCGCGTGCCGGCAGCCCAACCCCATCATGTGTGCCGCCCTCCCAATGCATGATCTCCTCCCAGCCCATGTTTCCCCTTGCCCAGCTCCGGCGGCCGTGCCTCCAATGCCTCCCATCGCCGGAGTCCGTCCTTGCAAGCGCATCTCACGGATGCGTTGACTTGCTCATTGCTGCCAGGGGGTAGTGGTGGGATCGACAGAACTCACGGCGGCGAGTTCGGCCGGGTTCGTCTAGGCGGCTGCGAGGAGCGAACAGATCAAGGAGATGGGGACCGGAGCGGGCTCTTTTTACGGAAAAATCGGGCGTGTGTGGGACCATGGGAAGACATACGAGGGAACGGGGGAGGAGGGAGGCAGACGAAGGACAAGACGTAAGATGGGAGAGGAGATGATTGGCGCCAGCCGCCAGGTAAATCACGGTGATAGAAGAAAGGAATCTCTACCACGGTGATAGAAGAAAGGAATCTCTACCACGGTGATTGAAGAAAGAAAGGAGATAGAAGAAAGGAATTGATTGAAAGAAGGAAGGAGATTAATCACGGTCATCGACTTATTGTGTTATCAAATCAAATTTTTATTACCATGCTTACCATGCATGAATTGGTTGCGTTTGTTTGCCCTACGTGAATTATTTGTTTATACCAAAAATAGAAGAAAGGAATAGAAAACGAAGGATAAAACCGGCACGGAGAAACCGGCGGAGGGAGAAAAGAAAATCTATTGAGGGAGAAGGGGTCGTACAAGAGGTTGATTCTTTTAGGTAAGTAGAGAGTAGAGGTACCAAAATGTTGGAAATATGCCCTAGAGGCAATAATAAAATGGTTATTATTGTATTTCCTTGTTCATGATAATTGTCTATTGTTCATGCTATAATTCTATTAACTGAAAACCGTAATACATGTGTGAATACATAGACCACAACATGTCCCTAGTAAGCCTCTAGTTGACTAGCTCATTGATCAATAGATGGTTATGGTTTCCTGACCATGGACATTGGATGTCATTGATAACGGGATCACATCATTAGGAGAATGATGTGATGGACAATACCCAATCCTAAGCATAGCACAAGATCGTGTAATTCGTTTGCTAAGAGCTTTTCTAATGTCAAGTATCATTTCCTTAGATCATGAGATTGTGCAACTCCCGGATACCATAGGAATGCTTTGGGTGTACCAAACGTCACAACGTAACTGGGCGGCTATAAAGGAGCACTACAGGTATCTCCGAAAGTGTCTGTTGGGTTGGCACGAATCGAGACTGGGATTTGTCACTCCGTATGACGGAGAGGTATCTCTGTGCCCACTCGGTAATGCATCATCATAATGAGCTCAATGTGACTAATGAGTTAGCCACGGATCATGCGTTACGGAACGAGTAAAGAGACTTACCGGTAGCGAGATTGAACGAGGTATTGGGATACCGACGATCGAATCTCGGGCAAGTAACATACCGATAGACAAAGGAAATTGTATACGGGATTGATTGAATCCCCGACATTGTGGTTCATCCGATGAGATCATCGTAGAACATGTGGGAGCCAACATGGGTATCTAGATCCCGTTGTTGGTTATTGGTCGGAGAACGTCTCGGTCATGTCTACATGGTTCCCGAACCCGTAGGGTCTACACACTTAAGGTTCGGTGACGCTAGAGTTGTTATGGGAAATTGTATGTGGTTACTGAAGGTTGTTCGGAGTCCCGGATGAGATCCCAGACGTGACGAGGAACTCCGGAGTGGTCCGGAGGTGAAGATCGATATATTGAACGAAGGGTACTGGAGTCCGGAATTGTTCTGGGAGTACCGGGTGACGACCAGCGTGACCGAAAGGTGTTTCGGAGGCCCCGACAAGCGTTGGGGGGCCTTATGGGCCAAGGGGAGGGGGCACACCAGCCCACTAAGGGGCTGTGCGCCCCTCCCAACCCCTCTCACGTAACCTGGAGAGGTGGGGGCGCCTCCCCTAGGGCAGCCGCCCCTCCCGGCTTGGGGGGCAAGTTTCCTAGGGGTGGGGGCGCCCAAACCCATCTAGGGTTTCCCCTGTGGCCGCTGCCCCTCCCCTAGGGAACCCTAGGGCGCATCCTCCACCCCCTTCCCCCTATATATTGTGAGGGAGAGAGAGGGCAGCCGCACCCCTTCTCCTGGCGCAGCCCCTCCCTCCTCCAACTCTTCCTTCTCCTCCATAGAGCTTGGCGAAGCCCTGCAGGAATACCACAAGCTCCACCACCACGCCGTCGTGCTGCCGGAGTTCTCCCTCAACTTCTCCTCTCCCCTTGCTGGATCAAGAAGGAGGAGACGTCACCAGGCTGTACGTGTGTTGAACATGGAGGCGCCGTCCGTTCGGCGCTAGATCGGATCTTCCGCGATTTGAATCGCCGCGAGTACGACTCCATCAACCGCGTTCTTGTAACGCTTCCGCTTAGCGATCTTCAAGGGTATGAAGATGCACTCCCTCTCTCTCGTTGCTAGCATCTCCTAGATTGATCTTGGTGACACGTAGGAAAATTTTGAATTATTGCTACGTTCCCCAACTGCAACTTGTTGCAAGTAATACATTTTGATGTGTGCAGTCCAATGAGTGCTGAGGCACGCAGTGGATATCGTTATGTTCTTACTTCACAGATGATTTGAGTAGATGCTAAGTATATTTACTTGATGAAACACAAGTCTGAATTATTGAAAGGTTTAAGTAATTTCATAGTGAAGTTGAAGATCGTCGTGACAAGAGGATAAAATGTCTATGATATGATCATAGAGATGAATATCTGAGTTACGAGTTTGGCACACAATTAAGACATTGTGGAAATTGTTTCACAACTAATACCGCCTGAAACACCATGGTATGATGGTGTGTCCGAACATCATAACTACACCCTATTGGATATGGTGCATACCATGATGTCTCTTATCGAATTACCACTATCGTTTATGGGTTAGGCATTAGAGACAACCGCATTCACTTTAAATAGGGCACCACGCAATTCCGTTGAGACGACACCGTATGAACTATGGTTAAGAGAAACCTAAGCTGTCGTTTCTTAAAAGTTTGGGGCTATGACGCTTATGTGAAAAAGTTTCAGGCTGATAAGCTCGAAACCAAAGCGGATAAATGCATCTTCATAGAATACCCAAAACAGTTGGGTATACCTCCTATTTCAGATACGGAAGCAAAAGTGATTGTTTCTAGAAACGGGTCCTTTCTCGAGGAAAAGTTTCTCTCGAAAGAATTGAGTGGAAGTGTAAGTGCATCTAGTGCCACCCCTAGTTGGTTTTGGAGTATTGACGACAAACCTGGTTGAGGGACTAATGTGTTTGTGAGAATTGCAGGATAACACAGGTAGTAGTCCCTCATTGAGTCGGTTTACCTACTGGAGATGACCCCTAAAAATGTATGAAGACATTGAAGACAATGGTGGTATGTGAAGATATTCACATTAAAGACTATGACAAGAGAAGGCATTGCGTGAAGACTATGGAGCGCGAAGACTTAGTTGTTTCGTTGTTTCCTTTTCTTCTTTGTTGAGTCGTAGGAACCACCGTACTGTTAAGTGGGGTCCCAGTGAACAAAGTCAGAGTGACTGAAGTGATGCTCAACCAAAATCCTATGTCTTCGAGCGAAGACAATGAGAGCAAATCTTATCCAGTGCTGGATGAGTCAGCTTTACTTGAAGCCCAAGTAAATTTGCCGCGTGTGTTTGAAATCTGACCGTTGGAACACATGTCAGTTCCTTAGTGACCCAGGGTCATTTCGGACAAATCAGGTCGGGTTGCCTAGTGGCTATAAATAGCCCACCCCCTACACCATAAATTGGTGGCTGCTCAGAGTTAGTGCACGGCTTTTGTCGTTTGAGAGCAACCCACCTCCGAAGCTTTTGAGAGAGAGAAATCCTTGCGAGGACAAAGCCCAAACACCCAGAGCCAAAGAGTGTTAGGCATCACTGAAGTCTTTCTGTCCGCGTGATCTGAAGACTTGTTACACTTGAGGATTGTGAATCCTCTAGCCGGTTAGGCGTCGCGTTCTGAGCATCCAAGAGTCATTGTGGATCGCCGGTGAACGAAGTCTGTGAAGGTTTGGAAGTCTACCTTGAAGACTTACCAGAGTGATTGGGCGAGGACTGGGTGTCCTTAGCTCAAGGGGAATAAGGTGAAGACGCGGTCTTCTGAGTTGAATCTCAGCCTCCCTAACCAGACGTACAGTTGTCACAGCAACTGGAACTGGTCCAACAAATATTGTGTCCTCAACAAGTGAGTGGTTCTATCCTCTCCCTCTCCTTACTTACAGTTCGTCTTCGTGAAGTCATTGCCTATTTGCTTTACCTATTTGTCTTCACTGTGTGACTACTATCGTTGTTTGGCTTCATACCATCTTCCATCCCGATCCTTACTACCTAGCTGCTATTAGTCTTCGTGCTTTCACTTCATTGCATACTTGACTATGGGTTGCTTAGTGTAGTTTATCTTCCGCTGCATATCAATAGGTTCATTTCTATTGTTTGTCTTCGAAACTCTCATGTTTTGAAGACTTTCATAAAAATCGCCTATTCACCCCCCCTCTAGTCGATAACTAGCACTTTCAATTGGTATCAGAGCAAGGTACTCCCTTGTTCTGTGTGATTCGGTTTAACCACCTGGAGTTTTAGCTATGTCGACTGCAGGGATAATCAAAGTCTCCGCTGCTTGCCCCGTCTTCGATGGAACTGAATATCCCTACTGGAAGAATAAGATGCGCATGCATCTTGAAGCCATTGATGTCGACCTCTGGTATGTCGACAAGAATGGCGTTCCCAAGACTGGTGAAGGTGTCACCCCTGCTGATGTCAAGAAGTTTATTCAACTGGATTCTACTGCAAAGAACATCATCTGTGGTCATCTGACCAAAGGACAGTATGGCCGTGTGAGTGCTCTGGAAACGTCGAAGCTAGTCTGGGACTGGCTCTCCAAGGTCAACGAAGGCGTCTCAACCCAGAGAGATCAAAGGATCAGTGTTCTTCGCAACCTCTTCAACCGCTTCAAGAGAAACGACAATGAGAATGTCAAGCTCACGTTTGATCGGCTCACTGACATCACAAATGAGCTTCGTGCTCTCGGCGCCACTGAGATCACCAAGCATGAAATCGTCAAGACACTACTGAGATCACTTGACAGCTCGTTCGACACCCTTGCCCTCATGATACAAGAACGCCCTGACTTCAAGACACTCGATCCGTCTGATATAATTGAGAGGCTCAACACACATGAGTTCCAGCTATCTGAGAAAAGAGATATATATGGTCCCAACTACGGCCGAACTCGTGCTTTGAAGGCAAAAGTTGTTTCCTCATCTGAAGAAGAATCTGACTGCAGTTCTGATGATCCTGAAGACATTGGAAAGGAACTTGCTATGCTTGTGAAGAAGTTCCAGAAGTTCACTAAGAAAAAGGGCTTCAGAAAGTCTTCACGATCCAGCTCAAGAAATGATGAAGCTTCCACTCATGACTACAAGAAGAGAACATGTCACAAGTGCAAGAAACCTGGACACTACATCTCTGAGTGTCCACAGTGGGACAATGAGAACAACAAGAAGAAGAAGAGCAAGGAATATGATTCAGATGACAAGAAGAAGAAGAAATCCTCAAAGTCTTCTTCAAAGTCCTCATCCAAGTCTTCATCTCATAAGAAGAGCTCATCTGGCAAGGCTCGTACTTTTGTCGGCAAGGAGATGGATTCAGAGGAGGAGTCTGCTTCTGAGGAGGCGGAGGTGGAGTCTCAGGAGGAGTCCGACCCTGGCGTTGCAAGTCTGGCTCTAGCTACAGCCTACGTTGCCAAGTCCATCTTCAACACTGAAGACAATGGCTCCGTCACCAACGCTGAAGCTAATGACAAGGACGACTCTGCTCCCACCTACTGCTTCATGGCACGTGGTGCCAAGGTAAAATCACACGATGCTTACTTTCAAACATCTAGTGAAGATGACTCTGATTGTGAATCCAAACCCAGCTACAAAACACTTGCTAAAATTGCAACTGAACAACAGAAAGCTATGGAACATACTCAAAAACTGTTAGATAAAAGCGATGACCTGTTGGACGCTGAAATGACCCGTTCTCGGTCCTTAATTGAAGACATAAAAAATCTTCATGTTAAGTACTAGGAACTTGAAAGTCGTCATGAAACGCTCTCAACAACTCATGAAAAGCTCTCCTATGATTATCTTCAAAGGAAGCAAGAGCTTGAGAAATTGAGAGCGACTCATGAAGATCTTCAAAAAGAGAATGAGTCACTTCGCGCTCAACAGATCAGTTCCGCTCAGGAAGGATTTGAACCACCATGTCTAAATTCCTTGAGCGTGATAACGCTACTTCTGTTGTTGAATGTTCTACTGCTGCTACTGTTGCAATATCTTCAACTGCTGATGTGGTAACTAACCCCTTTACTGAGGATACCACTACTATTGCTGATGAAAATGCTAGGTTGAAGACATTGCTTGAAACAGGGATGTACAAAAGTCCCAAAGGGCATCAGACACTGTGCGATGTCCTCAAAAAGCAGATTCTAAACCGAAACCCTAGGAAAGAGGGTGTTGGGTTTGAGAGGAAAATGAATGTTGATGGCTCCTACTGGAAGCCTAAGCAGTACCCCAAAACCACATGGGTTGCTGCAAAGGGACCTTTAGTGGATCCATCCACCTTATTTGGCTTCACCTGTGCTAACCCTATTATCATTGATGAATCCTTTGATGCAAACTATAAACTGTTTAAGAATCAGAATGGTGAAGTGTTTGCCAGATATATTGGTACTAACTGCAGGAATGGGCCACCTATGAAGAAGATCTGGGTTCCCAAAATTTGTCTTGAGAATCTTCCCGTGAATGTCATCATGACACCACCTGGGAAGAAGACAAATCCCAGACCAAAGGCTTCATATGGTCCAAAGGCTTCATACAGATACAGGACTCAACTGAGTCACCCTAACGCCAATGTTTTGCAGGGAAACCATACTCAGACTTATGAATATGAGCGTGTGTCTTCAAACCGCTATGTTCATAAAATTAAGAACTTTTCTGCTTATTCATATGAGTATCATTCTTCTCCTGCAAGGCTATTTGCTAGGGCTCCAAAGCCGAAGTTCTGAGATGCTGCACTTAGACTCATTGCTTCTAAGCCACCCCTGAAGATGTGGGTGGTTAAGAAGAATTAACTTTCTTTTGCAGGGAAAGGTCTCCAACCGGAAATCAAAGGCGTCTGATGCTATTGCTGGGGACCTAAAACATCTTGTAGGGCGCAAGATCAAATGCCCAAATGGTCTCACTATGTATTTTGTTCCTGAATCGTTTGCCAATCATCCTATCAGTCCTAATCTTGATCTGAGCTTTGATAATCCTCTTGCCCGTCAAATGTTTATGCTTCACAATACTCTTGGTGAAGCCTATCCCCCTAACTGTATTGTAGGGTATGACACCTCATGCTTCAGAATGCATTATGGACAGCGGATGCACTAATCATATGACTGGTGATCGAAGTCTTCTCATGGACTCAACCTTACGTCCATCTGACAAGAGTCACATCACATTTGCTGACACTGGTAAAAGCAAGGTATTGGGTCTAGGTAGAGTTGCAATCTCAAAGGATCAACACATGGATAAAGTGATGCTTGTTGAGTCGCTTGGTTTCAATTTAATGTCTGTCTCAATGCTTTGTGACTTGAACATGATTGTGATATTTGGAAAATATCGTTGCCTTGTACTAATGGAATCTGACAAGTCTCTAGTCTTTGAAGGGTACCGGAAAGATGATCTGTACATGGTAGATTTCTCAGCAGGGCAACAGCTTGCCATATGCCTTCTTGCAAAAGCTTCAGAGTGCTGGCTCTGGAATCGGAGGCTAGGGAATGCTGGCATGAGGAACATACACACTCTCACAAAGAAGAAGCATGGCATAGGCATCGAGGGCGTCAAGTTCAAGAAGGATCACTTGTGCGGTGCCTGCAAAGCTGGAAAGATGACTAGGGCCAAGCATCCCTCGAAGACAATCATGACGACATCTCAACCCTTCGAGCTGCTACACATGGACTTATTTGGCCCTACTCACTACTCTACTCTCACTACTACTGCTTGTCTCTATGGCTTCATCATTGTTGATGATTATTCAAGATATACATGGGTGCACATAATTCTCTACAAGACTGAAGTGCAGGATGTCTTCAGATGCTTCGCCAACCGTGCCATGAACAACTATGGCATCAAGATCAAGCATATCAGTAGTGACAACGGCACAGAGTTCAAGAACACCGGGCTCGACCTTTACTTGGATACATTGGGAATCACTCATGAGTTCTCCGCTCCGTACACACCTCAGCAGAATGGCATCGTGGAGCGCAAGAACAGAACACTCATTGAGATGGCTCAGACGATGCTCGATGAATACAAGACACCAAGAAAGTTCTGGCCTGAAGCTATTGATGCTGCATGCCATGTCATCAACTGTGTTTATCTTCACAAGCTTCTGAAGAAAACATCCTATGAACTCCTCACTGGTAAGAAGCCAAATGTCAGTTACTTCAGAGTATTTGGTGCTAGGTGCTGGATCAAGGATCCACATCACACTTCAAAATTTGCACCGAAAACACATGAAGGTTTTATGCTTGGTTACGGAAAGGATTCGCACTCCTACAGAGTCTTCAACCTCTTTCACTATAAAGTGGTTGAAACTGTGGATGTGCGGTTCGATGAGACTAACGGCTCGCAAAGAGAGCACCTGCCAAATGTGCTAGATGAAGTTCCACCTAGTGAATCCATCAAGCTAATGGGAACTGGAGAAATCATACCGACTGATGCACAGCCTGAAGAGGAACTTATCATTTCTGCACCTAATCAACCTAAAGACAATGCTCAGCCTGAAGAAAATCCTCCTAACGATGACAATGATCAGCAAGAGCAAAATCTTCGTCCGGTTCATCCTCGAGTTGCAAATGAAGTACAGATTGAGAAGATAATTGACAGCATCAATGCACCTGGTCCACTCACTCGTTCAAGAGCAACACAGCTAGTAAATTTCTGTGGGCACTTTGCATTTGTCTCAATATCTGAACCCAAGAAAGTTGCTGAAGCCTTCATGGAACCTGAATGGATTCAAGCTATGCAAGAAGAGCTTCAACATTTCAAGCTGAACAATGTCTGGGAACTTGTCAAGCGTCCTGACCCCCGCAAGCACAACATAATAGGCACAAAATGGATATATCACAACAAACAAGATGAGCATGGTCAAGTTGTCAGAAACAAGGCTCGTCTTGTTGCTCAAGGATACACTCAAATTGAAGGGATTGACTTCGATGAAACATTTGCTCCTGTGGCTAGGCTTGAAGCTATTCGCATACTGCTAGCCTATGCTAACCATCACAACATCTTGCTGTATCAAATGGATGTGAAGAGTGCATTTCTCAACGGCAAGATTGAAGAAGAAGTGTATGTCGCACAACCTCCTGGCTTTGAAGATCCAAAACATCCTGATATGGTGTACAAGCTAAACAAGGCATTGTATGGCCTCAAACAAGCCCCTCGCGCTTGGTATGACACGCTCAAAGACTTCCTGAAGAGCAAAGGATTCAAACCTGGTTCCCTGGATCCCACACTCTTCACCAAGACATATGATGGTGAACTGTTTGTGTGCCAAATATACGTGGATGACATTATCTTCGGCTACACCAACCAGAAATACAGTGATGAATTTGGACACATGATGCAAGAGCAATATCAAATGTCAATGATGGGTGAGCTGAAGTTTTTCCTTGGTCTTCAAATCCGTCAACAAAGAAATGGCATCTTCATATCTCAAGAGAAATACCTCAAAGATTGTCTAAAGAAGTTTGGAATGCAAGACTGCAAAGGTTACACGACGCCAATGCCAACCAAGAGTCATCTGGGTCCTGACGTCAATGGTAAAGAGTTTGATCAAAAGGTATACCGCTCCATGATTGGTTCTTTACTTTATTTATGTGCATCTAGGCCATATATTATGCTTAGTGTTTGTATGTGTGCTCGATTCCAAGCGGCACCAAAGGAATCACATCACTTAGCTGTGAAGCGAATTCTTCAATATTTGGCTTACACCCCAACATTAGGATTATGGTATCCAAAGGGCTCAGAGTTTGATCTAGTTGGATTCTCGGATGCTGATTATGCTGGTGACAAGGTGGATCGCAAGTCTACATTAGGCATATGTCACTTTCTGGGACGATCACTTGTCTGTTGGTCTTCAAAGAAGCAGAACTATGTATCACTCTCCACTGCTGAATCTGAATACATTGCTGCTGGATCTTGTTGCGCTCAGCTTCTATGGATGAAGCAAACACTCAAGGACTATGGCATCCATCTGAAACAAGTACCACTCTACTGCGACAACGAAAGCGCCATCAAGATTGCCAACAACCCAGTTCAGCACTCGAAGACAAAGCACATTGAAATTCATCATCACTTTCTCAGAGATCATGTCATAAAGGAAGATATTGATATCATACACGTCAACACTGAAGAGCAACTGGCAGATATCTTCACAAAGCCCTTGGATGAGAAAAGGTTCTGCAAGTTACGGTGTGAGCTAAATATCTTGGAATCCTCAAATGTCCTGTGATCAGGCACATCCTAACACTTATGCATGTTGATGACTTAGATGTGCAACACACGAAGTAAAGTATATCTTCAATCAATGAAGACTTACATTCTAAGTGTGAATACATTAACACGGAATTTGACTTTGGAGCGCCACGATAATTGTGCGCCGTGTCTGGGTCTAATACTTCCTATACGGTGGGTAACGCTACCACCAAATTCTTCTGTTTGAAGTGTTTTTCTCATGGCGTTACATTTGCTATGTCTCCGCATTTGGTTTGTCTTCAATTTCAACTTGTCTTCATGATTATCTTCACTATGTTGATTTGGTTGCATTCTGATATATACATATATTAGTGTTCTGTCCTCTACAGCATTCAATTATAGCTATGTCTTCTCGTTTGAATCTTTTGAACTAAGTGAATGTGATCGGACCCTAACCTCTCTATGCTTCCTACCTCAAACTCTGTCTATCCAAATCATATGCATTCTGTTGAAACTGTCGAATGTCTTCTCTGCGTCCTTGTCAGCAGAAGATACAGAGACAAACAGTAAATTTGTTTTAAATGTTCAACTCTTATTGCCTGAAACCCGGAGAAGCCGGAACGACCATCCGAGCGTCCAGGCGGGCGTGGGAACGTGGGACAACTCCAAATGTGTTGCATGTTCGCCACGTGTCCCTCAGATGTGAACCGCCAGGGGCACCTGCGTAATTGCGTTGTGCCGTCCCCTTTCCCTATAAATACATGTCCAATCACGGTCAAAACCCTTCTTCCACCTCGACAAACCCTAGCGCCACCGCTAGCTCTCGACGACGCCGGCGACGAAGCGCTTAGCTGCCGCGACCTCTCCGACGCCGTCTTCACGCCGACCGCGGACATCGTCTTCTCCGCCGCCGCCGTAGGTGTCCTCCGTCGGCAAGTTAGGGCACGGAAGATCGAACTGCTCGGCCTCATCTTCTACTCCGTCTAGCAGTTCATCGTGTGGTACATTAAAACCCTCTTTTTACCATCTTTTTGATCCTATAGATTCATCCTTTCTACCAAAAGTGGTTTCTGCCTCCACAAATTTGGATCTATCCTGTCTGCATCTCATATAATGCCTAGTATATTCACTTATGCTTCACACATAGTTAGATTCCTCACTTGTACTTATTCTTGAATTCGTACAAATCTGGAACCAACTATCAACATATAAGTGAATGTCTTCGCGCTATGAGGTCAATGTCTTCTAAACTAATTTATCTTCAAAATCTTCTGAGAATGCATATGACCTCTTCCCCTTCCCTCGCATCTCTAATGCTGTCACAGGTACATGTCCGTGGGAGAATCCCTTGGTTCTCATAGTCTGCATTCATTTGCAGAATTCTTACAGCATCACATCAACTCTCCCGAAGCCAGTTCCTGTCTGACCAGCAGACGGAAGCCCTTGACAGTGTTGAAGCCATTCAGTCTGACCTTCATGGCAACAGAGAAGTCTGCAAGGAAGGGTGGCAGACAGCGCCGTGGGAACACCTCAAGAGATTTGCCTCCTGACCTCTATGAGCTGTACAAGACAGATCCAGAGGAGGACTACAATCAGCGAAAAACCCGAATCCAATGGATTCGAAGATATTGGGCAGAACAATGGTACAAGTACAGGTTCGTGACCCAGGAATATGCTGAGAAGAATGCCATCAAGCGACCATGGGGAGACATTTTGTACAAAAATCTTCCACCCAGGTCCAGAGCTGAAGCCATTGAACAAGGCTTCTACCCTTGCATGGTCCGTGGACCATAGCCTGAAGATGACGACCCATCTTCATTGCTATGGTGTCGTGACGACAATTTGTTCAAGCGCAACTTCCAGTTTGCCAAGAACTCTGCCAAAGAAAACAAGAAGTCACGGGGATTCGACTTCAATCCAGGCCCCTCTGCTCCTCGTGCAGATGGCACACGCGAAGCTGAACCCAATCTTGTTGGGCCCTTCTACAACCTAGAGGGTCTCATCACTCATATTATGGTTCAAGGGACAGCTGTGGATGAGCCTGCAGATGACGCTAATTCTGACGAAGTGCCTGCACCACCGAAGCCAAAGAAGCTGAAGAAACCTAAAGCTTCGAAGCCTTCCCCTGCACCAAAAGCTTCGCGAGTGAAGCCTCTGGTCACTGCTCCTCCTGCACCAAGTGTGCAGTCTGAAGATCTCTCACGCATCTCCAAGACTGAGAAGAAGAACAAGAAGCTTATGCACACCACTGGTCCAGGTCTGACCCCTGCTGCTGTTCTGAGGAACGAGAATGACGCCATTGATCTGTCAAGTGATGACAATCTTGCTGATGACGCTCTTGAGCAGCTGATAAAGAGCAAGCAAGAGGCAGAAATCTTCAATGATTTGCCTCTCTTTGACGTGGAAGTATTGAACAACTTCATTGATGAGTGGTTTGACACCCCCAATCTCAGCTTTGACGATCTACAACTTCCCATTGGCATGAGCGTCTCCTTCCATGGCGCCATTGCTCCTGAGCTGGCTCTTGCTCAGAAAATTGTTGAGCTGAAGCACAAGATCGATTATGAAAAGGCTCAGTTCAAGAAGCACATGGCCAAGCTCAGCGTGGCAGACGTCCAAAACTTCAAGGTCATGCTGCATGAGCTCAAGGAAGCGTTTCACAAGAAACGTGATGAAGCCAAAGGTTCTCGTGAGCGCATGAAGATCCTTGCTGCCAAGTCTGTTCAAGCTTACAATGAAGCTGAGAAGCGCAAGGCACTTGGGCGTCCTGGCATCGACCCTAAGATGGCTGCCAAGCAGAAGAAGAAGCCATCTGTGGACCAAACTGAACCATCCAGGCGGGAAGAACCCCGCATTGTCTTCCCAGCCAGTATGACAGGCGTGAAGCCTAAGGTCCCCACAGTGGCTTCAGAGCTTCAGAAGACAAGGGCGGCTGAAGCCAAGGCCAGAAAGCGCAAGACGAAGAACACCACTGATGCAGCTCCACCCACCAAGAAGCGCAAGACCAAGAAGAGAGATCGGGCTGCTCCCACAGAGCCCCTTGTAGTCGAGCCGATTTCTGTTGCTCGTCCTAAATCTGCACAACAAGAACGTCGAATGATAGTTCATGAGCCTGCTTCCACAGAGGCTCCTGAGGCTGAAGACATTCCAGCTGTTGACCCCACCGCAGCTGAAGACATTGGTCATCAAGGCAATGTTGAAGATGATGAAGTCCTTCCTCAGATCGAGCACAACGTGGTATCATCGCCTGTTCTTACGAACAGCGAACTCATGAGCATTGGTCGTCCATTGACGCCAATTGCTCAGGATGACTCATGGGCTGAGCACCCACAAGAATCCCCCCGTCAAGAAGAAACACCAGTTACTCCCCCAACACAGGTCACCACTCCGGTGATTGAAGATGAAGACTTTGTGGCCCAACCAACTCCATCTCCACAAGCGTCGCCAGTGTTTCGCAGGCTTCGCAAAGGACCAAGGCCACGAGTCACTCTGTCAAGTGTTCCAGAAGAAGAAGAGCGCCAATCCATTTCACGCCAAGTCTTTCCTAAAGCCTCTCCAACCGTTAACAACCACGAGACTGAAGCCAATATGGCTGAAGATATTCCGGCTGCATCAGCCGATGACCAAGAAGAACCAAGAGAAGAAGAAGCACATGTTGCTACACCCCCTACCAACAAAGTTGTTCTCGAGGAGAACGTGTCTGACCCTCCAGCTACTCAAGTGGAGGTTAACAACATTGAGGCGGCCACCAACACCAACACTGAAGCCAATGATGTTGTCATGGCTGAGGCTATTGTGGCGCCTGAAGTCAATGTCAATGAAACTGCTGATGCAAATGTGCCCCCTCCAAGGCCTCATACTGTTGCACTGCATTTGACCGTGGTCAGCCTCTCATGGTTCGATGGCCTATTCTGGTGCCTCCGCCTGCTGTTGGTCCTCAATTTGACTATCATGTCGAGCACAGGCCTCAGGTCCAGAAGCCTAAGCCAAGACTGCCCAGGTTTCCAGGTACTGCCACTTCACCAGGGTCCTTCAATGCTAATGGCTTCATTGCGCACAACACTTTCTTTGATAGCGCCAAGAACCCCTATTCCAAGCCAAGGATTTCATCAGATCGGTTCTGGAGCTATCAGCAGCGCAGTTATTATTCATGTGTTCTTTACGATCAAGGGTGCATCTTTCCTCATATGCGTCTTGACTGCGAAGCCATTGCTGGATTGCCATGCCTTGAAGAAGCCCTTGACTGCTTCCGTGATGCTGGCTTGCTAAACTTTGTGACTGATAAGGAGCATTGGAATGAAGAACTTCTGCTTCAATTCTATGCCACCCTCCACATTCGCGGCTACAACAGGGATTCGAAGACTTGGGTCCTTGAGTGGATGACAGGAAATGTCCATCATGAAGCCAAAGCTTTTGACATCATTGAGCTAACCGGCCTGCCCACTCCAGGAGAATTATATGAACCTGATTGTCAGCTTCACCGCAATGCTTTGGAGAGTATCTTCCATAAGCTAGAGCCCAACATGAACCAAATGCTGAGCATGATGAAGCCTCTGCCACATGACGCTGATTACCCGAAGGAGTTCTTTGTCGAAGACCTAGAGTATCTACCCCGCACTATTTATCACATCATCAGGCGAACTCTATGGCCTGTCAAAGGACATTCTTCAGCAGCAAAACTTGAAGGAGCAATGAAGACTTTGGTCTTTTATATCTTCAACGGCATCAGCTTCAATGCTCAAGACTTCTTTATCAGGAAGTTGGCTGCATCAGGCTCTGATCTCTTTGGACTGAAGTTCTACGCTCCGTGGGTCATGCGCCTCATCAAGCTACACTCAGCAATCAACTATCAGCCCTCTGCTCGCAACCATCTGATCTTTCTGCCAGAGGTTGATATGTCAGTTGAAGCCATATACCCAGAGCCTGCCAAGGAGCCTGTTTGTCTTCACAATGCTGATCACCAAAGCTTCACGCAACCCATTGAAGGAGTACAGGTAGTCACTCGTGTTTATCCTTTGGCTGGAAATACACGCTTACCTCACCGTGCTCAAACTGAAGCCACTGAAAGCACTATTGCTCAAAGGCCTCGGAAGTGATCTCGTGTTCTCAATGACCGAGAACTTCTCGTTGCCCTGCATCAGAAACAGGATAAACATCACTTCTGGCTGAAGCGTCAGATGCAAAGCCTCTTGGTGGACGTCAATCGCATTCGCAATCTTGCCACCAAGAATGCCTTTGTTACTCATGAAACCTGTCGGAAGTCATGGAAGGGTTTGACATTGCTGAGTGCTGAAGCAGATCTTCAAGATGATGGCTTCACTGAAAGATTCAAGTTTGACTCCACTCCTCCAAGGAATGTTGTCTTGCTTCGAACTCCGTCTCTTGAAGACTCTGATTATTCCTCCTCCGCTGCAACGGTGAATGCAAGAGTGATCGACGATCAAGATGATGCTACTTCACCACATCCAACTTCAGCACGTATCGACACTGCACCAAGTTCGTCTGCATCGCCAAACCCCGACGCCGACCCTGCATCCTCTCCTACTCCTTCTGGGAACGAGTAGAGGCTCTATGTCTTCAAACCTTTTTGGTCCTTACTGACAAAAGGGGGAGAAGCATATGAGTTGATAGTCTTCACGCAGGTCCATATGGGCGGTTGCTTTATATTTTGCCTAGTGTTTACAACTCTCGCTTTTGATACATTTGGTTCTTTGAGTTGTAACACTTAAACTTGATGGTCGTCTGCTATGTTTTCTGCTATTCTGTGATGCGATGATAAATTCCGCATGTGCGAGGATAAATTCCGCACTAAGTCATTTTTGCAGACGTCCATTTTTCATTGTGCATGTCATTACCTTTGTTATATCAAATCATGCATGATGAATTGTCTTCATAAGTTGAAGAGGATCTCCACAAGTACAACCTGCCATGTGCATTTGCATTCCAAAAGCAAATTACTTATACGCACATCTTCAGGGGGAGCCTTTTGCTACTTATGAAGACAATACCTAAATCCTTTACAATTTCACATATTTTTATCCCCGTTGACAACTTCCACCAGTTTGTCATCAATCACCAAAAAGGGGGAGATTGTAAGTGCATCTAGTGCCACCCCTAGT